>NC_089839.1:49895358-50495358 GCF_035609145.1 Eleutherodactylus coqui | reverse complement strand
ACATCAAAGCAACATACCATTGTCTAAAATAACCTAAATGACTAATCTAGTGTCTAATTTTGCTTCCAGTTCAGAACATCAGGATAAATAATCTGGAATCCCTGTAGACTGACCCAAGATAGTCAATGTAAAATGTCTTTGATTAAAACTCATATAGCATTTTTATCTTTGGAGGTTCTGCACCCTTGAAAGTAAATTTGAAATATATTCATGACCTTCTGAGAATCCAGGATGTAGGTTAATCCAATTCTTGTCAGGTTCCCATAATGTCAAACTTAAGGGATTTTACTGTAACAGGTACTTACAATGACAAATACTGACACTTTCAGCTGCTAAGACATTTGGGCATTTTAGTAATGAACACTGCTGCACGCACTAATCTGGTTTTGATAGCAGATTTTATAGATGCTAATCCAAAGAAATCCCGGTGTCAGGCTCCCATTAAACCGATGGTGATTATGCTACACAGAATGTAGTCAAAAAGACTGATCCAACGCTATATCTCAGTGCTGGTGTTCTATATTGAAATAATAATAGCATACTCGAATAGGAAGGCATGGATGCGCTACATGATGGCATTGTGCATGGGCCCCTGGGGGTCCCAGAACATGCTTCGCACATACTTCCTTTCAACTTTGCAATTGGGTTTTACTCTCTATGTCTTACTGAAGGCCACAACACAAAATTGAAATCCATCTTCCGGTGCCCACAGCATCTCGTGCGTCATACCATCGTGTAAATAAGGGAGATGGAATAATGCCTCCACAGTGCCACCTATTGGAAGGCAGTATCCCTTTAAACCAAAGTTAGACTCTTTATACAAGCCTTGTAACAATAACTGGGAATTAAATGCAAAGTTAGACTACATGCACAGATAGCTGTCTCAGAGTATTTGCCCTTCATCAGTGTACAGTAGGAGTCTGGCTTTACTAGTGAGAGGCCTGGAACAGGGGTGAGTGAGGAGACTCGAAAAGCCATTTATGCTCCTCTTGGTAATATGCAAATAAGGGAGATGGAATAATACCTCCACAGTGCAACCTATTGGAAGGCAACATTCCTTCAAACCAAAGTTTATACATCTCCCTTATTTACATATTACCCAGAGGAGCATGAACGATCTTTTGAGTCTCCTCACTCACCGTCTAGGTGCTCCCCATAAGGAGAAACGATAGCATCTCTGACCCCCCATCCCAGGCCTCTCACTAGCAAAGCCAGACTCCTACTGTACACTGATAAAGGGCAAATACCCTGAAACAGCTGTCTGTACATGGAGTCTAGCTTTGCTTTTATTTCCTAGTCATTGTTTCAAGGCTTCTATAAAGAGTCTAACTTTAGCTTAAAAGAATGCTGTCTTCCAATAATTAGCACTGTGGAGGTATTATTCCACCTCCCTTATTAGCATATTACCCAGAAGAGCATAAATGGCCTTTTGAGTTGCCTCATTCACTGTCTAGGTGCTTTCCCTAAGTAGAAAAGATACCATCGTGTAGTACATCCATGCCTTCCTATACAAGAATGCCTTGTTATTTTAATATAGGACACCAGTATTGAGTTATAGCGCTGTATCAGCCTTTTGGACTACACCCTATATAATTGTATATACTGTAGCCACCAAAATCTTATCCTCTTGCATTGCGATCAACATATTAAAGTATACATTTTACAATAAGTAAAGCGGAGAACTTCTCAGTAGTCAACAATCAAGTAGACTCATCCTTTAATAGCGGAGACATTCACTGCAGAGTAGAGTATGTACATAATCAGTAGGTTTCTAACATCGTAAGAGGACCCCCGAACAGAGAAAAGAACAGTGACCCAGACAAGTCAGGATGTGGTTTTATGCAGTGGCAGATCCACTATAAAGAGCTCCTGAATTTAATTGCTTTCCCGCAGTGACCCTGTGGACAGTGTCGAACCTGTAATGAGGCACACCGCGGCCGCTGCCTAGCAAGCAGGAATTTTGGATAATAAAATAGAAGGGATTTACATAAAAATATACATTATTTCTGAAACAGATGACAGATTCCCAGACTCTGACTTGTGTACATGGGTTTGTCACAAAGACTCAGGGAGCACATTCGACATTCAAATTCAAGTCAAAGTGTGACTTTAATATTTATCATTTTAAGAATGAATTAATGGGGTTTCTCCTGATCCATATTTAGAGAGGCTTGAATCACATATTCTCAAGTTAGCACAGCAGTGGACTGAACAGTCGAGCAGTACCAGCGGCCCTGGAACCCCACATAGACAAGGTAGTCTAGAGTTGGAATTTTGTCATAGGTTTTTAATAGAGAGGGTTGCATTTCTATCCACTGGTCTATTTGGGCAATCAGCCAGCTGATTGCCCATCTCAAATAGGCAACCTGACCTTGACAATTAATTAATGTTGCTACTGTTGGTCTACCCTGGGTTGCCTGAGACACTAAAGGGGTTACCAAGATTACAAGTCATCCTGCTGATCTGAAGAACAAGACCCCCGCTGATCTAAAGAACGGGGATTTCGTGTCCCCCTCTGCCTGACACTGAGGGCCAAGCATGCATGGTTGGCGCTCCGTTCATTTCAATAGGGCTGATGGAAACACTTAAGCGATGAGCTCGGGTATCTCTGCAGTCCCATTGAAGCTGAATAGAGCGCACTTGTACCAACAGTACTCCATTCTGTCTCCTCCTCACTGTGGGGTATGTGTGTGCAGTAACCCTGCAAGTGAGGAGGATGGGGGAAACAGGACCCCTACCGATCATTAGGTAATCTACTATCCTGCAGATAGGGGATAACTTAGAATCTTGGTACAAACCCTATAAAGTTGTCATACTCATTCAATTGCTGTCGACCGAATGCTTGTTTGACTAACAGCTATTCCTAATGACCACACACACACACACACATGCATGTTCAGCCATGATGGTAGCTTATTTTCCTGGAGAACAAAAGATATGACATGTTAAAATTCAACATGCCCAATCCCCCACCCCCATTCCATCAAATATCTGCCTAATGAGCATCAGGCAAACATCTAATACACATTAGATGGTCAGTCGAGCCGATTCTGCCAAATTTGGCAGGTTTGGCCAACTGTAGTCTAATGTGCTGGGTCATCTTTACTCAGCCTTGAAAGGGATTTTCTAATATATATATATATATAGGGTTTAAATACAGCCGCCCATGCCGCAAAACTATAAAGCAGCGTATACCCCTTCCTTGTCCCATGTCACAGCACCTCCAGCGCTGCTTCTTCATTCTCCCCACTGAATCTATTTGCAAGCTGCAGAGTCGGCCTGTGAATAGAACATCACAAGCTACTGCAACTAATAACAGACCTCAGTAGTTGATCATTAGGGTCTATGATTGGCTGCTAAAGCCACTGATGTCCCGTCAACAGCCTGTAACCAGAGCACCAAAGAGGAGAATGGAGAGGCAGTGCTGGTGGTGCAGAGACCTGAGATGGGGGAGTATAGGTTGTTTAACTGTTTGGAGCCATTGGCAGCTGATGAAAAAAAAACATTTTTTCAGAAAACACCTTTAATTTGGGATATCTTGGGTAAATCTGGACTTTTTTGGTGTCTGGCTGCCATCATGGCCCTGCAGGTGGTACTACTGTAAGACGGCAAAGAAAATTAGTGTAAAAATGCAGTCAATGCACTTCTGTCAACTGTCATTCACAACCTTGAATATAAACTACAAAATATATAGCATATAAAACCATACCCCTCCATAAAGGCTCACATATTACAAGAATCCGTTTCTCATTCCAGGTGCCCATCAGACATTACCCATTGTAGTACAAGATAATGCGTGGGAGACAAATGAGGGCATTTAAGGGGTTCTGACTAGAGATGAGCGAGCATACTCGCTAAGGACAATTACTTGATCGAGCATTGTCCTTAGCGAGTATCTCCCCGCTCAGAAGAAAAGGTTCGGCTGCCGAAGTGGGTGACAGGTGAGTTGCGGCCATGAGCAAGGGGGAGCAGGGGGGAGAGAGGGAGAGAGAGATCTCCCCTCCATTCCTCCCCGCTCTACCCTGCAGCTCCCCGCCCGCCACCGGCAGCCGAATCTTTGCTCCCAAGCGGGTAGGTACTCGCTAAGGGCAATGCTCGATTCAGCAATTGCCCTTAGCGAGTATGCTCACTCATCTCTAGTTCTGACCATTTGAAGATATGGGGTCCAAATATTTAAAATGGCAGCCCTGGAACTTGGTTCAAAATCCTGAGAAGCCTTTACTGAGAGTATACTGTATGAAAAAACACCACCTTTGTGCTTCTTGGACCAAATCTGGAGACACCTTAAGGAAAATATTGACAAAAGGGCCAGCCCCTAAAGTAGCATATCTTCTTATTGTGTGCCATACAAAAAAAAAGAATATAAGAGACAGGACAGGTGCCATGTTGTCAATGCTTTAGGCAGCACAAAGGCAGGGATTATCGCATTATTTCAAAGAACTTCATGTAGCCCTGGATAATATTAAATACCAAAATAAATATCTATATAACAAAGCGCTGGCGTGTACTAATTTAAGTACTCATTAGATAAGGTTCTGCTGTACCTGGCAGACCTATACTTCAGTTCATGGTAGCATTGCACAAAACTGTGGTATATGAAGGTTATCGGTAATGCAAGGAGGACAATCCCGCTGACCACACATACTCCTCCAAGTATTCTGCCAGGAACAGATATAGGGTACATGTCTCCATAGCCTACGGTGGTCATGGAAATAATCACCCACCAACAGGCTGCCGGTATGCTAGAGTAGTCCTCATTTTTCGTTTCAAGGTCCAAGCCATGTTCAAGAAGCTGAGAAAGTGCACCAAAAATTGCCATAGCCACGCAAATAAACACCAGCAACATGACCATCTCTCGGTAGCAGCGTTTCAAAGTGAGGCCAAGAGTCTGGAGACCGATGAAGTGTCTTGCGAGCTTGATTACCCAAAAAATTCTCATCATCCTCAAGACTCTAAGTGTCACCCCAGCTCTTTGCAACTGAGGATTCTCCCCCGTGAAAAGAGTCATGAGAACTGAGATGTAATAAGGACTGATAGCCAGCAGGTCAATGATATTTAAGGGCCTTTTCACAAATTCACACTTATTCTTGGAGACAATGAACCTGACGATGCACTCCGCTGTGAACCAGCCAATGCAGATAGCTTCAATTATCCTGCGGAGAGAAAACATGTTGAATAATTTATTTCCATAATGATATTTGAAAGGGCGTCCTTCACCGTCACAAAAATGGTTCTGCTTCTAAACTACGCAATTTAAGTAAATGGAGCGTATGAGTATGTAAATAAAAAGCATAATTTTTATTAGACTGAAGCCCAATGTAAAACGTTGCATGCAAGAATCGTTAGAGTGAAATAACATTTAGGTACCTTGAAATTGCTAAATGTTTAAATGGAAATTAAAGTCTACTTGTCGATTTGTTTTACTTTTGGGTAACCTATAGATGTAGCAAACTTTAACTTGACTTTTCAATGCCTTTTATTTTGTTAACGGGGTTGTCCCCTCAATAGAAGGTATTCCTTTTCCAGGGTATAGATGGCTGATCTGTGGCAGTTTGACCATTGGAAGCCCCACAATCACGAGAACAGTAGTCTCAGAAGGCCCAGAATGAATGGAGCAATGGTCAAGCATGCATGCTGTCACACCATTATATTGGGACTATCAAAGATAGCCAAGTTCAAGGGCTTGTCTTTCTCCAGCAGTCCTACTGAAATGAATGGCGTTGTGGTGTATATGTGTGACTAATGCTCCATTCATGTTGGAACCTTTCACCATTCAATAGGCAATGGTCACAGCTGACTTCTTCCCCCATCCTGCAGAATGACTTCTGCACAGGTCACAGAGCATGCCCACAACACTCTTCCATAGAATTCAATGGGTTCCCTCCTACCCATTATGTGAGGCTGCTGTAAAGGATATCTCTAAATGTTAACTGCAGATCAAACAAGATGTCCACCCTTAAGGCCCATTTAGACATAACGACTCTCACTCAAATTCGCTCAGAGCCATCTTTTGAGTGATAACGATTGCGTCTACATGCACGGGCATCCTGCGGTTTTCATGCGCGATTCGTTCCTCGCTCAATTCTAGAATTTATAGAATTGAGCAATGAACTCTTATCAGCGGTGCAGCCTGTTATCACAGCTCTGTTAAGAGTCTTTCAGCGGGACACGAGCTGTAAGTGCGGAGAACAATGCAGCTGTTTGCTTACGAAAAACAGCTGTATTGTTCGACGAGTGATAGCGGCGGTGTCCCGCTCCACCTGCATAGCTCTTTAGTAGCTGATTAGCTACTATAGCCTATGCAAAGATGATCGCTCAAAACTGTCACTCAAACTGTCGTTTGAGCGATTTTTGAGCGATCATCTTTTAGTGTAAATGGGGTCTTACTGTCATCTACAGACAATAGAATTTAAAAAATCTATAATTGGAAAATAGAAACAGATTAGAAAAATGGAAAATGTTTCACTATCTGGTTTTAATTAGTAAAAAAAAATAGTTCATGCCATATATTCCCATTTAAAGGCCAATGGTGCCATGAACGAGGTTTTCAATTCTAGACAACCTAAACTTACTAAACATTAAAACAATCTATCACTGAGAAGCTTCAATGCTGAAAAAACGTTTCAGGCCAATAACAAGATCTTAAAAATAGATTCCTCCATTGTCCTATCATATACGACAGATACAATCCATAATGTAACATTTCCCTAAAAAAGCTGAGAAAGGTTGATGGACCTGTTCATATTTTTGTGCTAAAAACCTATGAAAAGGTTAAAGGCCTTCAAGTTAAAGTCTTTATGAAGTCTTTTAGAAAAGGGCAAAGACGTTCTGCCAGTTTTCCCACTGAGAGGTTTCTCATCATAGGTCAAGGGAATGTCACTTATATGAACACACACTGTTTGGCTAATATGGGGATTGTTAGACAATATTTTCTGGCCTTCTCATCCACCGGGCTAAAACTTTGGCTTGTTATACGGTAACTGGCTATTATCGCTAATGGCAGTTTTACCACTAGTGAACTATGACTTTTGCTATAGTTGATTGTATGAAAAGTTTTTTTTTCCTTTTCCTTTCATGATCTGACTAGAAATTTCAGACCTCGTTCCTGCAAACACATGAGTTTTTTTTATTGTCAATTAACAAAATGCAAAGTGAATGAACAAAAGAGAAATCTACAAACCAATATTTGGTGTGGGCGCCCTTTGCCTTAAATGCAGCATCAACTCTTCTAGGTGCACTTGCACACAGTTTTTGAAACAACTTAGCAGGGAGATTGTTCCAGACATCTTGGAGAACTACTTACAGATCTTCTGTGGATGTAGCTTGCTCAAGTCCTTCTGTCACCTCATGTAATACCAGACAGGGCCGTATGTACAGCTCATGCTACTCTAGGAACTGAGCCTGAGTGCGCCCCCATTAAAGATCCATTGACACTCGCCAAGTATTGTCACAATCCACTTGTTTTTGAGCAATTTGAGCTATTGATTGGTCAGTGTTAACAGTGGTGAGGCTTAATAAAACTAGAAAATAAATTAGCGGTATCACAATTAATGAATGTAAAGGCCAATCATGACAACATTTACCCAAGGTATTGTTGCCCAGTGGAAATCGGAACAATAATCGTTTGGTGTAAACACTACCAGCGACTGAACGACCAATAATCATTAATTTTGCTTATCATTTGTCATTAAGAAAAAACGACGATCGGCATGATTAAACAGATAGTCATTCATCTACAGCACATGTGTCAAACACAAGGCCCGCTGCCTCGTGTTACGTGGCCCGCGGCGTGCCGCCGCTGACCACTGAAGCGATTACCAGCTGGGGTGCCGCAGCTCCCCGCTGGTAATCGTGCTATTACTGCTGTTCCCGGAACACACTGACGTCAGTGTGCAGCCAGGATCATCCTCCCCAGTCCCCTGCTCTTCAGTTCCGCAGGAGAGGACTCGGGGAGGAGGGGAGGAAGCGTACCGGGCTAGCCGCAGGAGAGCGGCGCTAACTGCAGGGAGCAGGTAAGTATATGGGTTGGGGGAGGGTTAATATTACTGCTGCGGGGGGGTTAATACTGGTGCTGGAAGGGGTTAATATTACTGCTGGCAGGGTGGGGGTTAATTAATATTACTGCTGCTGTGGGGGGGGGGGGTTAATTAATATTACTGCTGCTGGGGGGGGGGGGTTTAATTAATATTACTGCTGCTGGGGGGGGGGCGTTAATATTGGTGCTGAAAGGGGTTAATATTGCTGCTGGGGGGTTTAATTAATATTACTGCTGCTGGGGGGGTTAATATTACTGCTGCTGGGGGGGGTTAATATTGCTGCTGGGGATGATGTTGCTGAGGGGTTATTACTAGTGAGGTGAAGGTCACCATAAGCCCGATGTGGCCCTCGGTAAAAATGAGTTTGACCCCCCCCCCCGATCTACAGGAACTGAGATTTCTCTGCATCTGGCCGTTAGAGCAGGAGCCTGGCTGTCGGTAGTAAGCTAAGCCACCACCTTAAAAACATGTATGTGCAGGTTAAATGCCCATTAGTGGGGTCAGCAAAGAGGAGTATTGGTCGTCACTAAGGAGTTAAGAATCGCCCATTATTTCCTATGGCAGCCTGAAAAAAAAAAAAACCTCGCATTGCACTCACATGTAGATGTGGTTTTATGCAACTGTCCTGCAATTTTGTTTTTTACTATTGAAAGAGCATATGATTTTCATGCGTGGAAGACTTGCAAGCGCAATGATATAATGGTTTCTTTTGCAAAACGTATCACTCTCACAGGCAAATATCATAGGTTTACAAGTGTGATATCAGTCCCAGTTTCTTGGTCCAATATCTCACTTGCCCATGAGAATGTACCCTCACTCAAGTCAGTGCCTATGTACTGGCCCAGAGTTAACGGGGCCCCTCCTTAGGTATGAATGTGTTTGTCTTGTGCCTATGTATTGTCAGTGTCTTCTGTGTTGCATGAATTTGATGTGTATTGCACCTCTGCAGCACTGAATGGGTTACTGTCTGGGTTATGTCTGAAAAATGTATCTTGTTGTGTGTCATGTGACCATGTGATATATATGTGTATGCAAATTGTAGTGCAAGGGTCTTCTTGCAAAAGTCAGTCTGCAAATTGGTTAAAGTCTGGGGAAGTCTGAGGGACTTTAAATGATTAGGAGAAACTGTGCCTCGTCTAACTAGGAGCCCAGGATAGAAGAGGCTGAGCGATTGCCTTGTGTGTGCCCTGGGCCCAATCCACCCAGGCCTTCCTACTATTGACCTGGAGGACTTAGAGAGTGAGAAGGGCTGCCATGCAGTACTGAGTGCTCTTTCCTGAACGTGAGTGTTGACCAGTAAAGAGCTGGGGAGAGAGAAGGAGATTGGCCGGGAGCAGAACCCCTCAGATAACTTGGACTGTGGACTCGTCTGTCATCCTGTGATTCCTCCCTGTCACACCACTGACTTGTTTGCACCACTGTCCCGATGGTGTGTGTAAATCGTTTGGACTGTTAATCGTTGGCACAAGTAAACGAGCTTAACCGACTATTCCCGATTCTGCTCTGAAACGTTATCCCTGTGTGTGGACTCTTTATTCACAATGTCTGGATTCACCGCAGAGGAAGGAATGGTGGCATCACGAGTGACAAAAGGACCTTAAGGTAAACCACCACTTGGGTTACCGTTTGAAACTCCCCCAGCAGGAACTTGGATGGGTCCCATGCTACCCCCAGGGGAGGGGATGGTAGAGCCCCGTGACAAGGCCTCAATCTACCCCCTATCTCCTCAGCTGTGGGCCCACTCCAAAGATTCTGCACCTACATATATATATATATATACACACACACACACATTTAAACTTCTACATTACAAGCAAATATACTGCACTCACATATACACACATATATACTGTACCTATCACATGCATGCATATTACGCACAACTATACATACACATTACACATATAGTATCCATTTACACAGATGACACATACCTGCTCTTCAGGTAGCTGATGCCTCATGCTGATAGCCCGGGTGCTACACAAGGCTGCTTTCACAGCTGTGTTAGGGCCATTTCATAGTTTTGCGACTCTCTGCTCCGTTTTTGAAGTAGGGAAAAAGTTTTATTCCCATTGATTGCAATGGGGTTTCAAAAAAAGGAAATACAAACAGGTTTTCGGTTCTGTGGATGGAAAAATAGCGCAGTCTGCAGTGTTATTATTCCATACAAAAAAAATAATTGGGAGCAAGCAGAAGCCTTGCCGTTTGCTTAACTTTTTTTTTTGAAACTCCATTGAAATCAATTGGGAAAGAAATGGATCATTTTTTTTCACTTTTTATATCAGTTTCTCTCCTTCAAAAACGGAGCGGAGAGATGGAAACCCTGAACTGACCCTAACACAGATGTGAAAGCAGCCTTAGGCCTCATGTCCACGGGGACAGATCCGCAGCGGGTGTCCCGCACGCGTGATCCGCACCCCATAGGGATGCGTTGGACACCTGCAGGTAGTTAAATACCTGCGGATGTCATTTTCCCCTGAGGCGCGGATTGCGTCTGCGGGAAATCACCCGCAGCATGCTCCATTTTAGTGCGGGTCTCCCGCGGGGACGGCTCCCGCAGGCTTCTATTGAAGCCTATGGAAGCCGTCCGGATCTGTGGCACACCCGCAGCTGAACTCCTGCTCTCCGGCGCGGGAGCGTGGGAGAGCAGGAGTTCAAAAAATAAAAAGAGTGCACGGCACATACGAGCGGCACGCTGCCGGCGTACCGAGTACATTCGCCGGGCCGAAGAAAGAAGATCTGGCCGCGACAGAGGGAAGATCCGCAGCGTCCGGACAGGTAAGTAAATCTTCTTTTTAGGCCTCATGTCCCCCGGAAAGGAGGGACCCGCTGTGGGATTCTGCATGAAGAATCCGCGGCAGGCCTCATTTTCCCCGTGGACATGAGGCCTTTCACTGCCTACTTGTCTGTGAACTCCCTGCTCCACCCATCTCCTGTCTGTCCCAATGACCTGTGAGCCGCGGTCTGCATCAAGTTATGGGCAGCAAGATGAAAGCTGCAGAGAGGAAACAAGTGAAGGCTGCATCTTGTGCCCATTCACTGTGCTTGCACCCTGAGCATATGCCCCGCCTGCAATCCGCTACCTAGTCCTTGGCGTGGTGTGTCCTTGAGAGGGTCTGTCCACATGGTCTTTAGTGGCAGCCATGATACTTCCTTGTGTTGCGGGACTGAGGCGGCTTGGCTGATCGGTGTAGCGGCAAACAGAAGCTGCTGCTCAACTGATCAGCATACAGTATACACACATTAGAGCAGATGAGGTCCCCTGCCTACAACAGTGACTGTAGCCTTGAGTATTCCCTTTGCCCTCAGTAGTGATTTTCATAGGAAGTAGGGGGGTTGTAGAAATGTGATTTTTTATTTACTGTTAGCTGGCCTAGCATCACCCCCTGCAAGGAGCTGCCCTAGGCACCACACGCCAGTACCTAGGGGTAAATACGACGATTCTGATTGCACTTCCTATTTAAGGAAGGAATGGATGTATTTTATTTAGGTGACCAAGGCTCGGCGTTACGAGTTGAAACACGTCCTCCAGCTTTTTCTTTTTAAGTGGGATATGTAATGGCAGGGTTTATTTAATAAAGAAAAGCATATCCTTTTTAGAGAACTACCGGCTCCATTTTCCTTTTGGAGATACTTTATGTTACTAAATACGACTATGCCTAGACAGACTTAATGATGTAAAAAATTGGGCTATGTGTGGACCATATTATCACCTCCAGGACTCCTTCTTCTTTATGCTGAAGATAATTCTTATTGACATTGGCTGGATGTTTAGGTCGTTGCCCTGCTGCAGAATAAATTTGGAGCCAATCAGACGCCTCTCTGATGGTATTGCATAACGAATAGTTATCTAGCTGTATTTCTCAGCTTTGAGAACACCGTTAATGAGGAATGAATCCCCAACTCCATTTGCTGAAGTACAGCCCCAGATGAACAAGGAACCGCCACCATACTTCACTGCTGCCTGCAAACACTCATTATTGTACCGCTCTCCACCATGCTTCCCTGCTGGCTGCAGACACTCATTATTGTTCCGTTCTCCACCATGTTTCACTGCTGACTGCAGACACTCATTATTGTACCGCTCTCCACCATGCTTTACTGCTACCTGCAGACTCATTATTGTACCTCTCTCTACCATACTTTACTGCTGCCTGCAGACACTCATTATTGTACTGCTCTCCACCATGCTTCACTGCTGCCTGCAGGCACTCATTATTGTGTCGCTTTTCACCATGCTACACTGCTGCCTGCAGACACTCATTATTGTACTGCTCTCCAGCATGCTTCACTGCTGCCTGTAGACACTCATTGTACCGCTCTCCATCAGGCTTCACTGCTGGCTGCAGACACTCATTATTGTACCGTTCTCCACCATGCTTTACTGCCGCCTGCAGACACTCATTATTGTACCACTCTCCAGCCCTTCAGCAAACTAACTGCCTTCTGTTACAGACAAATAGTTCACATTTTGAATCCTCATTTTAGAGCAACTGCTGCCATTTTTCTGCACCCCAGTTCTTATGTTTTTGTGCATAGTTGAGTAACTTGGCATCATTTCTATGTTGAAGGTATTGCTTTTTGATCTTCCATGAAGACCACTTCTGGCAAGTCTTCTCCAAACAGTAGATGCGTGTACCTGGGTCCCACTAGTTTCTGCCATTTTTGAGCTGATTGCACTGCTGGATATTTTCTGATTTTGAAGGGAAGTAAGCATGATGTATCTTTTATCTGCTGCACTAAGTTTTCTTAGCATAGTATTGCATCTACAGTCCTCAGCGTTGCCCGTTTCTTCAAAAGAGCTTGAAAAACACAACTTGAAACACCGGTCGACTTTGAAATCTTTGCCTGTGAGAGACCTTACGGATGCAATATAACAACCTTGTGTCTTGTTGCTGTGCTCAATCTTGCCATAATGTGTGACCTGTGACACGAAATTGTCTTCCACAACATCACCTTTGTAGCAGAGGTTTGTTGTTCTTCACCCTGTTTTAAGCCTCCTACACAGTTGTTTCTGTTAATGACTGTGTTTCAATCTTTATGAAAATGATGATTATTATCACCTGTTTGGTATAATTGGTTAATTACACACATGTCTATAATGCTAGAAAAGCACTGACCGTATCTAGAAGAATTCATGCTATTTTGAAGGCAAAGGGTGGTCACACCAAATATTAATTTAGATTTCTCCTTTGATCATTTACTGTGCATTTTAATAATTGACAAAAATAAACTATTAACAATTCTATTTTTGAAAACATTCTTACTTTGCAGCATTTCTTCCACATCTGCTTAAAACGCTCTCATAGTATTGTAACTACTATAGTACGGCCCTCAATAGACAAGAATATAACTACTATAATACTGCCCTCAATAGACAAGAATATAACTATTATAATACTCTTCCCTATGTACAAGAATATAACTATTATAATACCGCTACCAATATACAGTACAAGAATATATCTACTATAATACTGCCCCCGTATACAAGAATATAACTACTATAATACTGCCCTCTATGTACAAGAATATAACTACTATAATACTGCTTCCTATGTACAAGAATATAACTACTATAATACTGCCCACTATGTACAAGAATATAACTACTATAATACTGCTACCTATATACAAGAATATATCTACTATAATACTGCCCCCCGTATACAAGAATATAACTACTATAATACTGCCCACTATGTACAAGAATATAACTACTATAAAACTGCCCTCTATGTACAAGAATATAACTACTATAATACTGCCTCCTATGTACAAGAATATAACTACTATAATACTGTCCCCTATGTACAAGAATATAACTACTATAATATTGCCCCCTATGTACAAGAATATAACTACTATAATACTGTCCCCTATGTACAAGAATATAACTACTATAATATTGCCCCCTATGTACAAGAATATAACTACTATAATACTACCGCCTATGTACAAGAATATAACTACTATAATACTGCCCCCTGTGTACAAGAATATAACTACTATAATACTGCCCTCAATAGACAAGAATATAACTACTATAATACTGTTCCCTATGTACAAGAATATATCTACTATAATACTGCCCCGTATACAAGAATATAACTACTATTATACTGCCCCCGTATACAAGAATATTACTACTATAATACTGCCTCCTATGTACAAGAATATAACTACTATAATACTGCCCCCTGTGTACAAGAATATAACTACTATAATACTGCCCTCAATAGACAAGAATATAACTACTATAATACTGTTCCCTATGTACAAGAATATATCTACTATAATACTGCCCCGTATACAAGAATATAACTACTATAATACTGCCCCCGTATACAAGAATATTACTACTATAATACTGCCCTCTATGTACAAGAATATAACTACTATAATACTGCCCTCTATGTACAAGAATATAACTACTATAATATTGTCCCCTATGTACAAGAATATAACTACTATAATACTGCCCCCTATGTACAAGAATATAACTACTATAATACTGCCTCCTATGTACAAGAATATAACTACTATAATACTGCCCCTGTGTACAAGAATATAACTACTATAATACTGTTCCCTATGTACATATGTACAAGAATATAACTACTATAATACTGCCCTCTATGTACAAGAATATAACTACTATAATACTGCCCTCTATGTACAAGAATATACCTACTATAATACTGCCCCCTATGTACAAGAATATAACTACTATAATACTGCCCCCTATGTACAAGAATATAACTACTATAATACTGCCCCCTATGTACAAGAATATAACTACTATAATACTGCTACCTATATACAAGAATATATCTACTATAATACTGCCCCCCGTATACAAGAATATAACTACTATAATACTGCCCCCTGTGTACAAGAATATAACTACTATAGTACTGCCCTCAATAGACAAGAACATGCGGGAGTGAGCAGGGGGAAGAGAGTGAGAGGGAGATCTCCCCTCCGTTCCTCCCCGCCCCCTGCCGGCACCCGAATCTTTAGAGACAAGCGGGGAGATACTCGGCTAAGGCACTACTCGCTCGAGTAGTTTGCCTTAGTAAGTATGCTCGCTCATCTCTAGTAGTATTGTGTGGCACTGCTATTTAGCACAGTGTATTGTTTTTGTAGTTTATTATGGCACTTAACATTGATGATTAGGACCTCTGTGTGCGGGTGCTTTCACATGGGACTGAATATTCCCCAACAGTGTAGCAGATAATGCCGTCCTGGGATTCCAAAGCAAAATTCTAAACATTTAACTGATTTTCATGTGGAATTGCTGGCAGAATTCTGCATCAAAATCTATACATGAGCAGTGCATATTTTGGTGCAGAATATTGCACAGGAAAACATAATCTGCAACGCTATTGTGGAGTATTCTGTCCCATGTGAAAGAACCTTAAGGGTACGTTCACATGTAGAGGTATTGGTATTGGCTCTGCAGCAGACATCAGCCTGCAATTCAAAAGAAGAAATCTGCTGCAAATCTGCACCAAAATCTGCTGTATGTGAACATTTCCCAAGGGCCCCTGCACACTAGCATTTTTCTCAAGCGATATCACTGCATTTTTTTTCACGCGAATGTCAGTAGGACTTTTTAATTTTAAAAACACAAACTTGCGATCTTTGTGCCATGCATTTTAAACATTAGAAATCCCCACTGACTTTTGCATTAAAAAAACGCAACAAAATCACGTGAAAAAAATGCACGTAAAAAATGCTAGTGTGCAGGGGCCTTTACACACAGGTGTGTGCGTATGCGTACATTGGTGCGCACAAAGCCGCACACCCACATATGTGCACAAACACGCTTAAATGCAGGTCCGTGCAGCATTGCTTTCAATGCGGCCGCAGGGAGTCATCTTGTCACTGAACACTGTGACAGCACTGTGTCACAGCTGTGGCAGAGGATCGCGATGTTCTCCCATTGCTTTCAATAGGAATGGCGCTTCTGCAGTCCCATTGAAAGCAATGGGCTGCTGGCAAGCTCTGGAGGGTTTTTTCGGGGAAGGGCTTTAAATATAAGCCCTTCTCTGAAAATCATCCCTAGTCTGTGTTAACAATAAAAAAATATATATTTTACCTCTCCTCAGCTGCCAGGGCTCAGGCGCATCTAGCCTGTTTTTTCCCTGTACTGCTCCGAATCTGTTTCAGCAGGCTGGGATTTAAAATCCCCGCCTGCTGAAAGGACTATATCTGATTGGCTGAGCACTCAGCCATTCATTGAATGACAGCTGAGTGCTGCCTGTGATTGGTCACAGCACCTTGGAACTTCAGAGGGGAGATGATGATTCATGCATAACATCCCAGCCTACATCCACTTTGTGCCACTCCCTACAAGCTGGTGGTTGGAGCACTGTGAGACTGCACTAGTCGCATATAGCTAAAGCCAGCCATGCCTAGATCTAGGATCATCCTCTACAGGTAGGAAGCTTTCTCCATCAGTGTAGAAAGTATTCTTTAGGCCCCCTGTCCACGGGCGTTGCAAAGTCCCGTAGCGAATCTCCGACAGATAGGCTGAATGCAGAGAATCGCAATGATTCTCTGCTCATGGACACAGGGCCGGCACTTTCCATAGCAACGCTATGGAAAGCTTCAGACGGCGTGATTCGCCGGCGATTTACTGACGGCGAAATCACGCCCATGGACAGTGGGCCTTACTGTGAGAGCAGTGAGACTATACAACATTCTGCCACAGGAAGTGGTGATGGTTGATTAATTAAAGGGGTTTCAGCCCAAATATTTTTTAAGCTTGCTCAAGGTAGGGAAGAAACATAAAAAAGTCATACTTACCCCAATGGATCTCCCGCTGTTCCCATTCTACTGGTGTCTAGTCCTTTGCTGCTCTTTGCTTTCTACTGCAGTGATGACATCACTGACACCAGGAACATGTGGCCACTGTAGTTAATAACTGGCTCACTTCAGCTGTAGTGGCCACAGTTGCCAGTGATGTCATTGCTGCTGCAGGAAGTAGAGAGCAGTGCGGAGTGGGCAATGGCTGATCAGGAATAGCGGGAGTACAGGTAAGGTGAGTATGACTTTTTTATGTTTCTCCACCACCCAGAGTAGATATTGTAAAAAACTTGGGGGCTGACTAACCCCTTAAACTAAATTTAATAAAGGCTCTGGTTACCTTTCTAATAGTCGGGAAGGAATTTTTGCCTGTGGGCTGCTACCTTATGTATTTGCCGTCTTCTGTGGGATAACAGGTTGAACTATATGGAACTTGTGTCCTTTTTTGCACTTCTGCACTTTATGTAATTGCAGGTTTCTATTTTATGCTCCGACATATTTCAGTTATTCTACGCCGTATCTCTTGGATCAATGTAGCTCAGTGTACTGATAGTTAAAACAGATGTCTTATGGGAAAATCAATACCGCTGATCTGCCCATGGCATATAATGTACCAAGAGGACGCTGATATTGTGCTTCCATATACAGTCATTCTGCGCTCACGGACTTATCTAGTGGTCACTGTAAAATTAATTTAACTCTATTAAAAAAAGAAAAGAAAATCTGTCACAATGTCCCCGAGTCGCAGTTTGTCTTGTTGCTGAAGCGATAATTATCCTTGACTGTAAAGTATAGTACACTGTGTACGGCAGAGAGCGAGCGGAACACATCGCAAAGTTTAGACTGGTGCCCTAAATCTGTCTGGAGAGCGGCTCGGTAATTACATTTACCAGGACCACTGTATATAATCATAGGTAGGGGAGGGACAGGTCCACTTTATCCTCTGCACTTTTTTTTTGGTATTTTTTACTTTATCACATAGAGTATGTTACTATGTATTCTGCATAGTTTTCCATTTTACTTTTATCATCATTGTTGGATAACGTTAAAAGGGTATTTCCATCTTGGCAAGTTATTCCCTATCCGCAAAAAAAGGGGATAACTAGTAATTATTAGGAAATTATAGTACCAGTGTTTCTGGTGGTGCAATGCGCCACACAGCTCTGCTACATGTATGTCACACACCACACACAGCTCTGCTACATGCGCATTTCACTGACACACACAGCTCTGCTACATGTGTGTGTCACACACACAGCTCTGCTACATGCATGCATCACACACAGCTCTACTACATGCATGCGTCACACACACACAGCTCTACTACATACGCATGTCACAGACACATACAGCACTGCTCCATGCGCATCACACACACCACACACAGCTCTGCTAGATGCGCATGTCACAGGCACACACAGCTCTGCTAAATGCGTGGGTCACTGCCACACAGCTCTGCTACATGCGCATCACACACATCTCTACTAGATGTGGACGTCACACACACACACAGCTCTGCTACTTGCCTGTGTCACACCTACACAGCTCTGCTACATGCACGTGTCGCATACACAGCTCTACTATATGTGTGCATCACACACACAGCTCTGCTACATGCACGTCACACACACACAGCTTTGCTACATTACATATGCGTCACACACAACACACAGTTCTTCTACTTTACATACGCATCACACATACCACACACACTCCTGCTACGTTACATGTGTGCCACACACCACACAGAGCTCTACTACTTTACATGTGCATAACACACATCACACACAGCCCTGCAACATTACATGCTCATCACACACTACACCAGCCACCATCTCCAGCGAGGTCCCCTGCTTCAGCACTGCTGTTTAGCTGCTCATCTGTGGTAGCGAGTAGGAGGCCAGCTGAAAAGCAGTGACAGCATGTAAGAACAGAACTCCAGGAGTGCTGCATCTGTAAACTTGTCCTGATCCTGCCTCCTCTTGTGCTCCATCCCAGCCTGTGGCAAACCACAATTGCCCTAACCAATAATGGAGGGGGACAATTACTTTTAAATGGTCACTGCCCTTTGAGACAACTTGTGTTACCATGATAGCCAATATGATAACTAGTAATAGTGAAAATTGCTTTATGTACCTTAAAGGGGTTGTCTCGCGAAAGCAAGTGGGTCTATACACTTCTGTATGGCCATATTAATGCACTTTGTAATATACATCGTACATTAAATATGAGCCATACAGAAGTTATTCACTTACCTGCTCCGTTGCTAGCGTCCCCGTTGCCATGGTTCCGTCTAACTTCGGTGTCTTCTTGCTTTTTTAGACGCGCTTGCGCAGATGCATCTTCTCCCTTCGGCTGGTCTTGGAAGCATCGGCGTTTTGGCTCCGCCCCCTTTTCGCGTCATCGCGTAGCTCCGCCCCATGACGTGTGCCGGTTCCAGCCTCCTGATTGGCTGGAATCGGCACATGACGGGGGCGGAGCTACGCGATGACGCGAAAAGGGGGCGGAGCCAAAACGCCGATGCTTCCAAGACCAGCCGAAGGGAGAAGATGCATCTGCGCAAGCGCGTCTAAAAAAGCAAGAAGACACCGAAGTTAGACGGAACCATGGCAACGGGGACGCTAGCAACGGAGCAGGTAAGTGAATAACTTCTGTATGGCTCATATTTAATGCACGATGTATATTACAAAGTGCATTAATATGGCCATACAGAAGTGTATAACCCCACTTGCTGCCGCGAGACAACCCCTTTAAGTTGTATTTATGTTATGAAAAATGCCTATAAAGTGCTGACCACTAGGGGTCTCCCTTTCTTCTAGCTTTTTGTCCATAGCTAGTCGTCAAGAGAAGTAATAGAGGTAACAGCAAGTGGAAGAGGATGATGAATCATGCTGCCCATAGAAGACTGTAGTGAGAATACGAGGCACAGAAGTAGATACTCACAGATGAGCTGCTTGAACTAATCTTGAATTATTTACTGTATTACAGTTGCTGAAGTCACATTTAGAGCTTTGTCAGACGAGCGCTTTTTTTTTTGCCCCAAAAAACGTGCTCCACGCATGTGCAAAATGCGCATGACCAAAGCTTTGTGCATTCTTTTACATGTGCCCAAAATAGTGTGTGCCTTAAGCCGATTCCTGGAGTAGCTGTGCTTGTGGAAGCACAGCTGCTCCACGAAGGGACCCTCATCACTGAACACTGTGACAGCACTGTCACAGTGTTCAGTGATGAAGGGACTCCCTGCGGTAATGAAGGAATCCCCTGCCACAGCAGTCACAGTCTTCAGTGATGATGGGACTCCCAGTGGGAACGAAAGAATCAACTGCCACGGATGAGCAGCTTAACAGCAATGCTGAAGCAAGGGACCTCACTGGAGATGGTGGCCCTTAGCGATTGGCCAGTTTACCCCTCCATGCCAGCCCTGGCAACAGCTGTGGCAGTTGAAAGCAATAGGATGAAGGCAACCCCTGCAGCGATGATTTTCGGGGGGTGGCTTGAAATAAAAGCCCTATCCCGAAATTAATCCCTAACTGTTAAAAAAAGAAAGTGCTGCCTCTGATTGGCTAAGCGCTGTGACCAATCAGAGACAGCACTCAGCTGTCAGCATTCTGTAGGTGGGGATTTCTCAATGCCCTGCCACTAGAATACAGATGAAGACTGACGGGGATGGGGAGAAGAGCCAGACAGTGCTTCTAAGTGAGTTAAATTATTATTTTTTTAACAGCTAGGGATGAATTTTGGGGTAGGACTTATATTTCATGCCACCCCCCAAAAAATCATCTCTGCAGGGGTTGCCTTCATCCCATTGGGTGGCAGCAGCGCCGGCCCCATTGAAAGCAACAGGATAGCATCTTGGTCCTCTGCCACAACTATGACAGCTGTAACCGTCTGGGTCCCTCACGCCGTCATAACCGTCTGGGTCCCTCACGCCGCTCTGCAGAGTTCCGGCAGCTGGCTTGCAGTCCTCATCAGCCAACAGAAAATTGCTTCCTGGTAAAGGAGTTTGTAAACCCGGTCTCCAGAATGTGATGGCTCTGATTGGCTCTTGTGCGCCGCAGCTGAGCCAATCAATGCAGCGCATGATGACTCAATCGCAACCATTCAATGCGATGGCTGTGATTGGTTCATTGAGCGCTGCATCGATTGGCTGAGTCGTGGCATTTGAGAGCCAATCAGAGACGTCACTTCTGGGAGGCGGAGTTTACAAACCCTGTTACCAGAAAGCGATCTTCTGTCAGCGACTGCCAACTCAATGTGCGCAATGATTGTATGACTAACCATTCCCTGATATCTCATGTCTAGATCACCGTAGATGAGTCTGGAGGTTCACACGAGGGTCTCTAACACCTGTAGGAGCCACCATATAGGCACTATGTATTCTGGCAGTGCAGCCTTTAACACCTTAGAACCAGGCTGTTTTGTAGATAAAGGACCAGACCCTTTTTAGGTTTTACTGCCCTATTATTTTTTTTTTCTTCAGCAACCAAAATTATTTTTGCAGCGTTTTGTTCGTGACATATAGGGCTATTTTTTAGATACCTTTTTTACTGATTTTTTTCCCATTTTTTTAGTTTAATGAGGGGTTATTTTTAAAATGAGTATATTTACACTAAAATAAGGCACAGTAATGGGTTCATCCTTTTGTTTCGGATGTTTTGATATATAATTTGTATAGTCTCTGATTATAGGACGCATATGGCGACCGTTTTAGTTGGCATCGCCGGTGGGTTATTGTCTTTCTTATGTATATAATTTTATATAATTCTGTAATTTTTTTAAACTCATTTTTGTAACAATTTTTTTTACCCTCTATGTCCCCCATGATATCATATAAGACCTTTGGGGGTCATTTCACACTTTTCCACTGTAGCTGGGAAATCCATAGGAGCCCCAATTACAGGGTAAAAAAATCCCCTGTAGTAACAGTAGTTACCAACAGAGCTGATCTGGATCTGTTAGGACCCTGCAGCTCTGCCTTGGCAGGGGACACCCAGCAGTCACGTGATCACCGGTCAATAGTGGAAGTAACACTTCCGCTTTGTCTCTTCACTACATAACATTTATTGAGTGCTATGTAGTCTTTGAAGGAGAAGGCAGGAGCAGTTAAAAACCGCTACTCCTTTCTCATAAAGGTCTTCGGCCGTGACTAACAGCCAAGGACCCCACCTGCTCCTGCTACACGGCAGGAACAGAAGCTTTAATCCAACACCATAATTTTACTGTCATCCGAGATTAAAGTCCAGGACCAAGCTCTGTAAATTTACGGTGCTTGGTCCTTACAGGGTTAACGCTGCTCTGTGTTGTATTTACCCAGTTGTAATTGAATTGATACATTTCCATGGGTATTAATAAAAGAAGAACGGCACCATGCAGAGTTCTGAGAAAGATGTACCAGAATTCTGTACGGCGGCGGCTCATCTGAAAGGACAAACAGCTTCAAGAAAAAGTCAGTCCTAGTTTACTGCATGGAGTATTTATATTTTGCAGCTACATTAAAGTTTTGGAGGAGGTGATTTCTGCTGAAGGGGGATCTTAAATTCAAGGGTTCTCTTACTTTTCTCTCTGCACTTTGGAATACATGAACGTACAACTGCTTGTGAGTTCTTAGTTATATGGAGTTTGTCTTAACTTTTGATAACAATCAGACCACATTTCATAACTCATCAATGCAGAAATCCAGGTTATTCCAAGGGGTTCATTTACTTTTCCTTGCACCTGGTACATTAAGTCACCAAAGAACTCTATAGTTGCCGTATTATAGCTAGTAAACCAGTCCCCTTTTCAAAAGGGCATGTCCACGACTGTATTCATGCGTCATACGCGGTGAATGGAGTCAGTGAAAGTTAATGGGTTCTATTCACTGCTTATTGCATGTGTAAATACAGTTGTGTGACTCTAGCTAGGGGTGCATTCAGACGAGCCCTTCCCTAAAAATCCCTGCAGGGCTTGCCAGCAGCCCATTGCTTTCAATAGGACTGCAGAAGTGCCGCTCCCCTTGAAAGCATTGGGAGAACATCGTGATCCTCTGTCACAGCTGTCACGGCTGTGGCAGTGGATTCTTTCATGCCCACGGGGAGTCCCATTGTCACTGAACACTGTGACAGTGCTGTCACAGTGTTCAGTGACAAGGGGACTCCCCGCTGTAGAATAGTGACACGCACCACGGACCTATGGTGCATGCATGTCCTATGTTTTGCAGGCAAGTATGTTTGCAGGAAACCAATGGTACGCACATAAACACGCGTGTCTGAATCCCCCCTAAGGTCCCTTTTCCATCTGCAGCAGAGGTTCAGTTTGGAGACTCTGGTTCCAGATGTGGCAATAAATCCTGATGAAAATATGCAGCATGCAGTGCTGAAAGCAAGGCAGACTTGTTATAGTTTATTTGGCGCCGGCATGCGCCGGATTCATCGGTCTCGATATTTTCATCGTTCGGCTCCATGGACGAAGCTGGACAATTGTAACCACCCGGAGCCCTTGTGCAGATGTGAATCGGCCCTTAGGGCGCCCACCCACTGGCGATTTTTTTTCCTTTGCGTTTTTTCTCAAGAGCAATTAGTTTTGAATGTACTCCTGTCCACTGGCGTTTTTTTTTTCAGTCCGTTGCAATTTTTAATATAGGAACTGTCAGTTGCATATGTGTCCTTATTTTTCTCTTAATGCACCCATGAATGTCAATGTAAATTAACGGAAAAAGCCGCGAAAATGCCGCGAAAAAGCCGCGAAAAACGCCGCGGAAAACGCTGCATTTTTCACGCACGAAAATCGCAAACGCCAGTGGGTGGGCGCCCTAACACTACCAAGTCAGTGTTGTCAGTGTACTGGAATATGTTATTTTTTGTCAAGGCGAATCGTACCACGCAGTTTTCAATTTATACATACATGTCCAAGAGGAATAACAGAGGAACGGTATAATATGTGGTTCGAATAATAGGTGCTCCAATATGGATATTTGATCAGTATTTACTAAAAACAGACATATCAAGAGAGAGCTGATAGATTCTCTTTAATCTGGTGCAGCATAGAGGCACCATATGGCGGCACACAGAGTGTCTGTATTAGGGTGGTTTCACACGGGCAAGATTTTTTGCCTGATGCAAGAGTCAGTAAAAAAGCAAATGGTTTTCAATGGTTTCCTTCCAATCTCTGATGTTTTCACTGATGCGATGTTGAGAGAACGGAAAATCGCGGCATACTCTATCTTTCTGCGATGCGCGATTTTTTAAAATCGCCCATACTTCCCTATGTAGTCGCTTTTTTATTGCACCGCAACAAACATGCGATTTTAAGATTAGAAAGTCCCATTGACTCTCATGATAAGAAAAGCGTAATCTTATCGCGGGCAGCAGCGATGCGATATTATTCTAAAAAAAAAAGCATCGCTGACACACGAAAATCGCAGGACAAAAACGCGATTTTCTGGCGGCAATATCATGATCGCCTTTGTGAAACTAGCCCAAAGCCTCATTCACACAAGCACTTTTCCTGTGGCCTTTTAGCCTTGATTAAGCGTCATCCAAAAATCGCGACCATGTGAAGCGTTGGATTCCAATACATTCATTCACATGGGCGATTTTCGCGTGCGTGCAAAAATCGCACCTTCAAAACATGAAATCGGTGACCGTTTTTGTTCGCTGATTTTTCGTGTTGCATCAAAAGATAGGTCTTCACCAATCTTTTGATGAAAAACTCTGGAAGCTCCCATAGACTCCTATGGGAGCTGAAAAAAAGGGAGGGCAAGGGAGTTTACTTGCATCCGGCGCTCAGAAAAGAAGACAGCTGGCTCTATTCAAGCAATTGAAGTCATTCCGAGGATTTGTGCCGACCGATGTATTTCACGCAATACGCCCGTGTGAATGATCGATAAAACATTAATTAATCTCAGGACTCAATTGTGGTCATTTTTCATTGACGCGACTTTTTGGTCAACGTAAAAACGCATCGCCTGTGTGAATGAGGTCTAATACAGAGCCATAGCGACTCCATGCTCTACCATACAGGCTTTGTGTGCGCAGCTCTGTCCTTATATACAGGCTTCCACAAACAGCACCTATAACAACCAGCATCCTGCAATGCAATGCTGTACTTCAGTCCCTGGCTTGAGTAAAGCGCCATTGTTTGTCCTGATATTCCACCGGTCAGTAATTGGGATAGAATTAGCGATGGTCACTGAGCACGCTCAGAAGGGACTATAGCCCCGGATCCCCCGCAGCTGCCTGTCGCATACACATCGCCCTGGGACTTGGAGATTGCGTCCATCCATCACTAGCAATAATCTGGTTAAGTACAAGACATGCCTGTACTCCTCCATTCCATCCCTGCGGTATCTTGAGTATCTCCTCCGCCTGCTCAAGGGTTGGAGAGCCCCTGCAGCAAGAAGGGATTCCTCAGCCAGCTACAGTTAACTCCTTAGCCTACTGAATGTGGCTGCACACTGTACAGATGTAGCAGAGCCGAGCTTCTCATGTGCTATGAGGCACCAGGATGGATTATCTGTGGGTATACATAGACCTAGTGAACCAATCTACAAACACAGCTCTGCTACATCTGTCTTCTACACTAAGGCTGCATTCTCTAATTCCGGATCGCACAGGTAAGTATCACACGGATGATTACAGCACATAATAACGTAACGCAATGCGCGTTTTACTGGAAATTACCTTCTTTTATCTGTTCGGGTGAAACAAGCCTTTGCAGCAAGAGCAGAAGACGTGGAGAGTCGCAGTAAAACACTACTATAACCGGTACGCCACTTGCGAATGTCCCCTAAGAGAGGGGGCAACTTTATACCACCGATAAATCCGTCGTCTTCCATGCGCATTTTAATGAGACTTTGCCGCAGAATTGCAAAGGGTGAAATCTGCATCAAAACTGCATGTATGGCCGGCTTTACACGGGCGCCTGAGCGCTGCGATTTTCTAAACAATGAACCATGCTTTTTTCGCGCATTATGGCGTATTTATATTTCATTTTTTGCGCTCATGTTCATTTATGTGCGGCAAACAATGGCGCACCGATTGAAATGGCTAATTAGTTCCAGATGTGTTCTTTTTCCGGTGCAATTACGTAGAGTTTCACGGACCTCCTTGCGTATTCTGCGCACCTTTGTGCACCCTAATTGGCTTCTACGGGGACCTATGGCATGCAAATACGCAGGAAAATAGAGCATGTTCTATTTTTTTTTGCGTGACCAAAATGCGCACGCAAAATATGGAAATGTGAATGAACTCCTTGAAATCAATTCTATTCTCTATGTATTGTGCGCCTAAATACGCCCATGTGAGGTAGGCATAAGTCATGCCACTATTGTGGTTGACTTGTCCGTGGTGTTATATTATGCCACGTGTGACTCCACGGAAATCTCTAAATGTAAGCATAGAGGCCCATTCACACGGACATATATTCCGTCCGTATTACGTCCATATTTTTTATGGACGTGATATCCAGAAGCGCAGTATGTCCTATTTTCGTCAGTATCTATGGACCTAAATCACCCATTAATGTCAGGGCTTAAACAGATGGGCACGTGCTAATACACTCACCGCTACACAGCGCATTAGCGGATGAACCAGCGTTTTTTTTGACTATTCAAACTCTGCACTATTATGCGCGAGTTTTTCAAAAAAGTGGGAAGCTAGGTCTTGCCCTATCTTTCTCGCACGTAGAAAAACACCCATAGTGCATGTGCAAATGCGCACGTAAATGTGCTTTCGCCCATGTGACACTGGCCTAAAGCTTTGGTTACACAATATCAAAAAGTTTAGAAAAGTGCGTGCGATTTTCTGCAACCTGCTATCGTACAACTATTGAAGAGTTGCGATGTTGCTGTTAAAAAGTTGCAAAACGGCTGATGTGTCCCAAGAGAATCGTAGTCGCAATTAACCTGCATTGAGGTCTTTGCTGCCAAAGTTGCATGTGACCAGCAACCAAATCTCCAACAGGTTTGGATTCATTGCATCTAGGGGGTCGTGGTCACAAGAAGTCATGTAGGTCATGGGTTACAATGTGACCCCATTGGCAATCATTAGATACAATGTTGCCTAAAAAGGGCATGCATGTTTGCTGTGTGATCTTGTATGAGATCACATTGCAAGATGTTGCATTAAGGAGTCGCCATGGTCTCAGCTGATGTGACACAATTATGTCATAAGCCACTTTATTACCCTGAACTAATAAGCCAGACTGATGTGATACGTATAAAGCATATGGTAAAAAAGTTGCGTTAGTTGTTTGTAAACAGCACCTAATAGGTAAACATAATGTATCTAAGCATCAGGCACTTCCTATTCTATTTGCAGCAGTCTAGTTATAGCAATGCATGCAGTACATGGCAATGACTGGTAGATGAGGGGTTAATCTGCGGTGTTTCCCTTCCTAGTAAACACGCTTGCTCTGCTCGCAGGTTTGGAGAAAGTGAACAGATAATGAGGTCTATTAGGATTACTTTACAAGTGTTTATATATATACTAATCCCTCATCACTGCGAAACTCAAGCAAGTTCTGCAGCAGGTGATTCCTATCTGGCCAGTGCTTTGTAGTATTGGGCTCTTTCTATAGAACTGGTCTCTTACGGGAAAAGCTGTAAAGCATGTTGGGAGGTGTATTTTCACAACAGCTGGACAGTGACTGGTTGGAGGGTACAAAGAGTAACGTGATAGAGCAATAAGTCCCCCCAAAGACAAACGGACACTGATAGTAGTGATAATGACTGAGCGTACCCCATAGGTTCCCATAGACTTGCTGTATACCTGTGCTCCTCCACGCTCCTATTCTCTGCTGTTTTCCAGTCTGGTAAGGTGCTAGCACATAAGACCACCATGGAGACAATGACAAAAATAGTCGATACCACAGCCAAGATCTGGGCTGCCAAGGATGAGGTGGGCTCCTCAAAAGTCATCCTCATACGTTCCAACCACTTCTTCTCCCCAGGTGCCTCTGGGTTTTCCTCGACTTTGTTTTCATCCGGCTTGGTCTCATCAGACATGTAGGTGTAGGTGTCTGACATGCGGTCATCCAGTCTTCTTTGACAACAATATTCCAGTTGGGAACACTCCAACCCCCAGTAGATCATCTCATTGTAGAAGGAAAGCTCACACATTTGGGGGACGAATCTTAGTTTGCCATACTTGACATACATCATGATAAACCCAAATGCCTCCGAATGCCTGTCAAAGAAATACTCATTCCTTTCCTGGTCATAATCATCACAAACCTCTAGGACATCCTTCTCCGAGGAACAGTTATGTAGCCTGCTCACCCTCCTCAGTGGAAAATCCTTAATCACATCCTGAGGAAAAAAATACCTGGCACCCCCAACATTAAGGATAAAGGGGTCCCTTGAAAAGTTCATTGCTGAGGCCACACGGTTGGGCGCTGTCCTTCAGTACCACCAAATTGCAGGTGAAGGACAAGCCTTAGAGTTGTACTTCTCACCTTAAAGTTTTAGCTCTGCTTGCGCCTCCTGATTGCCTCCAACCTGTCTCCCCTGGAGGATCCAAACAGATTGTTGATACATTGCACAACATTTTTTAACAAGAGGCGTAGAATATCTCAAGGCACCAAAGAAAAGTTCAGTTCAGAAGAAATTCTTGACCGAGAAGGTCCTGTGATACAGTCACCTTCTCAAAGTCTTCTTGTTCTTCACACACATACAGAACCTTAGATCTCCCACGTACAGTATATCAAAAAATAACTCTCCAGTGACCGAAAGGAAGAATTGGAAAGAGAAGAGGAAGGGAGGGAGGGAGAAGTACTGACAGCCACCAGCTCTGCTGCCTCCCGAGCTCCAGTGTCTGCTGAACTTTACTCAATGTGAGAAGCACTCAGAGGGAGGAGGACGAAGAGGAGGAGGAGGCGGAATGGGAGGTGGGAGCCAGCTTGTGTCTACAGAAACCTCAGTGGCATTTTTCTGTCTTTGTCACATGAATGTAATGTATATATACTGTGATCAGCCTGCATTGAGGATTAGAGGAGCTGAGAACTATGGAAATGTCCCTGATACTTATAACACCACTATCAGCAATGCAGAGAGACACATGCTGTAATTCATGCTTCCTCCCACTCCTATAAGGAATCTTTCTTTCTTGATTGAACTCACTATTGATCTACCTACTATCTTTTATCCTTCATCTATACTAACTATCTATCTATCTCCTATGTATCTTTTTCAGAGGTCCTTGTGAGCCAAATTCAACTTTGAGTGATGGTCAGAAGCCACATTGAATTCAACTTATTTTGGCTAGGGTTATGCAATATCATTTGGTTGCATCATTGGTCATGTAGCCAAAGATTGCACAATGGACCTGTTACATCACAACCTCATGTAAGCAAATGTGATCATGTCATAACTAGCAATTTGATTCCGCATTGACTTGTATATAGATGCAATGTGGCAAGGCTATATTTGGCCACACTACACATGTCACACCGAGAGCCATCATGTAGACCTAGTGTGATTATGCCTTCCAAATTGGTACTATTTGGTGGTTAGGATATGTTTGCAATAATGTAAATTACCAGTGCATATGGTTACAACTCAGGACTCCTGTGGCATTGGTGAGCTACACAGCAAGGATCATGAGCCACATGTGGCTCCTGAGTCATTGGTTGGGGACTACTCTAACTGATCTAGGACTCAGTTTTATTGAAAATGGGGTTCGTCAACGGGGACATGTGACTACTTCAGCAAATCATTGGCTCACTTCGGCAAATAATGAACTGCAGTGGTCAAATGTCCTGTGATGGGGTCATCACTGCAGCAAGACATAAAGGGAAGTAGGGAACCAAGCACCAGTGGAGCAGGACTGGAGAGGGATCAAGGGGGTATGTTTTTACACTACAGCTCATCCCCTACCTGAGTGCTATACGCTCGTCTTTGAGTGTGCTGTGATTACATTCTATACTTGAACTGGGACCAGCAGCCCACAATGAGGTGTTGTCCATCTATGTTTTCCACCAGTGAGCAGCCTTCCAAATTTTTTTTTGTCTTTATGATCCTTTTAATACTTTGTATGTTCAAACCTTTGTTACTATGAAAGGGCATAGACTCAGGGTCTTCTTCTTCTGGCGGGTAGTCTGGTATGTTGGTGTAAGGGACAAGGGACCACATAGGTTATGAGACTGGAAGGGCTAGGCCCAACTCTTTTAGGGTTATCACGGTACCCCTGTCTACATACTCAGGCACAGGTGCCAACAGGCATTCATGACCCGCTTCTGGTCAGACCAGATCAGGGAAGGGCCGGGTTTTGAAATAGGCATGGTTTGCCGCAATGGTCTGGTGGCTTTGTGGGTAGCATACAAATTGTGCTGGAGCGGATGTCTTTGTCATAAATAGTAACCTTAAATGAACAAGTAAAAAAAAAAGAACAACATAGTCCACCCACACCCCCGGGTTCATCCTAATCGTAAACAGGTCAGTAAAAATAAGTCTTTCCCATGCAATGGGTTTTTCTCTCAAGGTCCTTGCTTTAGCTTACCTGGTAACTGGGATTGGCTGTCTTACAACGTTTCCGCATCAGCTGTCTCGGTCGGAGTAGGGCAAGGATTACTGCACAAACAGCAGCATAAAGGGAAAGACTCTTGAAAACATGACCGTCCTCTTCCAGCAGAGCACCCACACTCTACTCTTCCGGTTCCAGTATCAGGTTTTCCCGCTCAGTAGAGCCGCCCCTCACTTCTGTCCCTTCTTAAAACCACAACACTCCAGCTCAGCCAAACATATTATGAACAATAAAACAGTGGTAAAACAGAAAGCAAACCACACCGGCTTACATTAATTTTCTATCCTTACCTTAATTTTCTTTTTCAACAACAATAAAGGGGTTTTCCAAAAGTTATAAGGATATCAGAAATCTAAGTAAGTTTACTTATAATAAAATATAGTAATATGATAAACTGCAAATATAACACTGTAGATGAATGAATGGTGCCAAATGACAAATAGTAGCCACTGCAAGTCCTGAACTCGCTGCATTTAATACCAAGTGTTGACTGATGTAAAGTATGCAGATCTGGGACAATCAAAGTCTGATGGAAAACTAGAAAAGTTGTCTACAGTTAAAGGGGTTTTTCAAACAGGGCCTGCCAGCATACACCAGAGTCAGAGTGTAAGGCTGCTACAACTCCTGTGTAGGGGTCGGCACTCGTAATTGCAGGTGCAGCTGTCATTGAAATCAATGGGAGCTGTACTTATAATTGAAGGATAAGGTCTAGAGATGAGCGAGTATACTCGCTAAGGCACATTACTCGAGCGAGTAGTGCCTTAGCCGAGTATCTCCCCGCTCTTCTCTAAAGATTCGGGGCCGGCGGGGAGGAACGAAGGGGAGATCTCTCTCTCCCTCTCTCCCCCCCGCTCCCCGCCGCAACTCACCTGTGTCACCCGCGCCGGCCCCCGAATCTTTAGAGACGAGCGTGGAGATACTCGGCTAAGGCACTACTCGCTCGAGTAATGTGCCTTAGCGAGTATACTCGCTCATCTCTAATAGGGTCCCATTAATTTCAAAGAGAGCTGGCCACTACACAGGGGTCACAGCAACGGCTTCTACTCCATCTCTGGTGTATACTGGTTGGTGCTGTCTGGAAAACCTATTTCAATCTTAAAACGGTCGTGTAGGATTAGAATAAAAAGGTCTGCTTTTTCCCTGGTGTCTCCTGTCCGTCGGCTGGAATGTGTAAATCTAGAATCCAGCAGCACTCACAGCACACAAATCCCAATAGGTCCTGTACTTAGTCATTTTCACGTTAATGGACTTGAGTTGTCATACTTTGCTCGGCCCATAGACGAGAGTGACGGTACTACTGGAGAAAAAAATCAGACTCTTTTTCGAGTCATGTATTGTCCTTTCTTTGGTGTTGTGGATAAATGCATCGAATCTAAATTCAGCATGTGGATGAGATGTTTGAAGGTTCACATTTGCTCATGTAGCATATATTCAGATTAGTCACCCCTTGCTGCAGTCTTCATGGTCATATTTAACATTCAGTGATATAAATCGTACATACTTTGTATTTTAAGGCCATTATTGAGTTCCTCATGTAGAGATAACCTCGAGGCAGTGTCATTTATACCGCAAGTGGCATCATGACGTTACTTGGTGGGCAGCTTGGTCTGTCAGACGAAGCCTTCAGACAAATATTGGACTTGACTTATGATAACTTCCTTCACCTGATCTGTCAGGACTTTTCTCGTCATTTGTAGTATTTACAGGGAATGTTCTTACTTGCCATCTTATATATAGCCTATTTCTTAGTTGTGTGGTTTGCACAAGGATTTTATTTTCTATTTGATTGCATATATAGGTCAGTGTTATCAGTAGGCCATTGATTCTTAATACTGGCCTAATTAAAATGCTGTAGATACGGTAGAATTTACATATATGTCATATGTAGAAACTCAAGGTAGCTACAAAATTACACATAAAGTGAAAATTAGCATAAAGCCTCATTCACACAACACAGCCATGTACATGGAGTCCCTATGGCCGTGATGGCGAACCTATGACACGCGTGTCAGCACTAACACGCGTAGCCATAGTCGCTGACACGCGGCCGCTCACCCCGTTAATGAATACCGACAGGGGCCGTGGCTCCCCTGCTGGTATTCACTAACCAGCACTATTAGCAGCGCTGATCCCGGCGCACACTGTGATGTCAGTGTGAAGCCAGGATCCTCCTCCCCCCACCCCCGCCGTCTCCTACCTGTTGGTTCCGCGAGAGCGTCCGGGGAAGGAGGCATCCTGCAACACACTGACGTCAGTGTGCGCCGGAGATCATCGCTGCTGGTGGCGCGCCGGGCACAGGGAGAGCGGAGCAGATAATGATGGGGCCCTCTGTGGGGGGCAGATAATGCTGGGGGCCTCTGTGGGGGGCAGATACTGCTGGGGGGCCTCTGTGAGGGGCAGATAATGCTGGGGGCCTCTGTGGGGAAAGGATACTGCTGGCGGGCCTCTGTGGGGGTAGATACTGCTGGGGGGCCTCTGTGGGAGGCAGATAATGCTGGGGGCCCTCTGTGGGGGGCAGATACTGCAGGGGGGCCTCTGTGGGGTGCAGATACTGCTGGGGGGCCTCTGTGGGGGGCAGATACTGCTGGGGGCTTCTGTGGGGGGCAGATACTGCTAGGGGCCGCTGTGGGTGGCGCTGTCGCTGTTGGGGGGGGCGCTGTGGGTGGTGCTGTTGGGGGGCCACTGTTGCTGGTGGGGGCCGCTGTGGGGGCCGCTGTCGCTGTTGGGTCCGCTGTCGCCACTGGGGGCTCATCATTACTGAGATAAGTGAGGGAGAGACTGGGAAAGGCGAGGGCCTGTGCTGTCGGTGTTTTGCATTTATTAAATACAGTTATACATTACAATTATACATACCGTATATACCGGCGTATAAGACGACTTTTGAACCCCGAAAAATCTGCTCTGAAGTCGGGGGTCGTCTTATACGCTGGTAATACAAAAAAAATGATGTCATTGAATAGTGTGATTGGCTGAAGCCACGTGTGTTTTAGCCAATCACAGCCATTCAATGATGTCATTGAATGGCTGTAACTGGCTGACGGCGTGTGTATTAGCTTTCTGGAGGTGGGGATTTCAAGCCCCGCATTCAGAAAGCAATGCTGCGACGGGGACGAGGAGCGAGCGACATCCTGCCGAAGCGCGACAGAACACCGGGGGAGGTGAGTAATGATTATTTTTTTTTACACTGTATTACCGGCGTATAAGGTGAAAGTTGGGGGGTTGTCTTATACGCCCCGTCGCCTTATACGCCGGTATATACGGTATTTGTTATTTAAACTATAAATATCGCAAATTTATGGATTTTTTCTCGACGTGACACACCACCCGAGTTATGCTCATTTTTTTGGCGAATTTTGACACACCGAGCTCAAAAGGTTGCCCATCACTGCCCTATGGCGAACTGGAGGAATTATCTAGACTTTGTCTGGACACTAGTACTATGTGAATGAGCATTACATGATTCTATGTGGGTTCTGTTTAGCACCTTATGCCACTATGTTTGTACTCTTGGTAAATATAGCACTTTATATGGTCTCTGTTGGCACTACATGGGCATTGTATGACAATGTGGGCACCATTTGGCTCTAGTATGGACTTCTTTAGGCACAATAATGCTTTATGTGGACCAAGAACTATACTGTGTGGTTACTGTTTGGCTTTATATGAGCATTGCATAATACCATAAGGATAAAATATACGATACAAAGAGGTGTAAGAGAACAAAGCCATGGCAGAGTAACACTCTGGTATGTTTTATTTGACTGCAAGGGCATGGCTGGAATCTGTAAAAAAGAGGAAACCACGAGCTATGGATTTTTTTAACTGTGAAAAAACTGTTCTGTTAGTGCCCAAGGGCTTTCACAAGCCTGAAGAGAGCTATGGATACGGATAGGCCAGTTACTGTGTGACCTTGAAGATTACTACCATGGCTACTTGCCAAACACTTTAGACTACTATCAAGAAAATTTGCTACAGCCCTTGTGAAATTATCGCCAGACACAGGAAGATCCTGGTGATCACCGCCAAGACCACTTGCCAGACCTGCCAGACTATTGCCCAGGCTCCTTGCTGAATGTCTTTCCAAATCACTGCCAGATACAGAAGGGTGCTGAAGATCATCGTCAGATACAGGTATAGTGACCAAGGAGCGGGCCATGGCCTAGGAGACAGTGGGGTAGAGTTTGGACCTTGTCATAGTGGCTCTACCGTCCCCCACCAGGAGTGTAACTGGTGACACGTCCAAGGCCCGGGGGCAAGTTAATAAATGGAAACCCAAATAATGGATTACTGTCAGTCCTGTTTTGTCTCGTGACGCCACCGTTTCCTTTACAATGGGGGGTTCTTGGATGATGGAGTAGATCCTCTCCCGTGTAGCTTTGGTGGGGGGATTCCTGGGTGACGGAGTAAATCCATACACACACAGGTACAGTTTAAGACACAGACCCAGAAAATTGACGGGCGACTGGTCGTTTTACTCAACTTCAAGAATAGAACAGTTTAGCAGCTTCTTGACAAGTGATGTGACAGGGAGAACTCACAGGGTGACAGGAGAAACCACAGTCACAGTTATTTGTAGGTCCTGGCCCGGTACCATACTTTCTTCTCTTTCTCTCTCTGGCTCTACCGGTTCACATTCACGGATTAAAACATGCTGCAGAACTTCTGGGGAGTAGCAGTCCCCAAAATCGCTAGGCCATCTTTTTGGCTTCCTCCATTCTGTATCTGTGGGTCAACGGTACCCACAGACAGCTGCCTTGCACTCCTCTTTCATTTAGAACTCAGAACAGACTCTCCTTTTTTCTCACGCAGACCCAGACCACATATATCAAGCATCATAACGTGATGGACAAAAAGATACAAAACCAGACAGTCATCCACCTACCAGACACTTAACTGTTTTAGTGCTGCAGCTGTGCAATTCACACCAATCTTGCAACATGAAAGACACTGACAAGACAATACTGAGCATACTGGGCTCTGTTATACTGGGCCACTACACAGGAGGGTCCTGAAGATCATTGTCAGACACAGGAGGGTCCTGAAGATCACCCTCAGATACAGGAGAATCCTGATCTTAAAGGTGCTAATCCTGAAGATTTCCATCTGACACAGGAGATCTTTTAATGATAAATGGTAAGTTTGCATTGCTCCATGATCTGGGATCCTGCTTTTGAGGTGAGCCTATTCTTTGGACTACAGTCTTTGGTTTAACAACATTAACCCCTTAAGGACATGGACTATTTTGGGCTTAAAGGGGTTGTCTCGCGGCAGCAAGTGGGGTTATACACTTCTGTATGGCCATATTAATGCACTTTGTAATATACATCGTGCATTAATTATGAGCCATACTTAATAAAAGCCCTTTTTTTGGAAATCTTTTTTTTCTTCTAAATTGCTGCATTCAAAGTCCTATAACTTTTTTATTTTTCCATGGACGGAGCTGTGTGAGGGCTTATTGTTTGCGAGACAAGCTGTAGTTTTTACTGCTACCATTTTGGAGTACATGTGGCTTTTTTGATCACTTTAATTGCATTTTTTGGGAGGCAAAATGCTAAACGTTAGCATTTTGCCTCAGTTTTTTAGCGTATTTCTTTAACGCTTTTTGCCATGCAGGATAAAAAGCATGTTCAATAGAGATGAGCGAGCGTACTCGGATAAGCACTACTCGCTCGAGTGATTGGCTTTATCCGAGTATCGCTGTGCTCGGGGCTAAAGATTCGGGTGCCGGCACGGAGCGGGGAGCTGCAGGGGAGAGCGGGGAGGAACGGAGGTAAGATCTTTCTCTCCTTCTCTCCCGCCCGCTCTCCCCTGCTCCCCGCTGCGACTCACCTGTCAGCCGCAGCGGCACCCGAATCTTTAGCCCCGAGCACAGCGATACTCGGATAAAGCCAATTACTCGAGCGAGTAGTGCTTATCCGAGTACGCTCGCTCATCTCTAATGTTCAACTTATTGTATGTGTCGTTATGGACATGACGATACCAAATATGTGTTATTTTTTAAAGGTAATATGAGAAAAAGCCCCTAAAAAAGGTTTTTTTTACCTTTCTTTTCCACATTTTTATTTTTTGTACATTATTTTGATCTTTTTTTACACCATTTGTGTCCCTCTGAGAGACTTACACCATACCAGCTCTTATCACTATGATAAGGCATTGCAGGACTTCTCTCCTGCAATGCCTTATCACTTATTGCAGCGATCAAAGGCACTGGCAATACAAGACGCCGGTATCTGGCATCCTGTTGTCATGGCAACCAGCCAGGCTCCCTGCGATTATAACGCGAGAGCCCAGCAATGTCACAGAAGGAGCACACTCCCTTTGGAAGCTGTTAACAGCGGGGGGCACATCTCCGATGCACCCCCACTGTTGCAGTGGGAGGCCGGCTATCACTGACAGCCAGCTCCCACTGCTGGATAGCGCACAATTGCTTCTGATCTTGCGTTATCCACATTACGTAAGGATACATCCAATTGCGGGAAGTACTCTGCTCCCACGACGTACCCTTACGTCATATGCAGGGAAGGGGTTAAAGACCCACTCACAATATCAATACTCCTTACTTTATTCCCCAGGTGATGATTTGGCCATTCTTGTTTGCTTTTCAGCCATGCTCTTTCTAATATAAGAGAGAACAGGAAGTTTCAACCATTAGCCATTTTGGGCTATGGAGAGGTGTCTGTGGTCATCTGGTCACCCAATGCCTATATACAGATTCTCTGCTCTCTGCTACTGTCTTCCTTAAGGTGATAGTTACTTAAGATTATAGCCTACCTACGATTAATTAACATAAAGGTCCAGTCTGGCATCTGAATTCATTTGTTTCTATAAAGACTTCCGACTCAAGGGTCAAAAATGTCTCAACAGTAAACTCTGTAGTTATCAGGAGAAGTCATCATAGCAGTCTGGGCTGGATAAGAAGAAAAGGAAAGAAATCAGAGAAGATGGAAAGAAATCAACAATCAAAGAAGACATAACCTGTGAGTCACTGAAGATTATTGTATTATAATCACTTGGTCTGCACGGCGTCTGTGTCGAATTGGTATCTTCCACTATACGATAAATATATGGTGGAATCATGTAATACCAGATCATGGTCCCTATTTTTGTGAAGATAGCTACAAATATAATGCTAACTGAATAACTCCACCTCCACTACCTCAGGCCGTAGATCTTTGGCAGTTTTATTGTGAACTACACCCTGCTCTGATGATAGCCAGAACCTATTAGTATTGAGCGGAGATCTCCATCATTCAGAATATTTGTCTCAAGGAGAGATTTGCTGACAGACGTCCATTAAATTCCCTTGAACGTACAAAGATCTGAGTTGTAGGATTTATTTCTGGATGCCGCTTATACAGTTATTTTAAGTGGTAATTTATGTATTTATTTTCCTAATAGCAGTAATGACAATACTAGATGTTCTACAGACTTTAGAAGATGACATGAAAATATACAAATCGTCTGTCTGAAGGACCAGAGTTATAGAAAAGTCACAGAGTGGTTTATTTAAAGTCTCCAAGTCCAAGTAAGCACATTCTACACTTGTGTTCAACTATTGATTTTAATTACAGACTTTCTGAAACCAGCAAGTACGGAAAACAGATTACACTTAGTCCCAAAATGAGTCCAGGTCCTATTAAGAAGCAGCCTGCGTGTGCATTCTTGAAGGAACTATATATATTCTAGGGAGGCATTCATGTATTAAACTACATAATAGAATATCATACCTATAAATGGCTGCTATTATAGCGAACATCATTTGACCAACTATTTTCCTACCCTGCAAATAACTGTAATCCAGCAAATAGCCCACCATTATCAGATGTATCGAGCAACGATTCAGGTATTGTAGAGCCCAGAATTGTGCAATTCGATAAAACATCTGCATTGTGTTATGGGAATCTTATATTGCATCAAGTTACTACTGATTGTCATCTTATTGCATGAAGCCATGCTCTAGCTATAAGTGGGTGCCATATTTGCAGACTTACACTTTTAACCCCTTAAGGATATGAGTAGAGATGAGCGAGCACCAAAATGCTCGGGTGCTCGTTGCTCGAGTCGAACTTTCCGCGATGCTCGAGGGTTCGTTTCGAGTAACGAACCCCATTGAAGTCAATGGGCGACTCGAGCATTTTTGTATATCGCCGATGCTTGCTAAGGTTTTCATTTGTGAAAATCTGGGAAATTCAAGAAAGTGATGGGAACGACACAGCAACGGATAGGGCAGGCGAGGGGCTATATGTTGGGCTGCATCTCAAGTTCCCAGGTCCCACTCTTCAGCCACAATAGCAGCAAGAGTGCCCCCCCCCCCCTAACAATTTTTACTTTGGACAAACCCTCATTAGTAAGCCACACCTTAGCTAAGCACCACACTACCTCCAACAAAGCACAATCACTGCCTGCATGACACTCCGCTGCCACTTCTCCTGGGTAACATGCTGCCCAACCCCCCCGCACGACCCAGTGTCCACAGCGCACACCAAAGTGTCCCTGCGCAGCCTTCAGCTACCCTCATGCCACACGCTGGCCTCATAACCACACCACCCTCATGTCTATTTATAAGTGCGCCTGTCATGAGGAGGAACCGGAGGCACACACTGCAGAGGGTTGGCAGGGCCAGGCAGCGACCATCTTTAAAAGGGGCGGGGCGATAGCCCACAATGCTGTACAGAAGCAATGAGACATCCAATCCTGTGCCACCTCCGTCAGGAGCTGCAAACGTGGGCATAGCAATGGGGAATCCATGTGCCACACAGTATTCATTCTGTCAAGGTGTCACATAGCTCAATCCACACTGCAAGGGGAAAGCCGTCAGCGCTCTGCCCTCTACCCAAGTCAGTCAGTGTCTTTGTGCCAGACAGGTCAAACACCGCGATGGGAACTAAGTTTGCACCAACAGCATAGGGGGGTCCTAGGAAGCCCAAGACATGAACAAAAAATTGATCTAAGCGGCCAAATATGGCAGACTTGCACCGCGCCCACGACATAGGCCTCGGCCCACAGCTTCAGCAATCGTAGGCAGGAAGCAGACTTTCACTGCACCAAGGACATAGGTCTCTGCACAAACCCTCAGCAATCGTGGGCCTACAGCGGACCCCTACGCTAGCGTAGCTGTGCACATCTCATTAGGGCTGTATTGCTCCTGTAGTTTGTCCCAATGCAGTGCCCCAGATAGTAGAGCTAACGTCAGATTAAATACAGGTGGGCTTCGGCCCACACTGCATGCCCCAGTCAGACCGGGGTTATTTATAAATAGTCACAGGCAGGTACAACTCCGCAATGGGAATTCCATGTGCACCCACAGCATGGGTGGCTCCCTGGAACCCACCGGCGGTACATAAATATATCCCATTGCAGTGCCCTGGACAGCAAAGCTAACGTCAGATTGAATGCAGGTGGGCTTCGGCCCACACTGCATGCCCCAGTCAGACCGGGGTTTTTTATAAGTAGACACAGGCAGGTACAACTCCCTATTGTGAAGTCCGTGTGGACCGACAGCATGGGAGGGTCCCAGGAAGCCACCGGCGGTACATAAATATATCCCATTGCAGTACCCAGCATAGCTGAGGTAACGTCAGATTTAATGCAGGTGGTCTTCGGCCCACACTGCATGTCCCAGTCAGACTGGGGTTCTTTAGAAGTAGACACATGCAGTTACAACTCCGTGTGGACTGACAGCATGGGTGGGTCCCTGGAAGCCACCGGCGGTAGATAAATAAATCCCATTGCATTGCCCAGCACAGCTGAGGTAACGTCAGATTAAATGCAGGTGGGCTTCGTCCCACACTGCATTCCCCAGTCAGACCGAGGTTTTTAATACATAGACACAGGCAGGTACAACTCACAAATGTGAAGTCCATGTGGACTGACAGCATGGGTGGCTCCCTGGAACCCACCGGCGGTACATAAATATATCCCATCGCAGTGCCCAGCACAGCTGAGGTAATGTCAGATTTAATGCAGGTGGGCTTCGGCCCACACTGCATGCCCCAGTCAGACTGGGGTTCTTTATAAGTAGACACATGCAGTTACAACTCTGTGTGGACCGACAGCATGGGTGGGTCCCAGGAAGCCACCGGCGGTACATAAATAAATCCCATTGCATTGCCCAGCACAGCTGAGGTAACGTCAGATTAAATGCAGGTGGGCTTCGGCCCACACTGCATTCCCCAGTCAGACCGGGGTTTTTAATACATAGACACAGGCAGGTACAACTCACTAATGTGAAGTCCGTGTGGACCGATAGCATGGGTGGCTCCCTGGAACCCACTGGCGGTACATAAATAGATCCCATTGCAGTGCCCAGCACAGCTGAGGTAACGTCAGATTTAATGCAGGTGGGCTTCGGCCCACACTGCATGCCCCAGTCAGACTGGGGTTCTTTATAAGTAGACACATGCAGTTACAACTCCGTGTGGACCGACAGCATGGGTGGGTCCCAGGAAGCCACCGGCGGTAGATAAATAAATCCCTTTGCATTGCCCAGCACAGCTGAGGTAACGTCAGATTAAATGCAGGTGGGCTTTGGCCCACACTGCATTCCCCAGTCAGACCGGGGTTTTTAATACATAGACACAGGCAGGTACAACTCACTAATGTGAAGTCCTTGTGAACCGACAGCATGGGTGGCTCCCTGGAACCCACCGGCGGTACATAAATAAATCCCATTGCATTGCCCAGCACAGCTGAGGTAACGTCAGATTAAATGCAGGTGGGCTTCGGCCCACACTGCATTCCCCAGTCAGACCGGGGTTTTTAATACATAGACACAGGCAGGTACAACTCACTAATGTGAAGTCCGTGTGGACCGATAGCATGGGTGGCTCCCTGGAACCCACTGGCGGTACATAAATAGATCCCATTGCAGTGCCCAGCACAGCTGAGGTAACGTCAGATTTAATGCAGGTGGGCTTCGGCCCACACTGCATGCCCCAGTCAGACTGGGGTTCTTTATAAGTAGACACATGCAGTTACAACTCCGTGTGGACCGACAGCATGGGTGGGTCCCAGGAAGCCACCGGCGGTAGATAAATAAATCCCTTTGCATTGCCCAGCACAGCTGAGGTAACGTCAGATTAAATGCAGGTGGGCTTCGGCCCACGCTGCATTCCCCAGTCAGACCGAGGTTTTTAATACATAGACACAGGCAGGTACAACTCACTAATGTGAAGTCCGTGTGGACCGACAGCATGGGTGGCTCCCTGGAACCCACCGGCTGTACATAATTATATCCCATTGCAGTGCCCAGCACAGCTGAGGTAACGTCAGATTTAATGCAGGTGAGCTTTGGCCCACAGTGCATGCCCCAGTTTTTTATAAGTAGACACATGCAGTTACAACTCCGTGTGAACCGACAGCATGGGTGGGTCCCAGGAAGCCACTGGCAGTACATACATATATCCCATTGCAGTGCCCAGCACAGCTGAGGTAACGTCAGATTAAATGCAGGTGGGCTTCGGCCCACACTGCATGCCCAACCTGACCGGGGTTTTTAATACATAGACACAGGCAAGTACAAATCCCCAATGTGAATTTCCTGTGGACCGACAGCATAGGTGGCTCCCTGGAACCCACCGGCTGTACATAAATATATCCCATTGCAGTGCCCAGCACAGCTGAGGTAACGTCAGATTTAATGCAGGTGAGCTTCGGCCCCACAGTGCATGCCCCAGTCAGACTGGGGTTCTTTATAAGTAGACACATGCAGTTACAACTCCGTGTGGACCGACAGCATGGGTGGGTCCTAGGAAGCCACTGGCGGTACATAAATATATCCCATTGCAGTGTCCAGCACAGCTGAGGTAACGTCAGATTAAATGCAGGTGGTCTTCGGCCCACACTGCATGCCCAACCTGACCGGGGGTTTTAATACATAGACACAGGCAGGTACAAATCACCTATGTGAATTTCCTGTGGACCGACAGCATGGGTGGCTCCCTGGAACCCACCGGCGGTACATAAATATATCCCATTGCATTGCCCAGCACAGCTGAGGTAACGTCAGATTTAATGCAGGTGGGCTTCGGCCCACACTGCATGCCCCAGTCAGACTAGGGTTCTTTATAAGTAGACACATGCAGTTACAACTCCGTATGGACCGACAGCATGGGTGGGTCCCAGGAAGCCACCGGCAGTACATAAATGTATCCCATTGCAGTGCCCTGGACAGCAGAGCTAACGTCAGATTAAATGCAGATGGGCTTCGGCCAAGAATGTTTTCATAGTTGGAGGAGGAGGACGGGGATGTTTTTGAGGCAGTACGTGTCCTGTCACCGTGTCCGTGGTTATATGCACCTTCCCAGTGACCGCGACGCTGAAAAGTTGTCGCGCCTGTAGAACCTAGTAGTGTGGCCTCACCACCATCATGCCTTTGGGAAGCCTCCGTTTCCACTACCCTGTAACATTGCAGTAGCAGCAGTATAGGCAGAGCCGAGACTTAGTAACATTTCAGCGGTAAGAGTATGCACAAACCCCTGTAACATTTCATTGGCAGCAGTGAAGACAGACCCCACTAACATTTCATTTGCAGCAGTATACACAGACCCCAGTAACATTTCAGTAGTATCAGTATAGACAGACCCCAGTAACAGTAACGTAGAAGCAGTATGGGCAAAGCAGCAGATTCACATTTGCAGCAGTGTAGGGAGAGCATAGTATTTGTACGATTTCAGTGGTAGGAGTATAGTCAGGCCCCAGCAACAGTAACGTAGAAGTAGTATGGACAAAGCAGCAGATTCACATTTCCCTGGCAGCAGTGTAGGGAGAGCATAGTATTGGTACGATTTCAGTAGTAGGAGTATAGTCAGACCCCAGCAACAGTAACGTAGAAGCAGTATGGGCAAAGACCACTATTAGTTACATTTCTGTTATAGCAGTATAGACCTGCCCCAGTACCATTTCCGTTGAAGCATTATGGGCAGAGCCCAGTATTAGTAAAATTACAGTAGTAACATTATACACCAACCAAGGTAACATTTCAGGAGCAGAAGTATCGGCAGACCGAAGTAACATTTCTGTTGCTGAAGTATAGTCAGACCCCTGTAGCATTGCTGTGGCAGTAGTATAGGTAGGCAGAACAGAGTAACATTTCTGTAGCAAATGTGTAGGCCAACCCCAGACACAGTGGTGAACCATGAGTGCAGGCGAAGCCAATAAAAATTACTTGGATTACATTGTAGGTGAGGGCCCGAAAAATTGTTGTACCGACAGCACAAATGTACCCCAGAAAAATTGCCCATGCCCAACCCAGAGGGCAGGTGAAATCCATTAATCGCTTAGCGTACTGTGGCTTAATTTTTAACTAGGCCTGGAGGCAGCCCAGTCTATAAAACAATTGGTTCAGGTGGAAGTTTCAATGCTTTAATGAGAATTGAAACAGATAAATATTATTTAGAAAAGTTATATGAGCCTTTTGGCCCGGAGAAAAATTGCCCATTCCCGGTGATTACGAGAGGTTTTAGGAGGAGGAGGACGAATAGCATACACAGATTGACAAAGTTCTTTAGGTAGCGCTGCTGGTGGAGAAGAGAAGTCTGGGGAAATCCAGGCTTTGTTCATCTTTATGAGTGTAAGCCTGTCGGCGCTGTCAGTTGACAGGCGGGTACGCTTGTCCGTGATGATTCCCCCAGCTGCACTAAACACCCTCTCTGACAAGACGCTAGCCGCAGGGCACGCCAACACCTCCAGGGCATACAGCGTGAGTTGAGGCCACGTGTCCAACTTTGACACCCAGTAGTTGTACGGAGCAGAGGCGTCACGGAGGACGGTGGTACGATCGGCTGCGTACTCCCTCACTATCTTCTTACAGTGCTCCCTCCGACTCACCCTGGACTGGGGAGGTGTGAGAAAGTCTTGCTGGGGAGCCATAAAGCTGGCAAAGGCCATAGAGAGTGTTCCCCTGCCTGCGCTGTACATGCTGCCCGATCTCCGCGCCTCCCCTGCTACCTGGCCCTCGGAACTGCGCCTTCTGCCACTAGCGCTGTCGGATGGGAATTTTACCATCAGTTTGTCTGCCAGGGTCCTGTGGTATAGCATCACTCTCGAACCCCTTTCCTCTTCGGGTATGAGAGTGGAAAGGTTCTCCTTATACTGTGGGTCGAGCAGTGTGTACACCCAGTAATCCATAGTGGCCAGAATGCATGTAACGCGAGGGTCACGAGAAAGGCATCCTAACATGAAGTCAGCCATGTGTGCCAGGGTACCTGTACGCAACACATGGCTGTCCTCACTAGGAAGATCACTTTCAGGATCCTCCTCCTCAGGCCATACACGCTGAAAGGATGACAGTCAAGCAGCATGGGTACCCTCAGCAGTGGGCCAAGCTGTCTCTTCCCCCTCCTCCTCATGCTCCTCCTCCAAAACACGCTGAGATATAGACATGAGGGTGCTCTGACTATCCAGCGACATACTGTCTTCCCCCGCCTCCGTTTCCGAGCGCAAAGCATCTGCCTTTATGCTTTGCAGGGAACTTCTCAAGAGGCATAGCAGAGGAATGGTGACGCTAATGATTGCAGCATCGCCGCTCACCATCTGGGTAGACTCCTCAAAGTTTCCAAGGACCTGGCAGATGTCTGCCAACCAGGCCCACCCTTCTGTAAAGAATTGAGGAGGCTGACTCCCACTACGCCACCCATGTTGGAGTTGGTATTCCACTATAGCTCTACGCTGCTCATAGAGCCTGGCCAACATGTGGAGCGTAGAGTTCCACAGCGTGGGCACGTCACACAGCAGTCGGTGCACTGGCAGATTAAACAGATGTTGCAGGGTCCGCAGGGTGGCAGCGTCCGTGTTGGACTTGCGGAAATATGTGCTGACCCTGCGCACCTTTCCGAGCAGGTCTGACAAGCGTGGGTAGCTTTTCAGAAAGCGCTGAACCACCAAATTAAAGACGTGGGCCAGGCATGGCACGTGCGTGAGGCTGCCGAGCTGCAGAGCTGCCACCAGGTTACGGCCGTTGTCACAGACGACCATGCCCGGTTGGAGGCTCAGCGGCGAAAGCCAACGGTCGGTCTGCTCTGTCAGACCCTGCAGCTGTTCGTGGGCCATGTGCCTCTTCTCTCCTAAGCTGATTAGTTTCAGCACGGCCTGCTGACGCTTGCCCACCGCTGTGCTGCCACGCCACGCGACACCAACTGCTGGCGACGTCCTGCTGCTGACATATCTTGATTGTGAGACAGAGGTTGCATAGGAGGAGGAGGAGGAGGGTGGTATAGTGGAGGAAGCATACACCGCCGCAGATACCAGCACCAAGCTGGGGCCCACAATTCTGGGGGTGGGTAGGACGTGAGCGGTCCCAGGCTCTGACTCGGTCCCAGCCTCCACTAAATTCACCCAATGTGCCGTCAGGGAGATATAGTGGCCCTGCCCGCCTGTGCTTGTCCACGTGTCCGTTGTTAAGTGGACCTTGCCAGTAACCGCGTTGGTGAGGGCGCGTACAATGTTGCGGGAGACGTGGTCGTGCAGGGCTGGGGCGGCACATCGGGTAAAGTAGTAGCGACTGGGAATCGAGTAGCGCGGGGCCTCCGCCGCCATCATGTTTTTGAAAGCCTCAGTTTCGACAAGCCTATACGGCAGCATCTCCAGGCTGATCAATTTGGCTATGTGCACGTTTAACGCTTGAGCGTGCGGGTGCGTGGCGGCGTACTTGCGCTTGCGCTCAAACAGTTGCGCTAGCGACGGCTGGACGCTGCGCTGAGAGACATTGCTGGTTGGGGCCGGGGACAGCCGAAGTGAGGGTGTGGGTCCAGGCCAGGAGACGGTCGTGCCTGTGTCCTGAGAGGGGGGTTGGATCTCAGTGGCAGGTTGGGGCACAGGGGGAGAGGCAGTGGTGCAAACCGGAGGCGGTGAACGGCCTTCGTCCCACCTTGTGGGGTGCTTGGCCATCATATGCCTGCGCATGCTGGTGGTGGTGAGGCTGGTGGTGGTGGCTCCCCGGCTGATCTTGGCGCGACAAACCTTGCACACCACAGTTCGTCGGTTGTGTGCACTCTCAGTGAAAAACTGCCACACCTTTGAGCTCCTCGACCTCTGCAGGGTGGCATGGCACGAGGGGGCGCTTTGGGAAACAGTTGGTGGATTATTCGGTCTGGCCCTGCCTCTACCCCTGGCCACCGCACTGCCTCTTCCAACCTGCCCTGCTGCTGCACTTGCCTCCCCCTCTGAAGACCTGTCCTCAGTAGGCTTAGCAAACCAGGTGGGGTCAGTCACCTCATCGTCCAGCTGCTCTTCCTCCGAATCCTCTGTGAGCTCCTCCCTCGGACTTACTGCCCTTACTACTACATCACTGATAGACAACTGTGTCTCATCGTCATCGTCCTCCTCACCCACTGAAAGCTCTTGAGACAGTTGCCGGAAGTCCCCAGCCTCATCCCCCGGACCCCGGGAACTTTCTAAAGGTTGGGCATCGGTCATGACAAACTCCTCTGGTGGGAGAGGAACCATTGCTGCCCAATCTTGGCAGGGGCCCGAGAACAGTTCCTGGGAGTCTGCCTGCTCCTCAGAATGTGTCATTTTCATGGAGTGAGGAGGCTGGGAGGAAGGAGGAGCAGCAGCCAGAGGATTCAGAGTTGCAGCAGTGGACAGCGTAGAAGACTGGGTGGTCAATAGATTGCTGGATTCACTTTCTGCCATCCATGACAGGACCTGCTCACACTGCTCAGTTTCTAATAAAGGTCTACCGCGTGGACCCATTAATTGTGAGATGAATCTGGGGACCCCAGAAACTTGCCTCTCTCCTAATCCCGTAGCAGTCGGCTGCGATACACCTGGACCAGGAGCTCGGCCTGTGCCCACACCCTGACTTGGGCCTACGCGTCCTCGCCCGCTTCCACATCCACGTCCTCTAGGCCTACCCCTACCCCTCAGCATGGTGTATTACGAGTAGAGCAGAAACAGAACGCTGTAATTAAATGTGCCGCTTATTGGCCTGTGGTTGGAGGCTGACTTCGCTTACGGAACGCACAGCAGAGCCAGGAAACAATTATGTGCAAGCCTGTAGTCAGACCTAGGTGCGTATAACTGAGTTGCTGGAATTCACAGGGCAGAAGCAGTCAAGTGGCCAAAGGCCAGTGGTAGGCCTTAAGTATTTTGCTTCAATTTTTTAAAATGGTGAGGTGAAAAACCAGACAGACACCGTATGCAGCGTATATATGTATACTCTTTCCCTCTGGCGGGATGACGGCGATCATGTAACGGAAACAGCAGAGCCAGGAAACAATTATGCGCAAGCCTGTAGTCAGACCTAGGTGCGTATGACTGAGCTGCTGGAATTCACAGGGCAGAACCAGTCAAGTGGCCAAAGGCCAGTGGTAGGCCTTAAGTATTTTGCTTCAATTTTTTAAAATGGTGAGGTGAAAAACCAGACAGACACAGTATGCAGCGTATATATGTATACTCTTTCCCTCTGGCGGGATAACGGCGATCATGTAACGGACACAGCAGAGCCAGGAAACAATTATGCGCAAGGCTGGGTATTTATGAGCGACTAGTACCCCCAGCACAGACGCAGTTAACTGAAGACGGTCACAGGCAGGCGAAATATAGTATTTTTTTTACAATTTTTGGGAAAAAGCCCACTGCCTGTGATATAGCCTGTATATGGATTTCCCTGTTGGAAGATGACTGTGGTTATTGAAAGCACAGTGCAGCCACAAAAAATTATGCACAAGGCTGGGTATTAATGAGCGACTAGTACCCCCAGCACACACGCAGTAAACTGAAGGCGGTAACAGGCAGGCCAAATATAGTGTTTTTTTTACAATTTTTGGGAAAAGGCCCACTGCCTGTGATATAACCTGTATATGGATTTCCCTGTTGGAGGATGACTGTGGTTATTAAAAGCACAGTGCAGCCACAAAAAATTATGCGCAAGGCTGCAGTAACACCAAGCTGGGTAATAGTTAGCGACTACTACCCCCAGCAGACACGCAGTAAACTGAACACGGTCACAGGCAGCCCAAAGATTTTTTTTTGCAATTTTTTTGAAAAAGCCCACTGCCTATATAAACAGTATATCTCTTTCCCTGTACCACCGTCCCTGCCCCACCAGTACTGCCCCTATACTCTGTAAAATGACTGCAGACTGAGGACGCTATGGTCTGCACGCCCGATATACAAAAAAAAAAAAAGTTGTGCAACACTGCTAAAAGCAGCCTCAACAGTATTGCACATGGTCAGATGTGGCCCTAAGAATATAACACCTAACACTCTCCCTATAGCAGCTACAGCAAGACAGCACTTTCCCTGATCTCTGTCAGCATGCATCTGTGGCGAGCCGCGGGAAGGGCCGATTTATATACTCGGGTGTCACCTGATCTCCCCAGCCACTCACTGCAGGGGGGTGGGATAGGGCTGGAACGTCACAGGAGGAAGTTGTAATGCCTTCCTTGCGTTTCTATTGGCCAGAAAAGCACGCAAATTTCTCAGGGAAGGAAATGTAATGGAGTCGAGCACCGCGTGGTACTCGTCTCGAGTAACGAGCATCTCGAACACCCTAATACTCGAACGAGCATCAAGCTCGGACAAATGCGCTCGTTCATCTCTAGATACGACCTATTTTGGCCATATAGACGTAACAATTTTTTGTAGGAATTTCATCTCCACTTTTCGAAAGCCATAACTTTTTATTTGTCCGCTGACATGGCCATATGGGGGCTTGTTTTTGTGTGTCAAATCGTAGTTTTTATTGGTGCTATTTTTGTGTACATATAATGTATTGTAAAACTTTTAGAATTTTTTCTTGAAAGCAGGGAGAGAAGACACTGTTGAAAAAACCATTGCTTTATTTTTACAGTTTTAATAATGCGGCATAAATTACTTTTTTAAAAAGTTTTTCTACTTTTACACAACAAAACCCATTTTTGGGGGGTATTTTTTTATTTTTACATTTTTGCATTCAAACTTTGAGGTCGCAAAGTGAGAACTTGGCATAGATAGTGTGTTCAATTTATTGTACGGATCGTTATGGATATACTGATACCAAGAATGTGGATTTTTATACATTCTTTTTTTTATACAAACAGGAGAAAGTGCACAAAAAGGGTGCTTTTGTTATTTTTTTTCCATGTTTATTTTTTTAAGCGATTTTATTTAGTTTTTTTGTTTTTTTACATGTTTTATGTCCCTGTAGAGGACTTGAACCATAAAAGCTCTGATTGCTATGATCATGGATTGCTGTCCTGCAATACATTATCCCTCACAGTAGTGCTTACAGGCCATGGCAGACTCGGACACTAGTGTAAACTAAGTTATGGTCAGGGGCGTAACTATAGAGGGTGCAGGGGATGCGGTTGCACCCAGGCCCAGGAGCCTTAGGGGGCCCATAAGGCCTCTCTTTTCCATATAGGGAACCCAGTACTATAAGTAAAGCATTATAGTTGGGGGCCCTGTTACAGATTTTGCATCGGGGCCCGGGAGCTTCAAGTTACGCCTCTGTTTATGGTGCTTATATATTAGGTGATGAGAAGTTCAAGGAGTCTCTTTTCATACTTACCCGATCCCCCCTTTTTGCAGTGTCCCCCAATGAAGTCTGCACAAGAGTCAGTGTGATTCTTTTCGGAAGGCTGCGTGCATACTCTCCCATTCATCTCTGTGGGAGTCCACACTCAAAGCCTACAGAAAAGAATCATGCTACTGTGTGCATGCAGGGGGACACTGAAGGAATGGCGGATCGGGTGGGTATAAAAAGAGGCTTCCCAGACTCCTCGTCATCACAGGATGATATCAACACCTACCACAAGTTGACTTGTGATCCCACAGGTGAGTGTCAAATGAAGTTGACAAAATTATTGTTGGAAGGTGTGAGTATGCAAGTATTACCTGAAAAGTTAGCGGATTATTTGTTTCCAGATCATCCGGTAATGTGCATATTTTATAGATTACCTAAATTGCAAAAAGGGTGTTTTCTTTCTCCCTTACATCCCATAGTAGCAGCCACTAAGTCTCTGAATGAGAGATTTATTGCCTGGGTTGATCAAGCTTTGGAATCATTAGTACAACATATAGCTGGATGTCTGAATGATGGGAAGGATGTAATTAAAGGGGTTGTCTGGCCGTGACAAATGCATGTATACACTTCTGTATGGCCATGGCAGAGCACTTTGCAATATAGTGTGTGCTTCATAAATGAGCCATACAGAAGATATATAATTACCTGAACGGGTGCCCCCCTGGGTTTAGGATTCTGTCGTCCTTGGTTACGCCAAATTCTGCAAGCGGTCTTCTTCTTTTGTCGCGCAGGCGTAGTAGCGCTTGCCGGCTTCTCGAGAACGTGCGTCTGCTTCGTCGCGCATGTGCAGTTCAGTTGCTTCCAGTTTGCGGCTTCATCCTTGTCTGCTTGCTCCCGCTGACAGTCCGCAACTGAAGTCGTTCTACGGCAGTGTCCACCGGCTGACGGTCCTCAGCTGAAGGGTAAGTGGGAGGGTCACTATTACTACTGGGGGCACTATTGGCGATCATGATTACTAGTAGAGATGAGCGAGCACCAAAATGCTCGGGTGCTCGTTACTCGGAACGAAATTACCACGATGCTCGAGGGTTCGTTTCGAGTAACGAACCCCATTGAAGTCAATGGGCGACCGGAGCATTTTTGTATTTCGCCGATGCTCGCTAAGGTTTTCATGTGTGAAAATCTGGGCAATTCTACAAAGTGATGGGAACGACACAGTGACGGATAGGGCAGGCGAGGGGCTACATGTTGGGCTGCATCTCAAGTTCCCAGGTCCCACTATTAAGCCACAATAGCGGCAAGAGTGGGCCCCCCCTCCCCCCCGCACTGTCAGCGTAAAGATCGTTCTCCTCTGCCACAGCTGTAACAGCTGTAGCAGAGAAGAACGATGTTTGCCCGTTGAATTCAATGGAGCCAGCAATACAGCAGGTTCCACTGAATGCAATGGGCTGCCGGCGATCGCAGGATGAATTGTCGGGAAGGGGTTAAATATATAACCCCTTCCCTGCAATTCATCCAGAAATGTGATACACTAAAAATATATACCGGCGTATAAGGCGACGGGGCGTATAAGACGACCCCCCAACTGTCACCTTATACGCCGGCAATACAGTGGAGCAAAGAATAAAAAGCATTACTTACTTCTTCAGACGATCTGCGCCGCTCCTGCAGGCTGTCACTCCTTCCTGGTGTTTGCAGGCTCTTGCTCCCTCCTGGTCCACGGCAGACTATTGCTTTCTCTACGAAAGGCTTTAAATCCCTGCCTCCAGAAACACATGTGCCTTCAGCCAATCACAGCCAATGACAATGATGTCATTGAATGGCTGTGATTGGCTGTGTTTCTGGAGGCGGGGATTTCAAGCCTTTCGTAGAGAAAGCAATAGTCTGCCGTGGACCAGGAGGGAGCAAGAGCCTGCAAACACCAGGAGGGAGCGACAGCCTGCAGGAGCACCGCAGAACACCAGGAAGGAGTGACAGTCTACAGGAGCGGCGCAGATCGTCTGAAGAAGTGAGTAATGCTTTTTATTCTTTGCTCCACTGTATTACCGGCGTATAAGGTGACAGTTGGTGGGTCGTCTTATACGCCCCGTCGCCTTATACGCCGGTATATATTTTTATTGTAACACATTTCTGGATGAATTGCAGGGAAGGGGTTATATATTTAAGCCCTTCCCGACAATTCATCCCGCGATCGCCGGCAGCCCATTGCTTTCAGTGGAACCTGCTGTATTGCCGGCTCCATTGAATTCAATGGGCAAACATCGTTCTTCTCTGTCACAGCTGTTACAGCTGTGGCAGAAAAGAATGATTTGTCTTCTATATGTTCTCAATGGGGTCGGCGCTGCTGCCGCCGGCCCCATTGAGCGCATATAGAGAAGATTTATGGCCTTTAGAAGGACCGTTGGGGTTCTTGAAACCTAAAATACTCCTAACACTCTCCCTATAGCAGCTCCAACACGATAGCACTTTCCCTGAACTAATGTCAGAATGCATCTGTGGCGAGCCGCGGGAGGGGCAGATTTCAATACTCGGGTGACACCTAATCTCGCCAGCCACTCACTGCAGGGGGGTGGTATAGGGCTTGAACGTTGCAGGGGGAAGTTGTAATGCCTTCCCTGTCTTTCTATTGGCCAGAAAAGCGCGCAAATTTCTCAGAGATGATAGTGAAAGTAACCCGAACATCACGTGGTGCTCGTTAAGAGTAACAAGCATCCCGAACACCCTAATATTCGCCCGAGCATCAAGCTCGGACGAGTATGTTCGCTCATCTCTAATTACTAGTGCTGCCATGGAGGGGTGTCATTATTACTACAGGGGCAACTGTTGCGGGTCACTACTACTACCGGGGCAACTGTTGAGAGCCTTTATTACAACTGAGGCAACTGTTGGGGGTCACAATTACTACTAGGGCAACAGTTGGGGGTTACTCTTAATACTGGGGCAACTGTTTGGGTCACCATTACCACTGGGACAACTATTGGGGGTCACTATTACTGCTGGGGCAACTATTGGGGGTCACAATTACTACTGGGGCAACTGTTGGGGTTACTATTACTACTCAGGCAACTATTGGGGGTCGATATAATTACTGGGGCAACTATTGAAGGTCACTATTACTACTCAGGCAACTATTAGGGGGTCTGTAATACTACTGGGGCAACTATTGGGGGTCACTATTACTACTCAGGCAACTATTGGGTCATTATTACTACTGAGGCAACTATTGGGGGGTCTGTATTACTCCTGGAACAACTATTGGGGGTCGCTATTACTACTGGGGCAACTATCATGTGTGATACTGTGCTCAGCTGATGTATCTAAGCAGATCCTGTGTGACACATCAGCTGAGCTGCTGTAACTAAGCAGATATGTCTGTTGAGCTGATGTATCTAATCTGCTCATGTGATATGTCCGCTGAGCAGATGTATCACACATATTCGGCTTAGATACATCTGCTCAGTAGATGTACCACACAAAATCTGCTTACATACTACTGACAAACTATTAGGGGTCACTATTACAACTGGGGCAACTATTGGAGGTCCCTTTTACTACTGCGGCAACTATTGAGAGTCACTATTACAACTGGGGCAACTGTTGGGGGTGACTATAACTACTGGGGCAATAGTTCGGGGTCACTATTAATAACGGCAAAACTGTTGGGGTCACTGTTACCACTGGGGCAACTGTTGGGGGTCACTATTACTACTGGGGCAACTATTGGGGGTCACTACTACTACTGGGGCAACTACTGGGGGTCACTATTACTACTAGGGCAACTATTGGGGGGTCTGTATTACTACTAGGGCAACTATTGGAGGTCACTATTTCTACTGTGGCAACTATTGGGGGTCACTATTACTACTGGGGCAACTACTGGGCGTCTGTATTACTACTGGGGCAACTATCTGGAGTCAGTATTACTACTAGGGCAACTATCATGTGTAATACTGTCTACTGAGCTGATGTATCCAAGCAAACCCTGTGATACGTCTACCCAGCAGATGTATCTAAGACGATCATGTTTAAGTCAGCTGAGCAGATGTATCACAGATGATCGGCTTAGATACATCTGCTCAGCAGACATATTATACAGGATCTTCTTAGATGCATCTGCTGAGGAGACATATCACCCTGGATCTGATTAGATACAGTAGCTCAGCAGACATATAAAAGCAGATCCTGTGTAATATGTCAGCTGAACTGCTGTAGCTAAGCATATCCTGTGTGATACATCTGCTGAGCAGATGTATATAATCCAATCAGGTGATATGTCAGATGAGCAGATGTATCACACATGATTGGCTTAGATACATCTGCTCAGCAGGCGTACCACACAGGATCTGCTTAGATACATAGCAGGGGGTCACTATTACTACTGGGGCAACTATTGAGGGTCTGTATTACTGCTGGGGCAACTATTGGGGGTCACAATTACTACTTGGGCAACTGTTGGGGTCACTATTACTACTGGGGCAACTATTGGGGGTCACTATAACTACTGGGACAACTATTGAGGGTCACTATTACTACTGGGGCAACTATTAGGGGGTCTGTAATACTACTAGGGCAACTATTGGGGGTCACTATTACTACTCAGGCAACTCATAGTTGGTCAGTAGTATCTAAGCAGATTCTGTGTGATACATCTGCTGAGCAGATGCATATAATCCATTCAGGTGATATGTCAGATGAGCAGATGTATCACACATGATCCGCTTAGATACATGTGCTCAGCAGACGTACCACACAGAATCTGCTTAGATACTACTGACCAACTATTAGTGGGTCACTATTACTACTAGGGCAACTATTGGGGATCTGTAATAATACTTGAGTAACTATTGAGGGTCTGTTTTACTACTGGGGCAACTAATTTGGATCTGTATTATGGTTGGTGGTCAATATTACTACTGGGGCAACTATTGAGGACACTGTTACTACTAGTGCAACTATTGGGGGGTCTGTATTACCCCTAATTGCAGATGTATCACACAGGATCTGTGTTACCATGCAGGGCGGCGCAGGGTCCCGCGGTCAGTGCGCGCCACCCCGGCGTCGGCTCCGGCATCCTGGAGCCCGGACGTCGGGGCTCTCCCGGCGACGTGGAGCGGCTGGTGTGCGGCGGCGTGGGCGTGTCCGCCCGTAGGGCGCCGCCCACACTCCTCCACCTCTCTTGTGCAGTAGTGGGGGAGCTGGCTCCTCCCACTCTCCGCCCTGGGGCAGAGTCTTTCATTTATAAGGCTGGCAGTGACCTGAGCTCACTGCCAGTTATTGGTTCTGTTAGCCACTAGTCAGTTCTGCCTGTGGCAGTCAGTCAGTACTAGTTGCTAGTCAGTCTCTTTCTAGTGTGCCTTTTACTCAGTCTGTTCTGGTTCTGTCTAGTACTAGCTAGTCTGTCTGCAGCTACCCTCAGCTAGCCCTAGTTTGCCAGTCAGTTTCCTTCAGCCTGCCTGTAGCTTTGTTTGTTCTGTTGGCCTTTTCCATCTGCCTCTCTGTCGGCACTCTGTCCCCCCATCAGTTAGTTTCTCTTGTCAGTCGCCAGGTCCGTAGCCCGTGCAGGGACTGCTGTCCAGTTGTCCGCCTGGGATTAGCCAGGGCCGAGGCAAGTAGGCAGGGACAGTGGGGTGCGGGAAGTTCAGGGCACCCCACCTGGCACTCGGGGGTCAGAGTGCCATAACAATCTGCTTGGATACAGCAGCTCAGCAGACGTATCACACAGAATCAGCTTAGATACGTCTGCTGAGCAGATTTATCTAAGCCAATTGTGTGATACATCAGCTGAGCAAATGCATCACACATGATCTTCCCTCTGTGAAGTTGCTGGACTCTCGCGATTTAATCGCAGAGAGCCCGGCTGGTTGCCATGGCAACAGGACGCCAGATACTGCAATGCCTTATCACAGCGATCATCAGTGCTGTGCTGTAAGTCCCCCAGGGGGATACAAGTTGTGTAAAAAGAAAAGATAATAAAAATGTACAAAAAAGAAAAATGTATTAACAAAAAAGTAAAAAAAAACCTTTTTTGTGCTTTTTCTCATATTAGCATAAAAAAAGGTAAAACAAACCCTTAAAATCCCACATATTTGGTATTGTTGCATCCATAACGATGCGTACAATAAGCTGCACATGCTTTTGACTGTGCACGGAAAAAAGCGTTTAAAAAAACGCTAAGTAACTGAGGCAAAATGCTAATTTTCAGCATTTTGCCTCCCTTAAAAATGCAATAAAAGTGATCAAAAAACCCGTATGCACCTCAAAATGGTACCAATAAAAACTACAGCTCGTCTCTCAAAAAATAAGCCCTCACAGAGCTCCATACATAAAAAAGTAAAAAAGTTACAGGACTTTCAATGCAGCGATTTAGAAAAAAAACGATTTCCAAAAAAAGGGATTTTATTGTAGAAAAGTGGAAAAACCTAAAAAAATGTAAGAATTTTGGTATCATTGGAATCGTACCGACCCGCAGAAAAAATGGATTGTGTCATTTATGCTGCATGATTAACGCTGTAAAAAAAACCAACAAAAATCTATGGCAGAATTGATGCGTTTTCTCTCCCTGTTATCATAAAAAAAATAATAAAAGTTTTACAATATAGTCTTATGTACCCAAAAATAGCGCCCATAAAAACTACAGTTCGCCACGCAAAAAACAAGCCCTTATACGGCCGCGTCGACAGAAAAGTAAAAAAGTTATGACTTTTGAAAAATGGAGATGAAAATCCGCCCAAAATCGTTGTGTCCTAAAGCCCAAAATAGGCCATGTCCTTAAGGGGTTAAATGAAATGTTGCTAAAAGAATTTCTCAGTTGGCAATATCCCTTGATCACTGGGGGTCTGACCACTTGGACTCTCAGTGATGCTGAGATGGGCGAACCGGAATACACCATGTGAATGGCATGGCGGCGCACACACTCAACCACCCCTCCTTCCAATTCTTTTGGATGGAGGGAGAATGCAGAGTATACAATCCACACCGGTCCCATAGCAGTGAATGAAGTGGTAGTTGAGCTTGGATACCCCGATGCCATTCACATGGGGCATTTGGGTGCACAGTCTCAGGATTGCTGAGTGTTCAAGTGGTCTGACCCCCAGCGATCACTTATACCTTAACATGTGGATAGGGAATTAAAGTCTTTAATGGAAAAACCTCTTTAAAGGGGTTGTCCGGTTACTGGACAACATTCTCCTGATAGCTGTAACTGCGTTGAAATAACAAAAAGAACTCTACTTACCTGTCCTCTGCTGCAGGTATCCAGCGCTGTTGCCCCAAGATGTCACAAAAAGTCACCTGACGGCTGCAGCCAATCAGAGGCTGCTGGGTCACTGTACTGAACTCCTGGCATCAAGGATATGAGTGCTGTTGCCAGGAGAACGAGCAATGACTTGGAGAATCTGATTGGCTGCAACAATTAGGTGACTTCCTGTGATGCCATCTTCCAAAGCAAACATCAGGAGGATGGCAGGGCTACAAAACTGTATCCCTGCACCAGAGAAGGGGTAAGTACAGCCCTTTTTGTTATTTTAATGCAGTTGCAGCTATTGTGGGAATGTTTTCTGGTAACTGCACAACCCTTTAAGTACATTACAAATTATCGTGTCTCGTATACCGCCTCCCCAAGTCCCATAAAATCAATTTAAAGGAAGAATCTTGGAAACAGATGTGTCTTTGCAGATAACACATTATCTTGTAAACCCACTGAAAATAAACAGACTCTATATACAGAATTCCTCATAACTCAATTCAAATTAAAAACCTTTTCCCAAGATGGTCAATCAGTAATTGATTCTACTGGAACTTGTCATCAAAAGAAAAATGTAATTATAATCTTCATTATAGGGAAAATTAGTTTTGATAATTAAACTTAGTATGTTTTGTGTTTTGATGCATTGGGGGTTGCAATGTCCCGGTAGGGTCAGGTATATGTCATGTTCATTTTCTGGTAATATTGTCCAAATGGGGACATCTACAACTCAAAACATACTCACCCTAAGGGGTTAATATTGCCACAGAAGCAGACTGGGAAAATGCGTCAACATTTGACACCAAAATTGACCCGTGCCAAAATTTGCACTAAAATTTTGGCACAATCTAACTGAGCATGCTCAATGAACATATGTTGATTAGTTGATACCCTGATATAAAAAGGGCTAATTTTGGGCTGGATAGTGAGCTGAGTAGGTGCCAGACTGAGAAACAAAAGGCTGCTAGCTGTGAACAGAAGCTGCACTGGAACTGCAGGGCAAAGGCCAGAGTGAGGGAGGGAGAGCAGAGTAGGGGTGGCACAGGACTGAGCCTGAAAATGCTGTGGATGGTGCCACCCAGATTCAGAGAGGAGCAGCATTGCCCGACTATGTTGGAGAATAGAGCTCCTAGCCCCAGCCAATGCTGCAGGATCGTTTGGGTCAGTAAAAGCAGGGACTTCCGAGCAGAAAACCGTAAGTGAGGCTAGCCTTAACTGCGACTTTAATTATGCACATTATAGAGGGTCAGCAATAGTTGTCTAGCAGGCTTGCTGCAGGAGAACAAGACTGGGAAATTCAACTGTTAGCATACTTCTCATGTTTCTCAGCATTAAGGTTAACTGACAGCTAGAGAGGTGCATGAGCAGAAGGTTAAAGGGATGCTGCAAGTACTGTTCCATCATCTGTATTTCTAAGAGCCCCTTTACACTTAATGATTATATTTCTGAGATTCTCACTGGATCGCGTGAATCTGATTGATAATTGTACAGTGTAAATGCCTGCACAATCTGAATGATAATTCATTTGTCATTCAGATTGTGCAGACATAAATATCAAACAACAATCGGCCTGTGAAAACAAGCAGTTGTTCATCAGAATGACGGCCTGCTTACTGTGAATGGAGGAGGGCGGCCTGAGCAATCCTTGGCCCACACCGCCTCCATTTACTGAGTGATTATCACTGGAATGGCTGTCATACCCAAGTAGGAAGGCCTAAGAGACTGTATTGATGCCAGTAATTGGTAACAAAATTGCTTAGAAGGTATAATTACCATGTTATAGTTGACAGCGCTCTGTGTCTAGAGAATTGTAGGGAAAGTTTAGTTGCTTTTTCAGTATCATTCCATTATTCATTTTTATTTTCAGCTTTTTAAATAACTAGTGTACACTTTGGTTACTCCATGTGCTGCGTCGTATCAGGAATCGTGCATCACTATAACACTGGAAAGACACATGAACTACTGGTCTAATCAGATCTATAGATGTAGCAAAGTTCTTAATATGTTAAGTAAACTGTGGCACAGAACTTTTTCTCAACCCTTTAGTAACTTTTCAATGGCTATGGTTGGACCATAGTAGAACTTTCTCGCCGCTGAGACCCCCATCGATCTCAAGAACCGGGTCCCATGTCCCCCTCTCTTCCTCACTGTAAAATCACTGCAACCCTCGCAGTGAGGAGGAAATTGAATGGAGCAGAGGTCGTACATATCTGATGTAGCTCCATTCAATCTGACATCACTGTGGGTGGGTGCAACGAGTCCACGTTGATGAGAAGAGGGGGACATAAGACCTCCACTCATCAGACTTTTATCGCCTCTCCTATGGATAGAATAAGATAAGATAACTTGTTGCAGCAATTTAGCTGGGCTGGGTTAAATTTGGCTAGATCTGTAAGACTCCTTTCACACCTGTGTAAGGGCTCGGTCTGCCGAGCATGGTTTACACGCTGCATAGCAACGTGTAAACCACGCTGCTGACAGGCAGGGATTATGCACGTGAACGAGCTCCATAGGAGCCTATGGTAAGCACCCTGGACAGCACACACCACGGAGCTGACAGGCGAGTCGGCACTCGCTGTCCCTTCTTTTTTAGTTGCTACAAAAGCGTGGTTTTACACACTGCTGTAGTAGCATGTAAAACACACTCGTCTGACCAAGCCCTAAGGGTTAGTTCAGGGTTTCTAGCTCTCTCCTCTGTTTTTGAAGGAGAGAAACTGATATAAGATTGAACAAAGCTGATCCGTTCTTTTCTGGATTGATCTAAATGGCATTTATAAAAAAAAAACAGAAAGCAAAGAAATGGTTCTGTTTGCTTCCATTCTGTCAGGTGTAAATTTAATTTCTTTACAGAAAAATATCGCAGTTTGCGGTGTTACTTTTCCACTCCAAAAACAGCTGTAAATCGGTGGTATACTACAGCCAACATCCACTGCCAATGGCATGGGCACAGCTCCTCAGCTCATGCCATCCACTGGACCCACCATTACATCCTTCAAAGTCTATAGTAATAGTACTCTATGGAAGGGGTCGAAAAGAAAATTCTTAGATTTGGGATGGAAAATGGCGCATTATGGGTTGTTGAATGTCCACATGGTTTACTTGCGCTATGTTTCCCTCTGAAGCGGGTTGATGAAAGAGTCTCACTGGACGAGCATGTGTCTGCTTCAGAATTAATGCATGCCATAACAAATGACATACTGAAAAGCAGTCAGAACAGGCTTGTCATCAGAATTTGCTTATGCTCTATTTACACCGGCGTGTTATTTATGGCGGTTATTTATGTGCCTTCTTGGTATCGTATTTGCTTAGTAAAGTAATTTTCTTCTTATATTTTTAATAATTTATTTGATCAGTTAGTTGCAGATGTGACCGTCAACCAGCTTTACATTAAAGGGGCTTTGTGGATTAGAAAATCTTCCCAGTTTCCTATCACTGTAGTATAATGGAACATACTAGGTGATTCAAAAGTCCGGGCCACCCGGAATATCTTCTGAGTGCAAAGAGATACACGTAGGAAACTTCTTCCTTCCGCTTCCCCTCTGACCTCTGTTATTGTGGCGCTGACAACTTGCACCTGCACAGCTGATCGATCGGGGTCTTGAGCGGCGGACCGCGGTCAATCAGCTATTAGGTTTTGACCAGAAAACCCCTTTAAGAATAGAGACAGAAGCAATTAATGAAAGAAGGAGAAAGAAGGAAGTTTATGTAAGGATAGAAAAAGAAAGGATCAGATGTAACAGTGACTAAAAGAAAGAAGAAGATTCATACTTAAAGAAATAGAAGACAGAGAAAGAAAGAGAAGCAGAAGAGCAAAGCTTAGCGGATAGAAAAGATTCTCTTTGCTTGTCACTATTATATAGCCCAAGTGTACCAATATAGTGACTGTACTTAATGCCTGCATGTTATCATGTGTATCTACCTCAAACAACGAAGTAATTCTAATTGTATGAAGTTTACCGAAGATTCATCCTCTGTAATAAAATAAACTGTTTCACTGGTATGAAAGCTAAACCCTGCCTCCAGGGGACATTTTGGCACTATAGTGGTACCTATCAGCAGTCTTGATGGCAGCCATTATGGAGTCAGCCCAAGAAAGTTCAGTGGAAAGGGGGTCATGGAATCCATGAAGTAAGGTTAGAATTTCTAAAGAAATAATAGTTGCAGTCATTTTTTCAATACCTTCAAGAATTTTCTAGCTATGGATGATGTGGAGTATTAATAGAGTTGTTTTTTGAATTATGTGGTATGGAAAATACTACTTGTATGTCTTTTCAGGTACCATAAGATGTGCCTGAGTCCTGGCAGCTGAGGAGAGGTGAGTATAATTTTTTTTCATTTTTAACACATTCTAGGGATGATTTTCAGGGAAGGGCTTATATTTAAAGCCCTTCCCAGAAAATCCCTGCAGGGCTTGCCAGAAGCCCATTGCTTTTAATAGGACTGCAGAAGCGCCGGTCCCATTGAAAGCAAAGGGAGAACATTGCGATCTTCTGCCACAGCTTTCACAGCTGTGGCAGGGGATTCTTTACACTCCGCGGGGAATCCCCTTGTCATTGAACACTGTGACAGTGTTCAGTGGCAAGGGAACTCACGCACCATGGACCATGGACCTATGAATGAATCCACCCTTAGCCTGGTCATTGGGGCTTGACTAGCTGGCACCAGGATTTTATTGCCAACCTAATGGGGTTAACACACCTTGATGAAGGCCAAACTGCTGTAAGGCCGAAACGCGTCTACTACCTAATAAATTGGGGAACCATTTCTGCTGTTGCCGACGGTAATTTGCCACGCTTGCTGGGACTGGGGGCGTCTGTACAAAGACGCCTCCGTGAAGTAAGTCCTTTTGTCTCTTTTACTTTCACTATTTCTCCTGTCACATTGTACCCTTTTTTGAGCGCTGAGGACCTTTTCTTCTCTCCAAATATGGGGATATCTCTAGGAGTCTAGGAGATCCCCCGGAGCTTTGCCTTCCTCGCTATTGGGGACTCTTTCAGCCCAGCCGGGATACAAGGCTGTTTTGTAATCTTCTCCAATTGATTTCAATGGGGCCGGCCATTGAAAACAATAGGGAATATAGCAAAAAAAAGAAGATGCGGTGATTTGTTTTCTGCATAGCATTGCAACGCAGTGCTATGCAGAAAAACACCGCAAATGTGAATGAACCCATTCAAAAGGATGGGTTTCATATTTATACGAGATTTGTGTGTCCAATTTTCTCACCAGTGTGAAGGAGCCCTAACACTTCATTTTCCCTGTGGTGGTGCTACAGGGAAATTGAACAAAAGATTGCTGATTGCAGAGGTTCCAGTAACAGGACCCTTTGTGATCAGATTGTTATCAGGGGACCTTTGTAAACAGCAAGGATTGTCCAACAACCCTTTGAATGTTCATTAGTGATGATCAAACTTTTGAAAAGTTCGGTTTGCCTTGTTCACCGAACTTTTGCAAAAAGTTTGATTCACCAAAGCTGGTGTGTAACAGTGGTTAAAGCCACAAAACCCTGTATAATGCTCCGAGAGTGTTATACAGGACTTGTATGGCTCTTAGACAGTGTTATACACCAGTGTTCAGGACTAGTGTTGAGCGAACTGAACCAGTAGAACTCTGTTTTGGGTAGAACTTTGCTATAAGCTTAGTACAGGTTTGTGCCAAATAGAAATTTTAGCAAAGTTCGATTCAAACCAGGGGTCTACTGGTTCGATTCCCCCAACACTCCTGCTCACCCCTCTGCTGATTACCTGCGTTATCTATTTTTCTAGTTGTTATTCATGAACTGCTCAGCACAGAATCACATTTACTGCACGGATTTCCTCATTTGTGTTTCATTGCTACAGCTGAGATCACAAGCCCACCTTACTGCTCCTCCTGCAAATCTAACAGCATTCACAATGTATTTGGAAATGAAATTCCGCAAGGATAATTGAACAAAAATAACGGTGGATTCACCAATGGGTTTATAGTTTAATTGGGATGACACAGCTGGTTCTCATACTTTGTAGACACAGGAATTACTTTAAGCACTTTGGGACTGGAGATTCATCACTTTTTTTTTGTTTTTTCATTCCCACCTCCCAAGAGCCATAACATTTTAATGTTTCCATTGATATAGCTATATGAGGGCTTGTTTTTTGTGAGACATGTTGTATTTTTTATAATGGCACCGTTTACCGTACCATATTATAGTACCATAAATGCAATTGTGCTATATTTGGGTGTTTAGTTTATACAGCGTTCAAAGTTTAGACATCAGTTTTACTGCATTGCATTCTATGGTCAGTACGATTACGGGGATACCAAATTTATATAATTATTTAATGTTTTTTAAAAGTACGTACAGTGCCCCCTGCCGCCATATTTTTACAGAGTTAGGGTGCATTCAGACGACCGTATATCGGCTGGGTTTTCACGCCCAGCCGATATACGGCGTCCCTCTCTGCAGGGGAAGAAAGCTGCAAGAGCCGGGAGCAGTGCACTGAGCTCCCGCCTCCTCTCCACCCCCTCTCCGCCCCTCACCACTATTTGCAATGGGAGGGTCGGGACAGGGGTGGAGCTAATTTCCCGGCCATAGCTCCACCCATGCCCCGCCCCTCCCATTGCAAATAGTGGCGAGGGACAGAGAGGGGGTGGAGAGGAGGCGGGAGCTCAGTGCACTGCTCCTGGTTCTTCCACCTTCCTCCCCCTGCAGAGAGGGACGTCGTATATTGGCTGGGTGTGAAAACCCAGCCGATATACGATCGTCTGAATCCGCCCTAAGGGCTTATTTAGACATGCGTATATCGGTTGGGTTTTCACACCCGGCCAATATACGCTGCCCCTCTCTGCAAAGGGAGGAGGCGGGATGGGATGGGAGCTAGTGCACTGAGTTCCTGCCGCCTCTCTGCCCTCTCTCCGCCCCTCGCCACTGTTTGCAATGGAAGGGGGTGGGACTGGGTGGAACTTAGCTCATCCCATTGCAAACAGTGGCGAGGTGAACTAGCTCCCGTCCCACCTCTTCCCCTTGCAGAGAGGGGCAGCGTATATCGGCCGGGCGTGAAAACCCGTCCGATATATGCCCGTCCGAATAAGCCCTGAGCTGCAGTTTTATTATTGCTATTTTGGGGTGCATTCATCATTTTGATGACTTTTTATTCCAATTTTGTGATCTGGGATTAAAGAAGAAAAAAAAAAATCACAATTCTGGCATTCCATTCTTTTACTTCCCCACTGGGTCCAAAAGTGCCCTGCTATTGAAGGAAAAACAGTATGGGGTAGATTTACAGATTTATGAAGGTTGTTGTCTTTGTAGCCACAGTAGCCAATCATAGGGCTATATCCTATACTCTTTCCTATTCTGTTTTTTTTTTATCAGAGTGATATTTACTATACATCACAGAAAATTGCTAATACACACATGAGCGCAATAATGCCAGGAATTTGGGAATATGAAGCTGCAGCAATCACCTGGCTGCTGTCTAAACAAATGTCGGGACCACAGCGGGGCTGCAGCGCTGGGACTACAGTGGGGGTGCAGCGCTGGATCCCCGTAAGAAGTAGAGTTAAATAATGCTGTGTTTGTTACTTTAATACTGTAAGTCCTAATAAAGGGAAGTTATCATATAACCAGACAACTGCCTTAATCCTTCATCTATAGTAAGGTAGCCTTCACTCACAGGTCCTGACAGCAAATTTTGCGGGAAATCCCAGAGCGGAATTGCCGCCCGTGTGCAGGGGGCCTTCATGGCAGTGGGGTTCCAGAAAGGAGAAAAAAACAAAAATGGACATCACAAATCAGGGAAAACATCACCTGTGATCACTGGAAGTAACTATGCTGCAATAACTATCTGTCTATGGTATGTCAGTACTGCGAGGGAGTCACTGAGAAGCACTATAGACACAGCGGTCTTACAGTACAAAAATAATACAGTGATGTCACAGTACATCAATAATAAACAGAGTGATGTCATAGTACAGAGATAATAAATACAGCTGTAATATAATAACTAGGGATGAGCGAGTATACTCGCTAAGGCACTACTCGCTCGAGTAATTTGCTTTATCCGAGTATCGCTGTGCTCGTCCCTGAAGATTCGGGAGCCGCCGCAGCTGACAGGTGAGTTGCGGCGGGGAGCGGGGCAGAGCGGGCGGGAGAGAGGGAGAGAGATCTCCCCTTCGTTCCTCCCTGCTCTCCCCTGCAGCTCCCCGCCCCGCGGCGGCACCCGAATCTTTCGGGGAGATACTCGGCTAAGGCACATTACTCGAGCAAGTAGTGCCTTAGCGAGTATACTCGCTCATCCCTAATAATAACCTAATATAAAAAAGCTCACAGGCTTTTTTTACACCACACTTTGACCCCTTTCTGTTACCTTTGGTGGATGATTTTGGTGCCATTAGATTTGTTACATAAAATTTGAGTTTGATACATTGAGTGAGGTATCAGGCCAAGTCAATAGTCCTATAATAAGTCTAGCGGCGCAGTTGTGCTTAAGCCAACAGGACCACTAGGGAGAGTCATGGCTCCTTCACACTGGCGACGGCGATATCGGGCAATGAATCACCCTTGAAATCCATAGGAAATCCCTGGATGCAAGGCGTTTTCACATGGAAACAGCCTCGCATCCTTGCAAGGCTGAAGGAATCCCCCAGCAAGGGCGACAAAAATACAGGACATGCTGCAATGTTTTCCCTGCATAGCATTGCAACGTGGTGCCATGCAAGGAAACAGCGCACATGTGAGTGAACTCATTTTATGTTCATGCAGCAAATATTGCGTCAATCTAGTAATGATGAAGTAGACAATGGACAGGGTATTTCTTGTGCCTGTCATCCTTTCTGTAATATGAAAAAAAGGTTTGGTACGGTGTTAGCCAGTAGAGTAAAATGTGATTGTTCTCAGTAAGAGAAACCAAGTAATCTTGTACATATGATACCTTTTAATGGCTAACAAAAGTACATGATGTTACAGCCAGCTTTCAGATTCTTCTTATTGACCCTTCATTCATGAAGCTGGTTTAGATGGGACCCAAATATAACATACCCTCCAGAATGGAATGAACCACAGCCCATGATTCTTGCATAAGTGGAGAATATGAAAGGTCTGAAGGAGGTCAAGACGGGTGTCCTCTTCCCAATCATTGTTTGTTTTTTTTCATAAAAATTCAGAAATTGATTGTAAGAATGTTGCCATCTAGAGATGAGCGAGTATACTCGCTAAGGCTAACTACTCGAGCGAGTAGTGCCTTAGCCGAGTATCCTCCCGCTCGTCTGTAAAGATTCGGGGGCCAGCGGGGGGCAGGGAGCAGCGGGGGAGACCGGGGAGGAACGGAGAGGAGATCTCTCTCTCCCTCTGTCCCCCCCGCTCCCCCCCTGCTCACCGCCGCAACTCACCTGTCACCCGCGCCGGCAGCCGAATCTTTACAGACGAGTGGGAGGATACTCGGCTAAGGCACTACTCGCTCGAGTAGTTAGCCTTAGCGAGTATACTCGCTCATCTCTATTGCCATCCAATAGGTGGTGCTGCAGAGGTAGTGTTTCCATCTCCTTCTATGTGCAGTTTGTAAAGTAGAGATAACCGACATTATAAAACTGTCACATTCCTCAGCTCAGTGGACTGATTAAGCATCTATCTCTTTGCTGAGATTGTCTGGTGTTATTTTAAGTCTTAAATTTCTGTGTGTGAACATTTACTTAGATCAAGATGGGTGTCCCCCTCTACTCGGCATTTGTATGTTATATTTGTGTCCCATCCAAACCAGTTTCATCAGCCTGATAAAGGATTGATAAGAAGAACCCGAAAGCTTGCTGTAAAATCATGTATTTTTGTTAGCCATCATATCTACAACATTACCTGGTTTCCCTTACTGAGAACAATCCCACTTGTCATCCTTTCTACCACTGGGGTTGTACCACGTATATTACACAAAAGTCTAGAAACATTAAATTTAAGCAAAAACATATGCTTCTAGACCCAGACACACAAACAGCATACAGTTTTAATTTTTGCATTGCTTTGGTTGCTCTGCTTTGACCATTGTCCAGCTTAGCACTTGGTACCAGTATTAACTGAGTTACACATTTTAGGCTTCCTGTCCACGGCTTACACTTTATATGGAAACAGGCAAAAAAAACTAAGTCTGCATTTCCAGCAAATCAATTAAATGTGGAAGTGAATGTAAGCCACGGCTGTGACAATTACCGTAACAAACACATGCCTCAATGCTCATGCACATTTAATATCTGCATAAAACTGCACAACTGTTTTTTACACTAACCACATAAAAAATGCAAGATTCTTAGTGAACATTTTGATCAAAATATGTGGGCCCATCTGCTATGTCCATGCAAACATGATTGGATGGGTCCCTAACTCTATAGACACCTGTCTTTAGGATATAAAGCCTAGCACACTTTTTAAGTATATCCGGCCCAACGAGAAGTATGTGTATAGCTAGGAACGCACCCATTAAAGCGGTTCTTTGGTTAGAGGACAACCCTCCTTCAATAGGTTTGAAAGGCTTAAAATAATAAATTGCAGCATACTTACCCCTCCGCATCTGGTGGGATTAAGCACTGCAGCCCCAATGTGGTCCTGGTGGTTGTTGTGATCACTGATATCCAATGAGAAGCTGCTAGGAGAATGAGCAGGTAAGGTATTTTTTCCCCCACGTGGGCTAAATTGGCTGCTGCCTCATTGGTTTTTTTGTATGCTTCTGAATCAACAAGGGGGGGTGGGGGGTGGAAACAGGCTGAACTAGATGGACATTGTCTCCTTTTCGGCCTAACATACTATGTTACTAGCATCAGCGCTTATATCCTGAGTGCCTAGAGATGAGCGAGTATACTCGCTAAGGCACATTACTCGATCAAGTAGTGCCTTAGCCGAGTATCTCCCCGCTAGTCTCTAAAGATTCGGGGGCCAGCGGGGGGCGGGGAGCGGTGGAGGAGAGCAGGGAGCAACGGAGGGGAGATCTCCCTCTCTCCCGCCCGCTCCCCGCTGCAACTCCCCTGTCACCCGCACCGGCCCCCGAATCTTTAGAGACGAGTGGGGAGATACTCGGCTAAGGCACTACTAGCTCGAGTAATGTGCCTTAGCAAGTATACTCGCTCATCTCTACTGAGTGCCGTAATGACAGGCGTTCAGAAATGTGACGCAGCAGCATTTAAGTTTTGCCTGGATGCGGCAGATGGGGTAACATATTTTGATCCAAATGTGCAGTCGGAATCTTGCATTTTTATATGGTTAGTATACATAATAGTTGTGAAATTTCATACAAATATTAAATGAGCGCTGGAGCTTGTATTTGTCACTGTACTCTACGTGGAAATAGGCATAACACAGGAGGTAAAAAGTTCTTGTTTTCCATATTGTTCCAGCCACTTTGCAATCCTGTATTTTACATTATGTTGATACTTTTGCAATATATACACATTGAAGTGCATTGAATCTATTCAGAGCTTTCAGTATAATATAATCCCTTCTGCTGCATAAAAACATGACCTGTAAATCCTTCATGGATTTTATGACACACGGTTTAAGTTGATGATTGCAGCTTGACAGGCTGCCAGTCATTCTATCATTCTCCTCATCGGAAAATGTGATAGGGAAAATTACTGCTGCATAATGATTAGCAATGCCAACGACAGAGTAATCTGATGCACAGTGCCAAGAAAGAAATGGTATCACCCTGCCCCATTCTAGTGACTCAAGACGAGTTGTAATGCGTAATCCGCGCACGGTCAGGGATGCAGCCCCTTTGTCCTTATGATCGGAGAAGATCTAAGAGGTGTGATTCCAGCCATTTCATATCCAACCAATATGTTATAATTTACATAGGTGGAAATACATATTTCAGAATATCTTGTGCCTATAGAATTGATATAGAGAAACATGTTATACCCAAGTCCATTCTGTAAGTGGAAAATTACGTAGTTAATTTAGGTCAAGAGGTAGTGCTGTTTCTTCTTGTAGAGAGCGTCAAGGAGACCTATAGGTCATACAATGCTCCACTGGGAATTTTGGTATGCAAATAAGGGATGGTATAATGCCTCTACAGTGTCATCTATTGGAAGGCAGCTTCCTTCTAAGCCAATGTCTGACATTCTAACAGGCGTAGTAACATGACTAAGGGGCTTTCTACATGGTAGGATTTTAACGAGCATGTAACCAGCAGTGACTTAATGATTGTATATCATTTGCTTGGCATACATTTACACTGAACAATAATTGAAATTATGAGACCATGTGGCTCTGTGGGGGCCATATCATCACTTCCATGCGTGGTCCATTAAATGGGACCTTGCTCAGTTAGGATCAGGTAGAAGCTGCTGTTCTCTAGAGAACAGAAGTGGGGCAAACAGAACCCCCACATTCTTAGGATTAGTGGGGGTTCCAGTCATCAGACCTCCACCAATCCATCAGTTTTCACCCATCCAGTGGATGGGTGAAAATTCGAAAAAATATTTAGTAACCATAATACTCCTTTAATGATATTGGCTGTATGTCTGCGGTTGTTGTCCATCTGCAGAATAAATTTCGAGCCAATCAGATAACCTGATGGTATTGCATTATGGATATGTATCTGCCTGCATTTGCAGCATTGAGAACACCATAAATCCTGACCAAATCCCCAACTTTATTTGCTGAAGTATAGCTCAAAACTTGCAGGGAACCTCCACCATGCTTCACTGCTGCCTGTAGACACTCATTATTGTACCGCTCTCCACCATGCTTCCCTGCTGCCTGCAGACACTCATTATTGTACCGCTCTCCACCATGCTTCACTGCTCCCTGCAGACACTCATTATTGTACAGCTCTCCACCATGCTTCACTGCTGCCTGCAGACACTCATTATTGTACCGCTCTCCTGCCCTTCAGCGAACAAACTGCCTTCTGTTACAGCCAAATATTTTACATTTCAACTCATCAGTCCAGGGGACCTGCTGCCATTTTTCTGCACCCCAGTTGCTATCTTTTCATGCATAGTTAAAGGGGTTGTCCCGCAAAAGCAAGTGAAGTTATACACTTCTGTATGGCCATATAAATGCACTTTGTAATATACATCGTGCATTAAATATTGGCCATACAGAAGTTATATACTTACCCCTCAGGTGTTGGCGTCCCCGTCTCCATGGCGCCGACCGAAGCTGGTCTGCATGCGCAGACCAGTTGTGCAGCGCGAGTACGCCGGTGGTAGATAGGCAGTCTGGTAGCTAAGGTGAGAAAAGGTAAAGGTTAATACCTGATGGGTGTAGCAGGAAATGGCTACAAAAGAGCCAGTTCCTGCCAGAAATACAGAGAGAGACGCTGGCTGAGAGAGCCAGAGAGGCGGTGAAGGAAGCCGCATCAGGGGCTTGGAGCCTGACGCCCAGTGTGGACCAGTTGGGTCAGTCACCGGGTCTGGCGGAGGAAGACGTCCTCCAGACGCCACAGGAGGGGTTAGTGACAGGACCCTGTGGGTTATGAACCCTAATGCTTGTGTGGACTGTGTATAATATACCCGTAGGCTGTGAATAAAGGCTGGCAGGAGCCAGATTTAAAGAAAACTGCTGTTGCTGGAACATATTTGTGTGCAAGGTGCGCCACTTCCCAACCGTGTGGACGGCGATCCAGAGGCGAGTAATCCCCGACTTGTCACACTACCTTGTGTCTGGTTGCCGTGCTCAGTCTTTTATGACCTGTAACATGAAACTGTCTTCCACAACCTCACCTTTGTAGCACAATTTGCCTGTTCCTCACCAAGTTTTAAGCCTCCTGCATAGCTTTTTCTTTTCTGCTGATGACTATGTTTCAGTCTACATATGCTTATTATTATCACCTGTTTGGAATAACTGGTTAATCACCTGACTACAATCCTACTGTAAAATCTTACTCATGCTGGATAGGAGCCGCGGGTGTAGTAGCCATGCAGGTCACTAGAGAGTAGTCAGGATAGCCAGGAGTCATTATCGGAAAGTCTCAGTTGCAGTACAATGGATGAGGTGGAAAGAGTAGTCAGATGGAAAGCTAGAGGTCAGCAACAGAGGGTCTCAGTTTGCAATACAAATGAATGAGGCAGAAGGCATAGTCAGATAGAAAGCCAGAGGTCGGCAACAAGTAATCACGGTTTTACAGGAGATGAGCAGGTTTAGTAGATGACGCTTGACACAGGCAATGAAGCACAATAATCTTGCAAGGTGCTGGGGAAAGGGCCAGGCTTTTATAGGAAATACTAATTAGAAGCAGGGCGAGGCCAGGACAGGTAGGCAGGAACTGGGCTAACAGGAACAAGGCTATGGTATGCAGAGGAATTTCTCTAAAGGTCTAGGTGGCTCAACAGGGAGAGCTGTCAATTTGGGAATAGGGCTAACAGCAGGGCTATCAGGACTCAAACTGGTCCTCATACCTACCAAATTCCTGAGTTTATGGAAATGTACTTGGAAAATTTGAGGCAAAGGGAGAACAAAACTAATATTGATTTAGATTTCACTTTGCATTTTGTTATTTGGCGCAAACTATTAACACTTCTATTTTTGAAAGCGTTCTCTCTTAAATCTATATATATAAAGCTGAAAGCCCTCACTGACTCACTGACTGACTGACTGACTCACTCACTCACTGACTGACTGACTCGCCAAAAGTTCTCCAACTTCCCTATGTCGTAGAAACATGAATTTTGGCGCAAGCATAGATTATCTCCAAAATAGGAAAAGTAATTGGGTCCCAACTCGATTATTCAATTCTAGCGCAAAAGAATTGGCGTCGAAATTTAACGTTCATAATCTAAATTTGTCACTTCCCAATGTCATAGAAACGTGAAATTTGGCACAGGCATTGAATATGTCATAAATAGGAAAAGTTAATGGGTCCCAACTCCATTATTCAATTCTATGCGCAAAAGAATTAGCGTCCAAATTTTACGTACGGAATCTAATTTTCTCACTTTCCGGTGTCATAGAAACTTGAAATTTGGCACGAGCATTGATTATGTCATAAATAAGAAAAGCTAATGGGTCCCAACTCGATTATTCAATTCTATGTGCAAAAGAATTAGCGTCAAAATTTTACATACGGAATGTAATTTTTTCACTTTCCGGTGTCATAGAAACGTGAAATTTGGCACGAGCATTGATTATGTCATAAATAGGAATAGCTAATGGGTTCCAACTCCATTATTCAATTCTATGCACAAAAGAATTAGCGTCCAAATTTTACGTGAGGAATGTAATTTTCTCACTTTCCGGTGTCATAGAAACGGGAAATTTGCCACGAGCATTAATTATGTCATAAATAGGAAAATCTAATGGGTCCCAACTCCATTATTCAATTCTATGCGCAAAAGAATTAGCGCCCAAATTTTACGTGCGGAATGTAATTTTCTCACTTTCCGGTGTCATAGAAACTTGACATTTGGCACGAGCATTGATTATGTCATAAATAGGAAAATCTAATGGGTCACCAACTCCATTATTCAATTCTATGTGCAAAAGAATTAGCGTCGAAATTTTACGTGCGGAATGTAATTTTCTCACTTTCCAGTGTCATAGAAATGGGAAATTTGGCACGAGCATTGATTATGTCATAAATAGGAAAAGCTAATGGGTCCCAACTCCATTATTCAATTCTATGTGCAAAAGAATTAGCGTCGAAATTTTACGTGCGGAATGTAATTTTCTCACTTTCCGGTGTCATAGAAATGGGAAATTTGGCACGAGCATTGATTATGTCATAAATAGGAAAAGCTAATGGGTCCCAACTCCATTATTCAATTCTATGTGCAAAAGAATTAGCGTCCAAATTTTACGTGCGGAATGTAATTTTTTTCACTTTCCAGTGTCATAGAAACGTGAAATTTGGCACGAGCAATGATTATGTCATAAATAGGAAAAGTTAATAGGTCCCAACTCGATTATTCAATTCTAGCGCAAAAGAATTGGCATCGAAATTTTACGTGCGGAATGTAATTTTTTCACTTTCCGGTGTCATAGAAACGGGAAATTTGGCACGAGCATTGATTATGTCATAAATAGGAAAAGCTAATGGGTCCCAACTCCATTATTCAATTCTATGCACAAAAGAATTAGCGTCCAAATTTTACGTACATAATCTAAATCTCTCACTTCCCAATGTCATAGAAACATGAAATTTGGCACAAGCATTGATTGTGTCATAAATATGAAAAGTTAATGGGTCCCAACTCGATTATTCAATTCTAAGCGCAAAAGAATTAGTGTCCAAATTTTATGTATGTAATCTAATTCTCTCACTTCCTGATGTCATTTTATATAAAGGAAGCGTCGCATGGTTACCTCCACATGGTGTTTTCTGGGTAACACAGAGAACTATGCAAAATGGTGAACATATGTTTTTCCTCAGTATCTCTAAAGTAACCACGACTTCATAAGATTTTCCATGTGAACACCAGATAAACACCAGTACCAAATTAACTCGGGCGAAGCCGGGTATATCAGCTAGTCTGTATATAAACCTTCATTTATTCCCTCTATACACCAATCCATCTTGCTTTTCTACTTTTTCTATGTCTAATCCTCATGGCCTCCAGACAAGCCTGTGAATACGGCTGAAGGATATCATAGCCGCAGCGGAGCTGCTCTCAGAATACATCCAGACAGTTCATTTCCTATAATTAGCGCTGTCACCTGGGTCCCCGAGGCCTATTTTTGTGTGAATGTAAACGAACAATTAGACAGCAGCTTGCCCAACTAATCCCATGGTGAAAGGAAATGTTTAATGTCAGGTTATTCCCCTGATCATCCGCTGCATTCATATTTTCAGCTTTTGCTGTAAAACTTGGTTGGAGGCATTTATTAAGTGCAATATGCTGCAAGCAGGCGAGCTTATGAACTGCTATGTGTAATAGCCCCAGATATCAGTTTCCACTATTTGCTCATGGACATGAATGCATTAAAACTCTGTGCAAGATCTTGTAATGACCCGAAACACAGCACACATACGGGCCATTGCTTCTAGGCAAGAATATGTGTCTAATATGAAACTATTTATGGAGTTCTAACATCACTAATAGTATAGAGCTGCAGAAATAATGTGCGCCCATGTCTCCCAACTGTTCCGAGTTAAGCGAGACAGTCCTGGATTTTGGGGGCTGTCTCACCATCCTGGGAGGCAGGAGGCATGGCCCGCATAGGAGAACATGACGTCTGGCCTGCTGGGAATGGAGTAAATTAAAAAACAGTCTATACTCACCCCTTTTACTACCCTGCCACTCTTGTCCATGCTGTTTTATTCCCCCGTTTCCTTCTGGGTGGCGCAATCAATTGCCATCTAGCATGGGATAGCTGGTCTAATCACTAGCACTGGCCTTGGCCATACCAACCCTGCACACAAATGGATATTTGCTGCGGAATCCGCTGTTGGTGTCCGCACGGAGGCTTTATAGCAAATACCTTTCAAAGCATGCTATGTAAATTCACTTTTTCCATCACACTTGCGGAAACAAATTGCAATCTCCGTGAGCGGAGGAAAAATCGTAGCATGCTCTATTTTCTTGCTGACCCCTCGTGGACGGCTTTTATTGAAGTCAATGGAAGCCATCTGACTCGCAGTCCATCCGCAATTGACATTGTGGATAGGCCGTGGGTACACACGTCATCGCCCAGCAATGGCGCGGGATAAGCAGACATTTAAAAAAAAATTGTACAGCGCATGTCCAACGGCAAGCGTCCCATGTCATACGCAGTAAAGCAAAAGCAGATACACAGGATGTGGTCTGAGCCAGAATCCGCTGCGGCAACCCACATGCGGAATCTGGCTCTGCCTTGTGCCAGCGGCCTGAGACTGAGGATTGGCTGCAGTAATCATGTTATGGCATTTCTGTACCCTGAAGTGAGTTGGGGACTGCAGAACAAGTCTCCTGACTCCCGGGATGGTGGGACAGCCCCCAAATACAGGACTGTCTTGCTTGCTCAGGAAAAGTTAGTAGACAATATTGCTACATAATGAAATGGGTGCAAAAATACCATGGGGAGCATTATTACTGAGCAAGGGAACATTACTGAGGGAGCATTACCGAGCCAGGGAATTATTACTGAGTGGAGGCACCATTATTTAATGGGGTCACTAACAGGCACTATAAGTGAACAGAAAAGGTGGGTCATAGTGCGAAAGTCGCATGGCTGTGCAAACCACAAGAGTTAATCTCTTCATTGTTCAAAAGTTGTGATGTATGCGTGCCACCATAGGTACTGTTATGGGGAAGCTCAGCATGTTCTGTATTTTGAGGCAGTTCTTTATATATAATGAACTCTGCGTGCTGTGATGCCGTATCTATACTTTTTGCTAAAAGCTTTTCTCAAGGTTTGGCAGTTTTGGATTTACCACAATTAACTTCTAGGACATGAGGTCCCATGGACCTGACATCAGCTTATCTGACATTGATGATAAGTCTCAGCAATCCTGAGCCTCAAGTGTAACTGGTTTTTGGGAAAAGATTTATTTTATCTGTAAAGTGCTAACAGTGCAGAAATTTCCACTGTTTTGCTAAAAAGGGGTTTTGTGACATCCTCATTCTTAATATCAGTGTGTGTGTGTGTGTGTGTGTGTGTGTGTGTGTGGTGGGATTAGACATTTAAGGTTATAATAGTAATTGTGCTCCCTTTTCCCCCCACAAAGTAATAGTGCCCCTGTACGGTAAACCACCCACTGTACCCAGGGGCGTAACTATAGAGGATGCAGGGGATGTGGTTGCACCCAGACCCAGGAGCCTTGGGGGACCCAGAAGGCCTCTCTTCTCCATATAGGGAGCCCAGTACTATGAGTAAAGCATTATAGTTGGGGGCCCTGTTACAAGTTTTGCATCGGGTTTGGGAGCTTCAAGTTACGCCTCTGACTGTACCCTTCATAGAATATTGTTGTGCCTCACAGTAATAAGACATTTTTTGCCCCAGAGTAATAAGCCCACTTTGTGACCCCAGAGTAGTAGTGTCTCCTTTGTGAGCCCTACAGTAATAAGCCCTTTTTGTGCCCATGATAATAAGCCCGCCTTCTGGTATCACCAGGGCCAGCTCCAGGTTTGCACGGACCCTTGGGCGACAGAATCTCAATGCCCCCCTATTGTGAATCTACAAATGGAACAGATATGCTGAGAGTTAGAGTTGCACAAGCTGGAATGCTATAGAACTTACATACGATCATAATACCAATGTGATGCAGTCAGAAACAGAATACACAGTGACACTGAGTGACTCACAAATGAAGTCCTTGGATTCCTTCCTTTTCTTCTGCATCTGCTCCGGATTTTCATGACTTTTTCCAGCTGAGTTTTGCTTCTGTAGAGTTTTCTGCCTATTCTTCTTAAATTCTTCTGAAATTAGAAGCACCAAATCCTGTGTGACTTGAATAGCACAACTCACTGTGCCCCCTGAAATATTAATCTAAACTGTGCGCTTGAAATAAATACTACATGCTGTGCCTCCTGAAATTATCTTCTTTTCTTCTCTATCTATATACAGACTATCATAAAGATGTCATATACCCCAGGCCAAGCTAAGATTTTCCTGCGCTAGACCACCAAAGGTGTAGCCTATTAATCCTTTATCTAATATGTATGACCTTTTATATTGCCTCCATGCAATGCCTTCTAATATCATATAACAGCACGGGCATGCTGGGACTTATAGGGCTACCTCTTATGTTCTCCCCCTAATATTTCCTATGTTAAAGGAGTATTCCGTGGCTTTTTTATTTATTTTTTCTATTGATCCCCACTGAACAGCTGATTCCAGGGGACACTGTCATTTAGGTCAGCGCAGGAAGCACAAAGAATTGACCATAGCACAGCGGCATGATTTGGTGTTGCAAGTTTAGCCCCCATGGAATTTAATGAGAGCTGCACCTGCAGTACCAATCTAGGCCACTGTGCTATAGTCAGTGTGATCTCCTTCATGTGCAGACTGCAGTGACAGCGGCCCCGGGAATCAGCTGATCAGTGGGGATCCGGAGTAGTGGATTCCTGCTCATCATCTACTGGTATCCTGTTGGTCAATAGAATAAATAAAAAAGTCATAGAATACCCCTTTAACAGAGGAAATTACAAGGAGAGTATATATAATATGTAGAACTACAAGTCCCAGCATGTCTATGCTGTTATGTGATATGATAAAGAATAATGGGACGTATAAAAGAACTACAACTGCCAACACATCCAGGCTATTGTAATGGAAAGTCAAAACAGGAGAGAACTACAACTCCCAGTACTTTCCTTGGCTACAAGATCTCACCCAAAAAATCTCAGGACCTTTAGTCTTCACTGCTTGGCTTTGCCCCTCGTGACATCATCGCGGGTCCTTCAGCACTATCGTATTCTCCATTGCTGAGCTCCACCTTTTCTGACATCACCGCAGGTGCTGATCCTCTCTACAGCACCGCAGGTCCACATTTCCTTATTTCTCATGTCTGCCCTGTCACTTGTAAGAGGTTCTGGGTGGGCCCACCAAGTCATGGTGGGCTCTGGCACCTATCCAGGTTTTCCGGGTGCTGGCGCTGAGACTGTATAACACAGTAATTAACTTTTTGCGCTCCATAGTAATAAGCCAACTTTATGGTTCCTAAAGTAGAAATGTACTAAAGTTTAACCATACATTAATAAGTTGCTGCAATACGTTATTTTAACATAACAAAGGCCATTGAAAAGCTATTGCAACAACAAGGAAATACTCTGTCCTGCAGTTTATTTAACATGTTTAGTGTCAAGTTAAACTTAGTTACATATGTAAGTACACCCTTGTGGCCCCAATAGTAATAGTGCCCACTTTGTGGCTTCTGCAGTAAAAATTGCCTTTTCCTATCTCCTGCTCTCTAGTGTCTCCTACTCTAAGGCAAAGACAGGGAAGAAGGATGGAAAATGTATACAGTGCTAGATTGGGTTGGGGCATTGTAACCCAGATATCAGGACTCAAACCTGGGACCTCCTGTGCTCCGGATGGTGGCTCCACCCAGTGAGCTGTCCAGCTTTCTGGACAAGCTTCCCTGCCAAACCTTGCCTTGTTGTATGTTCCTGTTAGCCTAGTTCCTGCCTCCCTGTCCTGGCCCCTCCCTATTTCTAATTAGGATTCCGTATAAAAGCCTGGCCCTTCCCCCAGCTCATTGCAGGATTATTGTGCATTAGCCATGATCAAGCTCTTCTTCTCCCCCACAAAAAGTGAACCTGAGACCACCTGATATCTACCTCTGACTTAGCTTCCGAGAATGATACCTGCAGCCTCCATTGCACTGCGAACCTGAGACCACCTGATACCGACCTTTGGCTTTCCTCCCGACAACGACACCCACCTCCTCCGTTGTGCTGTTAATCTCGGACCACCTGATACTAACTTTTTTCTTACGCCTGACTACTTTATGGACCTGCATAGTAACTACACCTGTGGCTCCATACCTATCCAGGGCACCCTCTGTGATAGGATCTAGACATGCCATTTGATTCTCATGTCAGCCTGGGCCTTCCAAAGGCTCACAGGGCTACCATAAAAGATTGGAGTGCCTGTGGCAGAATACAATATAATGCAATACTATGGTATTGCATTCTACTATATGAGTGATCAAACAATTGCAGGTTCAAGTTCCCTGTGGGGGCTAAAGAAAAATGTCAAAATAAGTTAAGGTTTTTTGATTATTAAAAATGAAAAAATATATTAAAAGTAAAAAATATACTTTTCCCAATTGTCTCATCAAAACATAAGTGAAAAAATTGTTCACTGCGTCCACAAAAGTCCAGATTACTAAAATATAACATTATGATTACTTCACAGCGAGCGACATCCCCCAAAAAATTATATGCAAAATTAGGCCCAAATTTAAGCTTTCTTTTTAAGTCAGCTCTTATCCAAGAAAAAAAATAATGTTATGGGGGTTAAAACATGGTGACAGAAAACTTTTTTAAACTTTTTTTTTACCCATATTGCTTAAAAAAACTCTATAAATCTAGCATTTCCATGATCATACTAACCCATAGAAAAATATGACATCATTTTTACTGCACTGTGAATGTCGTCAAAGCAAAACTGGCCAAAAATGGCACAATTGTATATATTTTTTCCATTTCTTCTTATTTAGAAATTTTTTAAAAAGATTTCCAGTACATTATATGGCACATGAAATGGTACAATTGGAAAATACAACTCATCCTGCAAAAAGCAAGCTCCTATGTATCTATGTAACTGGAAAAATAAAAGATACCAAAGTGCCTCAAGTTGTTGATTTTGTCATTTGGTAAATGATGCTTTATATGGAGAAGTAATGGACTGCCTCCTGGTAGATGGAATATGCACAATGAAGGGATTATGTAGCAACAGAATGGTGGGGTGTCGGTTTCTCTTCCTGGACCAATTTCCAAAATCTGAAGCCCTCCTGGTTTTGGAAGATCTTCTCTCATAATAGTAAAGACTGGAGGGAAATCTGCAATGTTCTCCGCTAAACAACAAAACAAGAAAGAAAACATTTGTGAATGTGAGGTGTAATCACGATTAATGTGGAGGACGGGAGCCAGCATTCAGGATAACAGGTCTCATGTATCATCTGTGTCTTATTCTCAAGCTGCACTCTGCAAGGGATTTCATTTACATTTGCTTGAAAAGCAATTGTACTTCATTTGGCAGCACAAACCTGTTTTGAGCTGGAAACTCATCGTATTTCCCTCCAAGGTATCAAATCAACCGTTTCACTATGACAAAGCCTCTATCAAAAAATACCTATTAGATGCAGATAAAAGGGAAAACCGGACCTCTAATTCTTGCATGGCTTTAATCATGGCAACTCTGTACTTCCAGTAAAAATTAAACCAGGATAGAAGGCAATTTGTGACCAACAATAGCATTATTAGTTTTACCATTGTCACAACTACAATACACTGAATGACCACTTTATTTGAGATGACAAACCCTTTCATGATTGTAGATTCCTTGTATGGAAATCAGACCTGTGACCCTGAGTGCAGCATAGAATCAATGGGAAAACCCAGCGATCTCAAAAACTTCCAATGAGATATGGTCATTGGTGATAGTGTGGCGCTGTGTCAGATTCCCTCCCCTCTGTTACCATTGATACGTGAGAGAATGCAATACCAGAATCAGACATTAGAGGGAGCTCCAACATAAATAAAGAGACTTTTTGCAACAGAAGTGAATGAGCAATGTTGATCTAAGGAACCTGCTGGAAGGTTCTGGTAGACTGTCTGAGAGGATATAAAAGAGAGCAGGTTATGGTTCTGGAGACTTGTGGGACAGTTTTGCTGTGCAGTTGGACAAACTAAAGTACTGATGTTCTGGGACCTCTGAGGTCTACTGTGAAATATTAACTGTTTAAGGACCATGGCTGAGAACTATTGGTGCTGTAACTCCATTGTTGCTGCATCAGATGACTCCCCTGGAGGGTAGGGAATGGATCGAGCTCCCCAACCAGCTTTGAGGTTGCTGAGAATCTGTGCAAAGCATCCAGCTAAAGGGGATCCTGTGGACAGAAATATTTCATTACCAAAAGGGGTCAGAGAAGGATGTCAATAATCATTCTGATGAACAGGTGGTGCAAATCCAATTGAATACAACACTGATCTTTCAACTAATGTGACCGTCATTTCTTAGCATGGATGGACTGTAACAGCAGAAGACCAGTTCCAGCATCATCACTGTCTAAGAGAAGCAGAAAGGAGGAGACTCCAGTGGGTGAAAGAGTGCAAAAATTGGATCACTGGGCAGCGGAAAAAACATTGCCTAGTCAGATGAATCCAGGCTTGTGTTGCACTATGCTGATGGAAGGTCAGAATTTAGCACAAGCAGTGTCACGGATGGGAGAGGGGTGGGGACCCCAACGAATTCTGCCTCTATCACCAATTTGTCATAGATCCATTGATCTGAGTGCCCTGCCACTATGACCATATGTCACGGCCGAGCCTCGTTCAATTACTCTAGCAAGATTGCAAGAGTGGAGTCATTTGAATAGAGAGGGATCTGTACCTGCTGAGTTCTAATTGCTCACCACCCTGCAATACCTGCACATACACACGCTGCCACTACCAGCTGTTCAGGGAAGCTGAGACCCAGACTATGAAAAACAATCTTTGGAGTTATGGTTTGTTTTAAAACGGACAAGGCTTGACTAATAAATTGCAGATTTATTCTAAAAAGACTAGCAGTGCATATATACATATATATACAAGGGATATATAAAAAGGTTGTTACACAGGAGTAAAGGGTATACAGGTATACACAACAAGGCAGTATTTTAAAATAAAACAAGGAAAAAAATAAATGAAAGATACCAGAAATGGGATATCTGGCACAAGGCTCTAATCGGTAAAGTTCCTGGAAACAAAATGAGATAGTCAATAAAACTCACTAAAACTAGTATTAACCCTTTAAGGACCAAGCTGTTTTGTACATTAAGGACCAAACACTTTTTAGGGATTTTACCCATGCGGCGGTTTTACTGCTCTATTTTTTTCCTTTAGCTACCAAAATAATTTTTGCTGCGTTTTTTTTTCCCGTGACATATAGGACTATTTTTTTAATATCTTTTTCACTGACTTTTTTCACGTTTTTTAGTTTTATTGGGGTTAAAAAGCTAAAAAAAATCATTTTTTTAACATTTATAATTTTTTTAAAATTATTTTTATATTTACACTAAAATAAAGTATGGGAACGGGTTCCTCTATTTGTTTTGGATGTTTTGATATATAGTATGTATGGTTTTGGTTTATAGGGAGCATACGGCAACGGTTTTTGTTGGCATCTGCTTTGTGTTATTCTCTTTCTTTCGTATGTATTGTTGTTTTATTCTGTTGTTTTGTTTTACTTATGTATGTAATTGTGTTTTTTACTATCTATGTCCCCCATGACGTCATATAAGACCTCTGGGGGACATTCACATTTTTTTTTCTTTATTTTACACTTTTCCACTGTAGCTAGGGCGTCCATAGGAGCCCTAGTTACAGGGGTAAGCAACCCCTGTGGTGACATTAGTCACCTACAGAGCTGCCAGGGTCTAGTCTGACCCTCCAGCTCTGCAGTAGCAGGGAATCCCAGGAGGTCACATGACCCCTCAAGGCTCCCGTAGTGAAAGTACATGTTACTTTCACTTTGCCCATACAGTGCTCATTGAGCGCTGTATATCGGGGAAGCAGAAGGCAGGAAGGGTTAAAAACCCCTCCTGCCTTCTGCTCCGGGTCATCAGCTGTCACTAACAGCTGATAACCTGTTCCTGCATCTGACTGATTGCAGAGCAGGAGACTTAGAGCACTGCTGTAATTTTACTATCGGCGGTGCTCTAAGCCCAGGACCAGCCGCCGTAAATTTACCGTGACTGGTCCTAAACACTGTCGAAGAGCCCTGAATTACAACAATGGTGATGGTCATCTGCATGGAGTTTGTATGTTCTCTTAGTGTTTCTTCTTATCGTACTTCTCCTTCTCCAGAGAAGGAAGATGCATGGTGGCTCAGTGGTTAGGCCTGCTGCCTTGTAGCACTGTCATCCTAGGTTCAAACTTGACCAAGAACAATGTCTACATGGGTATTTCCAATTCCATGCTGATGTTATCCTTGATCAGATTTGAACCTAGGATACTTACATTGTGTGGCACTGTTGCTTAGACATTTGAGAGTACATTAATTTTGCAATGCATGGTAGTGGGAGCACTATATACCTTTGTTATTTAGGCAACTGTTTGGAATAGTGTTCAGTTACTGTTTCAGTTTGAACTTTGCTAAAAGTTCAGTTCAGCGCAAACCCGAACCATGAGTTGTTCGTCTCGACCAAAGCCACTAAAATGCCTTCTTATTCTTGTCTCTCTTCCTCTTCTTCCTTTTCCTCTCTCTATTCCTTTTTATTCTTTCTCTTTCTATTTCCTCTTCCTGTTCCTCTTTCTCTTCCTTCTTTCTTGTTCTCCTTTCTATTTTTCTGTTCCTATTTTTCTTTTTCTTCCTCTTCCTATTCCCTTTCCTCTTTCTTTTTCTTCTTCCTATTCCTGTTCTTCTTCCTATTTTTTTTTTTCCATCTTCCTAATCCCACGTCCAATTCTTTTTTTCTCTTCCTTTTCTTGTTCTGATTTTTCTTCTTCTACTTCCTCTTCTTTTTCCCCTTTCTCTTCTTTTCCCTTCTTCCTCTTCCTATTCCCTCTTCCTTTCCCTTACTGTTTCTCTTCCTTTTCTTCCTCTTTTTCTCTATCTTTTCTTTTTTTTCTTCCTGTTCCCGTTGCTTTTCCTTTTCTGTTTCTTCCCATTATTTTTTCCTTCTTCCTCCTTATTCAATTTTTCATCTTTTCCTTCTTCCTCTTTTTCTTCCTATTCCGTCTCTTTCTCCTTCTGACTCTTCTTCATTAACTTTGCCTTAATAATTTCTCAAAAGCACTTAGATATACTCATAGATGACTTAAGACTGTTATACAGGGCTTTTATGGCTCTTAAACAGTGTTATACACCTGTTTTAGAGGTATTTGTGAAAGTATGGTTCAGTTCAAACTAATTTAAACCAAATTGAACTTTTTGCTCCCGGTGAGTATGTAACACAGCTCCCCGAACTCCCCATTTCCTCGGCTCTATAATGTAGTTTATGGGGCTCAAAGATGATAAGTTACCATTAAGCTGAATTCATATTTTGGACGTGGTTTGCTTGTGTACAACCATCCATTTGGTGGAGGAAAGATGGCGATCCAAACAGCTAACAACCACCAAGTTCTCACAATATCCAAAATGTGAGCAGTCAGCTGTAAGATGACACATGGTACCCTCCTTAGAGAACACTTTATTTTAATTCCATCTTAAATTCTGTGAAAGCATTAAAATGCCAACAGCAATTGACAAACAATTAGTCTACTAATTATGGTGTGGACAAAGAAAACTTCCCACTTTGCTAATCCATTGTCCTATAGAACATTGTGTCTGAAATAATCACTGCTGTATTATCGATTCTCTTCATTGGGAACTAAATGTTCTATATCCATCAGTATACAATAGAGTAAGACCTTGAGCAAGTTCAAGAGGAGCCTAGATGTCTGTCTTGAAATATATAATATTACGAGTATATACTAGATTTCTGGCGAATTGCTGGATTTTGATACGGGAAGGAATTTTCCCCCTATTTGGTGCAATTAGCATGAGTAGTCATTGTCTGGTATAAGCAGATAATCAGTTGTCTTTCAATAGCTAACCAATAACTTTGCACGGAGGTGCGTGCGTCAGCGACCATGAACAAGTGAACAACAATCGCTATGTGTAAAAGCACCCGAACAACAGTCATTTGTACAATAACATTGGTTGTAGTTACTATTTTAACAATAGTTGTCCTGTGTAAAGCCACCCTAAGTCCCATGACAATTCTGACACTTTGCCCAGTGCTGATGGGGCCAATTGAAAATATGGCAGGGCTCAGTTACTGAAATCTGTGTTTGGTGGGTACAAACCTGTTTAATAAGTGGGGTCCATTTACCTTTTTCTTGGTCCCTGCTCTTGAAAACTGTTTCATCTTAAAGGGAACCCGACACATCCCCACAGAACCATAAACTTAGTTATAATGCTATTAGATTATGTGAAATTGAGCCAGGTGATGTATTTTTTACACTTACCAGCTCCCACGATCCGGCGCTGTCACCTGGTGAAGGCCATGCATGGCACGAAAATCAGACTATTTCTGTATTAATTCCTCATAATTTTGTGATCTCTGCAGATTTTTGTGCCAATGGAATTAAACTTCTGATTAAAAGGGTTGTCCAGTTGTAAAGTATTGTAGGCTTATTCTCAGGTTATGTTATTAATAGTAGATCAGTCTGTTGCCAGGAACCCCTGCTGATCAGCTGATTGCCATGCCAATGCGCTTGTGTATTGAGCTGATTTCTGCAGAAAGTAGACAGCTCTGTTCTCCCTGCAATGGCCAGGCATAGTATTACATGCAAAGTTCCCATTGAAGTGAATGTCTGTAATACCAAACTTGGCCACTGCAGTGAGAATGGAGCTGTCTGCTTCCTGCAAAAATCAGTTCAGTGCATGAGTGCACTGGCCCAATGAACAGCTAATCAGTCCAGGCTTTTGGCAGCAGACACCCACTGATCTATTATCAATGGCCTCTGCTAAAGATGGGCTATCAATAGTTTAGAACTGAACACCCCTTTAGGGGACAGCAAGCAGAAATTTTGAATACAATGAAGAACAGATATAGTAAGTATATTGGCACATCGAGTACTCCTCATTATAAAAAAAAACTATTTGCTGAAATCGGAATAAAACTTTATAGACTTGTCATTTCTCATACTTTCCCTCTTTAATTTATGGGAAACTATACGAAAATGGAGTGATATGAAATGGGATCACAAAGGACAATTCTGTTTATTGATTCACTGCACTGCTTTTTCTCCCCTGCTTAAACCCATTAAGGACCTAGCGCCATAAATAAACGGAGCTTGGTCCTGGGCTTTAATCTGAGCAGACAGTAAATATACGGCACAGTATTAAAGCTCCTCCCCTTACAATATACATTTTAGCTTTTGTACATGTTACCCCTAATGAAATAAAAATAAGGGAAAACAATTTCAGTGAAAAAATGTATTACAAATATTTGTGCCCCAAAAAAACGCAGTAAAAATAATTTCGGCAGGCCAGAAAAAAAATAGGACCATAAAACCACTGTATGGGTAAAATTGCTAAAAAGTGTCTGGTTCTTTAGGCCTCATGTCAACTAGCTAAATGGAATTGCGGATTCCGCAGAGGATTTTGCCTATAGGGAATCATTGGCCATCTGCGGTCCATTAAATAGATTTTTGCACCCGCGGATGGCATTTTAAAAGAATTGCGTTTTTCACGCGCGGGAGAAAAAACGTGGCATGCTCCATTTTGCCGCGGATTGGCAACATTGCTATCACATTGATGGCAATGTGTGCGGATATCTGCATGCAAAAAAAAAAAAAACATTTAAAGCAAATCCGCGCGGAATCCGGATTCTGCGCGGATTGTATTTTTCCAGTGGACATGAGGCCTTAGGACTGAAACACTCTGGTCTTTAAAGGGTTAAGATTTAAGACTGACCCAGTTATCTTTAAGGTAAACTTCAAAAATTAAGCTCCTGATAAGATGAACTAGATTCTTACTAGAAAGATTCAATTTCATTTCATTTCACCATCTGGCACAAAATAGAATTATTCTTGAGCGGTAGTTGCAGGAATAATGGAGCCTGATAGTGTTTCCTGTTGGGAATGTCAATGTATTATCGATGAAAACAGCAAACGATTGAAAAGGTATCCGTACTCTACCTGCCAAGCTTTTCTTCCTTTTTTCAATAGCTTGCTTTAGAGAAAGGAAATGTTCAGTTTTTTTTAATTTCTTTTCCAAACATGACATTTTCTTTATAGCTAAAATCTTCTTCAAAGGGAGAAATAAGACTCAGATGAAGTCAGTTCTATTCACAATGAAGACGTCCCCACAGGTGACATATACAATAACCTGCCTCTTTATGCCTGACATCCTGTTCCGCAGGGGGTTGAGTTTTCCTTTTAATTTATAGCTGTTCTAAACTGATTGGATTTGATAAATGTTATCAAATATATCGCTTTGCATCAGTTCTTCAAATACGTTTATGAGTCCGACTGCATTCGAACAGATATTTGATGGTCTGACTCCTGCAATGCTTAGAGAAGGAACTAATGGAATGTCATCAATAGAACCCCATTTAACAATTTTTTTGTTAGGTCTTCCACACCCACGAACCGTTGAACTCAGACGGAACTGCAAAATGGACTTCATGCTCACTGACAGGCGAACTCAGACGGAACCGCAGACCTGGGAAATGGACTTCATACTCGTGGACAGATATAAACCAATGACTGACAACCGCTCAAAACACTCACCTGCATACCTGCACACTTAGCCAGATGGAATAACTATAGAATGTATGAGGTATTAGTTTGTATTTTGACCAAGATACTTAAGCCCGCGAGCCCACTTTAAGGGTCCTCGTTGTCTGCGGGTCCCTACTCTAATGAGACAACTAACCCTAGAAACCTGCCTTCAAGCACGGTGATTGTCCCAATAGGGACGATCCACGCTGGAACCTAGGGACCTACCTAATCCTGGATGATAAATGATCACCAGCAAGACACAGTTCACACCACATGTATAAAAACCTGCACAGACACGCAAGAACATGACACTGATCATATCAAAACACACAATGAACATGCGCGCTCACATCTCATGCCCGGCCACATGCACAGACATGCAGGAACATAACACTGTTCACACTGAGCATACTGAACAAACAGGGAAAGGCCAGCAGCCACAGCATAGGAGCTGATCTATATGAGCAGCAGACCTGGGAAATTGGCTGGCGAGAGCAATCCACACCCAGCCAACCCAATCAACCCCACCTGTGGAGCCGTGCTGCTGGAAACCCATGTAGTTAAACAAAACCCAGCAGCACATCCTAACAATTTCCATTAGATTTAGGGTAGTCAGATGGCCCTAGAACTTAGATACTCTTTGCTAGTCTGGTGGTTGATTTCTTGGACTACATTTAACCGAAGGGGAATTAGGCTAAAGGTAACTGCAAACATAAATGTCTCTTTTGATATATCACAAACATAAGTGAAAGAAATGGAAGCAAGATCAAGTAGTCCAAAAGTCTAAAATAGGAGTAAGGCTCTTTTCACATTACATTTGGCCATCCAGCGTTGGTTCTGCCTCAGATTTCCATGCAGAAAGATGCAGGAAGACAGGAAGGAGAACAGAAGCAGGATGGCATCATAGGGGTCAATAAGTGGGAATGAGACCTCTTTGTTCTCAATTTTACATAGTGTCTGTCCCTGTCAGTCTTTTAAACTGGATAGAAAAGTGCCACCTTCAGCATTCTCCGTCTTACATACAGACCCCCATCCAAAGCCAGGACAGGTGAACAGAACAGCCAAGCACGAGCCTTCTCCAAGGAGAAGCTGTAGAGCTACAGCTAATTCTTGTGCTTTAAAAAAATTTTGTTTTGGGAGAAGGAAACATGATGCAAGCAGGAGAAGGAGAACAGCAGTAGTAGTTCCACCACCATTACCACCAACAGCACCTTGAGAGCAGAGTGGGCTCCTTGTGGAAACATGAGAGCTGCAGCTACGTATTTCCATATTGGCATTTTTAATTTAAGAAGGAGGAAGAAATGTGGCAGAAGCAGGAGAAGGAGGGCAGAAGCAGGAGAAGGAGAGCAGCAGCAGCACCACAAGCAATAGCATCTTGAAGGTATAGTGTGTTCTTTGATATAAATCAATGCTCAGTCATATATGAGTAAAAATTGCATGGAACTAGCTAATCAGTGGACTGTGTCATGAGGATGCATAAGTTAGGTGAAATCCAGGCCTGGTTCATAATTATAAATATCAGTTGATCCACATTGTCTGTGGACAGGTGGATGCGTCTGTCAGTTATCACACCCCAAGCTGTACTGAACACCCTTTCTGACAGCATACTGGCAGCGGGGCAGGCAAGAAGCTCTACAGCATATTGTACAAGCTCTGGCCACTCGTCCAGTTTACACACCCAGAAGTCAAAAGGGCCAACGCCATGTCTGAGTACATCCACGCAGGAATTGACATACCCTTGGACCATCATGGATAAGTGCTGCCTGTGATTGTCAGTCCTATCAGAAGAATAGAAGAACATCCTGCACTCAATATACTATTACAAATTATTACTTTTATTCCATGATAGTTAAAAACATCATACCAAAAGGAAGGTGGCAAAAACCTAAAGCATAGGACGCATTTCAAGCCTACACAGCTTGACTCCTATTCATAGCTCAGCTTGACAATGAAAAACACAGGAATTTAAAACCAAAACCTGCCCTAGATCATGTGTAGAAAAGGTTGAGACCAGACCTGTGGACAGACCTAATGTATATTTACTAATATCTAGAGATGTGCAGCATTGAGAAAATGTCTATCTTTATGGAGATAGATTTGCTACATCCTCCATGTTATTCCATTTCCTTATGTTTGATAATACCCTGATGGTCAATAGATGGTTAAGTATGTTAAATAGGACTCGTCATGGGAGTCATTAATTTTCTAGACATGACTGCTATCATTACTTTCTCTGTCTGTTCATGTTGCGTCAAGCATCTCATCATCTTCCACCTCCTCTTCCTCTTCGTTGTTCTTCTGAGTGGATTCTATGTCACTGTAAGAATCGGGAGTCGGGAGCCTCCTTTTCCACATCCTTCTGAGTACACATTACCTGTGGAGGGCTGACCATGCACACTCACCCTCGCTCATCTTCCTCTTCGGAGGAGAAAAATAGTTGGCCATTAGTGCATTCAATATCTAGGTCTTCTTCTTTCTTTAGACTCATCCATGATTCTGGTTGACATCCATGATTTTGAATGATCAAACAGCTCCCTAGACTGATCCATGTAGACTACTTTGGATGGTGTGGGGAATTTCATGCGGAGTGAAGTAGAGGGGGGATGCTCATGCCCGACTGGTGCAGACTGATAGTTGTGTGCCTGCGACTGGGAGGAAGAGGAGGTGGTGGTACTGGAGGCATTCTGTGTCATCCACTCTATGACCTGTTCTGTGTGTCCAGATGTAATACACAGGCAGAACCAATTCTAAGTAATGGCAGTGGGCTTGCCTCACCTCCTGCAGAACGTGGAGCTGTTGCTTTAGTGGGAGCCGCTTAAAGCGCCACCTTGGCCCATCCTCTTACACCTCCACCAGCACATCCCCGACCCCTTGCTTTCTTCATGTTTCCTTTTTACTTATTTATTTTGTGGGTTGTTTTGGTTCGCCTTTTGGTGTAGTTTTGTGTAACTTATCAGTTAACTTTGTAGTTTGCAGAAAACCAATGCCAGCTTTGTAAGTCCTAAAATAACTCATAGTGGCCAGACTGTTGACTTAGAATGCTGTCTGAGGCCGCTGACACACACACTTTGTTCCCCTGTTGGGTTTTCTTTTTGTTTTATATAAACAAAAAGAACACCACCAACTAAATAAGCCACAAACCCTGGGAGGCACAATATGTGAGAACAGAAGACCACAGAGTACAGTTTGTATCTTTGTAAGCTGTCCCTGTTTAGTACTGCATAATTAAATTCCCCAAACCCCACTGCTGGGTACGTAAAGTCTGCAAATAATTCATAGTGTCCATACTGGTGAGTTTGTATGACGTCTGAGGCCTCTGACACGCACCGTGTGTATTTGCCGTTTCCCTGTCGGGTTTTCTTTGTTTTGACAAAAATAAGCACTGGTAACTAAATAAGCCACAACCCCTGGGAGGCACAAGATGTAAGAACAGAAGGCCGCAGAGTATAGCTTGTATCTTTGTGAGCTGTCCCTGTTTGGCGCAGCATAATTGTATTTTCCAAACCCCACTGCTGGTTGCGTAAGGTCTGCAAATAATTCGTAGTGGTCGGATTGGCAACTTTGAATGAGATCTGAAGCCAAAAAACAGATAAGTACAATCTTCCCCATGTCAAAGAGTAGTTTGTCTTTCTACTTTGCTGCTTTATTTGTTAACAGCAGCAGAAGTATACCCTCTCCCAATGTAAAGACCACATTCTGAATAGGCATATAAACAAGATGCAGCTTCTTTCTCTGCTCCCTCCAATAGAGCCCTGTGTAAGTTCTCTGCTGGTATACACACTGTCACACCGGCAGCAATATATCCTCTGTAGAATATCTGTGCCTATTAAGAACAGACCACGTGTTATATAGGCATAAATACGTGATGCAGCTTCTTTCTCTGTTCACTGCAATATAACCCCAATACAAGCTTTAACACAAGCAACAATATATTCTCTATAGAATATTTTGTCCTGACAACATGTTGTATAGGCATACAAATGTGATGCAGCTTCTCTGTCCTGTGCTCAACTGTCAAATGAACGCTGGTTACAACATGTCTATGTTATTTATGGCTAGGTCATGTGATGCAGGCGTCCAATGAAACTGCTGCCCCTATGCAAGATGGAGGACACATTTGGTGACATCGGCAAGGCACCCTGGTTGCTGATTGGCTGCACAATGACCTCTGCAGCAGGCGTTTGGGGAAATTTAATTTCCAGTTATTTTCTTCAAAACTCAGTTCGGACTAATCCGATTCAATTTTACATAAATTGGGAGGATTTTATCACTCGGATGATTAAAATGAGTAACACTAATCAGGAGGTGGCTGGATAATGTGGAGGACTGGGTCATAAGAGTGATCTCCTGGGTGAAAGATGATCTGTTACAGTCACTCTCTGATTCCCAAGCTGGAAATAAAGAAGGATGAACTGTCCAGGAAGATGCCTCTCATTGAGGAGCTGTGTAACACGACTGATCCACTGACTGTCCTACAGGAACTAGAGATGTGTGACTTGTGTGATCCTAAGGGCGAGTGAGATGAGGAGGACACAGAAAAACATAATAGAGGTGATAGGGTAACGAAACGACTCTCATACATATTACGCAGCTTATCTGATACAGTAAGAGATGTAAATGTAACCTTCTACGTACAGGAGTCTGCAGGCATATTGCTGGATGTAATAATATCCATATATCAGATGACCTGAAAACTGCCACCTGGATACAAATATAGCGGGATCGTCCAGAAACAGCAGAAAGATTTAATAATCTTCATGTGATGAGCAGCAGGTGATTTTTTTTCAGGGTGATATTACTGGGGTGTGGAGATCAGAGAATCGGAGGATTGGACTATGGGGATGTGTTATTCCAGTATTAATAAGAGGGGTCATCAGTCATATCTTGGTCGTATTCACAAGTCCTGGTGTTTATATGGAGACCGGGTATAATTATTGGTACTTAGTGATACGTGGCATGAAAGTTAACCAGTTAAGGCTCATTTATATGCGAAGACAATCTTTCAAGAGATTGAAAGTTTGACAGTTCTAATGATCATTTTGCATGAAGTGCTAATGGGCACTAATGCCCATTAGCACTTTATCGGCTTCATTTGCATGTAAATGAGCCCCCAGCAGCTGTTTGCAAATCCCACTTTAGCAGCTTCATTTGCATGTAAATGAGCCTCCAGCTGGTGTTTGCAAATCCCAGCCTGTGGTCTGGACTTTGCACTCAGCTGCATTCTTTTCCCATGGGCTGCCTCAGGCTGTCAGCTGAATACGATGTAATCAGCTGCTCCTGAGGAGAACACAGCATGTGGTTCCGGCTATCTCTCTCCGGATGAACAAAAGGTTTTATTTTTCCATCACAAAAAAACATGCAGGCAACGTTTCGGCCATGTTGGCCTTTGTCAAGCTCGACAAAGGCCAACAAGGCCGAAACGTTACCTGCATGTTTTTTTGTGATGGAAAAATAAAACCTTTTGGATATTGAAACTGCACCTTGGATGCTGCCGGAGCTTTTTTCTTTCAAGGTATCTACTTCTTGTAGTGACAAGGATCCAGTCACTCTGCTTTGGCTATTGCATACTGCATGCCCAGCCCCTGGGTGGGGTATGACAATTTGTGCTGCTATCGGACTTTTCTCATGACTCTCTCCGGATGAACGATGGATTTTAAGCTCACCTAAAAATCATCATTCAGCTGAAGAGTGAAAGATGGAAGCCTTTACATGCAACGATTATTGCTCAAAAGCCATCGTTTGAACAAATTTTGAGTGATAATCATTGCATGTAAATGGTGCTTTACCTCACCTGATCCTCCATACTACATTCCAGGCAGGTTGTTCACCTTTTATGAACTGTCTGACCCCATCATACATTTGCACCCATTCATATTGCATTATAGGCTAGAAAAATGGATAAATGCCCACAGAAAGAATTCTTACAGTTATGAATGCCCACAGGAAAATTGCCCACATGAAACGTTACCCACACAGAAAATTGCCCTCACATGGAAAATGAATTGCCCACATGGACAAAATAACAGTTTATTAAAGTGGTCTAATAACAATAACTCCAGTTTATTAAACAATCTTTGAACACATGAAGAAATACAATTCTTTACTGAAAATTAGCCAATCTCCCTAAGTACTTAAGCTTATCTTTCACCTGTTAATAGCCCTGTACAGAAGTGGCAACCATGTCATATATTACCTCATATTTCCTCTTCTTTATCTCATATGCATCATGATTAGAGATGAGCGAACGCGTTCGTCCGAGCTTGCTATTCGTGCGAATATTAGGGTGTTCGGGATGTTCGTTATTCGTAACGAACACCATGCGTTGTTCTGGTAAATTAAACTTTCTTCCCTGAGACGTTAGCGCTTTTTTTTGGCCAATATAAAGACAGGGAAGGCATTACAACTTCCCCCTGCAACGTTTAAGCCCTATACCACCCCCCTGCTGTGAGTGGCTGGGGAGATAAGGTGTCCGCCTGATATGAAAGTCTGCCCCTCCCGCTGCTCGCTATGGATGCATTCTATATGCGCTCAATGGGGCCAGCGGCAGCAGCGCTGACCCCATTGAGAACATATAGAAGACAAATCCTTCTTCTCTGGCACAGCTGTAACAGCTGTAGCAGAGAAGAACGATGTTTGCCCATTGAATTCAATGGAACCGGCAATACAGCCGACTCCACTGAATGCAATGGGCTGCCGGCGATCGCAGGATGAATGGTCGGAAAGGGGTTAAATATATAACCCCTTTCCTGCAATTCATCCAGAAATGTGTTACACTAAAAATATATACCGGCGTATAAGGCGACCGGGCGTATAAGACGACCCCCCAACTGTCACCTTATACGCCGGTAATACAGTGGAGAAAAGAATAAAAAGCATTACTTACGTTTTTAGATGATCTGCGGCGCTCCTGCAGGCTGTCGCTCCCTCCTAATCCACGGCAGAGTATTCCTTTCTCCACGAAAGACTTTAAATCCCTGCCTCCAGAAAGACACGTGCCTTCAGCCAATCACAGCCAATGACAATGATGTCATTGAATGGCTGTGATTGGCTGTGTTTCTGGAGGCGGGGATTTCAAGGCTTGAAATCCCCGCCTCCAGAAACACAGCCAATCACAGCCATTCAATGACATCATTGTCATTGGCTGTGATTGGCTGAAGGCACATGTGCTTCTGGAGGCAGGGATTTAAAGTCTTTCGTGGAGAAAGCTTGTCTGCCGTGGACCAGGAGGGAGTGACAGCCTGCAGGAGCGCCGCAGATCATCTAAAAACGTAAGTAATGCTTTTTATTCTTTGCTCCACTGTATTACCGGCGTATAAGGTGACAGTTGGGGGGTCGTCTTATACGCCCCGTCGCCTTATACGCCGGTATATATTTTTAGTGTAACACATTTCTGGATGAATTGCAGGAAAGGGGTTATATATTTAACCCCTTTCCGACCATTCATCCTGCGATCGCCGGCAGCCCATTGCATTCAGTGGAGTCGGCTGTATTGCCGGTTCCATTGAATTCAATGGGCAAACATCGTTCTTCTCTGCTACAGCTGTTACAGCTGTGCCAGAGGAGGACGATCTTTATGCTGACAGTGGGGGGGGGGGGGGGGCACTCTTGCCGCTATTGTGGCTTAATAGTGGGACCTGTGAACTTGAGATGCAGCCCACCATGTAGCCCCTCGCCTGCCCTATCCGTCACTGTGTCATTCCCATCACTTTCCTGAATTGCCCAGATTTTCACACATGAAAACCTTAGCGAGCATCGGCGAAATACAAAAATGTTCCGGTCGCCCATTGACTTCAATGGGGTTCGTTGTTCGAAACGAACCCTCGAGCATCACGGGAAGTTCGTTACGAATAACGAACACCCGAACATTTTGGTGTTCGCTCATCTCTAATCATGATGGTTTCATATTCTTATAGGCAACTGATGATCTCTTTCGGCTGCACTCTCAATATCAAAAGTACATCTCAAATCTTCAGTTGACACAAAAGCCCATAATGCCGCAAGAGACTTCAGGGGTATTTGTTATGTTTATCTTAAATCAGTCTTCAAACTAACATTTTTTTATTTTTCTAATGAGACTCAGTTGAAAATAACACCTTTTGACCTCAGCATGTGGAAAGGTAATCTTCACTGCAGTCATACAAGGCATCTCAAAACCGACTAAAACCTTTTGAGGTGCCAGATTTGGAATCAATAGCTTCATTATTTCAGTCTCTTAGAGGTGTTCATGTACTTTATTTGTAGTAAAATGGACAGATATGGCAATTATAAATGATCCACATTGGAATGCCACGTGTACAGTTGGTAAAACACATTGGGCACATCAAATGTGCCATCTCCATTGCCCCAAACCAGAGTTCTGCTTGGACCATCTTTTCCTGAATCATTGAGTATCACTTGACTAGGCTTTTCAGGGATGTCAAAATTTATAGCTTTTGGGTTAGGCAAATTACCATCTGTTTTATGTTGGAGAAGACCTCTCACAAGAGGTAATTGTCTTGCCATATGGACCAATACATCATTGCTCAACACAGGCACCATCTTTTCCATTGCATTGCGAGGAGCAGCACTTATTGTCTTCATTTCTCTTATTTGCTATTGCTTTTTGAGGGCAAGAGTTATGATATGTTGCCCTCTATTGTTTTGATAATTGAATGATACTTTGTAGAGCGATGCAGTCTGCATCTCCAAGTCACCACTCCATTGATAGTGCGAAAAGCAAGATATTCAAACTACAAGTACATTTTATTGATGGGATATTGACAAATTTGGGGCTAAATGCATTAAAGTACATGTTTAAATTAACCACACACAATTGGATGATGGTGCAACAGGAAATGCATTGTTGACTGGGGATGTACTAAAGGAAAGGACAGGATTGCCCATTGAAAACAATGGGGAGGCTGGAAGGCTCATTTGAAGTAATGGTAATGAGGACAGCCAATGGACTTCCATTGAAATACATTACAGTACAAAACAAGCAGGAAAGAAGATGCAGAATGGATTTCAACAAAGGTCTCTGGTGATGCTGCTGAGAAGGAGGCGCTACTCTGCGGCAGTGGAAAGTAGTCACTGAATACTTCTTACCACTGCTGCTGGATGGTGCGGGAGCCGACACCATGAGCTCCCCCACACTATCTGGAAACAGTCAGGAATACCAGCTTTGCCGCTGATTGGACCAGTGCCCTCTCACCAGTCTGCATTAAATTAGTAGAATAATGCCTCCTGTATACTGCCCCCTCAGCAGTCTGCAGTCACTTAGTACAAAAATTCCTCCTGTCTATGCCCCCTTGCAGTCTTCAGTCACTTAATACAATAGTGCCTCCTGTATAGTGCCCCCTCAGTTGTCTGAAGTCACTTAATACAATAGTGCCTCCTGTATAGTGCTCCCTCAGCAGTCTGAAGTCACTTAATACAATAATGTTTGCTCTATAGTGCCTCCTATATAGTGCCCCCTCAGCAGTCTGAAGTCACTTAATACAATAATATTTGCTCTATATTGCCCCCACAGTACTCGGCAGTCTATTAATACAATAATGCCTCCTATATAGTGCCCCCTCAGCAGTCTACAGTCACTTAATACAATAATGTCTCCTGTATAGTGCCTCCACAGTAATCTGCAGTCACTTAGTAGAATAGTGCTTTCTGCATAGTGCCCCCACAGCAGTCTTCAATCACATAGTATAATAGTGCCTCTGTATAGTGCCCTGACAGCAGTCTTTAGTCACTTAGTATAATAGTGCCTCCTGTATAGTGCCTCCTCAGCAGTCACTGAATACAATGATGCCTCCTGTATAGTGCCATACAGCAGTCTTCAGTCACTTAGTATAATAGTGCCTCCTATATAGTGCTCCCTCAGCAGTCTTTAGTCCCTTAATACAGTAGTGCCTCCTATATAGCGCCCATTCAGCAGTGTTCAGTCATTTATTACAATAGTGCCGCCTGTATAGTGCCTCATCAGCAGTCTTTAGGCCTCATGTCCACGGGGAAAATCGGGCCCGCTACGGATTCTACATGTAGAATCTGCAGCGGGTCCCTCCTGCCCCGCGGACATGAGCGCTGAAAATACAAATAAATGAGAATAAACTTACCTCCGATCCGCTCCGTTTCTTCTCTTCGCGGCGGCGTCATCTTCTCTCGTCGCGGCCGGATCTTCATTCTTCGGCTCGGCGGATGTGCACGATGACGTCGGTGACGTGCCCCGCGCATGCGCCGGGCCGAAGCAAAATGATCCGGCCGCGGCTGAGAGAAGATGGCGCGGCGCCGAAGAGAAGAACCGGAGCGTGTAAGTAAAATATGATTTTTGTGTCCCGCGGATCCGGACGGCTTCCATAGGCTTCAATAGAAGCCCGCGGGAGCCGTCCCCGCGGGAGACCCGCATGAAAATGGAGCATGGTCCGGATTTTTTCATGCTCCATTTTTTTTTAAATCACTTTTATTGACGATCCGCGGGTATTTATCTACCCGCGGGTGGTCAATGCATCCCTATGGGGTGCGGATCCGCGCGCGGGAGAAGAGTTAAAATCCGCTGCGGATTTTAATTCTTCTTTTCCCCGTGGACATGAGCCCTTAGTCTCTTAGTGCAATAATACCTCCTGTAGTGCTCCTACAGTAGTCGGCAGTCACTTAGTACAGTAGTGCCTCCTGTATAGTGCCATCTCAGCAGTCTGCAATAACCCAGTACAATAGTGCCTACTCTCAGCTGTATGCAGTCACTTATTATAGTTCAAAAAATATTTTATTCACTGCCACAAATAATATCGAAGTATACAGAATGAAAATACGATTACAATAAAGAAGTATCAACACAATCCCCATTCTGTTTTGCTATTCAGATACTCCACATTTTAGGTAGTAGTTATAATATAGTTCCCCAGTACAACTTCCTCCGAAAGAACCAACCGCCTGGGGAAAATAAAGAGAAAAGGAAAAACGACAGAAACAATAGACAGAGACCGGAAAGAAAGAGAAGGAAGGGAAAAACATAGAGTGGGGTAAGGGAAGGGGATAATCTGCCCACATTGACCATGGTTCTAGCTTGTACTCTCAGTCCTATCATTGTCTAGTACATTTAGCAAGGGGTATCTCATGCCAATCAGGGAATAAGGGCACCATAATCCAACCAGGTGTTCAGTTCTGGGGAGGAATGGAACTGAAGCCACACCGCCCATATTGAGTAAAATTTGGTGAAACGCATCTTGTCCTTGGCACACAGCTCCTCCATCTATTTTAGATGGTCTAGGGACTCTAACCACATCAATCTCGTGGGGGGAGTCATGGACTTCCATTTCCTAGGAATGATTTGTCTCGTGGCTAACAAAAAAAATTACAAAAAGGAGCCTTTTATGTGGGATATCGAGCCCGGGATCATAGATAACAAGGCGATTTCAGGGGTAAGGTTGGTCGCCTGTTTGCAGACCGCTGTGTACAGCGCTCCTACCTCCTGCCAGAGCTGCTGAATTAGCGCGCAGGACCACCACAAGTGTACTAAAGTCCCTCTCTCTCTAAGGCACCTCCAGCACAGATCCGGATACTGGGGATACACTCTGGCCAACCGTACAGACGTCCTATACCATCGTGTCAAGATTTTATAGTTAAGTTCCTGCATCCTGCTGGTCATATTCATCTTATGTGTCATGACGTAGGCCTTTTTCCATAACTCTCTGAGAGGCCCAAACCCAGGTCCCTCTCCCAGGCCAACTCCAGTGTCCTGCTTCGCTTCAACGTCTCAGCCTCTGAAGATATCTATATAAGCAATCACTTATTTTAATAATGCCTCCTCTATAGTGCCCTCTCAGTTACTTAGTACAATAGTGTCTCCTACATAGTGCCACCTCACAGTCTGTAGTCACATAGTACAATAATGCCTCCTGTATAGTGCTCCCACAGAAGTCTTCAGTAACTTAGTACAATAGTGCCTCCTGTATAGTGCCCTGACAGCAGTCTGCAGTTACTTATTACAATAGTACATCCTGTTTGTGCCATTTCTCCTTTTAAAAAAGAACTGAGGGGGCCCTTTATTTTTTTTTCTAACTTGAACTCAGTGCAAAACTAATCAAAGGTTTGTTTTAACTTTTTGATCCTTTCTAGGACCATTTTATTCTCAGTTTTCTGTTCTTCTGATGGATCACAGGAACTGAAAATAAAACATAGGTGTGAATGCCGCCATCCCCTTTATTTTGGCCAAACAAATTATGAGCCTGACACCTTGACAAGGTAATTCTGTTCCTGTAATATCAAGTGTGACGGCAGTGCGAATCTAGCCTAAACCTAGTGAATTTGCCTTTTTTTTTCTCTAATGGTACAGATTTAGAATACGGAGCTAATAGAATTCTATAAACTCATATTGTATCTCAGGTCAAACATGGAGGTTTTCTTTTTTTCACCTACTCATTTAAATAAAATGACACGTTGTAAGTGCAGATGAGGTACTGTATGTTACATGCAGTCCTATGCAAGCCCACAGATAATAGTGATAACTCTCTGAGTACAGATAATGTAGTTAATGTCACCTGCAGTCCTATGTAACCCCACAAAAAAACATAATAAATGATGAGTACAGACTGTGTATATCTATTGATGATAATGATGGACTGGTACAAACATGCGTCTGCAAAGCTTGGATCCTCATAAGTTTTGCACTAGGTCAACCCAAAATCTGAATCAGATCACACATCATGTGAACATTCTCACCTGGCACCTTAGAAATCACAGATCCACTTTGTGGTGTTGCAATTATACAAAAACATGTGTGGGCTGTTTTTCTGTGTGGGCAATTTTCCCGTGGGCATTCATAGTCGTGAGCTTTTTTTATGGACATTTTTCCATCTCACCATCAAGATGGAGCCTGATAAGTATCAGACAAGAAGCTGTACTGCAGGGAAATGACTGCAATACAGAGAGGAGCTCTCTAGAGTGTGACAGGCAATCAGGGGAGGGGGCAGGGATGGAGTTGCCCTATAAAAGGCTGCTTCAAATAGAAGAATTTGGGTATACAATTTATGGCCAACTTTGAGACTTTCAATCAAGTCGGAACAACTCTCAGGGTTTCATCGGGGGTGGACTATCTGAGAAATCTGGTGCACAGATAGTTCAGAGACCATAAAACTCTCACATCCTTATTGGTGGACTTAAGTATTTACTCCACTAGCTCCCACCCCCTCCCCTTGCCAAGAGCCGGCCAGGGGCGGAAAGGGGGAGGCAGTTTAGTAGAGCTAAACTATCTCCCTCACCAGACGGTATCCCGGGATCGGCGTATACTTGTCGGACCCAGGCTGCTGCAGGCTGGATGAGGGGGTTGCCCGTTAGGTTGCTGCACAGCCGGCAGGCAACATAAAATGATATGGTGGGCCGGATTCGGCCCGTGGGGTTTGTGCTTGACATGTGCGCCGTAGACTAACATTACAAACAAATCACAGAAAAAGGTCATATGAAGTCAAGAATCAATACCAGCGGCCATACCTACCGACATAATGATACAATATACAAGGGCAGGTATAGACACCTCATCCCTCAGCATGCAGACCTCCAAATTGCTAAATGGAGGAACATTGCACATATGCAATATACTGATGAACTACAACTCACAGAGCTACCAAATATACAGGGGAGTGGCTGCTTAGTAGCATACTTACACATAGATAAAGCATACCAAGGGTGCCAGGCCAACTGGTTAACGATGCTACATACGATTCAGCTAGGTGGGTTGCCCTGAACCTCAAAATTGGAGATAAGCCGCGGCCAGAGCTGTCTGCTCATCTGAACCGAGCATTCAAGTGTTTGGGGAGTCGGAGACATTAGCTATCGACCACATGAGTATTTGGCTGACAGCCACTGAAGGTATATGAGCGACTTTAGAATAATGCCTCAAAACCCATACTTGAACGGAAAATACTTCAATATGCTGAGACGTATGCTGACTACTGTGTAGCTGGAGGAGGTTGCAGACTCATTTGGATAATAGCTTCATTTCTGATCAGTCGTCAGCCAGCCGTGGATATAATCTGACTCATATGCAGTATGTACAGCTCCGGGATAAGCAGAGCAATATAATGCTTTTGAAGTACAGTGTACAATCCCATGCTGTGACTAAATGGAATTGCGGGGACCTTCCCTTCAGGATCATGGTTCTCTAAGGAAAACAAACACAACAGCAAAACTCAGCGGTCATGTGATACGAGTGATATGGTGCGGAATATATCCACATATTAATTGCTTTAAAGTGAATTCCGGTAAATTGCTTTGTGCCTGGATATGTGCCTGCAGAAACCAATAATAATTGGCTTATTATAAAGTTAGACCAGTCTGAGAAACGTGTTATCTCTGGGGTCCTCGGAGTCAACACAAAAAAAATCTAATTTTATCCCCATCAAATATCGTGATCTTTACGGAATTCGCTCAGTCTGTAAAATAGAATTAGGATATTACCTGGAGGCTTTGGTGCAGTTTTATTACTAAAGATGTGCTATGATAAGTTCATAAGTGTATAAGTAACAATCTGCAGCCCCATATAACAGCATGAGCAAAGGTTATATCCACTAAAGCAGTATTATTTAAAGGATAGACGCAGCTTCACGGGCGAATTTCGTTTTATGGTCCCGATGCGCCTAAAATGTAGAAGCGAAATAGCTTTGCAAATAGTCTTGATTAACTCTTACCATCAAAGCCATTTTCTGTTTCTACATTGTCGTTGCTTCATCCCTACTTTCCAAAAGCCATAACTTTTTAATTTTAATGTTGACATACTATAGCTCGATGGACTTGTCTTTTGAGAGGCAAGTTGCATGTACTATTGCACCATATACTATAACTTTTATTCGCAATACTTAAAAAAGAAGAACAAACACACATACCTATATCGTATAAGATGAGGACGTATCAGAAAAAATATATGTATTCTGATCGATGCCACTTATTACCGTATATACCGGCGTATAAGACGACTTTTGAACCCCGAAAAATCTGCTCTGCAGTCGGGGGTCGTCTTATGCGCCGGTAATACAAAAAAAAAAGTGTAAAAAAAAAAAATCATTACTCACCTCCCCCGGCGTTCTGTCGCGCTCCGGCAGGATGTCGCTCGCCCCTCGTCCCCGGCGCAGCATTGCTTTCTGAATGCGGGGCTTGAAATCCCCGCTTCCAGAAAGCTAATACACACGCCGTCAGCCGGTACAGCTATTCAATGACAGCATTGAATGGCTGTGATTGGCTAAAACACACGTGGCTTCAGCCAATCACACTATTCAATGACATCATTGAATGGCTGTGATTGGCTGAAGGCGCACGTGTGTTAGCAATCACACCCATTCAATGATGTCATTGAATAGTGTGATTGGCTGAAGCCACGTGTGTTTTAGCCAATCACAGCCTTTCAATGCTGTCATTGAATGGATGTAACTGGCTGCCGGCGTGTGTATTAGCTTTCTGGAGGCGGGGATTTCAAGCCCCGCATTCAGAAAGCAATGCTGCGCCGGGGACGAGGAGCGAGCAACATCCTGCCGGAGCGCGACAGAACGCCGGGGGAGGTGAGTACTGATTTTTTTTTCTCCACTGTAATACCGGCGTATAAGGTGAAAGTTGGGGGGTCGTCTTATACGCCCCGTCGCCTTATACGCCGGTATATACGGTATACGTGGGTGTGGACCAATCAAGTGTAGTAGCAAAAAAGGTGGGCTATCTATATCTAATTTAACCCTAGCTGGTCCTTGTTTGGAACAAAACCTAAACAGCATCATTTTTGACTAGGAACAATATTTATGGTCTTAAATCACCTAGGAGAGTAGATTTCTATTCTAATTCCCTTCTCTATTATTGCTGAGGGATACCAGATACGTTATTTTCTGAAGACTTTGTCTTTTTGAAGCCACTACCCAGCTATATTATCTTTTGCTGGTATTTATCTATTACAGCCACTATCCGGTTTTACGATTTTTGCTGGAATTGCTCCATTTGAACCCCTGAAGAACCCACTTTTTGTGGGGGAAACGCGTAGGGTTTTTACCATCACTCAGGTTTTTCGTAATGTCGTCCCTAACTATTAGGATGACACCTGAGCAACAACGTTAATTTTTTTGTAAATCTCAGGACAAAGATTACATAATAGTTGAGTGCAAATTTTTGTCATTCCACCTGGCTGGTGTTTTCCTTGAAAAAAGTGGCATTAGGTCATACTATTGCTCAGGCTTTGGCAAGGTCATCCTTTATCATTAAGATGACACCTGTGCAATAATCTTTTTCCATCTTATTGACTCAGGACCATTATTGTAGAATAGTTGAGTGCAAAGAAAACCTTTTTTGCTACTACACTTGATTGGTCCACACCCACTTTTAAGTGGCATCGATCAGATTTTATATATATTTTTTCTGATACGTCCTCATTAGAGATAAGCGAGCACCAAAATGCTCGGGTGCTCGTTACTCGAGACGAACTTTTCGCGATGCTCGAGGGTTCGTTTCGAGTAACGAACCCCATTGAAGTCAATGGGCGACCCGAGCATTTTTGTATATCGCCAATGCTCGCTAAGGTTTTCATTTGTGAAAATCGGGGCAATTCAAGAAAGTGATGGGAACGACACAGCAACGGATAGGGCAGGCGAGGGGCTACATGTTGGGCTGCATCTCAAGTTCCCAGGTCCCACTATTAAGCCACAATAGCGGCAAGAGTGCCCCCCCCTCCCAACAATTTTTACTTCTGAAAAACCCTCATTAGCAATGCATACCTTAGCTAAGCACCACACTACCTCCAACAAAGCACAATCACTGCCTGCATGACACTCCGCTGCCACTTCTCCTGGGTTACATGCTGCCCAACCCCCCCTGCACGACCCAGTGTCCACAGCGCACACCAAATTGTCCCTGCGCAGCCTTCAGCTGCCCTCATGCCACGCCACACTCATGTCTATTTATAAGTGCGTCTGCCAGAGGAACCGCAGGCACACACTGCAGAGGGTTGGCACGGCAAGGCAGCGACCCTCTTTAAAAGGGGTGGGCGATAGTCCACAATGCTGTACAGAAGCAATGAGAAATCCAATCCTGTGCCACCTCCATCTGGAGCTGCACACGTGGGCATAGCAATGGGGAACCTATGTGCCACACACTATTCATTCTGTCAAGGTGTCTGCATGCCCCAGTCAGACCGCGGTTTTTTATAAATAGTCACAGGCAGGTACAACTCCGCAATGGGAATTCCATGTGCACCCACAGCATGGGTGGCTCCATGGAACCCACCGGCGGTACATAAAAATATCCCATTGCATTGCCCATCACAGCTGAGGTAGTAATGTCATGTTTAATGCAGGTGGGCTTCGGCCCACACTGCATGCCCAGTCAGACTGGGGTTCTTTAGAAGTGGACACAGACGCATTTACAACTCCCTGTGGACCCACAGCATGGGTGGCTCCCTGGAACCCACCGGCGGTACATAAAAATATCCCATTGCATTGCCCATCACAGCTGAGGTAGTAATGTCATGTTTAATGCAGGTGGGCTTCGGCCCACACTGCATGCCCCAGTCAGACTGGGGTTCTTTAGAAGTGGAAACAGATGCATTTACAACTCCCTGTGGACGCACAGCATGGGTGGCTCCCTGGAACCCACCGGCGGTACATAAAAATATCCCATTGCATTGCCCATCACAGCTGAGGTAGTAATGTCATGTTTAATGCAGGTGGGCTTCGGCCCACACTGCATGCCCAGTCAGACTGGGGTTCTTTAGAAGTGGACACAGATGCATTTACAACTCCCTGTGGACCCACAGCATGGGTGGGTGCCAGGAAGCCACCGGCGGTACATAAAAATATCCCATTGCATTGCCCATCACAGCTGATGTAACGTCAGCTTTAATGCAGGTGGGCTAAAAAATCATTTGATTACACTGTAGGCGAGGGCCCACAAAAATTGCTGTATCAACAGTACTAATGTACATCAGAAAAATTGCCCATGGCCAACCAAGAGGGCAGGTGAAACCCATTAATCGCTTTGGTTAATGTGGCTTAATTGGTAACTAGGCCTGGAGGCAGCCCAGTTAAAATAAAAATTGGTTGAGGTGAAAGTTTCAACGCTTTAATGAGCATTGAAACGTATAAAAATTGTTTAGAAAAATTATATGAGTGAGCCTTGTGGGCCTAAGAAAAATTGCCCGTTCGGCGTGATTATGTGAGGTTTCAGGAGGAGGAGCAGGAGGAGGAGGAGGAATATTCTACACAGATTGATGAAGCGAAAAGGTCCCCGTTTTTGATGGGGATACAGAATGATGCTTCCATCCGCGGGTGCAGCCTAGGTATTGCTTAGATATCGCTGCTGTCCGCTGGTGGAGAAGAGAAGTCTGGGGAAATCCAGGCTTTGTTCATCTTGATGAGTGTTAGCCTGTCGGCACTGTCGGTTGACAGGCGGGTACGCTTATCTGTGATGATTCCCCCAGCCGCACTAAACACCCTCTCTGACAAGACGCTAGCCGCAGGACAAGCAAGCACCTCCAGGGCATACAGCGCGAGTTCAGGCCACGTGTCCAGCTTCGACACCCAGTAGTTGTAGGGGGCAGAGGCGTCACGGAGGACGGTCGTGCGATCGGCTACGTACTCCCTCACCATCCTTTTACAGTGCTCCCGCCGACTCAGCCGTGACTGGGGAGCGGTGACACAGTCTTGCTGGGGAGCCATAAAGCAGTCAAGGGCCTTAAAGAGTGTTGCCCTGCCTGTGCTGTACATGCTGCCTGATCTCCGCGCCTCCCCTGCTACCTGGACCTCGGAACTGCGCCTTCGGCCACTAGCGCTGTCGTATGGGAATTTTACCATCAGTTTGTCCGCCAGGGTCCTGTGGTATAGCAACACTTTCGAACCCCTTTCCTCTTCGGGTATCAGAGTGGAAAGGTTCTCCTTATACCGTGGGTCGAGCAGTGTGTACACCCAGTAATCCGTAGTGGCCAGAATGCGTGTAACACGAGGGTCACGAGAAAGGCATCCCAACATGAAGTCAGCCATGTGTGCCAGGGTACCTGTACGCAACACATGGTTGTCCTCACTAGGAAGATCACTTTCAGGATCCTCCTCCTCCTCCTCCTCAGGCCATACACGCTGAAAGGATGACAGGCCAGCAGCATGTGTACCCTCACCAGTGGGCCAAGCTGTCTCTTCCCCCTCCTCCTCCTCCTCCTCCTCCTCCTCACCGCGCTGAGATATAGACAGGAGGGTGCTCTGACTATCCAGCGACATACTGTCTTCCCCCGGCTCTGTTTCCGAGCGCAAAGCGTCTGCCTTTATGCTTTGCAGGCAACTTCTCAAGAGGCATAGCAGAGGAATGGTGACGCTAATGATTGCAGCATCGCCGCTCACCACCTGGGTAGACTCCTCAAACTTTCGAAGGACCTGGCAGATGTCTGCCAACCAGGCCCACTCTTCTGAAAATAATTGAGGAGGCTGACTCCCACTGCGCCGCCCATGTTGGAGTTGGTATTTCACTATAGCTCTACGCTGCTCATAGAGCCTGGCCAACATGTGGAGCGTAGAGTTCCACCGTGTGGGCACGTCGCACAGCAGTCGGTGCACTGGCAGATTAAACCGATGTTGCAGGGTGCGCAGGGTGGCAGCGTCCGTGTGGGACTTGCGGAAATGTGCGCTGACCCGGCGCACCTTTCCGAGCAGGTCTGACAAGCGTGGGTAGCTTTTCAGAAAGCGCTGAACCACCAAATTAAAGACGTGGGCCAGGCATGGCACGTGCGTGAGGCTGCCGAGCTGCAGAGCCGCCACCAGGTTACGGCCGTTGTCACACACGACCATGCCTGGTTGGAGGCTCAGCGGCACAAGCCAGCGGTCGGTCTGCTCTGTGAGACCCTGCAGCAGTTCGTGGGCCGTGTGCCTCTTATCTCCTAAGCTGAGTAGTTTCAGCACGGCCTGCTGACGCTTGCCCACCGCTGTGCTGCCACGCCGCGCGACACCGATTGCTGGTGACGTGCTGCTGCTGCTGACACATCTTGATTGCGAGACAGAGGTTGCGTTGGAGGAGGAGGAGGAGGAGGGTGGGTTAGTGGAGGAAGCATACACTGCCGCAGATACCACCACCGAGCTCTGGCCCGCAATTCTGGGGGTGGGTAGGACGTGAGCGGTCCCAGGCTCTGACTCTGTCCCAGCCTCCACTAAATTCACCCAATGTGCCGTCAGGGAGATATAGTGGCCCTGCCCGCCTGTGCTTGTCCAAGTGTCCGCTGTTAAGTGGACCTTGGCAGTAACCGCGTTGGTGAGGGCGCGTACAATGTTGCGGGAGACGTGGTCGTGCAGGGCTGGGACGGCACATCGGGAAAAGTAGTGGCGACTGGGAACTGAGTAGCGCGGGGCCGCCGCCGCCATCATGCTTTTGAAGGACTCCGTTTCCACAACCCTATACGGCAGCATCTCCAGGCTGATAAATTTGGCTACGTGCACGTTTAACGCTTGAGCGTGCGGGTGCGTGGCGGCGTACTTGCGCTCAAACACTTGCGCTAGCGACGGCTTGATGCTACGCTGACAGACATTGCTGGATGGGGCCGAGGACAGCGGAGGTGAGGGTGTGGGTGCAGGCCAGGAGACGGTAGTGCCTGTGTCCTCAGAGCAGGGTTGGATCTCAGTGGCAGGTTGGGGAACAGGGGGAGAGGCAGCGGTGCAAACCGGAGGCAGTGAACGGCCTTCGTCCCACCTTGTGGGGTGCTTGGCCATCATATGTCTGCGCATGCTGGTGGTGGTGAGGCTGGTGGTGGTGGCTCCCCGGCTGATCTTGGCGCGACAAAGGTTGCACACCACTGTTCGTTGGTCGTCTGCATTCTCAGTGAAAAACTGCCAGACCTTTGAGCACCTCGGCCTCTGCAGGGTGGCATGGCGCGAGGGTGCGCTTTGGGAAACAGTTGGTGGATTATTCGGTCTGGCCCTGCCTCTACCCCTGGCCACCGCACTGCCTCTTGCAACCTGCCCTGCTGCTGCCCTTACCTCCCCCTCTGAAGACCTGTCCTCAGTAGGCGTAGCAAACCAAGTGGGGTCAGTCACCTCATTGTCCTGCTGCTCTTCCTCAGAATCCCCGGTGCGCTCCTCCCTCGGACTTAATGCCCTTAGGCCTCCTTCCCACGAACGGATTTCCGCCGCGTAATTCGCGGCGAAAATCCGCTGCGTTACCCGCAGCTATTAGGTTCTATTGAACCTAATAGCACAATGCTCACGATGCGTAATTCCAGCGCGGAATTACGCACCGCGATTTCTCCCGTCCTCACCCGCAGCATGCTCTATTTTCTGCGGGTGAGGACGGGCTGTACGCACTGACGGCTTCCATTGCAGTCAATGGAAGCCGTCCGTTCACGCTATCTCCCGCTGTAACCAGCGGGAGATAGCGTGAAAAAACGCTTTCCCGCCCACCGCCGCGCGTCATCTGACGCCAAATGACGCGGCCGGCCGCGTCACGTGACACGGCCGGCCGCGTCACGTGACACGCTCGGTGACGCGGCGGTGGTGGGCGGTGACGGGCGGTGACGCGGCGGTGGTGGGCGGGGAAGCGATTTCACGCTATCTCCCGCAGGTAAGTATAGGGGCTCTGGGGGGCGCCGTGACGGGCTTCACTGCGTAATATTACGCGGCGGACCCCGTCACGCTCGTGGGAAGGAGGCCTTACTACTACCTCACTGATAGACAACTGTGTCTCATCGTCATCGGCCTCCTCACCCACTGAAAGGTCTTGAGACAGTTGCCGGAAGTCCCCAGCCTCATCCCCCGGACCCCGGGAACTTTGCAATGGTTGGGCATCAGTCACGATAAACTCCTCTGGTGGGAGAGGAACCACTGCTGCCCAATCTGAGCAGGGGCCCGAGAACTGTTCCTGGGAGTCTGCCCGCTCCTCAGAATGTCTCATTTTCATGGAGTGAGGAGGCTGGGAGGAAGGAGGAGCAGCAGCCAGAGGATTCTGAGTTGCAGCAGTGGACGGCGCAGAAGTCTGGGTGGACGATAGGTTGCTGGAAGCACTTTCTGCCATCCACGACAGGACCTGCTCACACTGCTCATTTTCTAATAAAGGTCTACCGCGTGGACCCATTAAATGTGCTATGAATGTGGGGACGCCAGAAACGTGCCTCTCTCCTAATCCCGCAGCAGTCGGCTGTGATACACCTGGATCAGGAGCACGGCCTGTGCCCACACCCGGACTAGGGCCTCCGCGTCCTCGGCCGCGCCCACGTCCTCTAGGCCTACCCCTACCCTCAGCATGCTGTATTACCAGGAATGCAGAAACACAACGCTGTAATTAAATGTGCCGCTTATTGGCCTGTGGTTGGAGGCTGAGTTAGCTTACGAAACGCCAGGAAATAATTTGGCGCAAGCCTGCTGTAACACTTAGCTGGCTGCGTATTTATTTGGAGAACTACTACCCCCAGCAGACACGGACCCAGAACACTGCGCACAGTGACAGGCAGGCCAAATAGATTTTTTTCCAATATTTTTTTCAAAAGGACCACTGCGTATATTCAATCTATAATATATGTCTTCTGGCCCTGCCTACACAATTCTGTCCCTGGACTGTGTCACGGAACTGCAGTGTTGCACTGTTATTAACCGCAACAGACCGGTGATTTCAGAGCCAGGAAATAATTTGGCGCAAGCCTGCTGTAACACTTAGCTGGCTGCGTATTTATTTGGAGAACTACTACCCCCAGCAGACACGGACCCAGAACACTGAGCACAGTGACAGGCAGGCCAAATAGATTTTTTTCCAATATTTTTTTCAAAAGGACCACTGCGTATATTCAATCTATAATATATGTCTTCTGGCCCTGCCTACACAATTCTCTCCCTGGAGTATTACTGCAGGGCGCAATGCTCTGCACGGCCGATATACCAAAAAAAAAAAAAAGTGCAACACTGCTAAAAACAGCCTCCACACTACTGCACACGGTTAGATGTGGCCCTAAGAAGGACCGTTGGGGTTCTTGAAGCCTACAATAACTCCTAACGCTCTCCCTGCCTCCACACTTCTGTCCCTGGACTATTACTGCAGGGTGCAATGCTCTGCACGGCCAATATACCAAAAAAAAAAAAATGTGCAACACTGCTAAAAGCAGCCTCCACACTACTGCACACGGTTAGATGTGGCCCTAAGAAGGACCGTTGGGGTTCTTGAAGCCTACACTAACTCCTAACACTCTCCCTACAGCAGCTCCAACACGATACCACTGTCCCTCAGCTATCTCACAACGCAACTGAGGCGAGCCGCGGGAGGGGCCGATTTTTATACTCGGGTGACACCTGATCTCGCCAGCCACTCACTGCAGGGGGGTGGTATAGGGCTTGAACGTCGCAGGGGGAAGTTGTAATGCCTTCCCTGTCTTTCAATTGACCAGAAAAGCGCGCTAACATCTCAGAGATGAAAGTGAAAGTAACCCGAACATCGCGTGGTACTCATTACGAGTAACGAGCATCCCGAACACGCTAATACTCGAACGAGTATCAAGCTCGGACGAGTACGTTCGCTCATCTCTAGTCCTCATCTTATACGATATATGTATGTGTGTTTGTTCTTCTTTTTTAAGTATTGCGAATAAAAGTTATATTTTAAATTTATTAGTTTGAGGGTCCACGCAGTAAGTTTTGCTAATTCTTCTCTCTGGACTGATACTGCCTCTGTGAAATTACTATTGCACCATATATCGTATATTGAAAACTTTTAAAACATTTTTAAATGGAGTAGAATGGGAAAAAAACTAAGTCTGCTATTGTTTTGTGAGTTTCATTTTTTTGATGGTTACTGACTGGTAAAAATGACTTACTGATTTTATTCTGTGGGTCGCTGTGATTTTATATACCGTATATACTCGAGTATTAGCCAACCCAAGTATAAGCCGAGACAATATGTTTCACCACAAAAAACTGGGAAAACTTATTGACTCGAGTATAAGCCGTACTATACTCTAGTGTATACTAGGTAAAAAAAACCCCTCCATACTCACCTCCCAGCCGGCATCTGTGTCTATGCGACAAGCTGCTTGAATTCTCCCCGCTGTCATCCCCCACCATCCTCTCTGCTTGGCTCTGTCAGTGCTGTGTAAGTAAGTGCTGTGATTGGATTGAGCGCCAGCCAATCACAGCTGGCGCTCGATCCAATCACAGCGCTTACTGACACAGCACTGACGGCAGGGGATTTGAAAGCTGAGCAGGAAGATGACAGCGGGAAGAATTCTAAAGCAGCTTGATTGGCTGTGAATGATCGAGCACCAGTTGTGATTGACTGACGCTCGATCCAATCACAGCTCTTGCTTACACAGCGCTGACAGCGGGGGATGACAGAGCAGAGCAAAGAGGATGGTGGGGGATGACAGCGGAGAGAATTCAAGCAGTCTGCAGCACCGTCGCCAAAGACACAGACTCCGGCTGGGAGGTGAGTATGGAGGGTTTTTTTTAAGCCTTCCCTGACTCAAGTATAAGCCAAGGGGGGCTTTTTCAGCACAAAAAAAAATGTGTTGAAAAACTAGGCTTATACTCGAGTATATACAGTAGTTTTTGTTTATTTCCACAATTAAAAAAAAATATTCAATAAAAACTTTTTATAAAGAAAAGATTGCCTCCCATTGTCAAATTCAAACACGGAACCTTTTTTATTTTTATGTCACTGGGCTTTGTGAGAGCTTGTTTTATGAGCTATAGTTTTTAGTTGCGCCATTTTACGGTATATAGGACTTTTTGATCACTTTTTATTCCATTTTTTTGGGCAGCCAGGTGACCCAAAACATCAATTCTGCATTGTGTAGTTTTTTACAGTGTTGATCATGGAGGATCAATTAACCTTATAGATGAGTGGTTTGTACTTTTATAGATGCAGTGATGCCAATTCTGTTTATTTTTTGCTTATCGTTTTTTGGTGTATAAAATAGGAAAAGGTGTTTTTTTAACTTTTAATTTTTAAAATACATATTGAAAGGGTTTTTTCCAGGACAAATACTCAGAATAGGTCATAAATAGGGACGAGCGAGTATACTCGCTAAGGCACTACTTGCTCGAGTAATGTGCCTTAGCCGAGTATCTCCCCGCTCGTCCCGAAAGATTCGGGGGCCGGCGCGGGGCGGGGAGCTGCGGGGGAGAGCGGGGAGGAATGGAGGGGAGATCTCTCTCTCCCTCTCTCCCGCCCGCTCTCCCCTGCTCCCCGCCACAACTCACCTGTCAGCTGCGGCGGCCCCCGAATCTTTATGGACGAGCAGGGAGATACTCGGCTAAGGCACATTACTCAAGCGAGTAGTGCCTTAGTGAGTATACTCGCTCATCCCTAGTCATAAATAGTTTAACAGTTGTGGTCTGCCGTTTGGGATCCACACTGATCAGCTGGTTATAAAGACAGTAACACTTGGTTGAGAGCTGCTGTTATTATAGTCCATACCAGGCACACTAGGCACAGTGTGGTACATTGTATAGCAGCGGTACCTGATATTGCAGCTTAGTCCCGTTCAGTTGAATAATGGGACTAAGTTGCTCTTAGGCCATGTGACTAATGAATGTGATGTCACATGCATGAGAAAAGGCTGCAGCGCTTACCTATGAGCCATAGTCTCTTCAATCAATGGATTGGTGGGATCTGCTGTTCAGAATTCCGGTTAATCAGCTGAATGAAGCGGATGCAGATAGGTCATCCATAGTATAGTCCCAGAAAACCCCTTTAAACACTATTATTAACTTTCTTTTACATTTTTTAAGTCTCCAAGTCTCTTGATTGCTTGTGCAATACACTGCAGTACTGCAGTGTATTGTCCCTGTGTCCTCATCCTATTACACCCTGCCACATGTTATCCCGACAGGCCTGGGGTGTTTCACCAGGTGCGATGATATCCACATGGAACCTGTGACAGTGTTGCAGTGGCCCAAATAATGGACAGAGGACCCATTTGTCTAACCATTTGAATACCATGTCAGCATTGATGCGGCATCGGAAGGGTTAAAGGGCCAGGATCAAGGCTATATCTTATTCTAGCCACTGCAGCCAGGTGTCAGCTGTGTGACTGCTCACTGCATATGCTCCTTTAGCTATTATGTAATTTTGTGTTTATAGGTGTTTGTCTCCATGGTAACAGACTACATATAAACCCTGTGTAGTCTAATCCTGCAGTCATGTTCTTTTCCACATGATGCCTACATTTACTAAAATACATTTGGCTGGTTTTGAAGAAGCAGGGGACCGATGGGAAACAATATGATTGCAGGATAACAATACACATAATTTGTTTGTGGTCTGTTACCATGGAGACAAATACATTTGCATAGGAGCTGCAAACACAAAACAATAACGAATAAAGATGAGCGAACACCAAAATGTTCGGGTTCGCGTTATTCGAAACGAACTTCCCGCGATGTTCGGGTGTTCGTTTCGAATAACGAACCCCATTGAAGTCAATGGGCGACCGGAACATTTTTGTATTTCGCCGATGCTCGCTAAGGTTTTCATGTGTGAAAATCTTGGCAATTCAAGAAAATGATGGGAACGACACAGCAACGGATAGGGCAGGCGAGGGGCTACATGTTGGGCTGCATCTCAAGTTCACAGGTCCCACTATTAAGCCACAATAGCGGCAAGAGTGAGACCCCCCCATGAATGGATGGGTGTGAGTGAGGGCTGGCCTCTGATTGGTCAGGCTGTGACCAATCAGAGGCATCTTATTCAGCAGGCGGGGATTTTAAATCCCCGGCTGCTGAATACTACTCACAGCTGTTCAGAGCAGTTCAGGAGAACTGCAGTCTGCCGCGCTGAACTCCGTCTGCCGGCACCAGGTGAGTATATATATATTTTTTATTTTTACACATTTCTGGATGAATTGCAGGGAAGGGCTTATATATTTAAGCCCTTTCCGACAATTCATCCCGCGATCGCCGGCAGCCCATTGCATTCAGTGGAGTCGGCTGTATTGCCGGTTCCATTGAATTCAATGGGCAAACATCGTTCTTCTCTGTCACAGCTGTTACAGCTGTGGCAGAGAAGAAGGATTTGTCTTCTATATGTTCTCAATGGGGTTGGCGCTGCTGCCGCCGGCCCCATTGAGCGCATATAGAAAAGATTTATCAGGGAAGAAAGTTAAAGTAACCCGAACATCCGAACATCGTGTGGTGTTCGTTACGAATAACGAACATCCCGAACACCCTAATATTCGCCCGAGCATCAAGCTCGGACGAGTACGTTCGCTCATCTCTAATAACGAATCTTTGTTAAAAAATATTTGCTAAGTTTTTAGTTACAGTTTTGGAGCAAGTTAAAAAAAAGTTCAGAAGGTGAACATAGTCTTTAAACAGATTGTTCCAGCTTTAAAGAGTGAGACTCCAAATAGCTTTATATAAGAATCGGTAACATTGTATACTCACCTTTTAAACTGCTTGCTACACAAGTGATGTCTTCTTTGCCTCGGGGGCCAAAAGCTATAGCCAGAATGAAATTTACCATAAACTGCGGTGCTTTCGAAGGATTGATGTGCTATTGAGAGAGGTTGCAGGAGTCCTCTGAGAAAGAAGTGGGGAGAATGTTATTGTTACTGGGCCAATTAACAGGTTCCTGGGGTACAGCTGCAACAATGTAATGGATCAATAGCAGCTGGGAAACATAATACATAGGGACAGGTTTCTTTTTACAGATGCACGGTGCCATACGCTCGTTCAGTTGTTGCTTTTGTAACAGTTGTACATAAAATCTGTTAGGTAATTGACACTGATTTTTATCACATGTGTAATGTATACAGAAAATATGCACTCCCATTCATCCTGAAATCCCAACTTGTGGGTATTAACAGACTCCAATAGGAAAAAAAAGGCCAAGTGACCAAGATTTAAAGGGCCACTATGGTGAAAACATATTTTTCCACCCCTGCACCGCTCACTTTATTGCCTGTCACACTTTGGAGATCTTCTCTGTATATTACAGTCACTTCTTTGCAGTGCAGCCCCTAGTTTAATGCTTATCAGGCTCCATCTTAATGCCGAAATTCCTTTCACTATTCTTTGCTTTCAATCACATGATAATAGAGCATTACACGAGCAGCTAGAAACTGTACCATCTCTGATAAAGGTAGAACACTGCCATTTAGTTGTGTACTCACCTAAATAAGCTACAGACCATAGATATACAGTCATGAGGATGAGCTTTGATCTCCTCTATTATAACAGTGTGACTGACAGGAGCTGCGTGATCATCTGCACTAACTGTGATAAGAATGTAAGTGTCCCTGTCTGTGTAGCACTACTATGCAATATCATTAGACAGGAGTTTTGCTGACTGAGAAAATGACTAGTTTGGGAACGCATAAACCCAAGTAGATCTGAGCTGGTCAGAACTGAGATCGCATGACCACTTGAGAAGCAAGAGGCCAGGAGTCTCAGATAGAAAAGAAGAATTAACCAAGGTAACACTAGCTGATTTATATATATGGGGGGACTAGTGGCATAGTGAAAGAAAAAAACTTTCACCGGAGTGGCCCTTTAAAGAAACTCAAGGAAAGGAGTTTCCAAGCATCTTCTAGTCTTGTAAACACAGAGGTATGTAGGGTGAAATTTACCCTCCCCCCCCCCCCCTGATGGCCTGTAGTCACGCTCAGACAACAGAATAAAAAAGGCTTTACAAACAAAAATAAAAAATATTGCTATCTGTCGTCATCATTTGATCCCATAACTTATTTAATTTTCCACCAATAGGGCTCTGAGCTGGCTCATTTTTTGTGAGGTGATCGGTAGTTTTTATTGATGTGACTTTTTAATCATTTTTATTCAGCTTTTTGGAGTTTGGGTGCCTAAAAAACCCCCACAGTTCTGGCATTGCATACTGTTTTTCCAATCGGTATTCAGTGTACAGGATTAATACTGTGATATTTTAATAAACTAGACTTTTACGGATGCGTTGATACAAATGTTTTTATTTATTTATTGTGTGATGTAATGGGAAAACTTTTTTTTTTTACTTTTTTTATTTTATTATTTATTTAAAGACATTTTAAAAAATTTATTTTAGACTTTTTTTTAAATTCTTCATACAATATACTGCAATATTATGGTATTGCATTGTACCTTATTTTGACAAGCATTCTAATAAGCCAAGCCTCAGACTCTTCTTAATAGGTGCTCACTAATGGCAGCACAGGGGGTCTTCAGAAGGACCCAAGCTGTCATGACATCTGAATAACTTCTGCAATCTTACTACAGGGGGGAGGGTGGAAGTCCATTCAGGGCCCCTGAAAGCCAATCATGGCATTAAATGCCTTTGTCAGAATTTATAGTGGCATGTAAAGGGTGAAGAGCTGCCATTGGTGCAAATGCACACTGCAGCTATTGCAAGTGGGTGTCAACTGTCAAAGACAGTTGACTTTGGCTGTGTATGGAAGGGGCTGAGCTCTTGAACCCGCTCTATTCAAAGACAGCTGATTGCCCCAAGCCCAGAATTCTGTAAGGGTTATGCAACTTAGCACAATCCCTTTAAGATAGCCCTACAGTAGATATATAACACAATGCTGAAAAAAATCTCAAAAACTGCTAAATGAAATAGTCATATCCATGATATGATGCAATAGAAACATAATGCACAGTACATGGAAATTGATCAAAAGTGGCCGATCTTTGTATTTGACAGTATGATTGCTGTCCATGTAAATGCCCAATGGGACTGAAAGCTACATTTTTAAGGTGCGTTAACTGTATAGTATTAGGCTACAGTTACTCAGAATACAGAGGATACAGGATACAGATTGCTTCTGCCATGGCCTGTTTGGAAGACTGATGAAATATCTCAAAGTGACTTAGAAAGCAAACTTATTAGGATGGGGAATCCATAACCCTCACAGCATTGAGCCAAATTAATCTGACAGCTTATTTAAATGCGACTTTCCACAATATTGTGCGCACGGAATTATCGAGAGGTGTATGAAATAATCCATGATTAATGTGCCACTTTAGATTTCAATGATTTTTAATATGCAGGTAAACAAAAGTATAGAAAATCATCATTTTTTCTCCACTTCTTTGTTTTTCATGAAACATCTGCATATTTCAGCCATATGACATTTTCAGTTGTTTATAATAACCATTAGGCATAATGCACATAGCCATATTATAGATCAGTGTTCTAGGTTCCATAATTTCATAAAGTGCCCATATTTTACCATGGGTCCATTTTGTACCTCTCTGTACCTCCAATTTTATATGGAGACACAGAATTTTTTTCTTACAGATTTATCAAAATGTTGGACTGCTCCACTACCTATTATTCTATGCAAGAAGAACTTTATATGGCATAATATAGTCCCTAATGTGGACTTCGGACCCTTTCATTTGTCCGTCTGTAACGACTTCTTGCTAACTTATTAAATGTATTTTTTGCAGATGTAGCCAGTGAAAAGGAGTTTGACTGTGGGATCAGACTACATGGGGTTTGCTTGTAGTCTGTCGCGAAGGAGACCCATACAGTAAGTCTGCAAATGGTGGGAGACTTTTAGTAAAGAATATTTGGATGATTGCTTTATTTTTTATTCTGGATGCACAATTGGTTATAAAAAGTGGGCAAAGTATTCTTAATTAACACAGTGTAGGGAATTTATTAAGGCTGTCAGGAATCGAACCGGAGAACTCCTGCACTCCAGTTGGTAGCTCTCTCTACTGAGCCATTTATTATAAAAGCCTGACCCTGCCACTGCACCATCACATGAGTATTCTGCTCCACAGAATTAATTGATCAAGCTCCACTTCTGCCTGCTCCTCTGCTATTGCTACAAGACCTCCTGATACCGACTTTTGGCATCCCTTCTGACTATTTTACCCATCTCATCCATCTGTACTGCAAACCAAGACCTCCCATTGCTGACTCTGGGCTCCTCCCTGACTACTCTCCAGACCTGCGGCTATTACACCCGAGGCTCCAACCCAGTGCCTGAAACTGCTACAAAGGCTGTGCAAGTTCTAAACGCATTGTCCATTTGCAAACTACTAATGGACCTTTCCACAAGATATGCAATCAATAGTAGATTGGTGGGGCTTTGCCTCCCAGTGTCACCCCACCACCCATTTAGCTGTTTGCTGGGCTGCTGTGTTCCTGCAATGAGCTGATTTCTGCAGAAAGCAGACAGCTCTGTTCTCACTGAAATGGCCCAGCTTGGTATTACATGCAAAGTTCCTATTCACTTCAATGGCTACTTGGCCTGCAATATCAAACCTGGCCACTGCAGTGTGAACAGAGCTGTTTGTTTCCTGGAAACAGCAGCTCAGTATACCAGCATACTGGCCAGGAAAAGGGTGAGTAGTAGGGATTCTGGGTGGTGGATTCCTGCTGATTTCCTAATAATGGCCAATCCTGCAGATAGGCCCATCAATAGTTTGCAATTGTACAATCCATTTAATATGAAGTGGGCTGGGTAAGATGTCCAAAATTTTTTAAGAGGTCTCCTGATCAATCTCGCTCAACTTTGACTGTCTCTGCATCAGAAAATAATAACGTAATAATTTACGTAAGCTATGATCGGGCATACATTTGTTTTACAAGGGGTATACACAGCGCTGCTATCAATGTACAAATACTGGCTATATGAGCCCTGTACAATCAACCATCAACATTCAAGCCAGGTGTAGGCTGACACCAAGAGAACAGGAAGATCAATGTAACCAGCCCATGGACATGACTTTGGTGGAGTCAATAGCAAGACTGTGGGAGCAGGATCAAGTGTCCAAAATCCAATCATGTAGTGGAAAGTTTAAATCGAGTAAGATAAATTTGAGACCATTTAGGTGAAAAGGTTCTGGAATATCCCTTTAAATTTTCGGCATATGTTATTGCAAATCTGTTATGATGTGGCAAATAAGGATGGATCGGGAAACCAAAGTGGCCCAGGAAAAAATTTATAAAGTGGCCCTATGTCCTCGGTGGGTCCAAAACAGCAGCAAGTGGGGAGAATACAAGTAGTTAAGGGTCAGTAGATCACCTGCCGCAGTCATGAAGGTGGTTGGAGGGGAGAAGTCTTTGCGGCATTCATAGTTCACCACTATACTATGAAGCACAGAACATCTTAAACTGGAAGTTACATTAAGGTGCCGCCTTTTTTTAACCCATTAATCCTCCATGACGCAAATAAACATCATAGAATGGCTTGTCTTTAGCTGCTATGACAGATGTTTAGGTCATGTGTCCTGCGCCCGCATAATCCTTGTGCTGACCGACAGCTAAGTTCTCACTGTAATGGCCAGGATTGAAAAAACTCTGATCCCTGTCATTTAAAGGGGTTGTCCCGCGCCGAAACGTTTTTTTTTTTTTTTTTAACCCCCCCCCCCCCGTTCGGCGCGAGACAACCCCGATGCAGGGGTTAAAAAAACAAACCGGGTAGTACTTACCCGAATCCCGGCGGTCCGGCGTCTTCATACTCACCTGCTGAAGATGGCCGCCGGGATCCTTTCTCTCTGTGGACCGCAGGGCTTCTGTGCGGTCCATTGCCAATTCCAGCCTCCTGATTGGCTGGAATCGGCACGTGACGGGGCGGAGCTACACGGAGCCGGCATTCTGCACGAGCGGCCCCATTGAAGACAGCAGAAGACCCGGACTGTGCAAGCGCGGCTAATTTGGCCATTAGAGGCCGAAAATTAGTCGGCACCATGGAGACGAGGACGCCAGCAACGGAGCAGGTAAGTGAAAAACTTCTTATAACTTCTGTATGGCTCATAATTAATGCACAATGTACATTACAAAGTGCATTAATATGGCCATACAGAAGTGTATAGACCCACTTGCTGCCGCGGGACAACCCCTTTAACTCTCTAGATACCAATAGAGATCATGCTTTCAAGGTGATTAGACAAAGGTTTAGAGCTCCCTCTGTTCCCATCGGCCACCCACATGCTGATAGGTAAACATGGCAGCCAGAGGCCTAGGAATGTCCCCCAGGTATGACTATTAGGCTGAGGCTTCAGCACAACCTAAGGGTGGCTTTACACGAGAGCTCAGCCAATCAGAAGCAGCTCTTTCAGCAGGTGGGGATTTTAAATCCCTGCCTACTCAAAAAACTGCATTGCAGAGCCCGGGACAGCGCAGAGAGGACGCGGCTGAGCCCCGGCAGCTGATGGAAGGTGAGAATGTGTTTAGTTTTTTTTTTACACTATTTTGCCTTGTTTTTCTGGGAAGGGCTTATATTTAAAGCCCTTCCCTGAAAAATAATTACAGGTTGCCGGCTGCTGGATCACAGATGACAGCTGTGGTAGGGAATTCTTTATTCCCCGCAAGGATGAATAATTCCTTTGCTGCATCTGTAACAGGTGCAGCAGGGAATTCTTCATCCCCACGGGGGACTCGGCAGTGGCGGACAGGTAATTATTAGAGATGAGCGAACGTACTCGTTTCGAGTAATTAAAATCATTTTCGAGTACTTCAGTACTCGAGTGAAAAGTACTTGGGGTCGCCGGGGGGCGGGGGGCGCCGTGGGTGAGTGGGGGGTAGCAGCGGGGAACAGGGGGGAGCCCTCTCTCTCTCCCTCTCCCCCCCACTCCCCGCTGCAACCCCCCACTTACCCACGGCGCCCCCCGAATTTTTTCGCCCGAGTACGGAGGTACTCAAAAATCGCGGTATTCGGGCAAAAAAGGGGCGTGGCCGAGCACGTTCGCTCATCTCTAGTAAGTATATATATGTATATATATATATATATATATATATATATATATATATATATGTATATATATATATATTTTTTTTTACACTTAAATGGTTGTTTTTCAGGGAAGAACTTATATTTAATGCTCCATTTCCTTCAATGGAGCCGCCAGCAGAAGCCACGGCTCCATTGAAGGCAATGCGCACCTGCATATATGCGTGTTTTTGTGCATACAGGGGTGCGCACATATGTACGCACATGCACATGCTCGTGTGAAGCCACCCTAATAAATAGCTTTGCTGTTTAAACACACATGGAATTATTCTTTGCTATACTGAGTATACCAAAGATTACATTGTGGGCCTAAATAAATAAATGAATAAATGTTAATAAAGTTTATTTTTAAAAAAATTTGTGCAGTTAAAATAACAACTTTTGTAGAAGTGAAGAAAAATAAACCACACACACAGTATCACTATAATCACCATTACGTCCATACTGTCACTGAACAACTCGCACTATACAAGACCAACATTACCTAAAACAATACTATATAAGGGCCAAATTATACTTCTACACTGTTGTTGTTGAAAAAAAAAACTACACAAAGACCAATATTACCTCCACTCCCCCACACACAGTGGCCATATAGCTGTATATGCTAGATCTATGCAGGCACTTTGCTGACTGTATAAATGATTATAGTATTGTTATATACAACGATCACCAGTGACATATCCTCTGACTGGAATTGTTGACCTTCCCTTTTTCTTTGTCTGGACCAGACCGCAATCATAACTTCTCCCGTTCACAACTTGTCAATGCAGAATTAGACACAGACATCTTTGACTCCTCAATTTTCCCATACAGTAATAGAAACTCCCTTTTGGCTCCCTGTAGGCCAGACATAGTAAGTGCCACTTTTCATGTCTCACAGACAGTAAAATTGCCCCCACTCAGTAACAATCCCCCTCAGAGGGCCCCACCCAGTAATAATGCCACATATGGTCACCCACCCAGTAATAGTTCTCCTCTTATGCCCCCACTCAGTAATAATCCCACTCACAGACCCCCTACCCAGTAATAATGCCACATATAGGTCTCCACTCAGTAATACAGGTACATACTTCATACAAGCCATAGAAAGATTGACATATGACAATCTACACTGTGAATATTCTGTCTCCTGTGAAATCTTCTATAGAAGTAGCAGAGGTGAGTTTCTTTAAAGAGAAGGTTTTGGTGCTTATAGTTAGGGGAGTAACTATAGGGGGTGCAGAGGTAGCACTCACTACCAGGCCCATGAGCCTTAGGGGGCCCAAAGGCCCCCCTGTTACATACCAAGACACCAGTCTTATAAATGGCACATGGTAGATAGGGGGCTCTGTTACAGATTTCGCATCGGGGCCCAATGGCTCCTAGTTACGCCTCTGCTTATAGTTTTGGTGACGCTGAGGTTGAGGAGCCTCTTTTCATACTCCGGCAAAAGGAAGTGCATGCACAGCCAGCTTGACTCTTCAGAATGCTTTGCACGCACTCCAATAGATATGAATCCTGCATTTTCTGAACCCATAGAGTTATTACAGCGCATGTTTTGCAGAATATGAAGATACTCTATTACTTAGATACCTGCACATTAATTAGACAAGTACGGCTTAACTTGCTGACATTTTCTTTAAAGGATACAACTTTATTATCAAAACCTTTTCTAGAAGTCCTACTATGTCATCACGTAAGGAAAGCCATTCTTCTAATAGGAGCTGATCTACGGAGCACAACCGCGCTCCACCAGATTTATTAGGGGACTTTTTATCGCCTCCAGCAGCAAACAACACAGAGACTGCGCCTGCCAATTTTATGCTGTATTCTCAAACCTCACAACAGTATAATTATATTTCCTGCAGTCCCATATGCATTCAGTGGCAGGTTAGTTGATCAGCATGTGCTTGGTTCAGATTAGTTTGGTGATTTCCCATTGCAGAACTGAACTTTGACAAGAAAAAATGCAAATTAGGAAATATTGTGAAATCTGATGAATTTGTGACATTTCTGAAATGCACCTTTTGCAGCATATTGTATCTGCATTGTGAAAACATTTGTAGCTTCAGCTTATACAGTACAGGGCCACACAAAAGCTGGGCTTAAACGAGCGTATCTCGCAATGGCTTTGAGTATTGGCTGTGTGCCGCCCATCGTTATGTACTATCTTGGCATGTGTGCCCGTGTAGTACGTGCCAAGATAGAACATGCTGTGAATTTTCTTGGCCACCTATGGGATATTGGTACAATGTATTATGCGTGCAAAATACGCTATTACCATGCGCTCGTGTGAGACATCCCAAATGTGGAGGTGTAATCTCTCTGCCCCAATACACAATCCGTAACAGCCACCTTGGAGGGGCACATTTTTTTCATTTAAATTCATGTATTATGGGCAGAAAACTATTTTTGCATAAGGCTTAATTAAAAATGTTGCACCATTTGTCTTTTGAAGCTTCTTCATATCACTGTAGACACTGCAGTCTAAGGGTGGCGTTGCACGGACATATCTGCAGGCGCAATATGCAGAGAATGGAATCCATTAATTTTAATGTGTTTTTCTTTATTTTGTGCGCGTGGAAAAAAATTCTGCATGCTCTACTTTTGTGCGCATTTGTGCACTAAAGGTTGCCTTGGAAGTCTATGGGGGGGGGGGGGGAGGGGGGCAGAAATGCACTCACAATACATAAGAAGATGATGCACAGTCCACTAGAAAAAGAACACATCTGGGACTCATAGTCATTTAAATCGGGGCGAGGTTGTGTCCTGTGCACAAAAAACCATGCCCTGCAAGCGCCAAAAGTACAGTAAAATACACTGACGTGCACATAAAAAGTCTTGTACTTAGCGTAAATACATGGCCGTATGAAGCCACCCTTAGTCTCAGTAGGAGATCCATCAATGAGGCTGGACTGATGGCTTAGGCCGCTCTCACACATGAACGCGGCAAAGTGCTGCGATTTCAAAGAAAGTACTTTGCACAATTTTACTTTCGCTTTCGACCACAGCTCCCTCCGGCCAACAGCGTATTTTAGCGCACCCTATTACTGTGATGGGTGATGAGGTTTGCTAAACTGACAAAGAGAGAACAGACTCTGCTCGAAAATGGCGACACTGGAAAGCGTCATCCAGCACCGCGATCGAGCGCATGTCTGCAAGGCCCATTGACTTCAATGGGAGCGTTATACTGCGATTAACACAGCGTTTACAATGCTTGTGTGAGAGAAGCCTTAGGCCGCCTGGAGACGGCCGGGTCGGATCCTGCTGCGAGAATTCTCGCAGCAGGATGCGGACCCGTTCCCCTGCAGAGGCCTGCGGCGAACCCGCTCCCGGCATCTCCGAAGCCCTGTGATGTGTCAGCTGCGGCCAGCCAGCGCATGCGCAGAGCGGAGCCAGCAGCTCTTCACTGACATTGTAATGCAATCCTATGGCAGCGGTCATGGGCGAAAATTCTGCGGGAAATCCCCCCACAGAATTTTTACCTGTGTGTAGGGGGCCTTAGTTTCCATCTGCTCTCTCTTTTTTTTGCCCTGGTTATCAACTAATTTTAGGCGACACTTAAATATTGTTTTTTATTGTAAAAACAAAGAGTAAAATAAACCAAACATGATATGAAATAAATATATATAGATATATCACAGTAAAAACAATACCAAATGCTATTTTTTGTTTATTCTACCACTCCAAAATGTGCAATAAAAAATGTTGCAAATAGCTCAAAATGGTATAAATAAAAACTATAGCTCTTGATGCAAAAAAAAAACAAACAAGCCCCTGCACAGCACCTTCGATGGAAAAATAAAAATGTTCTGGGCATTTAAATGCAGTGATGCCAAAAAATAGAATATTTTCCAAAGAAAGGTTAGAAAAGGTAGAAAACCCTAAAAAAAAAGTACACAAACATACAGTACAGCATCTAAAAAAGTTTTTCCCATGATGAAGATGAACACTGTAAAGTGTATTTTACTTGGTTTGGGCATCCGCATTACCTCTGCTCATTAGCTCTGTCTATGGACTTCTTTTTTCACCGGGCGCGCCGCTCTGATGTCCCTCTATCAATGTGCATGTAATTTACAATGATACAATATTTATACCGCTTGTAGAGCATTGTTTAGCACATACAATATTTAGGTGACTTGTTCGTTGTCTCCTGCTTGACATCATGTCTTCCTATAAAACTAAGTACAACAATGACAATATTTACGGCTTTGTGTTCTCCCTGGAAACAAGATTTTACTACATAGACAGCAACTGGAAGGAACACAATGAAATGACAGAGACATGAATAGATCGATTAGATTCGGTATATATCCTCTAACCGTCGGAGCAGAGACACTTTCTCTGTGCTCACTGACATACTGTATAATTGTCACTTAGTGTCTGGGGAAGAAATGAAGAAGGCAATTGGATACAATATAATAGGCTTGAATGACGTCTTTAAAAAGTGTACTACTAATTTTTGGATAAGTCAATTAGTACACATTTTGTGTCCCTGTCCATGTACCCTATTAAACATATAGATATCACAGAAGGAGGTCTTACTCTGGTGGACTTGGCATGACCATGTAGTGCATGATCATCCATACATTTTAAAGGCATTCTGTCATCAGGTTCATGCTACCCAAAGCGAAGGCAGCATGAATCTGGAACAGGGATTCCTGTTGCCACCATGTTTTTTTTTTATTTTGAAATCTGAGGCACTTCAGAATTAATACACTTTGAAGTTTGACTCCGAGCCTGTAGGGAGAAGCCAGCATGGCCCACCTCGTGACTCAGAGCTCAGCTTGGAGTTAAACTTCAAAGTGTATTTATCCAGAAACGCTGGAGCTTTCAGAATAATACACCCATGAGGGAAATGGGAATACCTGTCCTGGGTTCATGCTCATGATCCTAATGACAGAGGCTGTGTAATACTCCATATTCCCTGCAGAGGTCACTGCACGAGAAATATGTGCCCAACCAAAACTTTCCTCTACAAGACCGGTCAATCACTGGCCGTACACCTTCAACAGCTGTACGCCAAATGATCATTCATCCAACAGCTGTTTCCTCCGGCTTCTCCATATACATGTGCAGTGTCCGAGGAGTGAGCCCACAGCAGAGGAAATAGAGGGGTAGATAAAGGCCTTGTCACTGGGTGCTACCATTTCCTCCCCTGGGGGTAGCTCGGGAATCGACCAAGTTACTGCTGGGGGAGGTCACAGGGAAAAGTAACCGGAGGTTACCTGTAGTCTTCTTTGGTACTCGTGATGCCACCATTTCGTCCTCTGTGGTGAACCTTGACAGTAAGATAAAGTAATCCACACACAGGGAAAAGTTCTGGACAAACTGGCAATGGTCGGTAGTGTCCGTTTACTGTAACTTCAACAAAGTCCATTTTACAATAGTAGTTTGGCACAATTAAAACTAGAGAAGGTGGTGTGACAGACAGATTATCGGGGTATTTTGGACAATCCATAGTCCTAGTTATCTGTGTGATCCTGCTCTCGGCGACTCTCTCTCTCTCTCTCTCTCTCTCTCTCTACAATCACACTTCTGGTGCTTTTCTCTCTCTAAGCAATGGTCCTTCTTTCTCACTCAGTGCTTAGTGATAGCACCAGCATATCCTGGGTAGACTGGTCCCAGGCCAAGCATAGGGAAGTCGCTTAGCTTTCTCAATTCTCTCCATACACAGGACGATCTCTAAAGTGTGGGTGTCAAACTCCTCTCTCACTTGCTAACTTGCAGACTGGACTCTTTGCAAGACTAACTAACCTAGCATAGCATCCTTGCAAACACATAAATAAGACATAGTCACATGACACACAACACAATACATTTTCCAGACATAACCCAGACATTAACCCATTCAGTCCTGCATAGGTGCAATGCACATAATCCAAATGCATATCACACATAAGACACTGACAAGACAATGGCACGAGACAGACACAAAATATTATGGAGGGGCCCCACTAACTCTGGGCCACTACACATGAATGTCCAGTTCGGTTGAGCTTTCATGTGTTTTGTGGAAGTAAGCCACAGCCAGACAGCTCTGGCGGTGACTTATCTCCCTGGAAAAAAAGGATCTGGTGTTAAAAATTCTGCATCCCCAATCCTTCTTACCCTCAACATCATCTGTGAGAAGAAATTTGGGTGACGCCTGTTCATCTTAGAGAGTTGTCCAGCAGTACCATTTTCGGTGAGTTTGTTCAACTAAACACTAATGTGTAAAGGGGCCTTTAAGGAGTTTTTCCACTATTGGCAGTGACTTTATATCACTAAGATATTCCATCATTTTCCATCAGTGGAAGGGCATATCTAGCTCTGGGAGACAGAAATGCCTAGAGCGTTGGAGGCATCAACAGTGGTCTAATATTAGCTAAGGTCCTGCTCTGACTTCCCTTTGGGAGAGAGACCCCAAAAGTTTTAGCTCTGGCTGCCATGTTCGGTTTGAGAATAGGCCCAGGCCTTTGCATTTTTGCCAATAAACTTTTATTATAACAATAAGCAGGTTTCAGCTCCGGCACAAGCACCTGGGTTCTAGGTTTCAATGTGGCAGAAATAAAATACAGTCTCTGTAGAAAAGTGCTCTATGGTTTGCAACACCGAGAAACAAGCTGCTCAGCTGCAATTATGAGCTCTAATTCCTTACTTTGAGCCCTGGGCTCCAGGAAGAGACTTGCTCATTTTCAATCAGCAAGATGGAAGCCACCGATATAAAACTCTGGTTCCAATACTTGACCACTGTTGCGTCATAGAAACACCGGTGTCACCGGAGAGTCAGTACTGAATACCAGCTGGACCGAGCTCTGCTGCACTTCTCACTCCTACGATGGGACTGGCTTCCACTTCCACTAGACGCTCTCCTAGATGCCCTCTTACTCTTAAAGGTACATCACACAAAACAAATGATAAACAGTCAGGTATGTATAAAACAATAGGAAGAACTTTCCTAATGTATGCCCTCTCTCACTCATTTTCCTTGCATAGCGGTACTCCTAGCCAACTGCTGATCTGAGGTGGACAACACAAACCCATTTACAGTTGGTTGTCGGGAGTATTACTCTGCTAGGTAATTGCTGAAGCTCTTTTTCTTTGTTTTGGGATTTGTAAAAGTCTTGGAGATTGGATCCACAAATATCAGAATTTTATGGTCTAGCTAACACCATATTGTGTGAGTATTGTCCTGTCCGAGGAGCGGAAGATTGCTTTAAGTGTTCTGACAGTTTTGTACATCTGACTTTCTCTTTATGAGCATCAATCTCCTGGTTGCATGTATGCATCAGGTGATATTAACAGATTTTCTTCATGTTGTGTGACCATTGAGACATTTTTCGGGTCACTTCCTGTAGATGACAAATTACAGTTGTCATACAGCTGTCATGGTTGGAGTATGGCGGTGCAAGGCTCAGGAGATGATGCAGCAGGCAGTGTAAGCAAAGTGTTAAATATTTATTTAAGAACACAGAAATTGTTGTTATTGTTAGCCGTTTAGTCGTTCACGACCCTCCGTGACCCTAAAGGCGAGCTCCCTCTATTTTTTTCGGTATTGCACGGATTCTTTCAGTTGTATGATATCCATGCTAGTATCAGCTTGGACAGTATCAGCCATCATGTTCTTTGGCGGCCGGGTCTTGTTTTGACACTGATCTGTACAAGCATTATAGATTTTTCTAGCGACTCTGCTCGCATTACATGGCCAAAATACGTGAAAATGAAAGAGGAGGAGAGATTTCCCGTACTGCTTGTGAGTTGGATGTAAGGAGAGTGAGCCCCAGGAGAGAGAAAGAGCATTTGTAAGTTCTAATCTGTGTTTCAACAAGGCCAGTGCAGAGGTACTGTCTATACTGTTAATTTTCCTATGCGTCCGTCCGAAGTCTGGATCAGCGCGTAGAGGTACACCTTTTATTTGTCACATTCAGGTGTCCCCAAGGATTGGTGGAGGCACTGAAAGTTTCTAACCTCTGTTCACACATGCATGTCTACAAGTCTATGAGAGCGCATGGAGGTACTAATTTCTAAATCTATTTATTTGCCTGTACTGTGAAGTCTATCATTGAACTGCTTTGTACTGACTGTTATTCAATCAAGTAAAGTTTATGCTGGGCTCTTATCATTCCCAGAGACCCGTGGTACTCAAGAACTATCCGTGGCTAAATTACTTATCCGCCGAGGATCATACCGGTGTGTGTAGGAACGGTGGCGTCACACGTGACTTCAGTTATCCCTGTTAACCCCATTATTGGGCATCCCTATCCTAGGGGGGTCTGGGGAGGGCCCAGCACTACTCTGGCCTTGGGATGGAGCATGGTAAGTGCCAGCGTGGCAAGTCAGCACTTTACCCTACAAGCTCTCCACGTATGTCAGGTGTCCAGGGTCTCCCTATGGGACTCTGCACAGGCACAATTTCTGGTGTATCTATGCTATTTCAACACTACACATTGGTGCAGGTCCTTACACAATTACATAACTCCCTCTCATAAGAGGGGCTCTACCCATGAAGAGCTGTGGTCAGGTACCAAGTACTCACTCTCTATGCTAGTTTAAGAATAAGTCTGCATTCCATTAGAATGACCTTGTTGCGGTTCTAACATCACTGCCAGTGTTGTTTTAGACTCAGTAAAGTCTATTTGTAAGTCATGACCTGCAAGCTCATTAGTGACGGAGAAGTGGAAAACAGAAATTACCTAAAATGTCAAAAATAATGGCTGCATGTAAATCATTTATTCCACTCCATTGTGTAGAGTTCATATAGACAAGTGACACTTCACAGCCTGATGTTCTTGCTAAGAAATCCATCATGAAAAAAAAAGGAAAATATAGCGTGTGATAGAGTTTGGGATAAAATGTGGTTTTTTTTGTTAAACAAACATAGCTACATGTTTCCATTTATATAGTTTGTATAAAGGGTATCTACAGAAATACCTATCCAGGGGCAAAAGAGATAAGTATTTGTATGGAGCTGCTTGCTCCAACACTAAAATAACCAGTTTAAGACTAATTAGCAAACCAATGCATTTATTCATTAATGGCAATTAAAAAAGGAATCAATAGAATAATGCAGTCAGTAAACGAAGACCAAATGGATAGTATTAAAGTTAATGACGTCCGTTTGGTTCTGTCTTAAGAGAGATCCGTTTGGTCAGGGGATTCCCCTTTCCTGCTCCCATAATGGAGCAGGAAAATAGAACACCTAAACACAGGTGTGAACATAGCCTCAGGTAAGCTCTCACCTGTGGGGAGAGGTGTGAACGATGGATTTTAAGTGAACTGAAATCCATTATTCAAACGAAAACTGCACAATGCCTGTATTTACATGTAACACTTACTGCTAATTTTCGGCCGCTTGGATGAATTTTGAACGATAACACTGGCCAACAAAAAAAATATTTTGGAATGTCTCCTAAACCTCATGAGTCAAATCTTACTAATTTTGGGGTGAGAAAAAACGAATATGACAAATAAAAATTTTTATTAGCTCTAGTTTCTGTGATATACAATAGTTGAAAGTATGTTATTTTAACGGATTAAGAGAAAATGATACATTTTAATTACATTTGCTAACAACATTAAAAGTGCATTAGAATCTTTTTTAATGACAATTACATTTTAAGGCCTTAGTCAGACGGGCGTTTTTTGCCGCGATTTGCGCATGCGTCCGGCGATTTTATAAAACCATTGCTTTGCAATGGTATCGGACACATGAGCGCTTTTTATGCGCTCGTCCGATAAATTATAGAACAGAAATCGCAGATCGCACCTATCTGCGATCTGCGATTCCTGTTCTCTTCTCTATATGCGCTCAATGGGGCCGGCGGCAGCAGCGCCGACCCCATTGAGAACATATAGAAGACAAATCCTTCTTCTCTGCCACAGCTGTAACAGCTGTGGCAGAGAAGAACGATGTTTGTCCATTGAATTCAATGGAGCCGGCAATACAGCAGACTCCATTGAAAGCAATGGGCTGCCGGCGTGCGCGGGATGAATTGTCAGGAAGGGCTTAAATATATAAGCCCTTCCCTGCAATTCATCCAGAAATGTGTTAAAATAAAAAATATATATATACTCACCTGCTCCCGGCAGCCGGAGTTCCGTGTGGCCGGCCTGCAGTGGGTGTGAAGGGGGTGTGAGTCAGACCTGCCCCCTGATTGGCTCAGCCCTCAGCGCTGAGCCAATCAGGGGGCAGGTCTGACTCACACCCCCTTCACACCCACTGCAGGCCGGCCGCGCGGAACTCCGGCTGCCGGGAGCAGGTAAGTATATATATATTTTTTATTTTAACACTTTTCTGAATGAATTGCAGGGAAGGGCTTATATATTTAAGCCCTTCCCGACAATTCATCCCACACTCGCCCGCAGCGCATTGCTTTCAATGGAGCGGGCTGTATTGCCGGCTCCATTGAATGCAATGCGCTGGACAGCTCCGGCCCGTTTCTAATGAAACGCGGCTAGGAGCAGATTTTCGGGCACCGGTCATGCGATTTGCGGATGCGCATCCGTCATGCGATCCGCAAATCGCGCGAAAAAACGCCCGTTTGACTAAGGCCTAAGAGTTCTAAATTGATGGAAGAATTCCTGGCAGGTGTTCATCACTGACAGCTCCACAACTAGGAGAGAAAAAGTCTAGTTGGGAGTGGAGAAAATGGATTTTAAGGGACATGTTGCATCCGAGTTGATGGTATTTTTCCAGAAGTACTGTCACCAACTGAGTGTAGTTGTCATGTCTTTTGTAGCCTAAGAATCCTTGAAACACTCTCTTTAAGGCTTGCCAAGCTTCCTTTTTTTCCCTCCAAAACTTGGTCAAACGCAGGAAGGATCCTTTACAAGTTGTCGAATTTGTGGCTCAACAAAAATACCTTCCTTAACCTCTGCATCACTCAATCTAGGAAATTTGTCTCTTAAGTACTTAAATGCCTGTCCTTCCTGGTTCATAGCATTGGCAAAATTTTCATTAAACCCAGCTTTGTATGAAGGGGTGGAAGAAGAACATCTTTCGGGTCCACGAGAGGCTCGGCAACGACATTTTTCTCGGTAGAGTGAAGATTTCTTGCAGGCCAGTCCGCTTGAATGTAATGTGATTTCCTGTCCCTACTATCCCACATACATAAAAAGCAACAGTATTTAGTGAGCCCCAGTTGCATTTCTAAGAGTACAGCGATGACTTTTAGATCGCCACAGATATTCCACTTGTGTTCAGCATATTTGATTGAGTTGAGGAGGGCTGTCATGTTTGCATAAGTCTCCTTCATGTGAACTGCGTGACAAACAGGAATAGAAGAAAGAAGGTTGCGTTGTGAAGTAATACAGCTTTCAAACTAAGCTTGGAGGAGTCTATGAATAGCCTCCATTCAGTTGGATCATGGTTCAAAATCAAACATTTCATCAGGCCACTAACATTGCAGCAAACAACTAGATTGCTTTCTTCTTAAAAAAAGGAAGCAGATCCCTCTGACGTTCCCTGTACTGTGAGACCCTGACATCACATTGGAGAAGACTCCATTGCTGAAGTCTTGATTCTAGGTTTGTTGGGTTTGTCTTTTTCCACACTGTCTTCATTTTCTACTTCAAGCTCATAATGTTGGGGTGGAGTAGGGACTGGTAAACCATCCAAATGTGGAATAGGTCTAATAGCAAATGGAAGATTCGAGTATTGAACTGTTCCTGTTTTCTTCATTGAAAATCCTGCCTTTATAGGCAGAGTCAAGCAGAAATAGTAGTCATCTGTATGGTTTGTAGGCTTCTGGCAAACCATAGGCACAGCAGAAGCCATAGATCTTTTAGCCATTCTCGTAGTTTAACTGAACAAAAGTGGCAACATATATTCGTTTGGACGAATTTTGAACGATAGTGTTGCATGTAAAAGGGCCCTAAGTCTTGCTCCTTAAAGCAAGACACATACTCACTTCTTGGCTACTCTTTGGCCACCACACTGGGTCCTGAGCATGGTTTCCAACTATCCAGAAATTCTTGAATAGTCCATAAAAAGTGGACACTTTTTTCCAGTGTCCATAGAAACTATCAATCCATGAATTTTTTTTAGGCTATTGGTACTTGAGAAGGATATCATGGCTGTAATGATCATCATTTTACAGCTGACAGTAATTGCTGGGGATGCATCCCTATTAGAGATGAGCGAACGTGTCCGTAACGGACACATCCGCACCCGGACACCGGCTTTAGCGAACACTGGAGTGTTCGCGCGTAAGTGTCCGGGTGCCGCCGGGGGGCGGGGAGATGCGCGGCGGCGCGGGCGGCAGTAGCGGGGAACAGGGGGGAGCCCTCTCTCTCTCCCTCTCCCCCCCGCTCCCCGCCGCACCCCCCCGCGCTGCCACGGCGGCCCCCGAACTTTTTCGCCCGAACACCGAGGTGTTCGCAAAGTTCGGTGTTCGGGCGAAAAAGGGGCGGGGCCGAACGTGTTCGCTCATCTCTAATCCCTATCAGTGTCTGACCTATAAACATCTACCACCTACAATTTTTATCTTTTATTACAGTTTTCTGATGTGTCCATAACAAATGTCCGCTGTCTGTGATTTTGGGGTAAGTTGTCCACAAAAATGGAAAAAAATCAGGATGGAAACCCTGATGTACAGCGGTGCACACAACAGCTTGTCATTGCCAGCATTAGGACCGTGTGTGATGCTTTTGCACAGACCTTAAGGCAATCGCTTATATGGCCATTTTTCCCAATCAGATATTGTCTATTTAACTTGCATGCAATATAACTACATGCCCCCATTCAGTAAATCACTTTATTATATCAGGTTTATAATATTACATTGTGGTGCGAGCCATATTTTGTTAGTAACAAGATAGATGAGACAAGTTCTGATTACATCTGAACTCCACATTCATCATTTAGAGGCTGCTTTTATATTTGTAATGTGTTTGGTGATTTTTCTCTAATTTTACACCTCACGGCATTGAGTCACAAGAAAGATTGTTTTGAACAAAGAGTCTCTTAAGTCAAATCGCTTCCAATCATTTTCCCGCCTGCTCTGGAGAATCTTGTAACTCACATTTTTATAATGGAGCTGATGCTGAAGAAATGCATTTGTGAAAAGTTATGTGATGATAGGGATATTTCATCCGTGACCATATTACATTCAGTAGAAGATTATAAGTCGTGTCTGTTTGAGGACATGACAAAGGTGTGTGAGTGCCTGTACGGCTCTGTTTCTTAAGATGCGACTGCTCACCTTTTCTTTTGTCTTCCTTCAGTGCAGCTGCTCTGCTCCTAACAAGACTTCTTTTCTTCTTGCTGGCCTGCTCCACACCAATACTTCTAACAGGCCCCATGCTCTATCTGTCCCAGATCACCATGAAGACTTCATCCAATCATGACTCATGTCTGCACACACTCTCCATCCTGCTTCTATTTCAAACCCTCAGTGTCTCTCCATAACAACAGTACACCTATACACTGTTAAGCCACTCTGTGCTCCCACAGTAAAAACTTCCATCAGTATCATCCCTTATTTCCTGACTACCTTACTAATTTTTCTTTAACCTCTTAATGCTGCAGGATATACAGTTATATTTTGCAGGTACGAGGTGTGTATGGAGGAAAATCGCAGGACGATCCTTCTCTATACAATGCAGGTACTGGCTGTTTCTTACAGATCGCAGCAATGCGCGACGGGTAAGCTAGTTTCTTATAAAAGAATCTAAATAATAAAGCAAAAAAACATATTTGGTATTGCTGCATCCGTAAAAGTCCGATCCATCAAAGTAACGCATTATTTACCCTGCACTGTGACCGTTGTCAGAAAAAAAAAGAAAGAATACCAGAATTGCTTTTTTTTTTTTTTGGTCATCCCATCTCCCAGAAAAAATGTAATAAAAAGCAATCAAAAAGTAATATGTACTCCAAAATGTTACCAATAGAATCTTTAGGACATCCTGAAAAATATGAACCCTTGCACAACTATGATGACAGAAAACTAAAAAAAGTTATGGCTGTCAGAGGATGGCTGGCACTATGTGTGTATCCTGTCTCCAGTGCTTTACAGTAAGGGGAGCCAGAGAGCAGGAGACAGGGGAGGAGGACAGAAGATGCCCACATAGTGCAATCTGAGAGAGAGATAGTGATTAAAAAAGCAATATATCTGTCAGTCTGGCCCTTTCTCCGTTATGATAGTGAGATGCTGGAGAGAAACGAATGTCAGAACTGATCCAATAGATTGCTATGGCACAGTTCCCTACATCTGACACATCAGTTTTGATGTTGGATATGTTCCTGAGCTGGACAGAAAAATGTTGCATGCAGCATTTTTCTATCTGGCTACATCAGGCTATAGATGCCAGATAGGATGACAGAGAACACCAAAATGGCATCAGTGGTGTCCAGCTGTGGCATGAAAAGACTGGCGAGACACAACTGATGTATGTCAGCCAGCCTAGTGTGATTGTTCTCAGTGAGAGAAACCAAGTAATCCTGTAGATATACCTTTTAATGGCTAACAAAAATACATGATGTTATAGGGAACTTTCAAACCTCTCAGGGTCCTTCCTCAGGCATAATGGAACAAATCTAAAGACGTATTTAATATATACACATTTTTGGTTAAGCCAGCCTAATAACTGTGGGGAAGGAACTCAGTAAAAAAAAATTAGCACCTTAGTCAGACTCTCTTTTGTGCCTCCAAGTTTCAACTGTGTTACGTCCTGAGGGGCTCACTGCCAAAGGGGTCTGCCTTATGGTTAAAGCGTCCACAGCTGGTGGAAACACAATGCAAAAAGCAGAAACTAATATCTCTATGGAAAACTCTATGGTACATACAGTGGAAAGTTCCCGAACAGAACATTTAGTTCTTGAGCCGGTGGTTTGGCTGGAGCATCTGTAAACTTGAATTAGGGAATTAGAACTGGACAAAGCATGCACTGCGGTCATGGAGGAAGGCAGCATTTCAACTGTAGACCACAACAAATGAAATTACAAGGGGAACTGAAGTGTATAATCCATTATATTAAGCTGCTCTCTATGGTACAAATATAATTATAGGCTGGTCTGTTTTGCAGAACTCTTTCAAAGAGAGAGCCTTCTCCGCTCCGGTATGGAAGCCATTGAGAGATTCACATGTTTATTTGCAAAATTAAATGTGTGCCAAGTTGGCCCTGAAGAAAGCTGGAATAGCATGGTGTAGGGTTTTGGAGGGCACAGCTGTGCATCTGTTTGCTGGAAGAAAGGTAAATATGATTTTTAGTCAGTAAATAATTGGTAAGCCAAGTGGATTAGTGCTTTTATTAATTTCCGCCAAGGCAGACTCCTGTCACTGGAAAAGCAAAACTTGATACAGTTGAGGTTGGATAGATGAAGTCTGTTTTATAAAACATTTTTTTTTGTGGCATTGCGAAAAGATTTCTTCATTGTTATTCTGAGTGATTTGCCGGTGAAAACCATTTTTATGTTGGGTTTTACCCGACATGTGAATTTGTGCATAATAGAATTGAGAAAACATCATAAATCTTTGATAAGCTAATAAGAGTCTCTGTTCTGTTGATATTAGTGGAAATAAATTATGTTTGCACTTGTGCGGTGTGGAATTTAGATAGAAAGTTCCACCGGGACAGGAAATTATATGAATGATTAAACATTTGTTATGCGAGCTGCTGATAGAATAATAATACTAATCGCAATAATCCTAATAATTATTGTAATATATCAAAACAAAAATATAGCGTAAGAGGAACGACTGACTTATTTACACTCAGCAAGGTCCTGCAATGGATTCCATTGGAGCTGCCATCAGGTTTTCCAGTATCTTTGATGGTAGTGCTACAGTAGCGCTATTGTAGCTGTCAAACATACTGGAACTCCAATAGACCCCTGGGGTGGTAGGTCTTAAGAATACTTTTACATGAGATAACAGCCATGCACTTAGGTCATTCCAGCGATTATAATGTGTTTTCACACAGGAGCGATAGTCACTCACTGAATGGAGACAGAGTAAGCAGTAGATCTCTTCCAGCTACCCACTTCCATTTAGGAAAATCGAGAGACGACATCCTGCCGGATGGTGGAGGCCTCCTGGTCGTCCGCGGCGCTCATGGGTGCAACAGATAGGCAACAGTACCTCCTTCGACATCAACACTGAATGGAACAATGCTCTCGGTCATGGTCATTCTAGATCGGCGTTACAGACCCTTGTCGTACAAGCAAGATAACTAACTAACTTTCATTCAGAGTAAACAGGCAGTTGTTCATAGATGAATAACTGTCTGTTTGCATGTGGGTCGACAGTCAGTTGTCTTTTACGTGAGCTGAAAATCAAGAGGCTCCGAAAAGTGAGGGATTCTCACTCACTTGCGCTATCTCGTCCCATGTTTAAATGAGTCAACATTCACCCGTAATGGGCAACTGTTGACCTATGTATAAGTATCCTCAAGAAGTTAAGATTATTTAGTTCCCAGAGTACTCTTCTCTGTAGTCAGTGGTGATACTGGGGGAGCCATGAAGGTGCACGCCCAAACTGGAACCCAGACTTCCCGGATCCTCCAATGCAACATACAAATCACACTGTAGAGCATCACACAGGGATATTTGAAAAGTATTCAGCACGTTAAGGTACCTCCTTTATTGTCTTTCCGTAAAATCAGCAACGTTTCGGCCAAATCAAGGACTTTGTCAAGCATAAGTCAGTACACAGAAGTGCTAAAATATATACATATACAAACAACCAATCCGATACAAAACACATAACACCCCCCCCCCCCACCTCACATGATTGGAGAAGACGGAAGCATATGGTCTGGAGTCCATATATGGAAAAAACAGCAGATGTTAATAGCCATTAATCACTTACGAAGGCAGTGTCACAAGCCTGCATTGAACGTCATCAAAGTGTGCCGTAGAAGCGCAGTCTTCATCACATGTCATCGCGGCCAAGGCTCTACCGCGTATGCGTGTGACTATTACCCTTGTGGCAACCTAACCAAGGGTAATAGATTTTCACACCCGGGTACAGGTGCCACTTTTACCATCCGTAGAAGGTTTACATGTCCTTCCTGTTATGTGATCTATATGATCACTTGCCCTTGTGGTTTGATTTACATTGGAGACACTCCCCGGAGATCAAAAATTGGATATCAAAACACAAAAGCACCATTAGGACTAAAAACGTAGAGGTACCCGTTGCAAAGCACTTTGTTGAAATGGGTCACACTGTGTGTCAACTGAAGTTCCGCATCATTGATGGGGTCCCAAAATTTATTAGGGGTGGAGATAAAGGAAAACAACTTAAATTGTTGGAACTGAGATGGATTTTTGTTCTGAATTCATTACCACCTATTGGACTTAATGTTGAATACAACCCTACTCCCTATTTTTGATCTGTGTACATTTTTTGTGATCGTTGGTTCTTATGTTGTTTTTGTTTATTTTGACAGGAGGATATCGGAAACATCTGGTTCTGGAAACATCTTTACTAATAAAGTTAAAGGAGATGTCCCGCGCCGAAACGGGTTTTTTTTTTTTTAAACCCCCCCCCCGTTCGGCGCGAGACAACCCCGATGCAGGGGTTAAAAAAACCACCCGCACAGCGCTTACCTGAATCCCGGCGGTCCGGTGACTTCAATACTTACCGCTGAAGATGGCCGCCGGGATCTTCTACCTTCGTGGACCGCAGCTCTTCTGTGCGGTCCACTGCCGATTCCAGCCTCCTGATTGGCTGGAATCGGCACGTGACGGGGCGGAGCTACACAGAGCCGCTCTCTGGCACGAGCGGCTCCATAGAAGAAAGCAGAAGACCCGGACTGCGCAAGCGCGGCTAATTTGGCCATCGGAGGGCGAAAATTAGTCGGCTCCATGGGAACGAGGACGCCAGCAACGGAGCAGGTAAGTATAAAACTTTTTATAACTTCTGTATGGCTCATAATTAATGCACAATGTACATTACAAAGTGCATTATTATGGCCATACAGAAGTGTATAGACCCACTTGCTGCCTCGGGACAACCCCTTTAATATAGTGAACAGACACAGTTTCATGGGGGGTTAATGTGGAATCTTCATACAGTTAAGTGTAGAGTTCCACTTATATTCAGCCCGGTCATATTAGCTTACCCCCATAGCAGGGGTGGGGGAGTGTGTTATTTGTTTTGTATCTGATTGATTGTTTGTATATGTATATATTTCAGCACTGCTGTGTACTGATTTATGCTCAAAGAAGGCCTTGATTTGGCTGAAATGTTGCTGATTTTATGGAGACAATAAAGAAGGCACCTTATGGTGCAGAATACTTTTTAAATATCCCTGTGTGCTGCTTTAGGGTGCATTCACACGAACGTATATCGGCTCGGTTTTTTACGCCGAGCCAATATACTTTGTCCTCGTGTGCAGGGGGGGAGGATGGAAGAGCCAGAAGCAGGAACTGAGCTCCCGGCCACCTCTCTGCCTCCTCTCCGCCCCTCTGCACTATTTGTAATGGGAAGAGGTGGGGCGGGGCAGGGCTAAGTTCCGCGAATTAGCCCCGCTCCTGTCCCACCTTCCCCCATTGCAAATAGTGCAGAGGGGCGGAGAGGATGCAGAGAGGGGGCGGGAGCTCAGTTCCTGCACTTGGCTCTTCCATCCTCCCCCCCTGCACACGGGGACAACGTATATCGGCTCGGCGTGAAAACTGAGCCGATATACGTTCGTGTGACTTCACCCTTACAGTGTGATTTGGATATTGCTCCTCTTATGTCAGTGGAATGGAAGGAGATTGAGCGATCTTCCTCTATCCCACAGAGTGAATAGAGTGGTTGTCAAGCATGTGCCACACCATTCCATTCATATGGGGCATTCGTAAGGAGTAATTTCCAGGATCGCGGGGGGTTCCAGTGGTTTGACCCCCAGCAATAAGAAATTTTTGCCAAATCCAGTGAACAGGGGATAGTTGTCTTTAAAGAGAATGCCCCTTTAAACTGAAATTGATTCAGACACATGAGCCATAGTTACGACGTATAACCAGATATACTTGAGACGTAGTCAGAACTAGACGACTAGGAATCAGAAGGCAGATTGTCCAAAATGAAATTTAAGAATTAAAACACACATAGAAGAGAGGAAGCATCAGCATGTAGATTAGAATAAGCCCTTTATTGTGCCAATTCTCCACCCCTTTGTTTGCTAGCAATGCAATGACGTTGTAGTCCTGCACAGGTTTTCCTCAAATTCACATATCAAAAGGGTTGGGATCAATCTAGGCTGGACCACCAATCTGCAAAGACCCCATAGCAACTGCATAGCCATCCTATATTATATTATGTCTTTGAAGCAGAGGTGTAACTTGAAGCTCCTGGGCCCCAATGCAAAACCTGTAACAGGGCCCCCAACTATAATGCTTTATTCATAGTACTGGGCTCCCTATATAGAGAAGAGAGGCCTTATGGGCCCACTAAGGCTCATGGGCCCTGGTGCAACCACATCCAATGCATCCCCTATAGTTACGCCAGTGCTTTGAAGACTGAAGGACATGGAGAACTAGGAACCAGCGATCACAGAATAACATAATTCTACAGTGAATGCAATCATTGAAGTTCAGGCAATGAATAATCCACCAATGGTGATACCAAGAGCCTATGCCAGTCCTTATCAAAATACAATGTGATAAGTAGATCTGGAGCAAACAGAATAATTGACAGACATTAGAGTGGATGCAACTTTTTTGGCAGGCAGTACAATTCAATTTTAACCACAAATGCAACATTAGTATAAAATATACCAAATTATTACAAATAAAAAACATAAGAAATATGTTGCAAATATTATTTGTGATTTTTTTTTCTTGCCTTTAAAGGTGATAGACAACTTTGGGACACAAATAGAGATGAGCGAGCACCAAAATGCTCGGGTGCTCGTTACTCGGGACGAAATTATCGCGATGCTCGAGGGTTCGTTTCGAGTAACGAACCCCATTGAAGTCAATGGGCGACCGGAAAATTTTTGTATTTCGCCGATGCTCGCTAAGGTTTTCATGTGTGAAAATCTGGGCAATTCAAGAAAGTGATGGGAACGACACAGAAACGGATAGGGCAGGCGAGGGGCTACATGTTGGGCTGCATCTCAAGTTCACAGGTCCCACTATTAAGCCACAATACCGGCAAGAGTGGCCCCCCCCCCTCCCAACAACTTTTACTTCTGAAAAGCCCTCATTAGCAATGCACACCATAGCTAAGCACCACACTACCTCCAACAAAGCACAATCACTGCCTGCATGACACTCCGCTGCCACTTCTCCTGTGTTACATGCTGCCCAACCCCCCCCCCCCCCGCACGACCCAGTGTCCACAGCGCACACCAAACTGTCCCTGCCCAGCCTTCAGCTGCCCTCATGCCACACCACCCTCATGTCTATGTATAAGTGCGTCTGCCACAGGAAAAGCAGGCACACACTGCAGAGGGTTGGCATGGCTAGGCAGCGACCCCCCCATAAAAGGGGCGGGCTGATAGTCCACAATGCTGTACAGAAGCAATGAGAAATCCAATCCTGTGCCACCTCCATCTGGAGCTGCACACGTGGGCATAGCAATGGGGAACCTATGTGCCACACACTATTCATTCTGTCAAGGTGTCTGCACGCCCCAGTCAGACCGCGGTTTTTTATAAATAGTCACAGGCAGGTACAACTCCGCAATAGGAATTCCGTGTGCACCCACAGCATGGGTGGCTCCCTGGAACCCACCGGTGGTACATAGAAATATCCCATTGCATTGCCCAACACAGCTGAGGTAGTAATGTCGTGCTTAATGCAGGTGGGCTTCGGCCCACACTGCATGCCCCAGTCAGACTGGGGTTCTTTTCAAGTATACAGATGTAGTAAAAACTCTGTGTGCACCTACAGCATGGGTGGCTCCCTGGAACCCACCGGTGGTACATAGAAATATCCCATTGCATTGCCCAACACAGCTGAGGTAGTAATGTCGTGCTTAATGCAGGTGGGCTTCGGCCCACACTGCATGCCCCAGTCTGACTGGGGTTCTTTTCAAGTGTACAGATGTAGTAAAAACTCCGTGTGCACCTACAGCATGGGTGGGTGCCAGGAAGCCACCGGTGGTACATAGAAATATCCCATTGCATTGCCCAACACAGCTGAGGTAGTAATGTCGTGCTTAATGCAGGTGGGCTTCGGCCCACACTGCATGCCCCAGTCTGACTGGGGTTCTTTTCAAGTGTACAGATGTAGTAAAAACTCCGTGTGCACCTACAGCATGGGTGGCTCCCTGGAACCCACCGGCGGTACATAGAAATATCCCATTGCATTGCCCAACACAGCTGAGGTAGTAATGTCGTGCTTAATGCAGGTGGGCTAAAAATTTATTTGATTACACTGTAGGCGAGGGCCCACAAAAATTGCTGTATCAACAGTACTAATGTACCTGAAAAAAATTGGCCATGGCCAACCAAGAGGGCAGGTGAAACCCATTAATCGCTTTGGTTAATGTGGCTTAAGTGGTAACTAGGCCTGGAGGCAGCCCAGTTTAACGAAAAATTGGTTCAAGTTAAAGTTCCAACGCTTTTCAGAGCATTGAAACATCTAAAAATTGTTTAGAAAAATTATGAGTGAGCCTTGTGGCCCTAAGAAAAATTGCCCATTCAGCGTGATTACGTGAGGTTTCAGGAGGAGGAGCAGGAGGAGGAGGAGGAATATTAGACACAGATTGATGAAGCAGAAATGTCCCCGTTTTGGATGGTGAGAGAGAACGTAGCTTCCATCCGCGGGTGCAGCCTACGTATTGCTTACGTATCGCTGCTGTCCGCTGGTGGAGAAGAGAAGTCTGGGGAAATCCAGGCTTTGTTCATCTTGATGAGTGTTAGCCTCTCGGCACTGTCGGTTGACAGGCGGGTACGCTTATCTGTGATGATTCCCCCAGCCGCACTAAACACCCTCTCCGACAAGACGCTAGCCGCAGGACAAGCAAGCACCTCCAGGGCATACAGCGCTAGTTCAGGTCACGTGTCCAGCTTCGACACCCAGTAGTTGTAGGGGGCAGAGGCGTCACCGAGGACGGTCGTGCGATCGGCTACGTACTCCCTCACCATCCTTTTACAGTGCTCCCGCCGACTCAGCCTTGACTGGGGAGCGGTGACACAGTCTTGCTGGGGAGCCATAAAGCTGGCCAGGCCCTTAAAGACTGTTGCACTGTCTGGGCTGTACATGCTGCTCGATCTACGCACCTTCCCTGCTACCTGGCCCTCGGAACTGCGCCTTCTGCCACTAGCGCTGTCGGATGGGAATTTTACCATCAGCTTGTCCGCCAGGGTCCTGTGGTATAGCAACACTCTCGAACCCCTTTCCTCTTCGGGAATGAGAGTGGGAAGGTTCTCCTTATAGCGTGGGTCGAGCAGTGTGTACACCCAGTAATCCGTAGTGGCCAGAATGCGTTGAATGCGAGGGTCACGAGAAAGGCATCCTAACATGAAGTCAGCCATGTCTGCCAGGGTACCTGTACGCAACACATGGCTGTCCGCACTAGGAAGATCACTTTCAGGATCCTCCTCCTCCTCCTCCTACTCCTCCTCCTCAGGCCATACACGCTGAAATGATGACAGGCAAGCAGCATGTGTACCGTCAGCAGTGGGCCAAGCTGTCTCTTCCCCCTCCTCCTCATCCTCCTCCTCCTCCTCCTCCTGAACGCGCTGAGATATAGACAGGAGGGTGCTCTGACTATCCAGCGACATACTGCCTTCCCCCGGCTCTGTTTCCGAGCGCAAAGCGGCTGCCTTTATCGTTTGCAGGGAACTTCTCAAGATGCATAGCAGAGGAATGGTGACGCTAATGATTGCAGCATCGCCGCTCACCACCTGGGTAGACTGATCAAAGTTTCGAAGGACCTGGTAGATGTCTGCCAACCAGGCCCACTCTTCTGAAAAGAATTGAGGAGGCTGACTCCCACTGCGCCGCCCATGTTGGAGTTGGTATTCCACTATAGCTCTACGCTGCTCATAGAGCCTAGCCAACATGTGGAGCGTAGAGTTCCACTGTGTGGGCACGTCGCACAGCAGTCGGTGCACTGGCAGATTAAAGCGATGTTGCAGGGTGCGCAGGGTGGCAGCGTCCGTGTGGGACTTGCGGAAATGTGCGCAGAGCCGGCGCACCTTTACGAGCAGGTCTGACAAGCGTGGGTAGCTTTTCAGAAAGCGCTGAACCACCAAATTAAAGACGTGGCCCAGGCATGGCACGTGCGTGAGGCTGCCGAGCTGCAGAGCCGCCACCAGGTTACGGCCGTTGTCACACACGACCATGCCCGGTTGGAGGCTCAGCGGCGCAAGCCAACGGTCGGTCTGCTCTGTCAGACCCTGCAGCAGTTCGTGGGCCGTGTGCCTCCTATCTCCTAAGCTGAGTAGTTTCAGTACGGCCTGCTGACGCTTGCCCTCCGCTGTGCTGCCACACCGCGCAACACCGACTGCTGGCGACGTGCTGCTGCTGCTGACACATCTAGATTGCGAGACAGAGGTTGAGGAGGAGGAGGAGGAGGAGGAGGAGGAGGAGGAGGGTGGTTTAGTGGACGAGGCATACACCGCCGCAGATACCACCACCGAGCTGGGGCCTGCAATTCTGGGGGTGGGTAGGACGTGAGCGGTCCCGGGCTCTGACTCTGTCCCAGCCTCCACTAAATTCACCCAATGTGCCGTCAGGGAGATGTAGTGGCCCTGCCCGCCTGTGCTTGTCCACGTGTCCGTAGTTAAGTGGACCTTGCCACTAACCGCATTGGTGAGGGCGCGTACAATGTTGTGGGAGACGTGGTCGTGCAGGGCTGGGACGGCACATCGGGAAAAGTAGTGGCGACTGGGAACTGAGTAGCGCGGGGCCGCCGCCGCCGCCATCATAGCTTTGAAGGACTCCGTTTCCACAACCCTATACGGCAGCATCTCAAGGCTGATAAATTTGGCTATGTGGATGGTTAACGATTGAGCGTGCGGGTGCGTGGCGGCGTACTTGCGCTTGCGCTCCAACACTTGCGCTAGCGACGGCTGGACTGCGCAGTGCGAGACATTGGTGGATGGGGCCGAGGACAGCGGAGGTGAGGGTGTGGGTGCAGGCCATGAGACGGTCGTGCCTGTGTCCTGAGAGGGAGGTTGGATCTCAGTGGCAGGTTGGGGCACAGGGGGAGAGGCAGCGGTGCAAACCGGAGGCGGTGAACGGCCTTCGTCCCACCTTGTGGGGTGCTTGGCCATCATATGTCTGCGCATGCTGGTGGTGGTGAGGCTGTTGGTGGTGGCTCCCTGGCTGATCTTGGCGCGACAAAGGTTGCACACCACTGTCCGTCGGTCGTCAGGCGTCTCTGTGAAAAACTGCCAGACCTTAGAGCACCTCGGCCTCTGCAGGGTGGCATGGCGCAAGGGTGTGCTTTGGGAAACACTTGGTGGATTATTCGATCTGGCCCTGCCTCTACCCCTGGCCACCGCACTGCCTCTTGCAACCTGCCCTGCTGATGCCCTTGCCTCCCCCTCTGAAGACCTTTCCTCCTGAGTAAGCGTTGCACACCAGGTGGGGTCAGTCACCTCATCGTCCTGCTGCTCTTCCTCCGAATCCTCTGTGCGCTGCTCCCTTGGACTTACTGCCCTTACTACTACCTCACTGCAAGACAACTGTGTCTCATCGTCATCGTCCTCCTCACCCACAGAAAGTTGTTGAGATAGTTGGCGGAAGTCCCCAGCCTCTTCCCCCGGACCCCGGGAACTTTCGAATGGTTGGGCATCAGTGACGATAAACTCCTCTGGTGGGAGAGGAACCACTGCTGCCCAATCTGAGCAGGGGCCCGAGAACAGTTCCTGGGAGTCTTCCCGCTCCTGAGCATGTGTCATTGTAGTGGAGTGAGGAGGCTGGGAGGAAGGAGGAGCAGCAGACAGAGGATTCGGATTTGCAGCAGTGGACGGCGCAGAACTGTGGCTGGACGATAGGTTGCTCGAAGCACTTTCTGCCATCCAGGACAGGACCTGCTCACACTGCTCATTTTCTAATAAACGTCTCCCGCGTGGACCCATTAATTGGGCGATGAATGTGGGGACGCCAGAAACGTGCCTCTCTCCTAATCGCGCAGCAGTCGGCTGCGACACACCTGGATCAGGAGCTCGGCCTGTGCCCACACCCTCACTTGGCCCTCCGCGTCCTCGGCCACGTCCACGTCCTCTAGGCTTACCCCTACCCCTCAGCATGCTGTATTACCAGTGATTTGATTTCCCAGGCAGGAAATAAATTGGCGCAAGCCTGCAGGCCAAATATAATGTTTTCGCTTTTTTGCAAAGGGAAGACCCCACTGCGTATATTCAATGAACAAGAAGTTTAATATCTGTGGTGTGGCCCTCAAAAAGTGTCACACAAGTATAGTGTAGCAGAGTTATTAACTCTAGCAGAGCAGGTATTTGCCAGTCAGGAAAGACAATGGCGCTAGGCTGCAGTAAAGCGTAGCTGGTTGCGTCTGATTTTTGTACGTTGTACACGCAGCACACACGTACAGGGAGACCTTAGGACTGACACAGGCAGGCCAAATATAATTTTTTTCCTTTTTAGCTTAGGGAAGACCCCACTGCGTGTATTCAATGAAAAACAAGAAGTTTAATATCTGTGGTGTGGCCCTCAAAAAGTGTCACACAACTATAATGTAGCAGAGTTATTAACTCTAGCAGAGCAGGTATTTGCCAGTCAGGAAAGACAATGGCGCAAGCCTGCAGTAAAGCGTAGCTGGTTGCGTCTGATTTTTGTACGTTGTCCACGCAGCACACACGTACACGGAGACCTTAGGACTGACACAGGCAGGCCAAATATAATTTTTTTCCTTTTTAGCTTAGGGAAGACCCCACTGCGTGTATTCAATGAAAAACAAGAAGTTTAATATCTGTGGTGTGGCCCTCAAAAAGTGTCACACAAGTATAGTGTAGCAGAGTTATTAACTCTAGCAGAGCAGGTATTTGCCAGTCAGGAAAGACAATGGCGCTAGGCTGCAGTAAAGCGTAGCTGGTTGCGTCTGATTTTTGTACGTTCTCCACGCAGCACACACGTACACGGAGACCTTAGGACTGACACAGGCAGGCCAAATATAATTTTTTTCCTTTTTAGCTTAGGGAAGACCCCACTGCGTATATTCAATGAACAAGAAGTTTAATATCTGTGGTGTGGCCCTCAAAAAGTGTCACACAACTTTAGTGTAGCAGAGTTATTAACTCTAGCAGAGCAGGTATTTGCCAGTCAGGAAAGACAATGGCGCAAGCCTGCAGTAAACCGTAGCTGGTTGCGTCTGATTTTTGTACGTTGTACACGCAGCACACACGTACACGGAGACCTTAGGACTGACACAGGCAGGCCAAATATAATTTTTTTCCTTTTTAGCAAAGGGAAGACCCCACTGCGTGTATTCAATGAATAATAAATGTCTTCTGGTCCTGCCTACACAATTCTATCCCTGTAGTATTAATGCCGGGTGCAATGCTCTGCACAGCCGGTTTTGAGAAAAAAAAAAAAATATGCAACACTGCTAACAGCAGCCTGGACAGTACTGCACACGGATAGATGTGGCCCTAGAAAGGACCGTTGGGGTTCTTGAAGCCTACACTAACTCCTAACACTCTCCCTGCCTAACCCCCACTTCTGTCCCTATTGCAGGGCGCAATGCTCTGCAGGTCCAATTTTGGACAAAAAAAAAAAAAAATACTGTGCTAACACAGTACTGCACACTAGTAGATGTGGCCCTGAGAAGGGCCGTTGGGGTTCTTGAAGCCTACACTGACTCCTAACGCTCTCCCTACAGCAGTACCAGCAGCAGCACTTTCCCTCAGCTAAGTCACAAGGCATGTGTGGCGAGCCGCGGGAGGGGCCGATTTTTATACTCGGGTGACATCTGATCGCCCCAGCCACTCACAGCAGGGGGGTGGTATAGGGCTTGAACGTCACAGGGGGAAGTTGTAATGCCTTCCCTGTCTTTCAATTGGCCAGAAAAGCGCGCTAACGTCTCAGAGAGGAAACTGAAAGTAACCGGAACACCGCGTGGTACTCGTTACGAGTAACGAGCATCCCGAACACCCTAATATTCGCCCGAGCATCAAGCTCGGACGAGTACGTTCGCTCATCTCTAGACACAAACATTTTTCTTCACTTAAATGCATGTATTTTGGGCCGACAATCATTTTTGCAATAGGGTTTAATTACAAATGTTGCACTATTTGTCTTCTGCAGTTTCTACATATCACTGTATATAGAAACTGCAGTCTAACTCTCAATAGAGAACTGTCAGTGAAGCTGAACTGATGGCTTGGTTTTCAGCGCTTTTGTCATTTGACTTGCACTTTTTATAAACTTATGACCACAGCAAAGATAAACTTTGTTGTGGTCATAAATTAGATTAAAGCGTTCACGCCTGTAGGCAGCAGAGGGAAACTAATCTGTCAGCTCAGCTCACTGACAGATCTCTATTGAGATTCATGCAGCAGTTTCCATATACAGTGTTATGTAGAAGTTGCAGAAGATAAACAGTGCAACATATTTAATTAAACCCTATTGCAAAAATGGTTATCAGTTTAAAATGCATGCATTTAAGTGAAAAAACAGCTCCTAAAAGTGTCCATAGCTTTTAAGATCCTTAAGATATCCTACAGTTAAGCTTTAGGGCACATCAGTGTCATCAATTCAATTTAATCTATAATGATAACTGACTATAGAATAATTGTGCCTGTGAGTTTCCATTCCCTTTAGCGTAGGCGTATTTACGTTCGCACGAGCGCAACGTATAATCGCCCGAGTGATCGTTTTTCACCGATCACGACCAGAGCTAGAAAGCGTATTTTCGTTTGTTCCTACTTTGCAAACGGTCTTTTCGGCGATCGAATATGCGTTGGCGCGTATTTCGGTCGCATATGTTCCGTTTTTTTTCGAATTGCCGTTTTTACGCGCCGTAAAATCGCCCATGTGAACGAATACATTCGAAACCATTGCCTCAGATGGTCACGTATATACGTTTGTGCGCTCGTCTGCCCGCACCCTTACTAAGTAGGTGTATCTTGCAGCATGGAGCTGCAAATGAAAATATCCTGGTAGCACACTAGGAAATGTGATAATTTGATAATTGCTTCCCGCATTAATCATAATTAGAGATGAGCGAACGTACTCGGTTCGGGTGTTTTTGGACTCGAGCACCGCTTTTTCCGAGTAACTGACTACTCAGACGAAAAGATTCGGGGTGCGCCAGGGGTTGCAGAGGGGAGTGGGGGGGGGGGGGAGCTCCCCCTGTTCCCCACTGCTACCCCCCACTCCACCACGCCGCCCCCCGAATCTTTTCGTCCAAGTAGTCAGTTGCTCGGAAAAAGCGGTGCTCGAGTCCAAAAACACCCGAAAAGAGTACGCTCGCTCATCTCTAATCATAATACATACATTGTAAAAAAAAAATCAAGCTCCTAGAAGGAGTTGTCATTGTAAAATTCAGCATGCATTTACATCTCAAATATGCAAATGATTAGACTTGTGGTGTGATTAGATGAATGGTCTTGCTATCTGAGGCCCTAAAAGAGGTTCCACCCTTGGCCTATAAAAAAGCTATCAGAGCCTGAGAGTAAACCTTGATTTGTGCTTTTGTAGAGCTTATTGACCACTAGACACCTCTAGAATGCAATTGAAATTTTTTTCCCCAGTTAACAGTTTGAGAGGGGGTGCATTATTAGAATGCGAGAAGCTGGATTATCATATCAATGAGTTGCCTGCCACCAGGGCTGTTCTGACCACACTGTTAGGTGGTCTTGGGACCAGTGGAGGCGTGAGGGTACACACACAAGGCGACTGGGCTCAGGGTGCCCTTGATAGACAATCATTAGAGACATACCATTTTCATTTTTAAGATTCTTCAACAAAATCTTTTTTTATTTGCTGTCTTAACTGGGTCTTAGAACTCTCTAGTCTCTGAGCCTTCCTTTCAGCAACATGACTATTCGATTCCCAGTGTTTCATCTTCACTAGAGATGAGCGAGCACCAAAATGCTCGGGTGCTCGTTACTCGGGACGAACTTTTCGCGATGCTCGAGGGTTCGTTTCGAATAACGAACCCCATTGAAGTCAATGGGCGACCCGAGCATTTTTGTATTTCGCCGATGCTCACTAAGGTTTCCTTGTGTGAAAATCTGGGCAATTCAAGAAAGTGATGGGAACGACACAGCAACGGATAGGACAGGCGAGGGGCTACATGTTGGGCTGCATCTCAAGTACACAGGTCCCACTATTAAGCCACAATAGCGGCAAGAGTGGGGCCCCCCCCTCCCAAAAACTTTTACTTCTGAAAAGCCCTCATTAGCATGGCATACCTTAGCTAAGCACCACACTACCTCCAACAAAGCACAATCACTGCCTGCATGACACTCCACTGCCACTTCTCCTGGGTTACATGCTGCCCAACCGCCCCCCCTCCCCCCCACAGCGCACACCAAAGTGTCCCTGCGCAGCCTTCAGCTGCCCTAATGCCACACCACCCTCATGTCTATTTAGAAGTGCGTCTGCCATGAGGAGGAACCGCAGGCACACACTGCAGAGGTTGGCACGGCTAGGCAGCGACCCTCTTTAAAAGGGGCGGGGCGATAGCCCACAATGCTGTACAGAAGCAATGAGAAATAGAATCCTGTGCCACCGCCATCAGGAGCTGCACACGTGGGCATAGCAATGGGGAACCTATGTGCCACACACTATTCATTCTGTCAAGGTGTCTCTGCATGCCCCAGTCAGACCGGGCTTTTTAATTCATAGACACAGGCAGGTACAACTCCCTATTGTGAAGTCCCTGTCGACCGACAGCATGGGTGGCTCCCTGGAACCCACCGGCGATACACAAAAATATCCCATTGCATTGCCCAACACAGCTGAGGTAGTAATGTCGTGCTTAATGCAGGTGGGCTTCGGCCCACACTGCATGCCCCAGTCAGACTGGGGTTCTTTACAAGTGGAAACAGATGCATTTATAATTCCCTGTGGACCCACTGCATGGGTGGGTGCCAGGAAGCCACCGGCGGTACATAGAAATATCCCATTGCAGTGCCCAACACAGCTGAGGTAGTAATGTCGTGCTTAATGCAGGTGGGCTTCGGCCCACACTGCATGCCCCAGTCTGACTGGGGTTCTTTACAAGTGGACAGATGTAGGTTAAACTCCGTGTACACCTACAGCATGGGTGGCTCCCTGGAACCCACCGGCGATACACTAAAATATCCCATTGCATTGCCCAACACAGCTGAGGTAGTAATGTCATGCTTAATGCAAGTGGGCTTCGGCCCACACTGCATGCCCCAGTCAGACTGGGGCTCTTTAGAAGTGCACACATGTAGTTACAACTCCGTGTGGACCCACGGCATGGGTGGCTCCCTGGAACCCACCGGCGGTACATAAATATATCCCATTGCAGTGCCCAACACAGCTGATGTAACGTCAGCTATAATGCAGGTGGGCAAAAAATTAATTGGATTACACTGTAGGCGAGGGCCCACAAAAATTGGTGTACCAACAGTACTAATGTACCTCAGAAAAATTGCCCATGCTCAACCAAGAGGGCAGGTGAAACCTATTAATCGCTTTGGTTAATGTGGCTTAAGTGGTAACTAGGCCTGGAGGCAGCCCAGTTTAACGAAAAATTGGTTCAAGTTAAACTTTCAACGCTTTTAAGAGCATTGAAACGTATAAAAATTGTTTAGAAAAATTATATGAGTGAGCCTTGTGGCCCTAAGAAAAATTGCCCGTTCGGCGTGATTACGTGAGGTTTCAGGAGGAGGAGCAGGAGGAGGAGAAGGAGGAATATTATACACAGATTGATGAAGCAGAAATGTCCCCGTTTTGGATGGTGAGAGAGAACGATGCTTCCATCCGCGGGTGCAGCCTACGTATTGCTTAGGTATCGCTGCTGTCCGCTGGTGCAGAAGAGAAGTCTGGGGAAATCCAGGCTTTGTTCATCTTGATGAGTGTAAGCCTGTCGGCACTGTCGGTTGACAGGCGGGTACGCTTATCCGTGATGATTCCCCCAGCCACACTAAACACACTCTCTGACAAGACGCTAGCCGCAGGACAAGCAAGCACCTCCAGGGCATACAGCGCGAGTTCAGGCCACGTGTCCAGCTTCGACACCCAGTAGTTGTAGGGGGCAGAGGCGTCACGGAGGACGGTCGTGCGATCGGCTACGTACTCCCTCACCATCCTTTTACAGTGCTCCCGCCGACTCAGCCTTGACTGGGGAGCGGTGACACAGTCTTGCTGGGGAGCCATAAAGCTGGCAAAGGCCTTGGAGAATGTTCCCCTGCCTGCGCTGTACATGCTGCCTGATCTCTGCGCCTCCCCTGCTACCTGGCCCTCGGAACTGCGCCTTCTGCCACTAGCGCTGTCGGATGGGAAGTTTACCATCAGTTTGTCCACCAGCGCCCTGTGGTATAGCATCATTCTCGAACCCCTTTCCTCTTCGGGAATGAGAGTGCAAAGGCTCTCCTTATACCGTGGGTCGAGCAGTGTGTACACCCAGTAATCCGTAGTCGCCAGAATGCGTGTAACGTGAGGGTCACGAGAAAGGCATCCTAACATGAAGTCAGCCATGTGTGCCAGGGTACCTGTACGCAACACATGGCTGTCCTCACTAGAAAGATCACTTTCAGGATCCTCCTCCTCCTCCTCCTCAGGCCATACACGCTGAAATGATGACAGGCAAGCAGCATGGGTACCGTCAGCAGTGGGCCAAGCTATCTCTTCCCCCTCCTCCTCATCCTCCTCATGCTCCTCCTCCTCCTCCTGAACACGCTGAGATATAGACAGGAGGGTGCTCTGACTATCCAGCGACATACTGTCTTCCCCCGACTCTGTTTCCGAGCGCAAAGCGTCTGCCTTTATGGTTTGCAGGGAACTTCGCAAGATGCATAGCAGAGGAATGGTGACGCTAATGATTGCAGCATCGCCGCTCACCACCTGGGTAGACTCCTCAAATTTTCCAAGGACCTGGCAGATGGCTGCCAACCAGGGCCACTCTTCTGTAAATAATTGAGGAGGCTGACTCACACTGCGCCGCGCAAGTTGGAGTTGGTATTCCACTATAGCTCTACGCTGCTCATAGAGTCTGGCCAACATGTGGAGCGTAGAGTTCCACTGTGTGGGCACGTCGCACAGCAGTCGGTGCACTGGCAGATTAAACCGATGTTGCAGTGTCCGCAGGGTGGCAGCGTGCGTGTGGGATTTGCGGAAATGTGCGCAGAGCTGGCGCACCTTTCCGAGCAGGTATGACAAGTGGGGGTAGCTTTTCAGAAAGCGCTGAACCACCAAATTAAACACATGGGCCAGGCATGGCACGTGCGTGAGGCTGCCGAGCTGCAGAGCCGCCACCAGCTTACGGCCGTTGTCACACACGACCATGCCCGGTTGGAGGCTCAGCGGCGCAAGCCAGCGGTCGGTCTGCTCTGTCAGACCCTGCAGCAGTTCGTGTGCCGTGTGCCTCTTCTCTCCTAAGCTGAGTAGTTTCAGCACGGCCTGCTGACGCTTGCCCACCGCTGTGCTGCCACGCCGCGTTACACCGACTGCTGGCGACGTGCTGCTGACACATCTTGATTGCGAGACAGAGGTTGCGTTGGAGGAGGAGGAGGAGGAACGTGCTTTAGTGGAGGAAGCATACACCGCCGCAGATACCACCACCGAGCTGTGGCCCGCAATTCTGGGTGTGGGTAGGACGTGAGCGGTCCCAGGCTCTGACTCTGTCCCAGCCTCCACTAAATTCACCCAATGTGCCGTCAGGGAGATGTAGTGGCCCTGCCCGCGTGTGCTTGTCCACGTGTCTGTTGTTAAGTGGACCTTGGCATTAACCGCGTTGGTGAGGGCGCGTACAATGTTGCGGGAGACGTGGTCGTGCAGGCCTGGGACGGCACATCGGGAAAAGTAGTGGCGACTGGGAACCGAGTAGCGCGGGGCCGCCGCCATCATGCTTTTGAAAGCCTCCGTTTCCACAAGCCTATACGGCAGCATCTCTAGGCTGATCAATTTTGCAATGTGCACGTTTAACGCTTGAGCGTGCGGGTGCGTGGCGTCGTACTTGCGCTTGCGCTCAAACTGTGGTGCTAGCGACGTCTGGACACTACGCTGAGAGACATTGCTGGATGGAGCCGAGGACAGCGGAGGTGAGGGTGTGGGTGCAGGCCAGGAGACGGTAGTGCCTGTGTCCTCAGAGGGGGGTTGGATCTCAGTGGCAGGTTGGGGCACAGGGGGAGAGGCAGTGGTGCAAACCGGAGGCGGTGAACAGGCATCGTCCCACCTTGTGGGGTGCTTGGCCATCATATGCCTGCGCATGCTGTTGGTGGTGCCTCCCCAGCTGATCTTGGCGCGACAAAGGTTGCACAGCACTGTTCGTCGGTCGTCAGGCGTCTCTGTGAAAAACTGCCACACCGTAGAGCACCTTGACCTGTGCAGGGTGCCATGGCGCGAGGGGGCGCTTTGGGAAACAGTTGGTGGATTATTCGGTCTGGCCCTGCCTCTACGCCTGGCCACCACACTGGCTCGGCCTGTGCCCACACCCTGACTTGGGCCTCCGCGTCCTCGCCCGCGTCCACATCCTATAGGCCTACCCCTACCCCTCAGCATGGTGTATTACCAGTGATTTGATTTCCCAGGCAGGAAAGAAAGTGGCGCAAGCCTGCAGCCAAAATACAATTTTTTCCCTTGTTTTTCAAAGGACAAGCCACACTGCGTGTATTCAATGAATACTACTAAGTTTAATAACTGTGTTGCGGCCCTGCAAAAGTGCCACAGAACTTTACTGTTGCAGAGTTACTAACTGTGGCAGAGCAGGTATTTCCCAGGCAGGAAAGAAATTGGCGCAAGGCTGCACTCAACCGTAGCTGGTTGCGTCTGATTTTTTTACGTTCTCCACGCAGCACACACGTACCCAGAGCCCTGACGGCTGTCAGAGGCAGGGCAAATATACTTTTTTCCCTTTTGTTTAAAAGGAAAGGCCCACTGTGCCTATTCAATGACTGATAACTGTGTTGTGACCCTGCCTACACAATTCTGTGCCTGTAGTATCAATGCAGGGTGCAATGCTCTGCACCGCCGATTTTGAGAAGAAAAAAAAAGGAACACAGCTAACAGCAGCCAGCACAGTACTGCAGACGGTTAAATGTGGCCCTAGAAAGGACCGTTGAGGTTCTTGAAGGCTACACTCACTCCTAACACTCTCCCTGCCTAAGCACCACTTCTGTCCCTAATGCCGGGTGCAATGCTCTGCACTGCCGATTTTGAGAAAAAAAAAATTTTCTCCACTGCTAACAGCAGCCTGCACACACGTAGATGTGGCCCTAAGAAGGACCGTTGGGGTTCTTGAAGCCTACACTAACTCCTAACGCTCTCCCTACAGCAGCTCCAGCACGATACCACTGTCCCTCAGCTAACTCACAAGGCATGTGTGGCGAGCCGCGGGAGGGGCCGATTTTTATACTCGGGTGACATCTGATCTTCCCAGCCACTCACAGCAGGGGGGTGGTATAGGGCTTGAACGTCACAGGGGGAAGTTGTAATGCCTTCCCTGTCTTTCAATTGGCCGGAAAAGCGCGCTAACGTCTCAGAGAGGAAACTGAAAGTAACTGGAACACCGCGTGGTACTCGTTACGAGTAACGAGCATCCCGAACACCCTAATATTCGCACGAATATCAAGCTCGGACGAGTACGTTCGCTCATCTCTAATCTTCACGCATAACTTCTTGGCAAACCTTTGAAATACTGTTTTCCCGTCTGACAACAATTTTAGGGTGTGTGTCAAGGCTAGCACTTCGGTCTCTTTCTTACCAGCCCTTTCTTCAGCATGCTCACGTTCAATGGCATATCTCGCAGAACTGATTTTCTCCTCAGTAAGCCCCTGTTCACACATCTTTAGTCTCTTCTCCAGTTTTGACACAATCTAACATTGGTGACCAAGCTCCACAGTAATATTTTCTAATTCCTGGTGAAGACTCATTTTAAATTTCTCTAGTTTATCATAGGCAGCTGCTTTTTATTCATACCATTGATTTATAGCTTTTAATTCTCTTTGAATATCCCTCTTCTGCTCGACAGAATCCAAGCATGTCGTGTTCTTCTCCATTTTTCTTTTCCATATCTGACACCTGAGCCTAAAGTGTTGAAATCTGCTTTAACACATTCTCTTAGTTTCTGCATCTTCCTCTAACTGCCACTACTGAGGATCATCTGATTGTCTGACAAGCACCAGCAGCTCCAACAGTTTCATTGTCCACCATCCACAGATTGGTGGCGCCATAGTTACAGGTCCCTATGTGTGTCAGAACCATTTCTAGGAGCTTGGCTGAAGGACATTTGGTCTCACAGTGCCCCTTATGTGTACTGCCTTTGACACTGAGTGTTTTCTGCATTTGTAGTGGTGTCATGAACAACAAAACTAGACTGCTATGAAATGGAATCAGGTTATATTCAGTGATGAATTGACTTTTATTTTGAGCACTGATGATGGCGGTGTTCATTTCTGGAGACCTAGGGATGAGTGCCTCAATTCTGCCTTTGCTGTGGAGCAGCACACTGCCCACACTGCTGGTGTAATGGTCTGGGGGGTCATTGCATATGACAGTCGGTCACCCCTAGAAGTGGTACAAAGGACAATGACAGCTCAGTGATATCTTCAGGACATCCTGCAGCCACATGTGTTCCTCTCATGGCAGGGCTTCCAAGAAGCATTTTTCAGCAGGATAATACTGCCTGTCTGGTTGCCAGATTTATTGCCAATAGAACGTGTATGGCACCATCTGGGATGCCAACTTCTACAGCTTACAAGTTTTAACAATTTAGAGGCTCAGTTACAGCAAATGTGGAGCAATATGCAGCAGGATACCATATGAAACTTGTATGCTTCCATGCCCGGCCATATCACATCTTGTATCCAAGCTACAGGTGGCCCAACATGATACTAGAGCCTCCCTTCCAGTGTTCAGTTTTTCACACTAAATTATCCTTTTGTTCTGATATTATAATTACTTACTTTTATCAATGTTACAATCACACATATAAAGTTTCATTCAATTCCGACAACTCCTTCTAAGTGCTTGATTTTTTTTGACAATGAGTGTTTATTAATTTTGTGAATTAAAATATCCCTATTTAGTACATGCTACATTGTTACCAAGCATCTCTATACTTTGCAGAAAATCTCAGGTCCATTATTTTTGCCTCTGTATTTGCCTTTACCCCTTAACGAATGGAAAATAAGAAAATATGTGCACTCATTCCACTGAGGATAGGGAATTGTCCACCTATATTTTCAGGATGACTGGTGGTTCCAGCAAACAGTCCTTCACTGATTCCATATATATCAGTGATGGAAAATCCATTTAAAGAAATGGATAAAAAAATCCTCAAAAATAGCCACATGATACATAGATGTATGTGTGATAAGTGATATATGCATCTTACTCACTTATAGATTATATTTACAAAAATTCAAGTAGTTTGCTCTTCCTCTAAACTGTATTTAGTTTCCATAGCAATCCTGAACGTAGAAGATGTAACTCAATGTTAGTCTAAGTGATTTACTGAAATATTAGTTGCTTTTAACAAGTAAATTCACATTCAGAAAAAAACTAGTAAGCTTCTATTTACGTCATCTATCTACTCTATCTATCTATCTATCTATCTATCTATCTATCTATCTATCTATCTATCTATCTATCTATCTATCTCATATCTATCCATCTATCTATCTCATATCTATCTATCTATAATATATATATATATATATCTATATATATAGATATATCTATATATATAAAATTGAATGTATGTCTGTGTGTCTGTGTGTCTGTGTGCGTGTCTGTTTGTCCTTTATGCGCTACTACACCATTCATCCGATCGCCATGAAACTTTGAGAAGTTGTTGAGTACACTCCTGGGAAGAGTATAGACATAGTACATTTATGCTACGATAAATGGTACGCGTGCGTGCGTCGTCGACAGTTACGACCCCCCCACATAGATCGTTCAATTTCCATCATTGCCACTAATTCTCTCACTTCCCGATGTTGTAGAAACATGAAATTTGGCACGAGCATTGATTATGTCATACATAGGAAAAGTTAATGGGTCCCAACTCGATTATTCAATTGTAAGCGCCAAAGAATTAGCGTCCAAATTTTACGGACGGAATCTCATTTTCTCGCTTCCCAATGTCATAGAAACTTGAAATTTGGCACGAGCATTGATTATGTCATAAATAGGAAATGCTAAGGGGTCCCAACTCGATTATTGAATTCTAAGCGCCAAAGAATTAGCGTCCAAATTTTACGGACGGAATCTCATTTTCTCGCTTCCCAATGTCATAGAAACTTGAAATTTGGCACGAGCATTGATTATGTCATAAATAGGAAAAGGTAATCGGTCCCAATTTGATTATTCAATTCTATGTGCCAAAGAATTAGCGTCCAAATTTTACGCATGGAATCTTATTTTCTCGCATAGAAACTTGAAATTTGGCACGGGCATTGAATATGTCATAAATAGGAAACGCTAATGGGTCCCATCTCGATTATTCAATTCTATGCGCCAAAGAATTAGCGTCCGAATTTTACGTACGGAATCTAATTCTCTCACTTCCTGATATATATAAATGAATGTATGTCTGTCTGTCTGTCCTTTATGCGCTACTACACCATTCATCCCATTGCCATGAGACTTTGGGAAGTTGCTGAGTACACTCCTGGGAAGATTATAGGCATAGTACAACTATCCTACGATAGATGGCGCGCGTGCGAGCATCGTCGACAGTTATGCCCCCCAGACAAAGATAGTTTGATTTCCATCTCAAGCACGAAAGCAAAAGGCATTACGAGCAACGGCATGAGTGTTCAACCAGAAAATGATGCATCCGCCGAACGTTTCGCAAGACAATTGGATATTGAGAATGCTGAGGTAAAATGAAAGCTGTGCTGTGATTGGTTGCTATTTCTTATACTGCTGAGGTAACATGAAAGCTGTGCTGTGATTGGTGGCTACTTCTTATACTACTGAGGTTGCATGAAAGCTGCGCTGCGATTCGTTGTTATATATTATACCACTGAGGTAACATGAAAACTGCGCTGTGATTGGTTGCTATATATAATACCGCAGAGGTAAAATGAATGCTGTGCTGTGATTGGTTGCTATTTTTTATATTGCTGAGGCAGAATAAAAGTTGCGCTGTGATTGGTTGTTATTTCTCTTACTGCTGAGGTAACATGAAAGCTGCGCTGTGATTGGTTGTTATATTTTATACTGCTAAGGTAACATGAAAGCTGTGCTGTGATTGGTTGTTATATTTTATACCGCTAAGGTAACATGAAAGCTGCGCTGTGATTGGGTGTTATATATTATAAAGCTGAGGTAACATGTAAGCTGCGCTGCGATTGGTTGTTATATATTATACCACTGAGGTAACATGAAAGCTGCACTGTGATTGTGGTTGTTATCCAGATATATAAAAACGAATGAATGTATGTCTGCCTGTCTTCGCAGCAACGTGCGACGGGTAAGCTAGTATATATATATATATATATATATATATATATATATATGTTGACTCTTAGTTTGCCGGCAAACTTTAAAGAGAACCACTAATTTAAAAATCTAAACATGGAGACTAGTATTATTCGAAAAGGCTTGTTTCGCCCTGTCAAAATTTGACAAAAGGTTTGGTTTGGTCCAAATGAGTTCAAACCAAGCTTAAGACTATCTAAGAGCCATAAAACATTCCTCCCCCATTTTAACCTATGACATCAGTGCTTCAAGGCAACAATGCTAACTGCTAAGCCGCTCTCCTGCTTCCATGTCTTCTTTTAGTGGGTTCGACCAGGACGAACCACCTGAGGTTCAGGTTTGCTCTGAACCCAGCTTTTAGCAAAGTTCAACCTGAAATAGGGTTTGATTGATTCAGTTAGCTCAACGCTATTAGAGACCTAGAGATTAGTTTGTAGTTTTGATCAGTGGAGTTAAATTCCAAAAACCCACCAATGACGAGAATAATGGGTATCAGCACTACGCTAAGTACTGTGCTGCTTCAGCTTCCGTAGGCATTTTACAGAATTCCTTATACACCCAAGTAGAAAGGCCATACATGACTCCCTGAGAAGCTGCAAAATGGAAGTAGAAATGACACAATCCTAAGAACATGAGTACCCCTTCATTCTAGTGATCAATGAAGATCTCCTTACCTGAACCATCCAATGAAACGTCTGCAGAATGGATTCTTATTGAAGGTGCAGGATGACATCTCTTTTGTAGGTTTACAGCTAGCTATATATAAGAGATAGCTGTCAACCAAATTGTTCTTCAGCTGACAGCTATCTCTCCAGAATGAAGAAGGCTACTGCTAGACAACTTTGGTGGTCGCTCATCTCTCTAAGAACAGAGTGATCAGGCATGTTAAAATCCAACAGCTCGATCCTTATCCCCCAAACATTTGTCAATGTAGGAGAATTAAGAGGCCTTCATACACATTAGATGGTTGGCAAAACTTGACGAAATTGTCAGTTTCAATTTATATACAGTAAGGCAAAGTTCTGAGCTCACCTGTTTAACTAGTGTAATGATGATAAAATGGACTTCTATAATGTGGAAGTATTAATAAGTAGAGAGGCTGCATTTTTTAACTCTGCCATATAGAATTCAGCTCAGGTTTTTCAAATAGAAAAACGTGGTGATGTGATATATAAATCTTGCTAGAATTGACTCAAACACACTGGGTAGTTTTGCCAAATCTTTACTTGGTTAGGAGTAAATTGAGGGCAAAATTTCACATGACAGTACTTACATGACATTTTCAATGTATTCACCATTCTGCCAGAAACACGTGGGTAAACATTTAATCCAGTCTTTGGGAACATGCTGAAGAACTGCAGGTGATATTTCTTCATAGCACTGTAGGATTCACCATTTCAGGTAACTATATTCTGTATTTTTTCTGCACACACAATGGATTTTAAATGGACCCACAGATAAAAGTTGTGGCAACCTGGGAGTTAATCACTTACAGGATCACCATCTTCTCCATTTAGGATGGTTGGCACCACATGCATAAAGGTTCCAGAGACTCAGATTTCTTTAAACTCTTGCATCTGCCATCTTTTATTCCATATCACAGCAAGCTCTTGTGAAATATGCAACAACTCAGAGTTCACAACCCGCAGGGTCTCAGTCACTATCCCCCACCAGGGCATCTAGAGGGCATCCTCCTCTGTCAGACCTTGTGATGGGCTCAATCTGGTCCGTGCTGGACCACAGGCTTCTAGTTTCTGATGGCAGTTGCTACAGCCTCTCTCTCTCTGGCTTTCAGCCTACTTTCCCCTGAGTGTGGCAGGAACTGATCATTTTCTGTTACTTCCTGACACACCTACAAAGTGTTCTCTGTAATCTCTACAGCCTGAATGCCTGTCTAGAGCCCTATGCAGGCCATTCTATGCACTGCCTTTTGACAAAATCTAAAGGCCTTACGTTTGGCAACCATTCTACCAGACCTCTACACCCAATCCAGGGCCCAGGGAATTGCCCATCCAGCTATCTGTGCACAGCCACGACAAAGTGCAGAGGTGCACCACTCCTGTTAAAACTACCATGGGAACTCACTTTTCTCATTAATCGCAGATGGGAATATGGTATCCTGGAGTTATTTCTGACCATTAAGTGGTTTTTTAATGAAAACAGGCCTTGGACGTCAGTCACAATTTAACAACTGTTATGGGTGGCAAGTGTGTGCCCACCATGCTGACCAGCCGACTTGGCCTGGGCCAGAACAGGTGTGGTTGGCAGCTGACCCCAATAGACAGAGATACTGGAGCAAGGCACAGTGAAACAGACAGACCTATGAGCAGGCTCAAGAGCTAAGATACACCTACTGCAAGCTACGACAGATGACACCAACCTGGTAATATAAGATGGAAAACTTGCCCTAGGCTAAATGGGAAAATGGGAAGGCCCCTGCCTAGAAGCAAGGCGTTCTGACAAGAACGGCCCCACAGTCTTCACCTCAGGACTAATTCTCCCTGTCAGGACCAAGAGAGGTATACTGAATACAGGACACACTAAACACAGAATAGGACTGACTTATCACAGAGATGGGAATGATGCAAGGACTAGAAGGAAATGAAAAGACAAAAGCACAAGGCAAAGAACATGCAGTCTTATCAAAAACAGAGACCAAGTTGGGTGACTGACACAACATGCACCAACACTGAGGCAATGAGGGATGATTCTCAGCTCAGCTAAATAGGGAGGTGATTGACCATGCCTTACAGCTGAGCTGGGAACACTGGAGAATATAACTCCTGCATTGCTGTTGAGAAGTGTGCAGCAATTCAAGTTACAGAGAAGACAGGATGACGCCCGCATCTGTCAGAAACAGCAGGAGGCAAGCAAGTCTGAGAAGCAAGCCTAATACCAACTTTGCCCTCACTTAACTTCTAAACAAGTAGAAAGAGGGTAAAACCGACACTTCCAGTGTGTTTCTGAGTAAATTCTAGCCAAGACTGATCACATGACCCCCTTCTCATTTGAGAAACCTGAGCTGAACTCAATATGGTCACTGAAACCATCTACTTCACTAAAAAATGCAGCCTTCCCGTCAATTAATACTTTCACACATTGGTAGTCAATTTATTCTTTATCATACCAGTTAAACGAGTGTGTCCAGACTTTTGCTCCACTCTGTACATCTAATATGTATGGCTAGCGTTACATTCTGGTTACATTAGAGTCATGGCTTCAGTTTATAATGGAATCTAGCAATGCTATACTGGATGTGGTTTTCTACAAATCCTGATGAAAACATTAACTTTAGTGGGGTCCACAAGGGTTCCATTGGAATTTCAGTATTTTTGGCAGCGGAACAATGCTGCAGACTGTTTCAATTACTATTGTTTAATAATTACCGCCTTTTCTGCCACTTATATACATTTCATTCTGATACTTATATAGAACTAGTAAATAGATATCAGATCCCAGTTTATATTCCGGTCTGTTTCTATTCTTTGAGTCAGCTCGGCACTTGTGGTTTATAAAGGAAATGTAATAAAGCATTTTGCAGTCTTTCTATTCTAGAACTCTGTTCTTGCGGAAAGTACTTTAGTAATAATACAGTCACAGAGGCGAATAATGTATTGTACTTCATAGAAGAAAAAAAGAAGACATAAGGTATTTTATATATCACACATCAAAGGAAAGTCTTAATAAGCACCTAGCATAAAAAAGTTACTATCCCTCCTTAGGCAACTGTAGATGTGTATTAGATGTAGTGTAGCCATAAATGTCCCTAACTTGCACATTATCGCTTTTATTTCCTCTGCTGCCTTCTGTACAGTAAGTGCACATTTTCTCTCTATACCTGCTGAACGGTAAGTGGGCTCTTCACTGTGCTCTCAGCCAATTTGATGTCCCTCCTACAGCTCCCTCTCTCCTCTATGTCTTTAAACCAGTGTTCCCCAACTCCAGTCCTCAGGGCACCCAACAGGTCATGTTTTCAGGATTTCCTCAGTATTGCACAAGTGATGTAATTATTGTCAGTGCCTCAGACATTGCCACAGGTGTTCTTACTATAGGAGATCCTGAAAACATGACCTGTTGGTGGTCCCTCAGGACTGGAGTTGGGGAATACTGCTTTAAATGCTGAGTGAAAGTCTACGACTACATTCCCCTTTTATCCCCTCTTCTCTGTTTATTGTTTAACACTAGATGGATTTTTTGGGAGAATGAGGTTTATGAACAATTGGAGAAAGCCTTTAAGTAGGGAAAGGGGTGCTAAAGGCTAGTCAGAAGGGGGAACCAAGTGCCTTTCTATACCTATAATGGACTGCTATGTAACCTTTTTTTGATTTTTTTTTTTTAGCTTTCTTTAAATAACCCTTGTTTCATTTCCTGAGGCATTGCACAGATGGCCATTAATTTGTAATGTGCATTCATGTATATATAAAGTGGGCTGCATAGTATTTACAGTACTGTGCAAAAGTTTTAGTCAGGTGTGTAAAAAATTCTGCAAATTAAAAATGCTTTAAAAATAAAAGTGTAAATAGTTTATTTTTGTCACTTAACAATAGGGAATTAATTCTGACCAAATCCTCAACTCCATCTGCTGAAATGCAATCACAAACTTGAAAGGAACCTTCACTATACTTCATTGCTGTCTGCAGACACTCATTATTGTACCGCTCCCCAGTCCTTTGGTGAACAAACTGCCTTCTGTTGCCATTTTGACTCTTCATTTCAGAGCACATACTGCCATATTTCTGCACCCCAGTTTCTATATTTTCATGTATAGTTGGCTTGCTTGGCCCTGTTTCTATGTATGGCTTTTTGGGTGCAGCTCGTCCATGACCACTTCTGGCCAGACTCCTCCGAACAGTAGATGGGTGTACCTGGTTCCTACTGGATTTGGCATTTCTGAACTGATGGCACTGTTGGGCATCTTCCAATTTCAAAGAAAATTAATGATGTGTCTTTTGTCTACTGCACTGAGTTTCTTCAGCCGACCACTGCATCTACAGTCCTCAATGTTACCCTTTTCTTTGTGCTTCTTCAAAGAGCTTGAACACCACATCTTGAAATTCCAGTCTGCTTTGAAATCTTTGTCTGGGAGAAACCCTGATGCAGTGTAACTACTATTATAAGCCTCCAAACAGCAGTATAAGTAACTTGCATCTTGTTGATGTGATCAGCTTTGCCACAGTGTATGACTCGTGACATGAAACTGTCTTCCACAACCTCACCGTTGTAGCACAGTTTGGCTGTTCCTCATCCAATTTTAAGCCTCCTACACAGCTGTTTCTGTTTCAGTTAATGACTGTATTTCACCCTACATATGAAAATGATGATCATTATCATCTGTTTGGTATAATTGGTTGATCATACACCTGACTATAATGCTACAAAATTCCTACCATTATGCGAGTGTACCTAAATGAATTGATGCTGTTTTGAAGTGCAAGAGTGGTCAAACCAAATATTGATTTGATTTAGATTTGTCTTTTTTTCATGCACTTTGTGTTTATGTTAATTGACAAAAATAAACTAGCAACACTTCTGTTTTTTAAAGCATTCTTACTTTGCAGCATTTTTTTCACTCCTGTTGTAGTGACCCAGAGTTAGTGGGGCCCTTCATAATGTTCTATATCTGTCTCATGTCAATATCTTGTTAGTTTCTTGTTTGTGGAGTGCATTTGATCTATGTGTATCGAATGTTTGCAGGACTGAAAGAGTTAACGTCTGGTATGTTCTGTCCTGTCTAGAAAATGTATCGTATTCATTGTATCATTTTGTAGTTATGTGATCAGGATATATGTATATGTGTTTGCAAGAATGCAGGGCAGAGTAGAAAAAGAGACAAAGAAGGGAAAAACGAGGAAAGAGAGAGGTGAAGTGAGTGGGTGAACCACACAGACACTGGACAGATTGGTCTCTGTGGGGGAGCATTGCAACTTCTTTGCACTCAGCCTAGGAGACCTTGGTGCTTCTGCTGAGTGCTTTGAGAAGGACAGACTGCTTCATAGTGAGAAGAAGAGAGAGTGAGTGTTTGCCAGGAGAGGAATTTCACAGATAACTTTGACTGTGGATTATCCAGATGTCCCGAGAATCCTCCCGGTTGCACTACTTTGACTTGTTTCTATACCGAGACTCTTTTTTGGATCTGAGCTCAAGAGTTTACAGTAAACAAGAAGAACTGACGGTTCCCGGTTCTTGTTCAGAAAGTTACCCTGTGTGTGGACTACTTTAATACATTTGAAAAATCAGCCGCAGAGGACTGAACGGTGGCATCAAGGGTGACAACTAGACTTTAACCCCCAGTTACTACCCCTATGATCTTTCCCAGCGGTAACCTGGTCAGGTCCCGAGCTACCCTTAGAGAGAGGAGATGGTAGAGCCCCGTGACAAGGCCTTTCTCTACCCTGCTGTCTCCTCGGCTGTGGGCCGCTCCTCGGACGCTGCACTATCTATAGGTTTTGCACAGTAGTGTACATATTCTTTCATTTTGCAGGTCGGCTGTGGTAACACTGTGTGAGCAGGAAAGTCTTCTGGAAGACAGTCTTGCGGTAGGATTGGAGCTCAACTAGGCCCAGGAAGAGCCTGATGTTGGCTGGTGGGATTAGAAGCTGAGCTGAGCAGGTGGTGAACCTGAGTTTGGGAGTCATGATGGAGGGCTTGTGCAAATCTGGAGAAGAGAGTCACCACAGAAAGTGAACAGATCCTTAAGAGAAAGGCAGTACAACTGACTTACTAAATGGGTGTTGGAATGTGTGCCTAATAGTGGTTTGGGAGCTGACAGTGAGGTGTCACACAGGAAATGAGCCTGCCATCATTGCATATGGGTTGTGTTCTGGATGGTGGTGGCTGAAGTGTTACATCAGCTCTGTGTGGTAGCTTTGGGAGGCCAGTAAGACCAAGAGAATAATCAACCTAGTTTGGGAAGCAGTATTGGGGGCAAGCATTACTGTGTTCAAAGTGAGGCTGCAGTCAGGTCCCGATTGGAATTGGTAGGGATCCTTATTAGGCAAGCCAGCGAGACATCTTCTGGGAGCACTGCTTGTGATGCAGGCCTGAGATGTGGCCAAGAGATACAGTCTTGGACTAGAATGGGCTGTGAGGATTTTACAGTGGAACGAGTGCTATAGTGAAAGTCTCTGAGCAATTTGAGGCCTAAAGGTGGCCATACATAGACAAAAGTAAATGTTAGGTCAGTATGAGCCACTTTGCTGGGGGTCTGAGTTCTCTGTGGACTTGTGTCCTGGATTACGGGTGGAATGGGTTTCGGCTGGGTTGCTGGTTTAGTGCACCTGGGGGTTAATTGGGAGGGTTCTTAATTTCTCCTCAGACTTATAGCTGTGCTAATTAATTGTTCTATTCAGTCTCCTTCTGGACCTGCTAGAGAGCATAGCTTGTGCAGTTACTCATGTGGTGCTTTGGCTTCCTGGGTTTTCTGCAAGCATTATATTAAGTTTTGTGTTTTGTGTTATGGTGGAGTGTGTGCAATTGGATGGGGGTTTTGGTATTGCCAGGCCAGGGTGAGCAAGTACCCCTGGCTCCAGCACGAGTGCGTCCTTATCAGAATGATCCACTCATTATTTAGGCAGGGACTGTTTCAGCTTTTAGAATCCTATAGTTAGGGTTCCCATTTACTTTAGTGTCTCGTTTTCCTGTTTCTGTTTGTTTTTCGGGTTCTGTGGTGTTAACAGTCCCCGTGTGTTTGTCCCAGGAGATTACTTCTGTCCACATGTGGTAGCAGACGCTACAGTAGATTTATGATTGTGTTACATGTCCCTGCAACTGGGACGTCTACCAAAGGCCAATGGCCACTCACTCCCAGGTAGGTCTTGGGGACCATGTCATTGATGTCAATCCCTTTGTGCCAGGCCAATCCCCCATGTTTCACTTGAACAGCCAATGGTCTGGTGAACCATAGTTTTGCAGATGCAGCTATGCACATTTTAGTGCATATTAACGGTCACGGTCATTCAAATTGCTCAAACATATTAAACAACACTGGGCAATGGACGAATGATGTTTCTGGAAACAGTTACATACAAACAGCCACCAAACCTAAGCAGTTTTCTCATCGGAAATGCCCCTCAGAACCATCAGAGAAATGCACTTTGCCTTATAACATCAAAATTGCAAGACCTGTATCTACATCTTACCAACAAACACAGTCTACATACCCAACACACAACGGGACTATAAAATCACTGACACCGTATCATAATGTACATGATATGGTGTACAAAGTGCCCTAAAATAATCTCTATTGAGGAAACAGTGCAAAAACTACAGTACAAGATGAATTTGTACAGACATACAATAATGAAGAAGCATGATACACCTATGAGCAAATATTTCTCTGGGCCTGAACAGAATGTGACAGATTTATGGGTCTTAATCTTGAAAGCTCAATTTAAGAATGACAGATGGAGAAAACTCTGGGAATTCAAACTGACAAGAACTTTCCAGTCATTAACACAAGGATTGAATCTAACCCCGGGATTAATGATTCATTACACCCATCACTCTGATTCTTGAACTATGACCAAAGTCATCAACTTTTCCACTTAAATCTTAACCCTTGCCAATCCAGTGTTGGCCCACGTCCGACATTAAGATTTTCCTTCATAGCTCTGATGTTGGACAAGACTAGACACGTTTCTAATAATATGCAGGACAGAGCTCCGATGTCAGAGGCTGGTCTGCATATGTATGCTACACTATACAGGACAGTGATCCATCAGAGCTGTTCTCTATACTGTAGCGCTGTCCCCTATACTATCCTGTATAGTGTAGCATACATATGCAGAACAATCTCCGACATCGGAGTTATGCTGGGAAATCAGTGGGTCGACACTGAATAGGAAATTGTTGATTTTCAAAAAATTGCTAATAAAATCATTGTGACAGCTCATTTTTATGTGTTTCTGTTGCGTAATTCAAAAGGAATCCACAATGCGCTTTCCCACCCAAAATAAATAAAAGCTGGAGAGTTTGCGGGTGGTAGGGAAATTGGACTCGAAAGAGTTAAAACACAAAACCCTAGATTATAGTGCCTCTCAAAATGATAGTAACCAAAACGTGTGTGGTAGTGTAGTTGGGATTTTGTAAAGTTGGACCATATCATTATATATGGACTAAAAATTGTCTTCTTTCTTAAAGGGGTTTTCCAGGCAAAAACTACTGATCAGTGATGACCTATCCTCAGGATAGGTCATCAACAGAGATGAGCGAGCGCACTTGTTAAGGACAGATACTCGAGCGAGTATTGTCCTTTTCAAGTACCTGCCTTCTCGCACGCAAAGATTCGTGTGTCGGCGGTGGTGAGTGCTGTGTTGCGGGAGTGAGCAGGAGGGAGCAGGGGGGAGAGAGAGATCACCACCCTGTTTCCCCCCGCTCTCCCCCGCCGGAATCCGAATCTTCGTGGGCGAGCAGGCAGGTACTTGAAAAGGATGATGCTCGCTCGAGTATCTGTCCTTACCAAGTACGCTCGCTCATCTCTAGTCATCAATAGTTAATCACTAGGGACTCACTCATCAGAATGCCTGTTGATCAGCTGATCGTCCAGCTTATTGTCAGTGCAGTAGGTTCGGACGTCGCCATTGGGGACAGGAGCGGAAGTGCCATAGCCGACCTCACTCCCATTGAAATCAATTGGAGCTAAAACTTTCTATTACCCGTCCGTGTCCGACCCCGGTGTTGAAGGTGGAGGTGCTGAAAGTGTAATAGATGGTTTCAGCTGCCATAGATGCCAAGTGGTGGGTCCCCAGTGATTAACTATTGATGACCTATCATGAGGATAGGTTATCAATAGTTTTTGCTTGGAAACCCCCTTTAAATGGAAATCTCTTTGTGGAAAGTACCATGGTCCACATTACAGGCTGCCAAAAAGTGAACATGCCAAGTATTATTATTGGTTTTGGTAAAGTGAGAGGAAAGTACGTAAGGGTTTTAGAGTTAGGACTAAGTAGGTGGTAGCTCCCATTATTTTTTCTTCTACAAAGAGTATATTAGACTCAGTTAGATGGCACTGTAGTGATTATGGATAATCATCCCAGATTAATTGGGAATTATGTATTTCACATTTTATATATATCACTATCAGCTATCCTTATATGCTTTAAGATGAAGAAGATCATGTTGGTTGCTAAATCTACCTAGGAAACAATTTAAATTGCAAAATATGCCATTACTCTCCGACACGGATGAACAGTAAGACACCTCCATGTTTAGAAACCCCCATTGTGCTGTTGGCACAGATGACACATTAGGGACTTGTTAAAGCATCTGCCTTTGTGATATTGAGAGCTATGGTCTAATTATTTACCTGACTGCCATATAAGATCACAATTTTACATGGGTTGGGATTGTTTAGGATTAGAAAAAAATAGTATACTTGTTCATATTTATGTATTTGTTTGCAGTGCATCAGGCTGCAAGGACAACCACCAATTCCTTTTTATGTGCCTGAAATTATATCCAATCATTAGGAATAACCGAATGACAATCACGTTGGGTGTAAAAGGTTGGCCACAGCTTAAGGCCTTAGTCACACGGGCGTTTTTTCACGCGATTTGCGCATCGCATGACGGATGCGCATGCGCAAATCGCGTGACCGGCGCCGAAAAATCGGCCCAAAAATCGCCCGAAAATCTGCTCCTAGCCGCGTTTCATTAGAAACGGGCCGGAGCTGTCCAGCGCATTGCATTCAATGGAGCCGGCAATACAGCGGCTCCATTGAATGCAAGCGCTGCGGGCGTGCGCGGGGTTAATTGTCGGGAAGGGGTTAAATATATAACCCCTTACCTGCAATGCATCCTTAAATGTGAAAAAATAAAAAAAAAGGATGTACTCACCTGCTCCCGGCAGCTGGAGATCCCGGCGGTCGGCCTGCAGTGGGTGTGAAGGAGGTGTGACTCAGGCTTGCCCCTGATTGGCTCAGCGCTGAGCCAATCAGAAGCAAGTCTCAGTCACACCCATTCATGAATTCATGAATGGGTGTGACTGAGCTCAGCCTCTGATTGGCTCAGGCTGAGCCAATCAGGGGCAAGCCTGAGTCACACCTCCTTCACACCCACTGCAGGCCGACCGCCGGGATCTCCAGCTGCCGGGAGCAGGTGAGAACATCCTTTTTTTTTATTTTTTCACATTTAAGGATGCATTGCAGGTAAGGGGTTATATATTTAACCCCTTCCCGACAATTAACCCCGCGCACGCCGGCAGCCCATTGCTTTCAATGGAGCGGCTGTATTGCCGCTCCATTGAATTCAATGGGCAAACATCGTTCTTCTCTGCCACAGCTGTTCCAGCTGTGGCAGAGAAGAATGATTTGTCTTCTATATGTTCTCAATGGGGTCGGCGCTGCTGCCGCCGGCCCCGTTGAGTGCATATAGAGAAGAGAACAGGAATCGCAGATCGCAGATAGGTGCGATCTGCGATTTCTGTTCTCTAATTTATCGGACGAGCGCATAAAAAGCGCTCATGTGTCCGATACCATTGCAAAGCAATGGTTTTAAAAAGTCGCCGGACGCATGCGCATGCGCAAATCGCGGCAATAAACGCCCGTGTGACTAAGCCCTAAGGGTAGATTCACACGAGCGTGTTTATACTAGAGCCATTGATTCCCTACGATGTGCTCACATGTCTGTGTTTTACAGGCGTGCAAACGCGCACACCTGCAAAACATAGGACATGCGTGCACCATAGGTCCCTGGTGCGCGTCAGTATTCCCCAGCAGGGAGTCCCCTTGTCACTGAACACTGTGACAGCACTGTCACAGTGTTCAGTGTGAAGTGGACTCCCTGCGGGGAGTGAAGAATCCCCTGCCACAGCTGTCACAGCTGTGGCAGATGATCACAATGTTCTCCCATTGCTTTCAATGCGACTGACACTTCTGCAGTCCCATTGAAAGCAATGGACTGCTGGCAAGCCCTGCAGGGATTTTCGGGGAAGGGCTTTAAATATAAGCCCTTCCCTGAAAAATCATCACTAGAATGTGTTAAAAATAAAAAAAATATATACTCACCTCTCCTCAACTGCCGGGGCTCAGACGTTTCTAGTCTGTCTTCTCCCTGCACTGCTCTGAAGCTCCCCTAGCAGGTGGGGATTTAAAATCCCTGCCTGCTAAAAGGGCTGTATCTGATTGGCTGACCGCTCAGCTAATCACAGACAGTGCTTGGCCATTCATAGCATTCAAGAGATCACCGTGCAGGGATTACCGTGCAGGGGTACTGTACTGCCAGAGTGTCTGAGGAGTGACCCTACCCCTATCCTCCTCTGGAGAGTTCCTTTACCATGAGTGGTTCCTGTTAGATAACTGAGACTGCAGGGCCGGTGTCATCTTGTGTTTCCTCCCTGACCTCAAATCTGCTGTTTTGCCTGCATGGCCGTCTTTTGCAATTTGTGCCTTGTACCAAGTTTTCTACAAGTAAAGTTTTGCCAGGCCCTGACCGTTCCCAGGGACCTGAGGTACTTTAATACTGTCTGCTGCTCCTTTATTGTTTTGCCGCAGAGGGTCATTCCGCTAGGTAACAGAATGGTGGCGTTACCCGTGACAACGTTATCTCCTGTTTCCATGTTTCTTGGCCATCCCTCTCCTAGGGGTGTCCGGAAGAGGCCCAGTGCTGCTCTGGCCAAGTCTACTTGTGTCCCTCCGGGAGGGAGCCTGGGAAGTGCCACCGTGACAAGTGTCCACTCTACCCTCCGAGCTTCTCAACGTATGCCCTGTGAACTGAGTCACCCTATGGTACGCTGCACCTTGGAGCCCCCTTAGGAAATCAAGGCTCAGGGCAAATGCCTATTTTGGCAGTTTCTACAGGGTACCCTGTAGGAAAGCATGATGGGAGTTATTGATCACCTTTCAAAATCCTGCAACCTTCTTGTATTTTAAACATTATTCTACGGTAGATACTCTAGGTTCTCAATCTTTATTATCTGTACACCGGGAAGTGTATTTCCTTGTATTGTGCTCATGCTGCACTTTTAACCTCTTAAGGGTGACTACCCATTACAGTTTTTTTTTTCACTGCGAAATTTGCTGCGTTTTTTTTTTCTGCAGGAGTCTATGGGCCTTGTAATGTTAAAATCGCGATTGCGCAAAATTGAATTTCGCAGTGAAAAAAAACTGTAGTGGGTTGTCACCCTAAGGATGCTGTCTTTTTTTTTTTTACATTTTTGGGTTCTCCAACCCCACTTAAAAAAAACATTGTCTGCGAACTTGTGCTTTGCGGAAGGACTTTAATTTTTCAGTGATACAATTTAATGTACCATATAATGCACTGAATTTTTTTTTATTTCGAAAGGGAGTAAAAAAAAAAAACACAATTGCGCCATCTTCGTGGGGGTCTATCTTTTACGGCATACACACTGCTGCAAAAATGACATGATAACTTTATTCTGTTTATTAGTACAATTACAATACCAAATTTATCTACTTTTTTTTGCAGTACTACTTTTAAAAAATAAAATATCTTTAAAGGAAACATGTCCTGCCCCCACAGCATCATAAACTACGTTATGGTGCTCTTAGGGGAGGTGACAGGGAGCTGGGTGATGTATTTTTTATACTCGTCCTCTCCTGTGATCCAGTGGTGTTTCTTTCTGAAATTGGTGGACAAAAAGTTGACTTTTTTCTGAGTCCTGTGCTCTCTCTGTTCTATACAAGTCTAGGGAGAGTGCATTTTTTAAGTCCCTAAGGGAACTTGAACTTGCAATCATTTGATTGCTTATACCATATACTGAAATACTTCAGTATTGCAGTATGTGGTATTTCTCATGGCATTGTATTAAGACCTGCTGCAGGCAGGTCTTAATAGGCAAAAATGCATGGCAGTCCTTCAAAAGGCCCTCAAATGTTACAGCAGGATGGCTTCTCGCAAACTCATCACTGAGGGTCGTTTGGGGCACACAATCACTAATCAGGCCATTTAAATGTCGTCAGAATCGACAGCAACATTTAAAGGTTTAACAGCCCTGACTGTTATGAACACTGATCATAGCTGTTGTGACTGAGTGTCAGCAGTCAAAGACAGCCAACAGCGCCTGTGTATAGCAAGCTCAGCATCTGAACTCTCATTATATGAATGCCACACACATAGGACGTATCTTTACTGTAGGAAGCACCTACACACATATAAAATAAATAAAAAATAAATCTTATTATTTGTCTAGTGCCAACTTATTCTGCAGCGCTTTCATGTAATTCATTTATTACCCCCACCAAGCTGGGTACTCATTTTTCGGATCTCGGAAGGATGGAAGGCTGAGTCAACCTTGAGCCGGCTACCAGAACCATTCGGGGATTGGACTTGCAACTTTCAGGTTGTGAGTGAGGCTGGGTTCTCACAGGGCGGATTCTCGGCGGAAATCTCGCAGTTTGGCCGCAGCAAAAAAACGCGAGATTTCCGCCGGGAGAACCACTGCTGCAAAACCCGCGGCGGCTTTGAAGCGGTTCGGCCGCTCGCTCTTCCGCTGCGGCCCGTGCTCCCATAGAAAGGGTTAACTTAACATCAATCCAGTTTGCAGAATAGCTCAGACATTGTGAGCCTGCAATGTTCTTTAGACTATCTCAAGAATTGCCTTTTCATTAGATTGTCTCATTTATTCACTCTTCACGGCTGCAGGAATCTTATGCCATCTTTGTCATATGTCTGGGTAATTTGTTTTGATACATATCACATCTACTACCTTCAGAATGTGAGATAAGTCTTTATTTTTCCTGATTGTCTTTCAAAACTTCAATACAAGTCGTCTCCGTCACTCCCATCACTCAGTTTACTCATCTCAGATTCCACAAATCATAAATCAGTTTTCCGGTGCAGGATTTTGAGAAATACCATTACGCTAGAACTTGTTTTGATGATCATTGGAGGTAAGCATCAACAAGGAAATTGTCAGATTATTTATGTAGATGCGTTGAAAACAAGGTCAGGAAGTCTATTCATTACAGGTAGTACAACAAGTTGTATCACAGGTTTTTTTGTACATCACTCAATCCTATTGATATATAGTAGATGGGAATACAAAATGTTAAGTTCAAGGTGACCTTCAAAACAGGGGGGAAAAAAAACTTTTTTCGCCTGTGTGAGATTATTTTTGGCACCAGATATGATTATAAGCCAAGTTTATAGAACACTGGATGAAGTGTGATGTATAATTAAGACATGGAAATGCTTACTTAGCATAACAGGATGTGCTGCACACTGGTATATAAAGAAGAGTAGCCGTGTTAGGTTTTGATTTTCAATAAAAAAGAGATGTGTTCTTTTGTAGAATTATGTAAGGTTATGAGCTAATATTACAATTATGATATGGTTATCATTCAGTAGAATTGAAATGGAATCCTAAGCTCTAGCTCACGACCTGAAGGTTGCAGGTTCAATGCCTGTGTGGTTCAGATTGATGTAGCTTTCCATTCTTCTGAATTCGGTAAAATTAGTACCCAGTTTTCTGGTAAACCACCCTACAAAACAGTCTGCCAAGAAAATGTCATGATGTGATGTCACCCGAGTAGTCAGTCATGACTCGGTGCTTGTACCAAGGGACTTTACCTACCAGAATTTCCAGGTTATCCCTTACCCACAGAATAGTGGATAACTTGCTGATTGAATCTTGAGACTGGGACTGCCTTGTCCCACTCTCCTGATACTCTGAAGAGTGCTGGCTGGGTATGTGTGGTCAACATTAATTTCAATGAAAATACCTGAGTGAGTGCTGCTCGGGTATCTCGGCAGTCCCACTTAAAGTGGATGGAGTGCACCCTCCTCCTCACTGCAGAGGGTGCAGTAACCCCACAGTGAGGAGCACAGGGGACATGGGATTATTGAGATTGTCGGGGGTCTCAGAGGTCTCCCACTGATCAGTAAGTTATCTCCTATCCTGTGCATAGGGTATACCTTGAAATTCTAGTGCAACCACTTTAATGTTGTAAGCTGTTATTAACATATTGAGACTGCAACTTAAAGAGAAGCCAGACATGGAGGAGCTGAGCAAAGTGGGAAGAAAATGAGAAGTGACTTGAGTAAAGAGTGTGTGCCAAGATGGGGGTGACAACGGAAGTCTCTCCTGCAAGAGCCCTGGGTGTCAGCGAAACTAATCTTCTGGACTCCGGTTTCCCCAGAACCGACTTTGTGAGTTTAACTGTGTTCACAGATATCGGCAGATGGCCAAACAGTTTATATTCATCTACTCCATGTCCTAACTTTGTGTAGTTTCCCGCCTCAGTGGATGAAAGTTTGAACTTCCCAGGTCTACCGACCTACAGCTATTACTAGTCTTCCATGCCAATGGACTGAAATCTAGATTACCTCGGACAACCGGGCAAGGATTGTGCTATTGTTCTGCGCAAATGGATCCAGTGGGGGATCCTTTTTGTTAAATTGTACTTTGTTGAAAATAAAGCTGTTATTTTCTTCTATGATGGCAACTCCTTCCTTTTTTATTACCTACCCCTGGATCCTCTGGTACACCCCAAACAATTAGGCCTATTTTCATACACAGCCCTAACCAGAATCAGTATGGCCAGAAACCTGCCACAAGTCCCTAATGTCACTGGGCAGTTAAGAAAAGCGAACCATGACGGAGATGATGGAGCTTAGCCTTGTAGTCCCTGCTATGGAAATAAGCCAGTTGCATATTGCCTCAGTTGTCATTGACCCGGATGACCAGGAAAGCACTGAATCTTTGACCTGCAGCCCCGTTTCACTAGTACCAAGGTTTTCTTGCATCAAGGAAAGCTAAGTAGTTTCTTCTAAAGCTTTCCATGCATGTTACATAGCTGTTATTCATCCTACAGCTATTCCTTCTTACTTGCCAGCATATACACATCTCGGTTTGGCCAAGTGCTTGTATTTTAAATCAAGAGAGGGGAATAAGCTTCTACCAGACACTTCCTGCAGCAGCTTATCTCCAGCAGGAACAACATATGTCAGGGCAGAGACTGGGCATCCCCATACACATTGAATGGTTTTTGGTTCCAACTAACGGAAGCACACAACAAATCAGACCTATTCTATTGCTTGGTTCTGTCTTAGAATGGTCTGTAGCCATAGAAATACCTAAATATCATGACTTAGGGAAATTACTATTTTTTTTGAATAGCGCTAAATAAGTATTTGGATTTACAAATTTCTACCCCAGGGTAGTATTATCCCATACATGGTCCGCATAAAATGGGGTTGGTTTATTTTGGGTCTCACCAACTTTTTCGTAATCCATCCAAATCACTCCAGCTGTAAGATCCTGAATTTTATATTTCACAAGAGTTGACCATTAAGTGCGAATATTTACCTTTGGATTGAGCGTGGAGCTTTACCCATTCAGTTTATATTATTGCATACTGAAATACGCATTTACTGAACTATATAAAACTCTTCTTTATTTGCAGAAGATTTAAATTTTATTACATAGGAGTGAAGTTTAATATTTACACTTCATAACATTTTTAACATTTGCAGACGTTTGGTGAATAGTTGTTACTAAAATCCGGTTATTGACCTTCATTACTAGAGCTCCTGTTCTGGTTTTAGGACTAATTGTGGATCTCTTCTATCAAAAATAGCAAGTTGTAACCAAGCTTTTAGTATATGTAGTTTAACAGAATTTTAAATCTAGTAATTTTTGTAAGCGAATCTAATTTTTCACAAGGTTTTTATTCAAGCCTTAAAGTATAAACATTTATATGTATTGAGAAAAAATAAAGATAAGTTGCATATACTGCCAGCATTTCACTTCTGTATATCAATAAACAACTTCCATTTTAATTTAGTAATACTAGCCTTGGCAGGTGCACCCAGGGATCATGAATATGGGGTTTCATAAAGTTGGATCAGGCACCTTCAAGGCCATCTAATAAGTATAAGTTGCCCTTGTCAAAGTAGTAACAACCCGCCAAGATATAAGAAAAACCAAAAGAAACTAATGGTAGAAGAGTGGAATGGAGCCGCAGGTGTAGTAGCTGTGCTGGTCACTGGAGAGTAGTCAAGATAGCCAGGAGTCGTTATTGGGAAGTCACGGTATGCAATACAATGGGATAAGATGGAATCGTAGTCAAATGGAAGCCAGAAGTCAGCAGCAGCAGGAGGTATCAGTATGCAGTACAATGTGATGAGACGGAAGCATAGTCAAATAAAAGCCGGAGGTCAGCAGCAGTAGGTATCAGTGCAATCACAGAGGAGCAGGAGGAAGAGGAGCTTGATCAAGGTGGAGGAGCACAAAAATCATGCACTGGATCTGAGGCATGGTCAGGCTTTTATAGAAGTCCTAATTAGTAGCAGGACGGGGAGACAGGAAATGGATTTAGCAAGCTAAATCCACTTAGCTTAGCATAGAACAAGGCTAAGCTGTCCAAATACTCGATAGCCCAGGGGAGAAAGCTGCTGACTGGAGCACAAGAGGTCTAAGGTTCGAGTCATAACATATATGTTAATTGATGCTACGCTTTAATAGAACTGTGTGTAAATCTTTGTTTGGTAATGAAGTCCTTCCAATTGTTTAGTATCCAGTACAGTACTTTGATCTCTACTTTTTTGCGATAGTCATGGCAACATTAAAATCCTGATTGTGCGGTACTATTACGTATCTTGCTCATTAATTTTTATTCTTGTATATTTTTCAAATAATTGATAGTATAATGTATTCATGCCATGGATGATTGTTATATTGTTTATCCCTTTGTCTTTATGTTGTTTTTCTCTTTTGATATGTTTCACCTTTTTTTTACTCTTTTTGTATCTTTCTTTTCTTTTTTTATCTTCCCTTTTTTTAACCTGATCTTCCCATCTCCTATGCAGGAGTTTTCTCCTTTTGTTTCTAGTATAATGTCAAACTAACTCCGCAAACTAATTCCTGAGATGTGGGACCGTGTTATTTTACTACATTTTCAACCAATGCTGTAAGCTGCTATTCCTGAAATGATCTGTGATAGGTCAACCCTGCGGTCCGTTACTATCTAAGCATCAATTTAAATCTAAGGCTTCAAGATGGAAATCCTTTCTTTCTTCTATAAACAACTCATAAGAAAACCACTGAAGCAGTTTACAAATTGAATGATTTTTACTGTTTCAGTAAGAGAGGTAAGACGGAGCTGATGATAATTGATAGGTATATCCTTTGATCTTTGTTCAAACATCAACAATTAATGGACGCAAACACACTCATGAATTAATGAATGCTGCATACATGATGAATATTTTAATAACTGTAGTGTCTATTTGCTTGGTATTAAATGTCACATTGCTAGATGATAAAATACATAATCGTATTGTAGAGGACACGCTAAATTTGTTACCAGCTATCTAACAGTCTTTAGTTTAGCTATCTAACAGGCTTATAGTTAAGGCCCTCTAATAAAATATCATCTGCATTACTGTTCAGAAGTGAATCTTCATGGCTTATAAATAGAGATGAGTGAGTATACTCGCTAAGGCACATTACTCGAGCGAGTAGTGCCTTAGCCGAGTATCTCCCCACTCGTCTCTAAAGATGCGGGGGGCGGGGAGTGGCGGGGGAGAGCGGGGAGGAGCGGAGGGGAGATCTCTCTCTCCCTCTCTCCCCCCCGCTCCCCGCCGCAACTCACCTGTCACCGGGTCCGGCCCCCGAATCTTTAGAGACGGGCGGGGAGATACTCGGCTAAGGCACTACTCGCTCGAATAATGTGCCTTAACGAGTATAATCGCTCATCTCTACTTATAAACCACAGACCAATTAAACCATTTCCACATCCCTTCATTTTAAAGGAGTTCCAGTACAACATCCATAGTATAAATTATAAATGTTTGATCACTGGGGGAACCACTGCTGGTATCCTCACTGATCGTTAGGACAGGGAACCTGAATCCCTTCGCTCACTGCAATTTCGCAGTGAGGAAGAGTCAGAACAAAGCGGTGGTTGAGCATGCACATTATAGCTCCATATCTATATCTATTGGGCTGATGGAAACAGACGCTGTCCTGTCAATCAAAAGTTTACAATTCTGCTTGGAGAAGTAAAGATACAATAAACAGTAGATTTCAAGGAACATATATTTTGACATTATATTCTTAACCATAATAAGTTATATAAGTCATAGAATGTGTAGTTGTAAAGGGGGGGTGCTGCTCTGCTATTCCACTTACTTGGACAAGCAGTTTTGAGTTTGGTAGGCTTGAAGGGGAAGAAATTGATTAACAAGGAGTGCTGAAAAGACATTCTGAGCTAGGCTCTGCCCCAGCGGTGACATCACTGTACTGAGCCTCATCCCCTCCATGATAAGACTGGACAGCAAGAAAGGAGACACCTCCCTCTGAAAAGGTCCCAAAGGTTCTAGGGCTCTATATAGAGTAAATTGGAGCTGGGCCACAGGGTTAAAAGGTGCAGGGACTATTCTGTGAGCAGAGTTGCTGTGGGGCACCCCATGTAATTACAGACTCAGTTTTTAGTTACAAAGCCACTGTCTTCAGTCTGTGTAAGAATGAATAACTGTTTGTGTAATGAGGATTTGCAGTTTGAAAACATATTAAGTGAAATACAGTAGATGAAAAGTGAAACATTGGATAACAGATTGTGATGGAAAAAAATGAAGTGAATTAAAGTGTTTTAGCAAGTGTGTGCAGAAGGTTACAAGAAAGTTGAATTGAAAGGATGTTTATGTACAGTGGTTTAAAAGTTGTCTGTGCAATGTGAATTGAAAATGTGTGATTTTTGCTGCACAAGAGAATTAGAATGTGATATATGTTTATTCTGAAGGGCTCCTGTATGTGTTATTCATGAGATGTGCGCTGCTGGACTGTTAGACTTAAAGTGTGAAACAAGAACTCAAACCAGAAGGGTTGATAGAAAGAAATGGAGGAAATGAGAGTATGTAATGGTTTTGCACCTCCTCAATACACAGCAGCCTAGCAAAGAAATGTAAAAAAAAGGTGTTTGATGTGCATAACACGAATACATGGTGTATTCACAATATTAAGTTCTACTTATTTGAATACTATTGAAGTATGATACTAAAATGAAATAATTATGCACTTGACAAACCCGATGAGCGCATTGCAAACAGAATAAAATAAATAACAAATTTGCCTAAAGGATATCACATTTCCAATGTGGGTTGATTTATGGTGTTCGAGATCTGCCCTACAACCTATTAGGGCAGACATAATTCCAGTGATACATGCAGAAATTGAATATACCCCAAATGGTATTAGGGTTATTAGGCCCTTTAATGAATCAGTAGATAACTTCCATTTGTGCAGTTCATATGGTTACAGATTGTAAATTCTTCCATTATCTGCAATAAGTTTTTGTGCAGGTTCCAGAGGTGTTATGGGCCTTTTATTGTCATGGTGTCTTATGCAGGCATGGAAATTCTACAATGAGTACAGCTTAAAAATCCTTCAGCTACCAGATTCAATAAGTATGAGACTGCCCTTCCTCTAAATTTGAAAAGGGGGTAAGGAAGGTAAGGGCAGCAGGGGCAAATCTTTTACAGGCCTTGCAAGCCACTATCCACTTCTCACCCGATTGTATTGTTACCCTCGGCTCTGTTGTGGATGAACAGTTAATTTGCTTGTTAACCCTTTCCAATCCAATGTCGGACCTGCCCCGACATCATTATTTCCCTCCCTAGCTCCGATGTCGGGACAGGTCCGACACTGCAGTGCAGGAGTGCATCTGCACTTGATCGTCGGACACATCGGGTGCAGATGCACTCCTGCACTGATCCTCATTAAGCACCCCCGAGGAGAAGGCAAAAAGGGTTTTTAACCCTTTCTGCCTTCTCCTTTACACATTACATAGCGCTCAATTAGCGCTACGTAATGCACAGAGATTCAGGACGGCGATCATGTGACCGCCGGTGTTAACTGACCCCCAGCGGTCACATGAACACCGAGCCGGGAGCCTGCACCATGGGGGGAATGCGGAAGTAGTACTTCCATATTCTCCCTTCTGCCTCCCGGCCCAGCGATCATGTGACCGCTGGGTGCCACCTGACCCCAGCGGTCACATGATCGCCGAGCCGGGAAGCAGGAGGGAGAATGTGGAAGACGCCAGACAGGTAAACAGGTCCTCCCACACTGCAGTGATCACCGGCACCCTCCTGAACTCTGTCAGTTCAGGAGGGTGCAGGGAAAATGTATTTTTTCTCATCCATTCTCCCCAGCTCCAATTTATTTGGAGCTGAGGAGAATGGATGAGAAAAAATAAATGGATTGGGAAGGGTTAAAAGCTTTTGTCTTCTTGGAAAAAGCTAATAAATCCATAACCCCTGCAGATATAGCCCAGCTTACTCATGTTCCACAGACGCTATGGGCAACTAGCAAGACAGAAATTGGGAAGCTTCTTGTCCCATCTGTCTTGGTCAAGATGAAGGAAGAGGCCGTGCTTCCTCGCATGCCTCCATACCCCCTGAGGACTGTACAAGAGTCAGCCATTGAATTACCAATTCATGCCTTACTACAGGTCGGGGCCATAAAATAAATTACGTTGAATCCCACTGCATTATTTTTGCTTGGATTCAAAGAGGGGCAAATGGGCAAAGTAACCACTGAGCATCCTGAAAATACTCTGTATTTTGAATCACTAGAGCTCACAGAACAACAAGATGTCCTATGTTAACATGATTGGATTTGAGTATGTTAAAGATGAACCAATTGCTAATGCAGATTTTTCAGGGGTTTTTTGTAGAATGTTCTAGATATTATGAAGATGACCAAGCAAAACAGGTTATGCAGTGATAACCAATATTGGTAATTGCAGGGGAAAATACTCCCTTCCTAGGGGCTCTGCTCAGGAGGCAGGAGTTTAGGGTGCTTGCTACAATGTGCAAACTGGCTGAAAGTAAGACTTAATGCCTGCTCCAAATTGATCTGTGCTATTAGAATCACATTTTTTTGCACCCTTGTGGTACAGTGGAAATTTTGTTGGATCATCGAATAAACCAATCTAGAACGCAGAAGCAGTGTCTTTGTTGTACAAAGCTTTAGCTCTTCCCAAACAGGTAGTTGTCATCAAGGTCCAGTCTCACACCAAGGAACCCCTGATGCTCTAAAGAACTAGAGAGTAGATGCAGCAGCTCGACTGTCCCTGACTGAAAAAAATGTCTGTTACCTGGTTGCACCCAAAGCAGGTGTGGATATCTCTTTGTTCCTTAAATTGCAGGAACAGGTCTCAAAGGGAGAAAAGGAAGACTGGCAAATGAGAAGAGAGAACAGAACACTGATGGGGTCTGCAGGAAGGATCATCTCCTGTGCCTCCACTCCATGATGTAACACCTGAGTTATGAGCTAACCCATCAATCCAAGGAGGTAATGCGTGGTATAGTGTCTTCTGCTTGACTTACCCCAGGGTTTAATACTGCTTCGACCCAGTTTGTACAGGGCTGCATGGTATGCACCTGTCCCAACCCAGACTAATTGGTCAAAGTACCTTCTCACTGTTACGTCAAAGCCAGACTATCTGTTTCAGTGACTGCAGATTGATTGCATACAGCTATCAAAGGTAGGTGTTTTGGAGTTTGTTGATTTGCATAGACCTCTACTCAGATTAGCTAGAGGCATGACTTATAAAAATAAATAAAAATACCAATGTCAAAACTACAGCTAAGAGGTTGTCAAATGAAGTAATTTGTATATATATGGTTTACCAGAAGTCATAAAAAAAAAGAGGTACACATTTTATTAGCCTTCTACTGAGTCATACCTATGCCTAATCATAAGACTGAGTTGAGCCCCTATGAAATTGTGTTTGGTAGGGCCCCTATAACAGGTCTATACTTTCTCCAGTTCCAGCATGAGGATCTCAGTTCCTACGTGAGTGCTTTATATCAGGAGTTAACTGTCAATCATAAATGTGTATTTTCCTCAATTCTAGATCCACACTGAAAAGAGGAGTCACATAGTTTTGCTCTCAGGAGACTGGGTTGTCCTCAAAAAGACAAGTTTGGAATGAGATTTGATGGACCATACCAGATCCAGTTGACGACTGCCTCTTCAGTCAAACTGGAAGAAAAAGACAACTGGATACACGCTGCAAGAAAGTTCACACTCCTGAAAAAAAGAAAAGACTCGTCACTATTGTTATTTGCTGCCGTATACACACAGACTCAATAATGTGTTGAAATATGATTGGGACAATAAGTTTGTTAAGAATCATGAAGTACTTGTAGCATTTGATGTGTGGAAGTCACAAATAATGTTGCAACTCTGTTTTCGAATCATACCCCCTATGGAGATTGTAATAGTTTACTTAATAAACGCTTATAATGTGTGGAACAACATAAATGGTAAGACGGTAGAAAATCGGGCCAGAATGTAGGGTTTTGAAGCAACTTTTCTGCTGCAGAAATCTCACAAAATTTTCGTGTGGTCCTGCTGTGGGTATTCAGCAAGATTTCCACCCTGTATAAACCCAGCCTTAGGTATTCTCATGCATTAAACAACTGACTACAATTTAGAACAAAAAGCCCTTAATGTCATCTTATATGCTCTTGACTTAAAGGGGTTGTCCCGCGGCAGCAAGTGGGTCTATACACTTCTGTATGGCCATATTAATGCACTTTGTAATGTACATTGTGCATTAATTATGAGCCATACAGAAGTTATAAAAAGTTTTATACTTACCTGCTCCGTTGCTGGCGTCCTCGTTTCCATGGAGCCGACTAATTTTCGCCCTCCGATGGCCAAATTAGCCGCGCTTGCGCAGTCCGGGTCTTCTTCTTTTCTGAATGGAGCTCCGTGTAGCTCCGCCCCGTCACGTGCCGATTCCAGCCAATCAGGAGGCTGGAATCGGCAATGGACCGCACAGAAGCCCTGCGGTCCATGGAGACAGAGGATCCCGGCGGCCATCTTCAGCAGGTGAGTATGAAGACGCCGGACCGCCGGGATTCAGGTAAGCGCTGTGCGGGTTGTTTTTTTAACCCCTGCATCGGGGTTGTCTCGCGCCGAACGGGGGGGGGGGTTAAAAAAAAAAAAAAACCCGTTTCGGCGCGGGACAACCCCTTTAATACTGTTGGATGCACAAGGTATTCAGAAAGCTGCTCTACTGAAAAGAGCTTCAATTGATGGTATTCAATCCTGGATGTGAGAAATTCGCAGGTATGTGTTGTTTCAACCTAATTGATAATTCGGAATCTATTCATAAAAATATTCAAAAAAATTAGTACAGACACTCAGGTAAAACAACAACCAGGGATAGTGTGATTGGCTTTCCAGTTCCTGGTTCAGTGCATCTTGGCTGCATCTACTTTCAGTATACTTTGTGGTGTAGTGGTAAGTTGTATACCTCTTTGCTGCAGCATTCAGTGCATACAAAATCTAGTGGGTTTTATATAATAATTGGTTCACAAGTCTACGAATACACAACTTCGCAACTCATATTATGAAAGAAAATCCAACCCTAACATAACTAAATGATTGCGTCATGTATCTTCATGTTATATCTATCCCAGTACACAAAACATGACTCTCCTACCCTCAGACCACACTATGCAGTGGGGCCACACTATGCAGGTGTAACTAGGAAGATCATGGATAGTTCTTAGGAACGCCCATCTTTCTAGAAGTTGGTAAGGCAACATATCCCTTAGTGGTTAGCTCAATTTTCTGGGATGAGAATGGAAATTATGCTGACTGTGGGGGCTATGTAAGATGAGGAAACAGTTACAAAAGGGGGGATTTGTGAGAGAAACTATAAGATTTCCTATCCACCATTTTGTCTTTGTCTCTTCTTTTAGTCTTTCACTGTCTTTCCTTTAGCTCATACTGTTGTTTCTATCACAACTATGAAAGACCGTTTTCCAAGGTCATTTACGGAAGTCTCAAGAGAAACAGTTTTAATCGGCCTGAGACAAGTCCTACCTTTAAAGAGACGTAATTGTTCTTGTTAAGTTTTTAATAACCAAAGATAATAAATGAATTAGAATAGATTATAATAATTACATGAGGCATATTCTAGCCTAGTTTCAAATGTCTTTGTATAAAATATCTTTGCAGTTTGTCTAATAAATCTGATGACTTCCTATCACATTCAAAGTGTAGTGTGATTAGAAAGCTTCTTTGAGCTCAAACATTAACAATTAATTTGGCCACCTGAAAACATACCAACTAGCGAATATTTTACTAACATTATCCTATCTAATGGTCTAATTCATAGTGGAACAGTTGACAGATTTACTTTGTAATGAAGTATTAGTAATTGCTTTTCATAGCTGTCATTGGAAGAGAAAGAAGCATCAGAGTTTTAGCAATAATCATGCTGTGCTTACTCAGCATATAAACAAATTATCATATTGTACAACCTGCTAAAGGTTATCAAATTAAGGAGCCCTCCTATTTGACATCCTGGTTGGTTAATTTAATGTCAATTTGCAAACGGAAATACTGTTACACTTCATACAACATATAACTAAAATTTCTGTTCTGAAATGTTTTTGCTCCTTTTTTATCTATTTATCTATTTTTTTTAAACAGATAAAACCAGTACATTATATTATGATGCAGAAATCATTTAACGTAGTATTTAACCACTAAATGTATTTTGTGTTTTACACAATTAAAGCTGTTTTTAAAGGTCTCTATAGACTTTCCTATTTTAATTTCTTATGACAAGTCCTTTTGGCATATTTAATTTATCATGCAGTGCAGCACTAATTGGCTGCACTAATTATGTGTAAGATAAGGAAAAAAAAATAAATTATGTAAAAAGCAGATAAAAGCAACAAAGGTGGAGACAGAGAGACTTATTGCCAAGGAGAGTAAAATGAACCCTAAGCTGTTCCTCAATTATATAAATAGCAAAAAGATTAATACTGAAAGTGTTGGCCCTTAAATAAATAATGTAGGAAAAATTGTAGAGGGTGATAAAGAGAAAGCAAATCTATTAAATAACTTTTTCTCCAGTGTATTCACAGTGGAAAATGAAATATCAGATGAAATACAGAGTGAGGCCTCGGTCACACGGGCGTTTTTTCCCGCGATTTGCGGATCGCATTACGGATGCGCATTCGCAAATCGCGTGACTGGGGCCGAAAAATCGCACGAAAAATCTGCTCCTAGCCACGTTTCATTAGAAAGGGGCCGGAGCAGTGCAGCGCTGTCCAGCGCATTGAATTCAATGGAGCCGGCAATACAGCTGGCTCCATTGAAAGCAATGGGCTGCAGGCGATCTTAGGATGAATTTTCGGGAAGGGATGAAAATCATCCAAAACTGTGTAAAAAGTAAAAAAAAATATATACTCACCTTGTCCCGGCAGACGGAGTTCAGCCGCGGCCAGCCGGCAGTTCTCCTGAACTGCTGTGAGTAGTATTCAGCAGCCGGGGATTTAAAATCCCCGCCTGCTGAATGAGCTGCCTCTGATTTGTCACAGCCCTCATCAATCAGAGGCAGCTCTTACTCACCCATTCATTAATTCATGAATGGGTGAGTGAGTGCTGCCTCTGATTGGCTCAGTGCAGGGACCAATCAGGGGCAGCTCTCAGCTGTCATTCAGCCCTTCCCGAAAATTCATCTTGAGATCGCCCGCAGCCCATTGCTTTCAATGGAGCCGGCTGTATTGCTGGCTCCATTGAATTCAATGGGCAAACATAATTCTTCTCTGCCACAGCTGTTACAGCTGTGGCAGAGGAGAATGATTTGTCTAGTATATGTTCTCAATGGGGTCGGCGCTGCTGTTGCCGGTCCCATTGAGCGCATATAGAGAACAGGAATCGCAGATCGCAGATAGGCGCGATCTGTGATTTCTGTTCTATAATAAATCTGACAGGCGCATAAAAAGCGCTCATGTGTCCGATACCATTGCAAAGCAATGGTTCTATAAAAACGGCGATCGCATGCGCAGATCGCACCAGAAATCGCCCGTCTGACCGAGGCCTGATAATGTAAACTCTCCATTAAATGTCACTAGCTTAATGCAGGAAGAAGTGCAGAGATGCTTTAAAAAGATTTAAATAGATAAATCACTGAGTCCCTATGGCATACACCCATGGATTCTAAGGGAATTAAGCAATATGATAGACAGACCCTTGTTTCTTATATTTAAGGACTTTATAGTGACGGAGTCTGTTCTATTGGATTAGCACATAGCCAGTGTGGTGCTGATATTCAAAAAGGGGTCAAAAAGTGAACCTGGAAACTACAGGCCAGTAAGTCTTACTTCTGTTGTTGGCAAAATGTTTGAAGGGTTTCTGAGAGGTGCTATGTAGAGTACCTCAAGAAAAATAGCTGTATGACTCCATATCAGCATGCATTTGTGAGAGATTGCTCTTGTCAAACTAATTAGAACAGCTTTTATGAAGAGGTAAGTTCTAGACTGGACAGTGGAGAGTCACTGGATCTTGTATATCTTGACTTTCCAAAGCGTTTCTTACTGTGCCAAATAAAAGATTGGTATATAAAATGAGAATGCTTGGTCTGGGTGAGAATGTGTGTAAGTGGGTAAGTAACTGGCTCAATGATAGAAATCAGAGAGTAGTTATAAATGGTACATACTGTGATGTGGTCACCGTTAGTAGTGGGGTACCACAGGGGGCAATACTGGGCCCTTTTCTCTTTAATATATTTATTAATGACCTGGTAGAAGGATTGTGCAGTAAAATATCAATTATTTTCAAATAATACAAAACTGTTTAAAGTAATTCATACACGACGAAAGAAAATACAGTTGTTAATGGATCTGGATAAGTTGGGGACAGAAAAGTGGTAACTGAGGTTTAACACTGAGAAATGTAAGGGTATGCACATGGGCAGAGGAAATAGATGTCACCATTACACACAAAATGGGAAGCCATTGACAAACATTGACATGGAAAAGGCCTTGGGGATTTTATTTAACTGTAAGCTTAACTGGAGCAACCAGTGTCAGGCAGCTGCTGCCAAGGCAAATAGGATCATTGAGTGCATCAAATAAGGTCTAGTTGCACATGACGAGAACATTGTTCTTCCTCTTTACAAGTCACTGGTCAGATCACACATGGAATATTGTGTAGAGTTTGGGGCACCAGTACTTAAGAAGGACATATCAGAGCTTGAGTGGGTACAAAGGCAGGCAACTAAAGTAATAGACGGAACGGGTGGACTGCAATACCCAGAGAGGTTATCAAAATTGCGATTACTTAGTTTGGAAAAAAGACGGCTGAGGGTGGACCTAATAACTATGTATAAATTTATCAGGGGACGATACAGAGATCTTCCATCATCTATTTATACCCAGTACTGTGACTGTAACAATGGGGCACCCTCGACGTCTAGAAGAAAGAAGGTTTCTGACATAGAAGGGGGGCTCTTTACTGTAAGAGCAGTGAGACTATGGACCTCTCCGTCTGAGGATGTGGTGATGGTGAATTCGATAAAAGAGTTCAAGAGGGGCCTAGATGCTTTTCTAGAGCACTACAACTTTACATGTTACAGTCACTAATTACCTCAGAAGGGTCAGTGATCGGAGATTATTCCACTTCCCAGATTGGAGTTGGGGAGGATTTATTTCCCCCAAATGGGGAAAAATTGGCTTCTACCTTATTGGGGTTTTTTTTTTTTGCTTCCTCTAAATCAACATGGGGGGGGGGGGGGGGGAATAGGCCGAACTGGATGGACATAAGTCTTTTTGTGGCCTAACATACTAGGTTACTATATGAGGCTTTTGATAAATAACTGTAGCTCTAGTGCTTTTTGTCAAAAGACATTCAAAATAAAGGTGACTGTGTCATGAGAAGTGCTTTGTGTTTGGAAAGTCCAGGGGTTACAGAGTTTTTGAATACAGACGTATGAGTTAAAAGAATAAAACTATTTTTTATCTCTTTTATCATACTGTATGTATGGTTTAATATGTCATATAGATTTCATAAATACACTGAATGGCCACTTTACTAGAGATGGCCATCTGGTAGCGTGTTGGACCAGAACTGCAGCAGTTTATCTTGGCATAGATTCCACTAGGTGTTGAAATTGTTCTGCCGGAATACTGGCCCATGTAGACAGTAAGCTTCATGTAGTTGCCACGGATTAGATGAAGTTACTGATTTGTTCTGAACACTTAACAGGAAGGGTTCACCGATTCATGCTGCTTGTGCCAAATTCTGACCCTCCCATCAGCATGGGGCAACGGAAATCTGGATTCATATGGTCAGGTGATGTTCTTCTACTGCTCAGTGATCCAATTTGTGGTGTCTTTTGCCCACTAGAATTTTGCTTTTCTGTTTCTGGAACTGGTCGCTTGCTGTTATAGCCCATCCATGCTAAGGAATGATGGGGTTGTGTGTTTGGACACTTAGATTTTACATTTATCAGCAGGTAAGCCTTCTCCTAAGACACATAAATTCAGCTTTGAATTTAGAAAATTATGCAAGTAAAAATATAAATGTAGTGTATTGACAGATTCACAGTTTCCTTAGGAACAAAAATGTGACAATTTCCATTATATTATTATGTTTTTTTTTAGTTTAACGTGTGCTTTTTTGTCTACTTTATGCCAAAAATAAACTTTTCCTGCTGTCTTTCGATCTGAAGTCTTTGGCACAATTTTGTGAGGGACACACATCTATTTTGCCATCACATGTTCATTTTAGGTTGGAAAGCAAAGGCTCATCTATTTAATGACAGGTGTCAGATCTCTCCTCCCCCCCCCCCCCCATCCGGCTCCCTCCTGCTCTCTCCCGCAACACACCGCTCACCCTCACTGGCACCCGAATCTTTTCTCACGAGCGGGCAGGTACTCTCTAAGGACAATACTCGCTCATCTCTAATTGCCACCCATATGTTCTTTTTTTGTCAAGTATGGACACCTGCGGTGCGGACATTTTAACGAGCCCTTACGGCCAGTTAAAGATAAGCGTATTGTCACACGTCCGTAATACAGGTCCATACTACTGACAGGTCACATAACAACAGTATGCCATCAGCCTTTAGGCACGATGTCCACTGGCGGATTTGAATTGCGGAATCCATGCAGGGACGATCCGCAGATCAAGCCGCCCATAGGGAAACATGGGCGTCCGCAGCTGAAATAAAGCATGTGGATTTGGTTTGTGGATCTTTGGATGCTGAAATCAAATTGCAGCATGCTCCATTTCAGTGCAGTCAGTGAAGTCAATGAAAGCCATCCGATCCGCAGCCCATCTGCAATCGACATTGTGCACGGACTGCGGATTCGGTAGGAAAGCAGGAGTTTGAAAAAGAACCCCCCATACTGTATATGTCCACCGGCACACTGGCCTGCGCTTCTGCACACATCCGCGGTACAGAAAATTCCCCTGTGGGCTCCTGCATGCAGAATCTGACCCACCCAAGGGCATAATCATTTTTGATCAGTATTTGATCTGAATTTGCTGTCATTGGTTTTATTTCCTATTTAACAAATACTGGTTGATATTGGCCCAACAGAAGACCAATGAATGCGAATACGGAGACAACAATGGTTAAAAATAGGGCATGCTGTGCTTTAAAAGCACAACCATGAACTATATGGCCTGGGGAATAGATACATAGATTTACCTTAGGTCCGTATTACGGTGTGCAAAACAGACCATATACGGAGTAAAAATACACTTCTCTGAAAGCAGTCTATGGCTATGTTCACACCTGCACTAGAAGCTCCGCTGCAGGTCGGCATCAAATGTCAGCAAAAAAAAACTTGCATTAAGTAATTTTTAGTCCAATAAAATGCCGGACAGTTGAACCGCATGGACCCCATAATAGTCAATTGGGTCAGTTAGGTTCGTTCATAAAATCCATTTGGCCAGGGCAGGAAGTAACAGAGCAGGTAAAACAGAATTCTCCACTACAGGTGTGAACATAGCCTAAGGCTGGATTTACATACATTAGACACATTTTCTGCAGTATTTTGGGGGTGGGGGTGGGGTTAAAAACCCGCAGCCAGATGTTACTTTAAGGCAGTGGTCCCCAACCTGTTTTGCACCAGGGACTGGCTTCAAGCTAGACCATTTTTCCATGGTCCGGTAGGGTGGGGTGGGGGTGAGACAAGGGCGGGGCTTTGGTCATATGGGGTGGGGTTTTGGGGGGGTTGGAGTTTAGTGGATACTAATCATTTTATTATGAAATTTATAATGGGAATGTGACTCAACTCCCCATAGGTTCAGAAGGAGTGAGAGCACCGGGCTTGTTTTCCTGCAACAAGACGGTCCCATCTAGGGGTGATGGGAGACAGTGACCCCCGAAGTGTGTTCCTTATGAAGATTTTGACTGCTTTTTAGATGCCGAAATGCTGCAGAATTTGCCACAGAAATTATCATTGGGGACATTCAGCAGCATTTCCGCCACATGTAAACATACCCTAGCAGTAATAGTGACCCCCAGAGCAGCCCCAGTGGTAACAGTGAAATCCCACAGCAGCCACAGCAATAATAGTGACAACCTACAGTGGCCCCAGTAGTAATAGTGACATCCCACAATGGCCCCAGTAGTAATAGTGACATTCCACAGTGGCCCCAGTAATTATAGTGACATCCCACTGTGACCCCCAGTAGTAATAGTGATATCCCACAGTGGCCCCCAGTAGTAATAGTGACATCCCACAGTGGCCCCCAGTAGTAATAGTGACATCCCACAGTGGTCCCAGTAATTATAGCGATATCCTACATTGGCCCCAAGTAGTAATAGTGACATTCCACAGTGGCCTCCAGTAGTAATAGTGACATCCCACAGTGGCCCCAGTAATTATAGTGACATACCACAATGGCCCCCAGTAGTAATAGTGACATCCCACAGTGGCCCCAGTAATAATAGTGACATCCCACAGTGGCCTCAGTAATTATAGTGACATCCCACTGTAACCCCCAGTAGTAATGGTGATATCCCACAGCAGCCCCCAGTAGTAATAGTGACATCCCACAGTGGTCCCAGTAATTATAGCGATATCCTACATTGGCCCCAAGTAGTAATAGTGACATTCCACAGTGGCCTCCAGTAGTAATAGTGACATCCCACAGTGGCCCCAGTAATTATAGTGACATACCACAATGGCCCCCAGTAGTAATAGTGACATCCCACAGTGGCCCCAGTAATAATAGTGACATCCCACAGTGGCCTCAGTAATTATAGTGACATCCCACTGTAACCCCCAGTAGTAATGGTGATATCCCACAGCAGCCCCCAGTAGTAATAGTGACATCCCACAGTGGTCCCAGTAATTATAGCGGCATCCCATAGTGGCCCCAAGTAGTAATAGTGACATCCCACAGTGGCCCCCAGTAGTAATAGTGACATCCCACAGTGGCCCGAGTAATTATAGTGACATACCACAATGGCCCCCAGTAGTAATAGTGACATCCCACAGTGGCCCTCAGTAGTAATAGTGACATTCCACAGTGGCTTCAGTTGTAATGCTATTACTACTGGAGCCGATGAAGGGGACATTATTACTAATAGTACCCCCTATATCAGCCCCAGTAGTAATAGCGCCCCCCCCCCCCCCCGAGACCCATATACTTACCCCCTCCTCCTCGTGGAAGCATCACTGCTCCTCTGCCCCGTGCGCCACTAGCAGCGCTGATTTTGTTGCACACTGTGACGTGGAACCAAGTAGTAGGATACATCAGGGGAGGGGGAGGAGGATCCTGACTGCACACTGATGTCACAGTGTGGCCGGGATCAGCGCTGCTTAGTTAAATTCGGCAGGGGAGCCGTGACCCCTGTGGGTATTCACTACCAACTTGGTAAGCGGCCGACGGCGGCGCTGCGGACTGGCAAAAAAAACTGCCCACTCCTAGATAGGTTGTTGGGGACCCCTGCTCTAAAGGACCTTTTACAAAGGATGTAATAGGCCGCAAGACACACTGTAACCCTCTACCTGTGTGTTTTGATGTAAAATGCCTTTAAACCTGACTGCAATTCCACATCACATTTTACAGTTCGATCTGCAGATTCGGATGCATCCTGTAGTGTAATTCTGTCCCGTGTGAAAGGTCTCACGGGTCTATAGTCAACACACAAAGTGCTCTGGTTTTAGGTATTCTTTCAGTGTTTCGACGTTCAGTGACTTTTTTCCCATACTCTGCCTATGATGGGTTTTTTTGGGGTGTTTTTTTTTCCACAGGGTTTTTTAAAGGACTTAAAAAATGGCTGTACAAAATGTAAAAAAAAAAAAGAAAATACTCTGTTAGCAATACTCTATACACATGGGGGAAATTTACTAAACCTGGCATTTCTGACACCGGGCTCAGTACAATTTCCCCCGCCACACAGTGCATTGAATACATGAAGAGGAACAGGCCCCTTCTTGTATTCAGCACATCCCCAACACCTCCATGCGTCTTCTTAGAAATGTATGCCAGGACTAGAGATGAGCGAACGTACTCGTCCGAGCTTGATATTCGTGCGAATATTAGGGTGTTCGGGATGCTCGTTACTCCTAACGAGCACCACGCGGTGTTCCGGTTACTTTCAGTTTCCTCTCTGAGACGTTAGCGCGCTTTTCTGGCCAATTGAAAGACAGGGAAGGCATTACAACTTCCCCCTGTGACGTTCAAGCCCTATACCACCCCCCTGCTGTGAGTGGCTGGGGAGATCTAATGTCACCCGAGTATAAAAATCGGCCCCTCCCGCGGCTCGGCTCAGATGTCTTGTGAGTTAGCTGAGGGAAAGTGCTGCTGGTGCCGGAGCTGCTGTAGGGAGAGTGTTAGTAGTGAGTGTAGGCTTAAAGAACCCCAACGGTCCTTCTCAGGGCCACATCTATCCGTGTGCAGTACTGTGGAGGGTGCTGTTAGCAGTGTTGCACAAATTTTTTTTTTTTCAAAATCGGCAGTCTGCAGAGCATTGCGCCTTGCAGTAATAGTACAGGGACAGAAGTGGTGCTTAGGTAGGGAGAGTGTTAGGAGTGAGTGTAGGCTTCAAGAACCCCAACGGTCCTTCTTAGGGCCACATCTATCCGTGTGCAGTACTGTGCAGGCTGCTGTTAGCAGTGTTGCATATTTTTTTCTTTTCAAAATCGGCTGTCTGCAGAGCATTGCGCCTTGCAGTAATACTACAGGGAGAGAATTGTGTAGGCAGGGCCAGAAGACATATATTATTGATTGAATATAGTCAGCGGGCCCTCCGTTTCCCAAAAAGGGAAAAATTGTATTTGTCCTGCAGGCTTGCGCCAATTTATTTCCTGCCTGGGAAAAGTAACCGCTGTGCTGCACTTCATATAACTGCATTTCTGTGCAACACATATCTTATCTGATTGAATATAGTCAGTGGGCCCTCCGTTTCCCAAAAAGGGAAACATTCTATTTGTCCTGCAGGCTTGCGCCAATTTATTTGCTGCCTGTGAAAAGTCTCCGCTGTGCTGCACTTCATATAACTGCATTTCTGTGCAACACATATCTTATCTGATTGAATATAGTCAGTGGGCCCTCCGTTTCCCAAAAAGGGAAACATTCTATTTGTCCTGCAGGCTTGCGCCAATTTATTTGCTGCCTGTGAAAAGTCTCTGCTGTGCTGCACTTCATATAACTGCATTTCTGTGCAACACATATCTTATCTGATTGAATATAGTCAGCGGGCCCTCCGTTTCCCAAAAAGGGAAACATTCTATTTGTCCTGCAGGCTTGCACCAATTTATTTGCTGCCTGTGAAAAGTAACTGCTCTGCTGCACTTCATATAACTGCATTTCTGTGCAACACATATCTTATCTGATTGACTATAGTCAGTGGGCCCTCCGTTTCCCAAAAAGGGAAACATTCTATTTGTCCTGCAGGCTTGCGCCAATTTATTTGCTGCCTGTGAAAAGTAACCGCTCTGCTGCACTTCATATAACTGCATTTCTGTGCAACACATATCTTATCTGATTGAATATAGTCAGTGGGCCGTCCGTTTCCCAAAAAGGGAAACATTCAATTTGTCCTGCAGGCTTGCGCCAATTTATTTGCTGCCTGTGAAAAGTTTCCGCTCTGCTGCACTTCATATAACTGCATTTCTGTGCAACACATATCTTATCTGATTGAATATAGTCAGTGGGCCGTCCGTTTCCCAAAAAGGGAAACATTCAATTTGTCCTGCAGGCTTGCGCCAATTTATTTGCTGCCTGTGAAAAGTCTCCGCTCTGCTGCACTTCATATAACTGCATTTCTGTGCAACACATATCTTATCTGATTGAATATAGTCAGTGGGCCCTCCGTTTCCCAAAAAGGGAAACATTCTATTTGTCCTGCAGGCTTGTGCCAATTTATTTGCTGCCTGTGAAAAGTCTCCGCTCTGCTGCACTTCATATAACTGCATTTCTGTGCAACACATATCTTATCTGATTGAATATAGTCAGTGGGCCCTCCTTTTCCCAAAAAGGGAAACATTCTATTTGTCCTGCAGGCTTGCGCCAATTTATTTCCTGCCTGGGAAATCACTGGTAATACAGCATGCTGAGGGGTAGGGGTAAGCCTAGAGGACATGGACGTGGACGTGGCCGAGGACGCGTAGGCCCAAGTGAGGGTGTGGGCACAGGGCGAGCTCCTGATCAAGGTATATCGCAGCCAACTGCTGCGCGATTAGGAGAGAGGCACGTTTCTGGCGTCCCCACATTCATCGCCCAATTAATGGGTCCACGCGGGAGACCTTTATTAGAAAATGAGCAGTGTGAGCAGGTCCTGTCGTGGATGGCAGAAAGTGCTTCGAGCAAGCTATCATCCACCCACAGTTCTGCGCCGTCCAGTGCTGCAAATCCAAATCCTCTGGCTGCTACTCCTCCTTCCTCCCAGCCTCCTCACTCCACTACAATGACACATGCTCAGGAGCGGGCAGACTCCCAGGAACTGTTCTCGGGCCCCTGCTCAGATTGGGCAGCAGTGGTTCCTCTCCCACCAGAGGAGTTTATCATCACTGATGCCCAACCATTGGAAAGTTCCCGGGATCCGGGGGATGAGGCTGGGGACTTCCGGCAACTGTCTCAAGACCTTTCAGTGGGTGAGGAGGACGATGACGATGAGACACAGTTGTCTTGCAGTGAGGTAGTAGTAAGGGCAGTAAGTCCGAGGGAGGAGCGCACAGAGGATTCGGAGGAAGAGCAGCAGGACGATGAGGTGACTGACCCCACCTGGTGTGCAACGCCTACACAGGACAGGTCTTCAGAGGGAGAGGCACGGGCAGCAGCAGGGCAGGTTGCAAGAGGCAGTGCGGTGTCCAGGGGTAGAGGCAGGGCCAGACCAAATAATCCACCAACTGTTTCCCAAAGCACACCCTCGCGCCATGCCACCCTGCAGAGGCCGAGGTGCTCTAAGGTCTGGCAGTTTTTCACCGAGACGCCTGACGACCGACGAACAGTGGTGTGCAACCTTTGTCGCGCCAAGATCAGCCGGGGAGCCACCACCAACAGCCTCACCACCACCAGCATGCGCAGACATATGATGGCCAAGCACCCCACAAGGTGGGACGAAGGCCGTTCACCGCCTCCGGTTTGCACCGCTGCCTCTCCCCCTGTGCCCCAACCTGCCACTGAGATCCAACCCCGCTCTGAGGACACAGGCACTACCGTCTCCTGGCCTGCACCCACACCCTCACCTCCGCTGTCCTTGTCCCCATCCACCAATGTCTCGCACCGCACCGTCCAGCCGTCGCTAGCGCAATTGTTTGAGCGCAAGTGCAAGTACGCCGCCACGCACCCGCACGCTCAAGTGGGTTGTGGAAACGAAGTCCTTCAAAAGTATGATGGAGGCGGCGGCCCCGCGCTACTCAGTTCCCAGTTGCCACTACTTTTCCCGATGTGCCGTCCCAGCCCTGCACGACCACGTCCCCCGCAACATTTTACGCGCCCTCACCAACGCGGTTACTGCCAAGGTCCACTTAACAACGGACACGTGGACAAGCACAGGCGGCCAGGGCCACTACATCTCCCTGACGGCACATTGGGTGAATTTAGTGGAGGCTGGGACAGAGTCAGAGCCTGGGACCGCTCACGTCCTACCCACCCCCAGAATTGCGGGCCCCAGCTCGGTGCTGGTATCTGCGGCGGTGTATGCTTCCTCCACTAAAGCACCCTCCTCCTCCTCCTCCTCCGCAACCTCTGTCTCGCAATCAAGATGTGTCAGCAGCAGCAGCACGTCGCCAGCAGTCGGTGTCGCGCGGCGTGGCAGCACAGCGGTGGGCAAGCGTCAGCAGGCCGTGCTGAAACTACTCAGCTTAGGAGATAAGAGGCACACGGCCCACGAACTGCTGCAGGGTCTGACAGAGCGGACCGACCGCTGGCTTGCGCCGCTGAGCCTCCAACCGGGCATGGTCGTGTGTGACAACGGCCGTAACCTGGTGGCGGCTCTGCAGCTTGGCAGCCTCACGCACGTGCCATGCCTGGCCAACGTCTTTAATTTGGTGGTTCAGCGCTTTCTGAAAAGCTACCCACGCTTGTCAGACCTGCTCGTAAAGGTGCGCCGCCTCTGCGCACATTTCCGCAAGTCCCACACGGACGCTGCCACCCTGCGGACACTGCAGCATCGGTTTAATCTGCCAGTGCACCGACTGCTGTGCGACGTGCCCACACGGTGGAACTCTACGCTCCACATGTTGGCCAGGCTCTAATAGCAACTCCAACATGGGCGGCGCAGTGGGAGTCAGCCTCCTCAATTATTTTCAGAAGAGTGGGCCTGGTTGGCAGACATCTGCCAGGTCCTTCGAAACTTTGAGCAGTCTACCCAGGTGGTGAGCGGCGATGCTGCAATCATTAGCGTCACCATTCCTCTGCTATGCATCTTGAGAAGTTCCCTGCAAACCATAAAGGCAGCCGCTTTGCGCTCAGAAACAGAGCCGGGGGAAGACAGTATGTCGCTGGATAGTCAGAGCACCCTCCTGTCTATATCTCAGCGCGTTGAGGAGGAGGAGGAGGAGCATGAGGAGGATGAGGAGGAGGGGGAAGAGACAGCTTGGCCCACTGCTGACGGTACCCATGCTGCTTGCCTGTCATCATTTCAGCGTGTATGGCCTGAGGAGGAGGAGGAGGATCCTGAAAGTGATCTTCCTAGTGCGGACAGCCATGTGTTGCGTACAGGTACCCTGGCACACATGGCTGACTTCATGTTAGGATGCCTTTCTCGTGACCCTCGCGTTACACGCATTCTGGCCACTACGGATTACTGGGTGTACACACTGCTCGACCCACGCTATAAGGAGAACCTTCCCACTCTCATTCCCGAAGAGGAAAGGGGTTCGAGAGTGTTGCTATACCACAGGACCCTGGCGGACAAGCTGATGGTAAAATTCCCATCCGACAGCGCTAGTGGCAGAAGGCGCAGTTCCGAGGGCCAGGTAGCAGGGGAGGTGCGGAGATCGAGCAGCATGTACAGCCCAGGCAGTGCAACAGTTTTTAAGGGCCTGGACAGCTTTATGCCTCCCCAGCAAGACTGTGTCACCGCTCCCCAGTCAAGGCTGAGTCGGCGGGAGCACTGTAAAAGGATGGTGAGGGAGTACGTAGCCGATCGCACGACCGTCCTCCGTGACGCCTCTGCCACCCACAACTACTGGGTGTCGAAGCTGGACACGTGGCCTGAACTAGCGCTGTATGCCCTGGAGGTGCTTGCTTGTCCTGCGGCTAGCGTCTTGTCGGAGAGGGTGTTTAGTGCGGCTGGGGAAATCATCACAGATAAGCGTACCCGCCTGTCAACCGACAGTGCCGACAGGCTAACACTCATCAAGATGAACAAAGCCTGGATTTCCCCAGACTTCTCTTCTCCACCAGCGGACAGCAGCGATACCTAAGCAATACGTAGGCTGGACCCGCGGATGGAAGCATCGTTCTCTCTCACCATCCAAAACGGGGACATTTCTGCTTCATCAATCTGTGTATAATATTCCTCCTCCTCCTCCTGCTGCTCCTCCTGAAACCTCATGTAATCACGCTGAACGGGCAATTTTTCTTAGGGCCACAAGGCTCACTCATATAATTTTTCTAAAAATTTTTTATACGTTTCAATGCTCTTAAAAGCGTTGGAACTTTAACTTGAAACAATTTTTCGTTAAACTGGGCTGCCTCCAGGCCTAGTTACCACTTAAGCCACATTAACCAAAGCGATTAATGGGTTTCACCTGCCATCTTGGTTGGGCATGGCCAATTTTTACTGAGGTACATTAGTACTGTTGGTACACCAATTTTTTTGGGCCCTCACCTACAGTGTAATCATAGCAATTTCTATGTTCTTCGCCTGCACTCATGGTACAGAAAGGTGTGTGGGGTTGGCCTACACTTTAGCTACATAAATGTAACTTGGGCCTTGGCTATACTGCAGCTACTGAAATGGAACTAAGACTGCGCTCCCACTATACTGCTGCTTCGGAATTGTTCCTGGGGCCTGTGTAGGCTGCTACTATTACTTAAATGGAACTTAGACTATGCTCCTCCTATACTGCTGCTTCGGAATTGTTACTGGGGCCTGTCTTGAGTGCTACTGTTACTGAAATGGAACGAAGACTGCACTCCCACTATACTGCTGCTTCGGAATTGTTACTGGGGCCTGTCTTGAGTGCTACTATTACTGAAATGGAACTAATACTGTGCTCCCCCTATAATGCTGCTAGTGATATGTTAGTGGGGCCTGTCCTAATGCTACGGCTGAAATGTTACGAATTATGGGCTCTGCCTATACCGCTGCTAATGGTATGTCTCTGGGGTGTGGAAACAGAGGCTTCCCAAAGACATGATGGCGGCGAGGCCATTTCCCACCAACGCAGTTACTGTTAAGGTGCATATAACCACGGACACGTGGAGAGGACACGCAGTGCCTCAAAAACATCCCCCTCCTCCTCCAACAATGAAAACATTCTTGGCAAATGCCTTTGCATTGGTTCGTCTGGTGGCAGTCCAAGAATTTCACCTTTACCGACACAACAAGAGAGCCCCCCCACCATCCCCCCGCCACGGCCCACTTAATCCTGGCCACATTCCGAAAACCAACAAAATAAAACCGCGCTACTAGGTCCGCAGTCACCACCACATTACCACCAACGCGGTTACTGTTAAGGTGCATATAACCACGGACACGTGGAGAGGACACGTAGTGCCTCAAAAACATCCCCCGCCACGGCCAACTTAATCCTGGCCACATTCCGAAAACCAACAAAATACAACCGCGCTACTAGGTCCGCAGTCACCACCACATTACCACCAACGCGGTTACTGTTAAGGTACATATTACCAGTCTGACTGGGGCATGCAGACACCTTGACAGAATGAATAGTGTGTGGCACATAGGTTCCCCATTGCTATGCCCACGTGTGCAGCTCCTGATGGCGGTGGCACAGGATTATATTTCTCATTGCTTCTGTACAGCATTGTGGGCTATCGCCCCACCACTTTTAAAGAGGGTCGCTGCCTAGCCGTGCCAACCCTCTGCAGTGTGTGCCTGCAGTTCCTCCTCATGGCAGACGCACTTATAAATAGACATGAGGGTGGTGTGGCATGAGGGCAGCTGAAGGCTGCGCAGGGACAGTTTGGTGTGCGCTGTGGACACTGCGTCGTGCAGGGGGGAGGGGGGTTGGGCAGCATGTAACCCAGGAGAAGTGGCAGCGGAGTGTCATGCAGGCAGTGATTGTGCTTTGTTGTAGGTAGTGTGGTGCTTAGCTAAGGTATGCATTGCTAATGAGGGCTTTTCAGAAGTAAAAGTTGTTGGGAGGGGGGGGGGGCCCACTCTTGCCGCTATTGTGGCTTAATAGTGGGACCTGTGAACTTGAGATGCAGCCCAACATGTAGCCCCTCGCCTGCCCTATCCGTTGCTGTGTCGTTCCCATCACTTTCTTGAATTGCCCAGATTTTCACACATGGAAACCTTAGCGAGCATCGGCGAAATACAAAAATGCTCGGGTCGCCCATTGACTTCAATGGGGTTCATTACTCAAAACGAACCCTCGAGCATTGCGAAAATTTCGTCCCGAGTAACGAGCACCCGAGCATTTTGGTGCTCGCTCATCTCTAGCTAGGACCGATCTGGTGTACATTTTCGGGATAATTTACACCAGCTACCGGCGTCAATTTTACGCAAGTATGTTGGTTCGGGGCTGCCATGACCCCTACTGACAAGCTGCACCCACTTAAAAATGGCGGGGCCAGAGTAAAAAAAAAAAGTCACAAATTTTTGCACAAATACCTGCTTATGGAAAAATTTGTGGCTTTTTATGGCAAAAACTGGGGTAAAAACGGTCAGAAATGTGCCCAATGGTGGGTCTTTTTTTATATACTTTGCAAAAAGTGTACATAACGGAGCTCCAGGAGATATAAAATTTTTGCATTCTCCAGTGACTACCATTTCTGAGAAGTAACAACATCATGTGCCATCATAGGCGTTGTTACTGCTGTAGTATCTTCCGAATAACTGATGACTAATTTTCTGGTGCTATGAACCCAATTCAAAATTTGATCCAAGAAAATCCAAGATGGCTGTATCACTTCTCTGACTACCGGATGCACATTGTGCAGTCGTAGTACATCATTCACCATAAGACACAATGCTTTGATTGGCCAGTGCTGCTTATGTGATCAGCATGGTCCAGCTGTGTGAAGTGCCTTATGGTCCTTTAACAGGGGACATTGTCTACTGGGACATTAGCACCAAACAGTTGTCCCAATGAATCGTTTTTGTGCAATCACACAACAGCAAAGATCACTCACTTCGCCTGCCCTCCTCCATTCACAGTAAACAGGCCGTTGTTTCAAGATGGATGACTGCACAAGCCGATTGCCATCTGACTTTGCAGAAACTGAACAGCAAATGAATTGTCGTCCGTCGTTCAGTCATTGCCGGCATTTACATCGAACGATTATTGTTGAGATACCCGTGAATTGATCAGCGTTCAGTGTAAACCGGCCCTTAGACTATCAATGCACAATGTGCATCAGATAGTCAGACAACCGCTGCGGCCATCTTGTTTTGTCTTGGACTGGAGAGTCGCTTTAAAAAGGACCTATCATGTTGTCATGTCAGCAGGACTGGATGCATAGTTTAGCAGTTGCAGTCCCTCTAACTCCATCCTATCCACTTTTAGACTAATGTGGCCAACATATGAACTCCATTCTTTTGAATGGAATGATACACATGAGTAAGGTTTTCCCTCACAGGTATGATGTGAGGAAAGAAATGGTGGCAGGTTTTATTTTTCCGTGTTCCTCAGAACGCATCATCCATTGATTTCAATGGGATCTTAAATACATCACATGGCTCTCGCATGCCGTGCAATGTGCATGCGAGGTTTCCATTGAACTCAATGGGAAACACTTCCGATCCTCTATCACACATGAAATTTGCACGAGAGGATTGAAATTTCACAAAACGGATGCACGGGTAAAACGTTTTTTGATTAGCGCAATATCGGGCCGTGCTTCTTGGACCAATATCGCGCTTGCCCATGTGCAGTTACCCTTAACCCCTTCCCGCTCCAGGGTGTAAGTTTACGTCCTGGCAGCGGGGTACTTCCCGCAACAGGGCTTAAACTTACGTCCTGGGGATAGCGCGAGATCACTTATGATCTTGCGCTATCCCACAGCGGGAGCCGGCTGTATCTCATAGTCGGCCTCCCACTGCAACAGCTGGGGTGCATCAGAGATGCGCCCCTAGCTGTTAACCCCTTCCCTGCCGCGATCTATGTAGATCACGGCATGGGAGGGGTTCACAGAGGGAGCGTGCTCCCTCTGTGACGTCACCAGGCTCTCGCGATATAATCACAGAGAGCCCGGCTGGTTGACATGGCAACAGGATGCCAGACACTGGCGTCCTGTATTGCCATAGCTTGTGATCGCTGTATAAGCGATAAGGCATGGCAGGGCAGTAGCCCTGCCATGCCTTATCACAGCGATCATCAGTGCTCTACTGTAAGTGCCCCAGAGGGACACAAATTGTGTAAAAAAAAGAAAAGAAAAATGAAGAAAAAAGAAAAATGTTAAAAAAAAGTTAAAAAAAAACCTTTCTTATGCTTTTTCTCATATTAGCATAAAAAAAGGTTAAAAAAATTAAGACCCCACATATTTGGTATTGTCGCATCCATAACGACGCGTACAATAAGCTGCACGTGTTTTTGACTGTGCAAGGAAAAAAGCGTTTAAAAAGACACTAAAAACCTGAGGCAAAATGCTAATTTTTAGCATTTTGCCTCCCTAAAAACGCAATAAAAGTGATCAAAAAAGTCATATGTACCCCAAAATGGAACTAATAAAAGCTACAGCTCGTCTCGCAAAAAATAAGCCCTCATAGAGCTCCGTACATAAAAAAATAAAAAAGTTACAGGACTTTGAATGCAGCAATTTAGAAAAAAAAAAAGATTTCCAAAAAAAGGGGTTTAATTGCAGAAAAGTGGAAAAACCTAAAAAAAATGTAAGAATTTTGGTATCATTGTAACTGTTCCGACCCGCAGAAAAAGTGGATTGTGTCATTTATGCTGCATGATTAACGCTGTAAAAAAAAAATCTATGGCAGAATTGATGCGTTTTCTCTCCCTGCTATCATAAAAAAATTAATAAAGTTTTACATTATAGTCAATGTACCCAAAAATGGCACCAATGAAAACTACAGTTCGCCACGCAAAAAACAAGCCCTTATGACTCTTGAAAAATGGAGAAGAAAATCCGCCAAAAATCGTTGCGTCCTTAAGCCCAAAATAGGCCATGTCATTAAGGGGTTAAGGCTCTGTGTTCCCGACAGCCCACATATCGGGGATTATTGTTGGGCACTGGCAGAGTAGATCTATAACTTCATTTTCTGATTTCTTGGGGCTGCAATAAGATCCTAAAAAAAAATCCAATTTTTAAAGTTACACTAAAGAGATTTTAAGATGTAATAGAAAGAATAATTGTCTTGATGATTCTGCCAAGTTCTTTCCATTGAAGCCTCTACTGATGACTGGAGTGAGGCGATGGTAAGGACCATCTATAAGATGAGGAACAAACAAGTTGGAACTCTCAATGGATTGTGTGAAATGGGAAACCTTCAGAGGTTTTATTTATAGGGCAGGATGGAAGATTCTTGAAAGCAAAATTACATTGTAAAGAATCTCTCCGAATGGAGCGTCTCCGACGTACGGCTAATGACTATTTTCAGAAGAGAGCTGAGAACTACCTAGGAAGAAGTTAATTAAAAGGGTTTGTTTTCAATCCACTTAAACAGGAAATTGTACAATGGAAAAAGCGTTCGTAAATTGTACTTGGTGAGAAGTGATATTTCCATCTGTCAGGTGCTTGACTCTGCATGCGCTATATCACACATGGAAAAGAGAGCGGTAAATTAAAAACTCTTAAAGGAACCATACTGCTTATAATGAACCTGCCGTGTTGTTTTCTAGAAATTCTATCAAACCAATGAAATGATTCCTTAACTCCGCATAGTCTTCTTTACTGTTTAGAAAAGAATAATCCAATTTCTCCCCATCATCTTAATTGTGCAGCCATCTTTGGCCTCATTTATCAACACTGTCTAAAAGCAAATCTGAGTGTGAGGTTAAAAAGGAAAGAAGCAAACCCGAAACGTGGTGCCTGTTGGCCTGAATGAGTAGTGGTTTGATTAGTGTAGTAATAGTCTAAGTAGGATTAACCAAGGGTTTATAATTTTTTATGGAGGTGCTGCCACCAGTTGACACCTGTATGAATGGGCTATGTGATAATTGGAAGAGATGGGTAAGTCATTGGTATGGGCGCAACTCCGCAAAATATGCAAACTGGGTGTAGAGTTAAAATGATATTTACTAAAATACCAGCATTAAAAATGTTTCAAAGCCAAGGCCTTTTCCTCAGTTAGCTGGCATTATGCACCACAATAGCTGTAGGCCTATTCAGTAATGCATGCTAGTAAAAGGGCCAGGGAAAAGGGCCAAGGATAACACCTTAAATTGGGCGACATAGAGAGCTGACAACCTCTATACTAGCCACACTATCCACTCTCTACATTGCTCGATTTAAGGCGGTGTCCCTGGCCCTTTTCCTGGCATGCATTACTAAATAGGTTTGCAGCTATAATAGTGCATAATCCCAATGTAACTGATGAAGAGGTCCTGGACTGGAAACGTGTGTTAATGCTGGCTTTAAATCTGTTTTAATAAATATCTCTACACCTGCATATTTTAGAGAGTTGCACCCATACCACTTTTTTAGCCATCTCTTCCATTTAAAAGAAAATCTGCCTATAGTAACCAATCACAGCTCATTTTTCATTTTACTAAAGTAGTTTCAGAAATTGAAGCTGAGCTGTGATTCGTTGCTGTGGGCAACAAAGAGACTTCTTTTCGGTTACATTCACACGTAGCAGAAATAGTGTGTATTTTTTGCAGCAGAAAATTACCCCAAAATGCACATCAAAACCACATCAAAATTGCGCCAAAATTCACACCATTGGCTCGGATTTGACTCAGTTTTTCATGTGGATCCACAGCAGATTTCACCCTTGCAATTGAAGGGGTAAAGTTTACTGTGGATCCATGGCAAAATCTGCACCAAAATTTGCACTAAGGCCTTGGTCAGACGATCGTTTTTTGCTGCGATTTGCGGATCGCATGACGGATGCGCATCCGCAAATCGCGTGACCGGGGCCGACGATTCACCGAAAAATCTGCAGCTAGCAGCGTTTTCGGCGAAACGGGCCCAATCGAAGGAGCGCTGTCCGCCCATTGAAATTCAATGGAGCCGGCAATACAGCCGGCTCCATTGAAAGCAATGGGCTGCCGGCGAGCGCAGGATGAATTTTCGGGAAGGGCTTAAACATATAAGCCCTTCCCTGAAAACCATCCAAAAATGTGTAGAAATAAAAAAAATATATATACTCACCTTGTCCCTGCAGCCGGAGTTCAGAACTGCTCTGAGTAGTATTCAACAGCTCTCAGCTGTCATCAATAGCCGAGAGCTGCCCCTGATTGGTCCTTGCGCTGAGCCAATCAGAGGCAGCACACACTCACCCACTCATGAATTCATGAATGGGTGAGTAAGAGCTGCCTCTGATTGGTGAGGGCTGTGACCAATCAGAGGCAGCCCATTCAGCAGGCGGGGATTTAAAATCCCCGCCTGCTGAATACTACTCAGAGCAGTTCAGGAGAACTGCCGGCCAGACGCGGCTGAACTCTGGCTGCAGGGACAAGGTGAGTATATATATTTTTTTATTTTTACACATTTTAGGATGGTTTTCAGGCAAGGGCTTATATTTTAAAGCCCTTCCCGAAAATTCATGCCGCACTCGCCGGCAGCCTATTGCTTTCATTGGAGCCGGCTGTATTGCTGGCTCCATTAAATTCAACGGGCGAACATCGTTCTTCTCTGCCACAGCTGTTACAGCTGTGGCAGAGGAGAACGATCTTTATAGTATATGTTCTCAATGGGGTCGGCGCTGCTGCCGCCGGCCCCATTGAGCGCATATATAGAACACAAGGAATCGCAGAACACAGATAGGCGCGATCTATGATTCGTCGTGTCCTATAATTTATCGCATATCCGCATAAAAAGCGGACATGTGACCGATCCCATTGCGAAGCAATGGTTCTATATATGCGCAGATCGCATGCGCATCCGCAAATCGCAGGAAAAAACGGTCATCTGACCGAGGCCTAATAGTGCAGATTTGTATGTACTTTTTGTTGTAAAATTTGCTGGAAATTTTGGTGTGGATTTTGCACTGTTTTATGTTGTCTTGCCCCAAGTATCACATGTGGAGTTGTCAGATTGTAAGGTTAGGGAGGAAGGACGATGGCAGTTTCTCTTCTGGAATTGGTGTAGAGAGATTGATACACAACAAAGGCAGAAGGTTATTTTCTTTAAAGCAAGCATCCGGTTTCAGAACAAAATTCTGTCCCTGGGCTGAAAGGAGGAGGTTATATTACCTGCTGTTGTTCTTTGCCAAGGTTCCTCCAATGTCCCAGTTTGGGATTGTGTCTTCTGCTGTCCACGATGGCCATTGCAATTTTCTAGCTACCTAATGCACTCTGTGCCCTGCTCTCTGATTGGCCAGTACTGTTCACGTGAGCAGTTCTGGCCAATCAGAGAGCAGGTATAGTGCATTGGTAGTAAACACTACCAATGCACTTTGTGGATTAGTCAGTCTGAAGCTTAATTCAGCAATTTCATCAGAAGGTCATTAGCACAGAAGACCAACAGCAGGTATTAATAACTGCTCTCTCCAGTCATAAACAAGCCATGCTGGGAAGATCTCTAGGCTGTTCAACACTAATAAAAGACTGGTAATCTCTGTAGCAATCAAATTTCCTGTAGACAGGGTGTAATTGTATATCTTGGCACAATTTGTTTATGGTAGGTCCATACTGTAGCATGAGACCAAAACAAGTACAATAACTATGAACTAGATGAGTGGCAGATAGAGATGAGCGAACGTACTCGTCCGAGCTTGATACTCGTTCGAGTATTAGCGTGTTCGAGATGCTCGTTACTTGTACCGAGTAGCACGCGATGTTCAGGTTACTTTCACTTTCATCTCTGAGACGTTAGCGCGCTTTTCTGGCCAATTGAAAGACAGGGAAGGCATTACAACTTCCCCCTGCGACGTTCAAGCCCTATACCACCCCCCTGTAGTGAGTGGCTGGCGAAATCAGGTGTCACCCGAGTATAAAAATCGGCCCCTCCCGCGGCTCGCCACAGATGCGTTCTGACATAGCTGAGGGAAAGTGCTATCGTGTTGGAGCTGCTATAGGGAGAGTGTTAGGAGTATTTAGGCTTCAAGAACCCCAACGGTCCTTCTTAGGGCCACATCTAACCGTGGGCAGTACTGTGGAGGCTGCTTTTTGCGGTGGTGCACATTTTTTTTTTTGGGTATATTGGCCGTGCAGAGCATTGCGTCCTGCAGTAATACTCCAGGGACAGAAGTGCTTAGGCAGGGAGAGCGTTAGGAGTATTTTAGGCTTCAAGAACCCCAACGGTCCTTCTTAGGGCCACATCTAACCGTGTGCAGTACTGTGGAGGCTGCTTTTTGCAGTGTTGCACCTTTTTTTTTTTTTGGTATATCGGCCGTGCAGAGCATTGCGCCCTGCAATAATACTCCAGGGACAGAAGTGGTGGTTAGGCAGGGACAGAAGACATATTAATATTGTTGATTGAATATAGGCAGTGGGCCTTTGCTAAAAAAATTTGGGCAAAAAATCTATTTGGCCTGCCTGTCACAGTGCTCAGTGTTCTGGGTCTGTGTGTGCTGGGTGTAGTAGTTCTACAAAATCATACGCAGCCAGCTAAGTGTTACAGCAGGCTTGCGCCAAATTATTTCCTGGCTCTGTCTGGGCTCTGAAATCACCGCTGTGTTGCAGTTGACAGTGCAACACTCTGCAGTTCTGTGACATACCCTAGGGCCAGAAGTGTGGAGGCAGGGACAGAAGACATATTCATTGAATATAGGCAGTGTGCCTTTTCTAAAAAATATTGGTCAAAAAACCTATTTGGCCTGCCTGTGACTGTGCTCAGTGTTCTGGGTCTCTGCTGGGTGTAGTAGTTCTACAAAATCATACGCAGCCAGCTAAGTGTTACAGCAGGCTTGCGCCAAATTATTTCCTGGCTCTGTCTGGGCTCTGAAATCACCGCTGTGTTGCAGTTGACAGTGCAACACTCTGCAGTTCTGTGACATACCCTAGGGCCAGAAGTGTGGAGGCAGGGACAGAAGACATATTAATATTATTGATTGAATATAGGCAGTGGGCCCTTGCTAAAAAAATTTGGTCAAAAAATCTATTTGGCCTGCGTGTCACTGTGCTCAGTGTTCTGGGTCTGTGTGTGCTGGGTGTAGTAGTTCTACAAAATCATACACAGCCAGCTAAGTGTTACAGCAGGCTTGCGCCAAATTATTTCCTGGCTCTGTCTGGGCTCTGAAATCACCGCTGTGTTGCAGTTGACAGTGCAACACTCTGCAGTTCTGTGACATACCCTAGGGCCAGAAGTGTGGAGGCAGGGACAGAAGACATATTCATTGAATATAGGCAGTGTGCCTTTTCTAAAAAATATTGGTCAAAAAATCTATTTGGCCTGCCTGTGACTGTGCTCAGTGTTCTGGGTCTCTGCTGGGTGTAGTAGTTCTACAAAATCATACGCAGCCAGCTAAGTGTTACAGCAGGCTTGCGCCAAATTATTTCCTGGCTCTGTCTGGGCTCTGAAATCACCGCTGTGTTGCAGTTGACAGTGCAACACTCTGCAGTTCTGTGACCAGAAGTGTGGAGGCAGGGACAGAAGACATATTAATATTATTGATTGAATATAGGCAGTGGGCCTTTGCTAAAAAAAATTTGGGCAAAAAATCTATTTGGCCTGCGTGTCACTGTGCTCAGTGTTCTGGGTCTGTGTGTGCTGGGTGTAGTAGTTCTACAAAATCATACGCAGCCAGCTAAGTGTTACAGCAGGCTTGCGCCAAATTATTTCCTGGCTCTGTCTGGGCTCTGAAATCACCACTGTGTTGCAGTTGACAGTGCAACACTCTGCAGTTCTGTGACATACCCTAGGGCCAGAAGTGTGGAGGCAGGGACAGAAGACATATTCATTGAATATAGGCAGTGTGCCTTTTCTAAAAAAATATTGGTCAAAAAATCTATTTGGCCTGCCTGTGACTGTGCTCAGTGTTCTGGGTCTCTGCTGGGTGTAGTAGTTCTACAAAATCATACGCAGCCAGCTAAGTGTTACAGCAGGCTTGCGCCAAATTATTTCCTGGCGTTCCGTAAATGAAGTCAGCCTCCAACCACAGGCCAATAAGCGGCACATTTAATTACAGCGTTCTGTTTCTGCACTACTGGTAATACAGCATGCTGAGGGGTAGGGGTAGGCCTAGAGGGCGTGGACGCGGGCGAGGACGCGGAGGCTTAAGTCAGGGTGTGGGCACAGGCCGAGCCAGTGCATTGGCCAGGGGTAGAGGCAGGGCCAGACCGAATAATCCACCAACTGTTTCCCAAACTGCCCCCTCGCGCCATGCCACCCTGCAGAGGTCAAGGTGCTCTACGGTGTGGCAGTTTTTCACAGAAACGCCTGACGACCGACAAACAGTGGTGTGCAACCTTTGTCGCGCCAAGATCAGCTGGGGAGGCACCACCACCAGCATGCGCAGGCATATGATGGCCAAGCACCCCACAAGGTGGGACGATGCCCGTTCACCGCCTCCGGTTTGCACCACTGCCTCTCCCCCTGTGCCCCAACCTGCCACTGAGATCCAACTACCCTCTGAGGACACAGGCACTACCGTCTCCTGGCCTGCACCCACACCCTCACCTCCGCTGTCCTCGGCCCCATCCAGAAATGTCTCTCAGCGCAGCGTCCAGACGTCGCTAGCGCCACTGTTTGAGCGCGAGCACAAGTACGCCGCCACGCACCCGCACGCTCAAGCGTTAAACGTGCACATTGCCAAATTGATCAGCCTGGAGATGCTGCCGTATAGGCTTGTGGAAACTGAGGCTTTCAAAAGCATGATGGCGGCGGCGGCCCCGCGCTACTCGGTTCCCAGTCGCCACTACTTTTCCCGATGTGCCGTCCCAGGCCTGCACGACCACGTCTCCCGCAACATTGTACGCGCCCTCACCAACGCGGTTACTGCCAAGGTCCACTTAACAACAGACACGTGGACAAGCACAGGCGGGCAGGGCCACTATATCTCCCTGACGGCACGTTGGGTGAATTTAGTGGAGGCTGGGACAGAGTCAGAGCCTGGGACCGCTCACGTCCTACCCACCCCCCGAATTGCGTGCCCCAGCTCGGTGGTGGTATCTGCGGCAGTGTATGCTTCCTCCACTAAACCACCCTCCTCCTCCTCCTATGCAACCTCTGTCTCGCAATCAAGATGTGTCAGCAGCAGCACGTCACCAGCAGTCGGTGTCACGCGGCATGGCAGCACAGCGGTGGGCAAGCATCAGCAGGCCGTGCTGAAACTACTCAGCTTAGGAGAGAAGAGGCACACGGCCCACGAACTGCTGCAGGGTTTGACAGAGCAGACCGACCGCTGGCTTGCGCCGCTGAGCCTCCAATCGGGCATGGTCGTGTGTGACAACGGCCGTAACCTGGTGGCGGCTCTGCAGCTCGGCAGCCTCACGCACGTGCCATGCCTGGCCCATGTCTTTAATTTGGTGGTTCAGCGCTTTCTGGAAAGCTACCCACACTTGTCATACCTGCTTGGAAAGGTGCACCAGCTCTGCGCACATTTCTGCAAGTCCCACACGCACGCTGCCACCCTGCGGACACTGCAACTTCGGTTTCATCTGCCAGTGCACCGATTGCTGTGCGACGTGCCCACACAGTGGAACTCTACGCTCCACATGTTGGCCAGGCTCTATGAGCAGCGTAGAGCTAAAGTGGAATACCAACTCCAACATGGGCGGCATAGTGGGAGTCAGCCTCCTCAATTATTTACAGAAGAGTGGGCCTGGTTGGCAGCCATCTGCCAGGTCCTTGGAAACTTTGAGGAGTCTACCCAGATGCTGAGCGGGGATGCTGCAATCATTAGCGTCACCATTCCTCTGCTATGCCTCTTGAGAAGTTCCCTGCAAAGCATAAAGGCAGACGCTTTGGAATCGGAAACGGAGGCGGGGGAAGACAGTATGTCGCTGGATAGTCAGAGCAACCTCATGTCTATATCTCAGCACGTTGAGGAGGAGGGGGAGGAGCATGAGGAGGAGGGGGAAGAGACAGCTTGGCCCACTGCTGAGGGGACAGATGCTGCTTGCCTGTCATCCTTTCAGCGTGTATGGCCAGAGGAGGAGGAGGAGGAGGAGGAGGGGGAGGAGCATGAGGAGGAGGGGGAAGAGACAGCTTGGCCCACTGCTGAGGGTACAGATGCTGCTTGCCTGTCATCCTTTCAGCGTGTATGGCCAGAGGAGGAGGAGGAGGAGGAGGATCCTGAAAGTGATATTCCGAGTGAGGACAGCCATGTGTTGCGTACAGGTACCCTGGCACACATGGCTGACTTCATGTTAGGATGCCTTTCTCGTGACCCTCGCGTTACACGCATTCTGGCCACTACGGATTACTGGGTGTACACAATGCTCGACCCACGGTATAAGGAGAGCCTTTCCACTCTCATTCCCGAAGAGGAAAGGGGTTCGACAATGATGCTATACCACAGGGCGCTGGTGGACAAACTGATGGTAAACTTGCCATCAGACAGCGCTAGTGGCCGAAGGCGCATCTCCGCGGCCCAGGTAGCAGGGGAGGCGCAGAGATCAGGCAGCATGTACAGCGCAGGCAGGGGAACATTATCCAAGGCCTTTGCCAGCTTTATGGCTCCCCAGCAAGACTGTGTCACCGGTCCCCCGTCAAGGCTGAGTCGGCGGGAGCACTGTAAAAGGATGGTGAGGGAGTACGTAGCCGATCGCACGACCGTCCTCGGTGACGCCTCTGCCCCCTACAACTACTGGGTGTCGAAGCTGGACACGTGGCCTGAACTCGCGCTGTATGCCCTGGAGGTGCTTGCTTGTCATGCGGCTAGCATCTTGTCAGAGAGGGTGTTTAGTGTGGCTGGGGGAATCATCACGGATAAGCATACCCGCCTGTCAACCGACAGTGCCGACAGGCTTACACTCATCAAGATGAACAAAGCCTGGATTTCCCCAGACTTCTCTTCTCCACCAGCGGACAGCAGCGATACCTAAACAATACGTAGGCTACACTCGCGGATGGAAGCATCGTTCTCTATCACCATCCAAAACGGGGACCTTTTTGCTTCATCAATCTGTGTATAATATTCCTCCTCCTCCTCCTGCTCCTCCTCCTGAAACCTCACATAATCACGCCGAACGGGCAATTTTTCTTAGGCCCACAAGGCTCAGACATATAATTTTTCTAAACAATTTTTATACGTTTCAATGCTCATTAAAGCGTTGAAACTTTCACCTCAACCAATTTTTATTTTAACTGGGCTGCCTCCAGGCCTAGTTACCAATTAAGCCACATTAACCAAAGCGATTAATGGGTTTCACCTGCCCTCTTGGTTGGGCATGGGCAATTTTTCTCAGGTACATTAGTACTGTTGGTACACCAATTTTTGGGGGCCCTCGCCTACAGTGTAATCAAATTAATTTTTAGCCCACCTGCATTACAGCTGACGTTACATCAGCTGTGTTGGGCACTGCAATGGGATATATTTATGTACCGCCGGTGGGTTCCAGGGAGCCACCCATGCTGTGGGTCCACAGGGAGTTGTAACTGCATGTGTCCACTTCTAAAGAACCCCAGTCTGACTGGGGCATGCAGTGTGGGCCGAAGCCCACCTGCATTAAACATGACATTATTACCTCAGCTGTGATGGGCAATGCAATGGGATATATTTATGTACCGCCGGTGGGTTCCAGGGAGCCACCCATGCTGTGGGTCCACAGGGAGTTGTAAATGCATCTGTCCACTTCTAAAGAACCCCGGTCTGACTGGGGCATGCAGTGTGGGCCGAAGACCACCTGCATTAAACATGACATTATTACCTCAGCTGTGATGGGCAATGCAATGGGATATATTAATGTACAGCCGGTGGGTTCCAGGGAGCCACCCATGCTGTGGGTGCACACGGAATTCCCATTGCGGAGTTGTACCTGCCTGTGACTATTTATAAAAAACCACGGTCTGACTGATGCATGCAGACACCTTGACAGAATGAATAGTGTGTGGCACATAGGTTCCCCATTGCTATGCCCACGTGTGCAGCTCCAGATGGAGGTGGCACAGGATTGCATTTCTCATTGCTTCTGTACAGCATTGTGGACTATCGCCCCGCCCCTTTTAAAGAGGGTCGCTGCCTAGCCGTGCCAACCCTCTGCAGTGTGTGCCTGCTTTTCCTCTGGCAGACGCACTTATAAATAGACATGAGGGTGGTGTGGCATGAGGGCAGCTGAAGACTGGGCAGGGACAGTTTGGTGTGCGCTGTGGACACTGGGTCGTGGGGGGGGGGGTTTGGGTAGCATGTAACACAGGAGAAGTGGCAGCGGAGTGTCATGCAGGCAGTGATTGTGCTTTGTTGGAGGTAATGTGGTGCTTAGCTAAGGTATGCATTGCTAATGAGGGCTTTTCAGAAGTAAAAGTTGTTGGGGGGGGGGCCCACTCTTGCCGCTATTGTGGCTTAATAGTGGGACCTGTGAACTTGAGATGCAGCCCAACATGTAGCCCCTCGCCTGCCCTATCTGATGCTGTGTCGTTCCCATCACTTTCTTGAATTGCCCAGATTTTCACAAATGAAAACCTTAGCGAGCATCGGCGATATACAAAAATGCTCGGGTCGCCCATTGACTTCAATGGGGTTCGTTATTCGAAATGATCCCTCGAGCATCGCGAAAAGTTCGTCTCGAGTAACGAGCACCCGAGCATTTTGGTGCTCGCTCATCTCTAGTGACAGACTGATATGGTACCAGAGACGATTTTGAGGCATGGAGTCCATTCAACCACTTGTACTTATGGAATTCCATCAACTTCTTGAATGTCTCCTAAATATGTGCCAACTTGATTGCCATGATTAATAATACCTATATCCGATATCTGAACAAAAGATTGAGCCAAGTTAAAGGGTTTTTCCATTATCTCAAGGGGGTCTGAATGCAAGGTACCATACTGATTCTGAACTTACTTGAATGTATCAGCGTTTTACATCCCTACACAGCAAGTCATGGAGAGTGCAGTTGTAACAGTGGAAAAACTTTGGTGCTAAACCTTTTACATTGCCCCTTCATTCTGAGGATCCCAGTGATATGCCATCACTTTCTTAGGTATGGAACTGCCTTTAATAACACTGACCTTGAATTCTACAGTTACAAAGAAGAACTTCTAGGTCATTCACTAATTATTACAATATGTAAAAAAGTATTCTTAACTAGAGAATAGCCCAGTTAATTCCTTCTTCCATTCAAAGACTGTCCAGTATCTGAATACATTTTCTTATTCGCAATCACCAATCCTTAATTAAACGAAAAGACATTGTACAAAGACATTAATGTATGAAACCTTGAATAACCTTTATCTATGACAGTGACTTTCTTTAATTAACGAATTTTCAACTTTTATGATTAACTTAGGTGAATAATGAAATCCTCCTTCTTTACCACCATCTTAAATGTATTGTCTATGCAAGAAAGCCTCATGAGGGGCCTGACATTTTTTATAGATAGTACCTATTTTAATAATTCACCGGGCTCATATAAAACATGTAATTCTTTAAAAAATGTATACAAATGACTAGTGCAGCTCGTCAAAAAGGAGACCCTTCAATGAATGTGACTCAGTAGGTAGCACTGTTGCCTGCAGTGCATGGGCCCTAGTTTCAAATCTAGATTTGAAAAACTTTATATAGATGTTGCCCTTGGTCAGATTTGAACCTAGAACTACAGCACTGCAAGACAACAGTGATAACAATGCCATAGAGGAGAAGAATAAACACAAAGAGAACATGAAAAATTCATATAGATGTTGTGCTTGAAAAGATTTGAACCTTGGACTCCAGCACTGCAAGGCAACACTGCAAACAATTGACCAACCATACTTATTCTTTCTTCACCCTTCTTCTTCTTTCTCCCTTCTCCATAGAAGGAGAAGAAAAAGAACACAAAGAACATACAAACTACATGCAGATGTTGTCCATAGTCAGACATGACCCTAGTACCCCAGTTCTACAAAGCAACACTGTTAGCCACTAGGACACCAAATCTCCTCCTTCTCCTTCTTCTCTTTCTCCTTCACATTTTTCTTCTTCTCCCTTTTCTCTGGAGGAAAAAGAAGAAAGAGGAAGAAGGAAAAACAAGCATCGTGGCTCAGTCACCTGTTGCCGTTCAGCGCTGGTATTCCACATTGAAATCTGCCCAAGGACGACATCTACATGGACTTTTTATGCTCTTTGGGTTTCTGCTTCTTCTCCTTTTTCAGAGAAGGAAGACCAAGCATAGTGGCTCAGTCATTAGCACTGCTGCCTTTCAGCATTGGAGTCCCACATTCAAATATTTCCAAGCACAACATCTGTATGCAACTTAATGTTCCCTTTGTATTTATTCTTCTCTTTTTTTCCTCTTCTCTGGAGAAGAAAGAACAAGTGTGATGGCTCAGTTGCTAGCACTGCTGCCTTGCAGTGCTGGAGTTCACCTCACCCAATCCCATGCAGTTCCTGTTCCAACAGTACCTGGTCCCCCTGCACTCAACTTCTGGATCTAGTAATGATGTCCCACCATAGGAACAGCTGGCAATTGGCTACAGCGGTCATATGTTCATGTGATGGAATGTCATCACTGGAGCCTGGTTGGAAGAACAGTGTAGTGGGGGACCAGGCACTGTTAGAATGGGCATGTGGGGGATCAGGTGCGGTAAGTATGACTTTTTATGTACTCGTACAGCACTAGGCAGGTTTCAGTTTAATTTGTTCTCCCTGACTTTTCCTCTAATATAATTTGATATGAATTATCGAGCTGAAGTTCACAGTCAAATGCCACAAAGTGATGCATGCTTCAGTCCTTCAAGTAGTTATCAAGTTTAATTCTTTATACAATATTAGGGAATTTGGGTAATTAGTGTAATAGGAGAGGTTTATACAGTTTGAACCGAGGATGGCGTATTTGAATCCTGTACAGTTTATAGTACCTTTAAGAGGTGGTGGGATTGGAGGAGCGAGTGAGATCATGTAACTAAGTAGGAAGTAGTTGATAGCAAGAGTTAGTAAGATGCAATGCAGTAGTGAGTCTCTGCTATGAGTAAAAGTGGGTGCAGCTGAAACTATGGTCCTATGGATCAAAGCCCCCTAGTGGGCGAAAGGGCAGCCCAAACGTACGTGAACAGTAATCTCTGATGAAATTAGACTGTTGTGCAAGTGTAGTTAGTGTGACTGGCTCCTCACTTCTACTCTCTAATCGTTATTTTTTGTGTACATTGGACATTAAGATAAAGATTGAACTTTGTTACTGTTGCACAGATGCAGCCAATAATTATTTTATTACAATGGCTCTTCCTCCAACAATGTGGCCTATCTACCAACTCTTCAGTGCACTCCAAGTAGTCGGACTTATTTCAACACAGAACTGATATGACCATAACCTGTGCATGAGCTGCTCATGGCTCCCTTACCCTGTAAAAAGGAAAAATAGCCCCCTGTATGTGACTTTAGGCCTGTACTGGCCATGAGAGTGTAGCCCTACAGCCACCACTTCCCTGACCAACTACAATAGAGAGAGGAATCCTCTGTTCCAGATTCTTATCTTTGGATCCATCTCTTGACGAAGAGTGTCTCTTGCTCTGTAGGACCCATCTTTTTCAGTATTACACAGACAACCAATTGATCTGAATGGGCATTGTGTAATTCTTAATTATCCCTGTGGTGGTGCTGCAGGAATATTGAACACTTACTCAGATAAAGCCAATAATCATTTCATCACAATGGCTCTTCCTTCGACAATGTGGCCTATCTTACCAACTCTTCAGTGCACTCCAAGTAGTCGCGCTTATTTCAACACATGGTTCCCCCTACAGAGCCGGTATGACCATAACCTGTGCATAAACTGCTCATGGCTTCCTTACCTTGTAAAAAGGAAAAATAGCCCCCTTTATGTGACTTCAGGCCTGTACTGGCCCTGAGAGTTTAGCCCTGCATCCCTCACTTCCCTGGCCCACTGCAATAGAGAGAGGGATCTTTACTGTTAGAGCAGTTAGACTGTGGAACTCTCTGCCTGAGGACGTAGTGATGGCAAAATCCTTAGAGGAGTTTAAAAGGGGACTTGATGTCTTTCTGGAGAGGAAGGATATTATAGGCTATAAATCTAAGGTTATTTGTTAATCCGGGTATACAGGCAGGTAGGAACTATTAGGGGTTGATCCAGGGAACAGTCTGATTGCCATTAGGGAGTCGGGAAGGAATTTGTTCCCAAAAGGGCTAATTGGCTTCTGGCCTTGGGGTTTTTTGCCTTCCTCTGGATCAACAAAACAGGAGGCTAGACAGGCTGGACTAGATGGACATTGTCTTCATTCAGCCTTACGAACTATGTTACTATGTTCCAGATTCTTATCCTAGGCTCCATGTCTTGACAAAGAGCGTCTCTTGCTCTGGAGGACCCATCCTTTTCTGTATTACACAGACAACCTATTGATCTGAATGGGCACTGTGCAATGCTTAATTAACCCTTTGGTGGCGCTGCAGGAATATTGAATGCTTACTGCAATTTTGTTTTCTCACAGATTAAGGCAAAACTCAGAGATGTAACATTCATAGTCAGGGCCAAGGAGCCTTCTAACAAGTAGGGATAGTTAAAAGTCAACATCACCTTTCTATTGGTTGGCTGAGTAATTATTTTGCAGTGACAAGTATGCTTCTGATTGTACTGATGACTTTTATACCTGCAGTGTTTATGTTTGACTCTAAGACGAAACAGGAATACTCTCAGTACTTTGAATTATTTCTATACTTTCTTCTAAGCAGACGTGATGAATGAAGGACGTCTAGTCGTGCCCCTGGCAATACGTTTTTCACAGATTTCATGACTCCAGGGCTGATATGTTCCAGAATCCCAGATTAAAAGAAGTGACTACTTTATTACAGCAGATAGAAAGTATGCAGATTTGTATCCATGTTGATCAATCAGATCTGAGACCATGCTTATGTATTAAACCTCATACATCATTTTGTTAAAGGGGTTTTCTGAGAGTCAAAAACAAAAATTGTATTGGCAGGTAATGAGCTAAAATAAAAAAATAGGGCATACTCACCTGTCAGATGGCGCTCACCTGTGACCAGTGCATGAGGGTTTCTGCTTTTGTCCAACACGTAGCGACAGCAGTCTCATTGTGAGTATGACTTCTCAGCCAATCACAGGCATCAGTAGTTACATGCCATTCATGACAGTATCTGCGTGAAGTCAATGATTGGGCATGAGACTGTTGGATGGGAGGCCACCGAGGAGGTTGTCGCAGTCAGTAGTCTAAACAGGGATAATGCAGACATGCACTAGAAGCAACCTTGCAGTTTCAGGACAAAATTGTGTACCAAGGCTAAATGAGCAGAGTATATTGCCTGCAATTCTTCTACTTTGCCCTTCCTCCGATCTGCCAGTTCTAAGTCCCATTTTCATCTGTTCAAGATAGCCGATGCAGTCTTCGGATTACCCAAATGCATAGTAGTGTTAGACTACCAATGCACTACACCTGCTATCTGATTGGCCTTAGCTGTTCACAAGATCAGCACTGGCCAATCAGAGACCAGTGTACAATGTGCACTAGGTAGTTAGAAAATTTTGGCAGCTGACTTGAATGGTCAAAAATGGGGCCCAAACTAGTAGATTAAAGAGCAGCAGAGAACATATGTAGATAATATACCCCTCCACCGTCATGTCCCAAGACAGAATTTTGTTCTGAAACTTGATGTATAATCGGGCTGTGTGCTGTCCCATGTACTTCATAATACATAATTATAGACTATGAAGCCATTCACATGAAGGATTTTTTACACAGATCAATTGTCCATGGGAAAAAAATCTCTGCATGTCTTAGGGTGCCTACCCACTAGCGTTTTTTTACCTTGCGCTGCGATATTGCAAAATACTTTCAATGCGGCCGGCAGCAGCTGCGCCAGCCCCACTGAAAACATAGGGAGTATATTGCAGACGTCTGCCACAGCTGTGACAGCTGTGGCAGGGGTTTCCTTCATCCCCACAGCTGTGGCAGAAGTCCAGGATGCTATCCTATTGCTTTCAATGGGGTCAGCGCTGCTGCAGGCAATCCCCATAGCAATGATTTCCGGGTAAGGGTTTGAAATATAAGCCCTTCCCTAAAAATCATCCTTAGCTGGTGAAAAAAAAAATTATATACTCACCTCCTCGCCACTCAGGCGCGTCCTCTGGCTGGCTTCCCGGAATTGCTGTAAGGGCTCTGCTGATTGGCTGAGCACTCAGCGAATCACAGGCAGCGCCCAGCAATTTATTGATGATGAAAGAGCTTCACAGCACTGCCAGGGAGCCAGTCGGAGGACGTGCCTGAGCGGCAGAGAAGTGAGTATATCATTTTTTTTCACCAGCTATGAATGAGTTTCAGGAAAGGGCTTATATTTCAAGCCCTTCCCTGAAAATCATCGCTGCAGGGGTTGTCTGCAACCCACTGCTTTTAATAGGGCCACAGCAGCACCGATCCCATTGAAAGCAATTAGATAGCATCCTGGACTTCTGCCACAGCTGTGACAGCTGTGACAGCTGTGACAGAGGATTCCTAACCCCTGCAGCAACTGCCTGAAAGGCTGAAGATGCAGTTCCTCCGTTCCCTCCTCTCTGTTGGCGCCGAACCCACACCAAGAGGCCTGGAAGAGAGTCATCCCCAGTCTTCTGGATGTAAAGTTACATGTATTCCACACTAATGGGCTTAAAGACTGTTTGGTGTGACAATTATTGTTTATTGCTGATCCCAATCAACCAGGCTAGGACTCTGAACAGCCATTACATTAATAGCCATTCATACCGACTCTTGCACTTTATTCACAGACTGAGATACTCCAGATCACTGGGTCACAAGTTATCATTTTCCTGTTTTTCAGTTAATGAAGCGGTCTTCATTCAGCAATGACGACTCCTGAGCCCTATGTCCATCCGGCTGACATCGACCTGGAAAATTGGGAAAGCCCCTAACCCTCTGCCTGCAGTCTCTAACAATGAGCTATATGAATAGGTATGAGATAAATAGATAGGCAGACAGATAGACAGAGCTATATGAATAGACAGACAGACAAAGTGGATATAAAAAGTCTAAACACCCCTGTTAAAATGCCATGCTTTTTTCATCTTAAAAATTCCAACAAAGATGAATCATTTCAGATTTATTTCCATCTTCAATGTGACCCGTTATCTGCACAACTCTATTGTAACAAACTTAAAGGGGTTGTCTCGCAGCAGCAAGTGGGGGTATACACTTCTGTATGGCCATATTAATGCACTTTGTAATGTACATTGTGCATTAAATATGAGCCATACAGAAGTTATTCACTTACCTGCTCCGTTGCTAGCGTCCCCGTCGCCATGGATCCGTCTAAATTCGCTGTCTTCTGGCGTTTTTAGACGCGCTTGCGCAGTCTGGTCTTCTGCCTTGTGAATGGGGCCGCTCGTGCCGGAGAGCTGGTCCCGCATCGTCATCGTAGCTCCGCCCCATCACGTGTGCTGATTCCAGCCAATCAGGAGGCTGGAATCGGCAATGGACCGCACAGAGCCCACAGTGCACCATGGGAGAAGACCCACGGTGCATCGTGGGTGAAGATCCCGGCGGCCATCTTGGAGAAGGAAGAAAGAAGTCGTCGCAGAGCGGGGATTCGGGTAAGTAATATATATACAGTATATTTTTTTTAAACCCATCCTTTGGGTTTGTCTCGTGCCGAACGGGGGGCCTATTGAAAAAAAAAAAAAAAACTGTTTCGGTGCGAGACAACCCCTTGAAATTACTGGAAAAATAAAAATAGCAAAACTAAAATAATGTGGTTGCATAAGTGTGCACACCCTCTTCAGAATTAGCCAATCACATTTAAACTCATGATAAATAGTAGTCAGAACTCCGCTGCCATTATTTTAAGTGATTCTGACTAGAGATGAGCGAGCGTACTTGCTAAGGCAAACTACTCGAGCGAGTAGTGCCTTATTCGAGTATCTCCCCGCTCGTGTCTAAAGATTCGGCTGCCGGTGGGGGAGAGCGTGGAGGAACGGAGGGGAGATCTCTCTCTCACTCTCTCCCCCCCGCTCCCCCCTGCTCACTCCCGCAACTCACCGCTCACCCACGCCAGCAGCCGAATCTTTAGAGACCAGCGGGCAGGTACTCCCATAAGGCACTACTCGCTCAAGTAGTTTGCCTTAGCGAGTACGCTCGCTCACCTCTAATTCTGACTTACCTTATATAAAGTTCAGATGTTATAGCAGGATTTTCCTGACATTTTCTTTTGTATTTTTCAGCAAAAGCCGTAAAGAGCTTACAGCACATCAAAGGGATCTGATTGTTGAAAGGAGAAGGGGACCAAAATGTTTCCAAGGCAATACATATATAATGGAACACAGCGAAGACAGTCGTCAAGAAGTGGATTACATTCGGCAGAACCACAACATTACCAAGAACTGGACATCCCTCAAAAATAGATGGAAAGAAAATAGGTCGAGGAGGCTGCCAAGAGGCCTACAGCAACATTAAAAGAGCTGCAGGAATTTCTGGAAGTACTGGTTGTATAGTGCACGTCACAACTATCTTTTCTTCATATGTCTGGGCTGTGGGGTAGGGGGCAAGAAGGAAGCCTTTTCTAACAAAGAAAAACATCCAAGCCTGACTATGTTTTGCCAAAACCTACATCAAGTCTGCCAATTATGAGGGAGAACATGTTATGGTCTGATGACACCAAGACTGAACTTTTTGACCATAATTCTCAAAGTTATGTTTGGTGCAAAGCCAACACTGCGTATCACCAAATGAACTCCCTAATGCAGGGAAGATGGTGGAGGCGGCATTATGCTTTGGGGCTGTTTTTCTGCTGCTGGAACTTGGGCTTTAGTCAAGGTGGAGGGAATTATGAACAGTGCCAAATATCAGTCCATTTTGGCACAAAACCTTCAGGCCTCTACATAGAAGCTGAAGATTAAGAGGAATTTCACTTTTCAGCGCAACAACGACCCAAAGCAGACCTCCAAATCACCAAAAGAATGGCTTTGCCAGAAGAAGATTCGAGTTTTGGAATGGCCCACCCAGAGCCCAAACCTGAATCCCATTGAAGATATGTGGGTTGACCTAAAGAGGGCGCTACACACAAGACAGATTTGGAGCGTTTTTGCAAGGAAGAGTGGGCAAAGATTGCCAAGTCATGATGTGCCTTGCTGATAGACACCTACTGAAAAAGACTTAATGCCGTCATAAAGTCAAAGGATTCATCAACAAAGTATTAGTTTTAGGGTGTGTATATTTATGCAACCCCACCATTTTAATTTTTTTTTTTTAATTTTCCACCCTAAAGGATTTCAGTTTGTTTCTTCCTGGAATTGTACAGATAACGGGTCACACTGAAGGAGAAAATAAATCTGAAATTATTCATCTTTGCCGGATTTTTTAATATGACTTTTTATGGCCACTGTAGATAATGAGATAGATGGATGACATAGATAGACAGAGATAAACAGATAAAATAGGGGAAAAACAATGTATTTAATTACACATATTCTAGATGTATTTTATATGAAGGTGTGTAACAGGATTTTCTTGGTAAATTGACATTATCGCCCGAGATGCAAAATCGTAGGTCTCCCTAATTTGATAACCTTTAGCAGGTTGTATAACATGATCTCTTTGATAATTTCGTCACACTCTGAGAAAAAACAACATGAGAATTGCCAAAACGCTGCTGCTTTTTCCTCTTAGAATGACAGCTGTGAAAAAGCAATTACTGCAAGTAATCCTTCATTTTCATCTATATGAAAATAAAAGTCAAAACCTGAAAAATAGAGATTTCTTAAGGAACAAAAGATGTTCCTCTCCTGCTCCTGAGTCACTAAAAACTGTATTAATCAGCCACTCTTCATATTTAGAAGTGTACTAGGTCACTCAATGACAGAACCAAAGCTACTATCTACATTTAGATATTCATGGGACATTCATGTAACAGTAGTACATATGTCTCCCTTCATTACAGATCTCAAAGCAGACCCCTTAAAGAAATACAGACCCCAACTAGACTCCTTTAAACAATTAGACCCAAACAAGATCCCCACAAGTAATAAAGACTCCAGACTTGACTGCATACAGTCATGAGAATAATTAAGTACACCCTCTTTGAATTCAGGACATAATAAAAAAATAAATATCTGGTAGTTAGGAGGTCTTGAAATTAGGAAAATGCAACCTCATGTGAACAACAAAACATGACATTACACTGTGTCATTCATTTATTAAAATTAGGCCAATATGCAGAAGCAGTGTGTGAAAAAGTACACCGTTAATGCCTTCATAGGAACCCTGTCACCAGTTTTTCCACAGTAAAACAAGATCAATACTGCACTTGCATACTTTCTCAAACTGCTTTCATTATAATTGATGTTCTTGCACACTTTATGTATATCCAGATAAGCTCTCCCATTTGTGGGCAGATTCCAATAGCTTATCTATGCATGTCAGGGAGGTAACAGCACAGTGCAGTGCAAGATTTCCCAGTGGTGCATAGATGACGTCAGTTATGTCATCCACATCACAGGATATAGCTAAGGGAGCTGGGCTGGCACATCCACCGGACCGCTTGGCTGGATTTACATATGGCGCAGGAGAATTTTTAAACATCAATTGCAGAGCTATTCTTATATCAAAATTTCTAACAAAATTTGGGAAAGTGTGCAAATGCTCTATTCCAGCGCTGGTATTGTTTCACTGTGGAAAAAAATGGTGAAAGAGGGTAAGTAGCAGCTAGGTGTTGCTAATCAACATGCCTTTCAATAATTGATCTAAGTGTGACTATGAAAACAAAAGTTTTGGCAGTTTGCTGGTCTGAAGCATTCAGGCGTGATTTAACAACATGGCAAAGAGGAAATACATCAGCAATTATCTTAGAGAAGCAAACTATGCTGCCCGTCAATCTGGAAGGGTTATAAAGCCATTTCCAAACAATTTGGAGTTTATCCTTCCGTAGTGAGAAAGGTTATTAACAAGTGGAAAACATTCAAAACAATTGACAGCTTTCTCAGGAGTAGATATCGTCGTAAATTTACCCCAAGGTCAGACCATTCAATTCTCAGAGAAATTGCAAAAATAAACAAGAGCTATATTGTAGGCTAAAGACCTCATGTTAAATGTTCAAGTTCATGACAAAACAATCAGAAAAAAATTGGTCAAGAATGGCGTGTCTGGAAGGGTTGTCAATAGAGATGAGCGAACACCAAAATGTTCGGGTGTTCGTTATTCGTAACGAACTTCCCGTGATGCTCGAGGGTTCGTTTCGAACAACGAACCCCATTGAAGTCAATGGGCGACCAGAACATTTTTGTATTTCGCCGATGCTCGCTAAGGTTTTCATGTGTGAAAATCTGGGCAATTCAGGAAAGTGATGGGAATGACACAGTGACGGATAGGGCAGGCGAGGGGCTACATGTTGGGCTGCATCCTAAGTTCACAGGTCCCACTATTAAGCCACAATAGCGGCAAGAGTGGGCCCCCCCCCCCCTCCCAACAACTTTTACTTCTGAAAAGCGCTCATTAGCATGGCATACCTTTGCTAAGCACCACACTACCTCCAACAAAGCACAATCACTGCCTGCATGACACTCCACTGCCACTTCTCCTGAGTTACATGCTGCCCAACCGCACCCCCTCCCCCCCACAGCGCACACCAAAGTGTCCCTGCGCAGCCTTCAGCTGCCCTCATGCCACACCACGCTCATGTCTATTTAGAATTGCGTCTGCCATGACGAGGGACCGCAGGCATACACTGCAGAGGTTGGCACGGCTAGGCAGCGACCCTCTTTAAAAGTGGCGGAGCGATAGCCCACAATGCTGTACAGAAGCAATGAGAAATAGAATCCTGTGCCACCGCCATCAGGAGCTGCACACGTGGGCATAGCAATGGGGAACCTATGTGCCACTGTTACGGCACTCTGCCCCCCGAGCGCCAGTTGGGGTGCCCTGATCTCCTGCACCCCACTGTCCCTGCCTACTTGCCTCGGCCCTGGCTAACCCCAGGCGGACAACTGGGCGGCAGTCCCTACGCTGGCTAGGGACCTGGCGACTACCTGGATGGAACTACTAACAGGGGACAGAGTGCCGACAGGAGAGGCAGGTGAAACAGACCAACAAAACTACTAGGTGAATCAAGGCTGGAGGTGTAGCTCACAGGCAAACGAAAGGATACTGACAAGCAACTAGGACAGACTAGATTAGACCTGACTAGAGGCTAGCAGAACCAATAACTGGCAGTGAGTTCAGGTCACTGCCAGCCTTTTAACTAAAAGCCTCCGCCCAGGGGCGGAGAGTGGGAGGAGCCGACTCTCCCACTGTTGCATAAGGGAGGTGGATGAGAGCGGGCGGCACCCTACGGGCGGACACGCCCACGCCGCAGCACGCTGGCTGCTCCACGCTGCTGCACGCTGGCTGCTCCACGCCGCCGGGAGATCCCTGACAGCACAGCTCCGGGACGCCGAAGCCGAGCTCGAAGCGGCGCGCGCCGTCCGCGGCACCCAGCGCCGCCCTGCATGGTAACATTACCCCCCCTCTGACGGGGGACCTCCGGGCCCCCGGAAACTCGACCAGGCTTATCTGGAAAACGACGGTGGAACCGCCGTACCAACACGGGAGCATGAACATCACATGCGGCCACCCAGGAATGATCTTCTGGTGGAAAACCCTTCCAGGCCACCAAGTATTGTAAGATTCCTCGACACCGACGAGAGTCCAGTATCTCCTGGACCTCGTATTCGACTTCATCCCGGACCAGGGTGGGCGGAGGGGGACCGGAGGTGGGTATCACCGAAGGGACAAAAGGTTTCAGCAGCGACTTATGGAATACCCTGTGAACCCTCCATGTGGCTGGCAACCCCAGCTCGTAGGCGAGTGGGTTCACCACACGTGTGATGGCAAACGGCCCCACGTAACGTGGCGCCAGCTTCAAGGCCGGGACCCGCAATTTGAGATTTTTAGAAGACAGGTATACCTTCTGTCCCACCCTGTAAGGTTCGGACACAGACAGACTCTTCCCACTGCGCAACTGCATACGGGCCCCCGCTGCCTCCAAGTTTCTCTGCACCTCTTTCCATACTCCCCGAAGCGTATCTGTGGCGTCATCCGCTGCCGGACAGAGCGACGGAGTAGGGATTGCTGTAAGGAAGCGAGGATGCTGACCGTATACACTAAAAAATGGAGACACCCCAGTAGAAGAACAAAGGCGGTTGTTTAGTGCAAACTCTGCCAACGGCAGGAACTCTGCCCACTGGTAAGCCTTTTCGCTGGCAAACAACCGTAAATATTGCACTAAGTCTTGGTTCTTCCGCTCAGTCTGACCATTAGTCTGCGGGTGGAACGCTGACGAGAAGGAAAGCGACGTTCCCAGGTTTCTGCAGAAGGCACGCCAAAACTGCGACACAAACTGAACCCCGCGATCAGATACAATATTTTGGGGAACCCCATGTAGGCGAATTATTTCCTTTACAAAAATCGTGGCAAATTCTTTTGCCGAGGGTAGCTTTTTTAACGCCACAAAATGTGCCATCTTTGAGAACCGGTCGACCACCACTAAGATAGTGGTGCACTTCTGGGATTCTGGTAGGTCAGTGATGAAATCTACTGATAAGTGAGACCAGGGACTGGAAGGAACCGGTAGTGGTCTCAGAGGACCCTCCGGAGGACGCCGCCGACTCTTATTGCGAGCACAGACCGAGCAACCCCTCACAAGGTTGCGGATCTCCTGAGACATGCCTGGCCACCAGAAGTATCGGGAGCAAAGCTCCAGGGTCCCCTGGAACCCTGGATGCCCGGCGAGAGCCGACGAGTGGGACTCATCCATGACTCTAGGGCGTAGGGTCTCTGGCACAAACCATCTGCCCTCCGGCACCCCTGACGGAGCGTCCTGCTGAGCATCCTGTAGTTGAGGGACGAAGTTAGACTCTAACACTGCCACCACCACGCCGGGGGCTAAGATATTCTCGGGAGTCATGGTCCCACTGTCTGGTACCCCGAAACTCCGTGACAGGGCGTCCGCCTTCACGTTCTTCTCTCCGGGGATATATGTCACGACGAAGTTAAACCTGGCGAAGAACAACGCCCACCTGGCTTGACGAGCAGTGAGTCTTTTCGCATTGGCGAGATATACCAGATTCTTGTGATCAGTATATACGGTAATTGGGTGTCTAGCACCCTCAAGATGGTGTCGCCACTCCTCCAGAGCCCATTTGATAGCCAACAATTCACGGTTACCCACGTCGTAGTTGCGCTCTGCTGAATTGAACTTTCGCGAAAAGAACGCACATGGGCTATAGCCAGACCTCCCACTGACTTCCTGCGACAATACTGCTCCTGTCCCCACTTCCGACGCGTCTACCTCAATAAAAAAGGGTAGTCGTGCGTCCGGCTGTATTAGCACCGGGGCAGTCGTGAATGCCTTTTTTAGACGGCTAAAGGCCTCAAGGGCTGCAGGCGACCACTTACCCAAGTCAGCCCCCTTCTTAGTCAGGTCGGTCAGAGGTTGAGCAATAACTGAGTAATTTCTAATGAATTTGCGGTAGAAATTTGCAAAACCTAAGAACCGCTGGAGAGCCTTGAGGTTGTCGGGTCTGACCCATTGGGAGATTGCTGCTACTTTATCAGACTCCATCTGAATCTCTGTGGGGGAAATTACATAACCAAGGAAGGATACTTGTTTAGAGCCAAATGTACATTTCTCTAATTTGACAAAAAGTTGATACTCGCGCAAACGGGTCAGGACCAACCTCAGGTGCCGCACATGTGAATCCCAGTCAGGTGAGTACACCAGGATGTCGTCCAGATAAATGACCAGAAATACCCCCAGGAAGTCGTGGAAGACTGCGTTCATAAAACCCTGAAACACAGCGGGGGCATTACAGAGTCCAAAAGGCATAACCAGACATTCAAAATGTCCTAACGGGGTGTTGAACGCTGTCTTCCATTCATCTCCCTCTTTGATGCGAATTAAATTGTAAGCCCCCCTTAAGTCCAGTTTGGAGAACCAGTGAGCCCCTACCACCTGATTCAACAAGTCAGGAATTAGGGGCAAGGAGCACTGGTTCTTCACGGTGATTTTATTCAAGGCCCGATAATCCACACAAGGCCTTAGTGTCCCGTCCTTCTTCTCTACAAAGAAGAGACCTGCCCCGGCAGGGGACCTGGACGGCCGGATATGTCGGTTGGCCAGAGCTTCCGAGACATAGGACTTGAGGGCTTCATGCTCACGACCTGACAGATTGAAAATGGCTCCCTTAGGGATGGGACCGTCGGGAATCAGGTCGATACCACAGTCCCACTCCCTATGAGGGGGCAGAGCCTTAGACAGTCGTTTGGAGAATACATCCTGAAAGTCTGACAAATACTCCGGAATGAGCACCGTATCTGCGGAGCACACAGCTATGGTAGACAGGTGATTGTGACACGATGACCCCCAATGAGTCAATTCCCGGGTGGACCAATCAAATTGGGGGTTGTGCAGTGCCAACCAGGGCATACCAAGCACCACATCAACCGACATTTTTTCCATAACCAAGAAAGACAGTTCTTCCGAGTGGAGGACCCCCACCGTGAACTGTAATCTTGGGGTCCTCCATCGTACCAAGCCTGTAGAGAGAGGGGTAGCATCAATGCTGGTAAAATGAATTGGCGTCTTCAACGCCACAAATTCCGCCATCAGAGAACGGACAAAACCCAGACTTATCAAGTTAGCGGCTGCTCCGGAATCAATAAACGCCCGCCCTGATCGGGAAAAATCCCCGAATCTAACATGGCACGGTACCAAAAGTTTAGGAAGTACCTGAAGTCCTAGGCGATCCTCCCTGCAATCGCCTAGGACTCGGAGTTTTCCGCCGGTTCCGGCTGCGGGCGTTGAGACCTCAGTGGGCAGGTTATCACCCGATGTCCAGCTTTCCCGCAGTAGAGGCAGAGACGATGCAACAAACGGATCCGGCGTCGCTCTTTGGGGTCCAGCGGGTCCACCTCCATCGGCTCGGGCGCAGAGACTGGTAAGGAGGAGGAGGGACCAGGGCCACTGACCTCCCTGACTCTACGGGTCTGCCTGTCCTGCTTTCTAGACCTGAGCCTCCTATCTGCTCTCACCGCTAGCTCCATAGCCTCCCTTAAGGACCCGGGAACGGGATGGGAAATTAACAGGTCTTTAACTGCGTCCGAGAGGCCCTGCAGAAAAACGTCCTTCAGCGCGCTATCGTTCCATGTCGTGTCCCCCGCACAGCGTCTGAAGTTGGAGCAATAATCCTCCACACACGACAACCCCTGCCGCAGCGCCAACAACCGTGAAACCGCCAACCCCGCTCGGTCCGGTTCGTCGAAGATACCCCCGAGTTCCTGAAAAAAGGAGTCCATGGACTGCAGGCAGGAGGAACCCTCGGGGATGGAGAAAGCCCATGTCTGTGCCGAGCCCCGCAGCAGGGACATTATCAGCCCGACCCTCTGAGCCTCCGACCCGGAAGAACGGGGACGCATGCGAAAAAACAGGCGACACGCCTGTCGGAAAACAAAAAACTTGTTCCTCTCCCCAGAAAACACCTCGGGAAGAGGGCACTTGGGTTCGGGGCTGGTTGAGGCGTCCGACCCCTGCGACACCCCCCGCTGCTCCTGGGCCACCATGCGGGCGGATAAATCCTGGATCACAGGCACCAGGGCCTGCAGCTGGTTCGTGAGGGAACTGATCGCCTCCATGAAAAAAACGGTTTTAAAGGGCCAGTTATTATGTTACGGCACTCTGCCCCCCGAGCGCCAGTTGGGGTGCCCTGATCTCCTGCACCCCACTGTCCCTGCCTACTTGCCTCGGCCCTGGCTAACCCCAGGCGGACAACTGGGCGGCAGTCCCTACGCTGGCTAGGGACCTGGCGACTACCTGGATGGAACTACTAACAGGGGACAGAGTGCCGACAGGAGAGGCAGGTGAAACAGACCAACAAAACTACTAGGTGAATCAAGGCTGGAGGTGTAGCTCACAGGCAAACGAAAGGATACTGACAAGCAACTAGGACAGACTAGATTAGACCTGACTAGAGGCTAGCAGAACCAATAACTGGCAGTGAGTTCAGGTCACTGCCAGCCTTTTAACTAAAAGCCTCCGCCCAGGGGCGGAGAGTGGGAGGAGCCGACTCTCCCACTGTTGCATAAGGGAGGTGGATGAGAGCGGGCGGCACCCTACGGGCGGACACGCCCACGCCGCAGCACGCTGGCTGCTCCACGCTGCTGCACGCTGGCTGCTCCACGCCGCCGGGAGATCCCTGACAGCACAGCTCCGGGACGCCGAAGCCGAGCTCGAAGCGGCGCGCGCCGTCCGCGGGACCCAGCGCCGCCCTGCATGGTAACAGCCACACACTATTCATTCTGTCAAGGTGTCTGCATGCCCCAGTCAGACCGGGCTTTTTAATTCATAGACACAGGCAGGTACAACTCCCTATTGTGAAGTCCCTGTCGACCCACAGCATGGGTGGCTCCCTGGAACCCACCGGCGGTACACAGAAATATCCCATTGCATTGCCCAACACAGCTGAGGTAGTAATGTCGTGCTTAATGCAGGTGGGCTTCGGCCCACACTGCATGCCCCAGTCAGACTGGGGTTCTTTACAAGTGGACACATGTAGGTTTAACTCCCTGTGGACCCACTGCCTGGGTGGGTGCCAGGAAGCCACCGGCGGTACATAGAAATATCCCATTGCATTGCCCAACACAGCTGAGGTAGTAATGTCGTGCGTAATACAGGTGGGCTTCGGCCCACACTGCATGCCCCAGTCAGACGGGTTCTTTAGAAGTGTACAGATGTATTAAAAACTCAGTGTGCACCTACAGCATGGGTGGCTCCCTGGAACCCACCGGCGGTACACAAAAATATCCCATTGCATTGCCCAACACAGCTGAGGTAGTAATGTCGTGCGTAATACAGGTGGGCTTCGGCCCACACTGCATGCCCCAGTCAGACGGGTTCTTTAGAAGTGTACAGATGTATTAAAAACTCAGTGTGCACCTACAGCATGGGTGGCTCCCTGGAACCCACCGGCGGTACACAAAAATATCCCATTGCATTGCCCAACACAGCTGAGGTAGTAATGTCGTGCGTAATACAGGTGGGCTTCGGCCCACACTGCATGCCCCAGTCAGACTGGGATTCTTTACAAGTGGACACATGTAGGTTTAACTCCCTGTGGACCCACTGCCTGGGTGGGTGCCAGGAAGCCACCGGCGGTACATAGAAATATCCCATTGCATTGCCCAACACAGCTGAGGTAACGTCAGCTGTAATGCAGGTGGGCTAAAAATTAATTTGATTACACTGTAGGCGAGGGCCCACAAAAATTGCTGTATCAACAGTACTAATGTACATCCAAAAAATTGGCCATGGCCAACCAAGAGGGCAGGTGAAACCCATTAATCGCTTTGGTTAATGTGGCTTAAGTGGTAACTAGGCCTGGAGGCAGCCCAGTGTAACGAAAAATTGGTTCAAGTTAAAGTTCCAATGCTTTTAAGCGCATTGAAACTTATAAAAATTGTTCTGAAAAATTATTTGAGTGAGCCTTGTGGCCCTAAGAAAAATTGCCCGTTCAGCGTGATTACGTGAGGTTTCAGGAGGTGGAGCAGGAGAAGGAGGAGGAGGAATATTAGACACAGATTGATGAAGCAGAAATGTCCCCGTTTTGGATGGTGAGAGAGAACGTAGCTTCCATCCGCGGGTGCAGCCTACGTATTGCTTACGTATCGCTGCTGTCCGCTGGTGGAGAACAGAAGTCTGGGGAAATCCAGCCTTTGTTCATCTTGATGAGTGTTAGCCTGTCGGCACTGTCGGTTGACAAGCGGCTACGCTTATCTGTGATGATTCCCCCAGCCGCACTAAACACCCTCTCCGACAACACGCTAGCCGCAGGACAAGCAAGCACCTCAAGGGCATACAGGGCTAGTTCAGGCCACGTGTCCAGCTTCGACACCCAGTAGTTGTAGGGGGCAGAGGCGTCACCAAGGATGGTCGTGCGATCCGCTACGTACTCCCTCACCATCCTTTTGCAGTGCTCCCGCCGACTCAGCCGTGACTGGGGAGCGGTGACACAGTCTTGGTGGGGAGCCATAAAGCTGGCCAGGCCCTTAAAGACTGTTGCACTGCCTGGGATGTACATGCTGCTCGATCTACGCACATCCCCTGCAACATGGCCCTCGGAACTGCGCCTTCTGCCACTAGCGCTGTCGGCTGGGAATTTTACCATCAGCTTGTCCGCAAGGGTCCTGTGGTATAGCAACACTCTCGAACCCCTTTCCTCTTCGGGAATCAGAGTGGGCAGGTTCTCCTTATACCGTGGATCGAGCAGTGTGTACACCCAGTAATCCGTAGTGGCCAGAATGCGTGCAACGCGAGGGTCACGAGAAAGGCATCCTAACATGAAGTCAGCCATGTGTGCCAGGGTACCTGTACGCAACACATGGCTGTCTTCACTAGGAAGATCACTATCAGGATCCTCCTCCTCCTCCTCCTCCTCCTCCTCAGGCCATACACGCTGAAAGGATGACAGGCAATCAGCCGGTGTACCGTCAGCAGCGGGCCAAGCTGTCTCTTCCCCCTCCTCCTCATCCTCCTCATGCTCCTCCTCCTCCTCCTGTACGCGCTGAGAAATAGACAGGAGGGTGCCCTGACTATCCAGCGGCATACTGTCTTCCCCCGCCCCCGTTTCCGAGCGCAAAGCAGCTGCCTTTATGGTTTGCAGGGAATTTCTCAAGATGCATAGCAGAGGAATGGTGACGCTAATGATTGTAGCATCGCCGCTCACCACCTGGGTAGACTCCTCAAAATTACCAAGGACATGGCAGATGTCTGCCAACCAGGCCCACTCTTCTGAAAGGAATTGAGGAGGCTGACTCCCACTGCGCCGCCCATGTTGGAGTTGGTATTCGACTATAGCTCTACGCTGTTCATAGAGCCTGGCCAACATGTGGAGCGTAGAGTTCCACCGTGTGGGCACGTCGCACAGCAGTCGGTGCACTGGCAGCTTAAAGTGATGTTGCAGGGTGCGCAGGGTGGCAGCGTCCGTGTGGGACTTGCGGAAATGTGCGCAGAGCCGGCGCGCCTTTACGAGCAGGTCTGACAAGCGTGGGTAGCTTTTCAGAAACCGCTGAACCACCAAATTAAAGACGTGGGCCAGGCATGGCACGTGCGTGAGGCTGCCGAGCTGCAGAGCCGCCACCAGGTTACGGCCGTTGTCACACACGACCATGCCCGGTTGGAGGCTCAGCGGCGCAAGCCAGCGGTCGGTCTGCTGTGTCAGACCCTGCAGCAGTTCGTGGGCCGTGTGCCTCTTATCGCCTAAGCTGAGTAGTTTCAGCACGGCCTGCTGACGCTTGCCCACCGCTGTGCTGCCACACCGCGCGACACCGACTGCTGGCGACATGCTGCTGCTAACACATCTTGATTGTGAGACAGAGGAGGAGGAGGAGGAGGAGGGTGCTTTAGTGGAGGAAGCATACACCTCCGCAGATACCAGCACCGAGCTGGGGCCCGCAATTCTGGGGGTGGGTAGGACGTGAGCGGTCCCAGGCTCTGACTCTGTCCCAGCCTCCACTAAATTCACCCAATGTGCCGTCAGGGAGATGTAGTGGCCCTGCCCGCCTGTGCTTGTCCACGTGTCCGTAGTTAAGTGGACCGTGGCAGTAACCGCGTTGGTGAGGGCGCGCACAATGTTGCGGGAGACGTGGTCGTGCAGGGCTGGGACGGCACATCGGGAAAAGTAGTGGCGACTGGGAACTGAGTAGCGCGGGGCCGCCGCCTCCATGATACTTTTGAAGGACTCCGTTTCCACAACCCTATACGGCAGCATCTCAAGGCTGATGAATTTTGCGATGCGGACGGTTAACGTTTGAGCGTGCGGGTGCGTGGCGGCGTACTTGCGCTTGCGCTCGAACACTTGCGCAAGCGACGGCTGAACGGTGCGCTGAACTACACTGCTGGATGGGGCCGAGGACAGCGGAGATGAGGGTGTGGGTGCAGGCCATGAGGCGGTAGTGCCTGTGTCCTGAGAGGGGGGTTGCATCTCAGTGGCAGGTTGGGGCACAGGGGGAGAGGCAGGGGTGCAAACCGGAGGCGGTGAACGGCCTTTGTCCCACCTTGCGGGGTGCTTGGCCATCATATGTCTGCGCATGGTGGTGGTGGTGAGGCTGTTGGTGTTGGCTCCCCGGCTGAGCTTTGCGCGACAAAGGTTGCACACCACTGTTCGTCGGTCGTCAGGCGTCTCTGTGAAAAACTGCCAGACCTTAGAGCACCTCGGCCTCCGCAGGGTGGCATGGCGCGAGGGGGCGCTTTGGGAAACACTTGGTGGATTATTCGGTCTGGCCCTGCCTCTACCCCTGGCCACTGCACTGCCTCTTGCAACCTGCCCTGCTGATGCCCTTGACTCCCCCTCTGAAGACCTGTCCTCCTGAGTAAGCGTTGCACACCAGGTGGGGTCAGTCACCTCATCGTCCTGCTGCTCTTCCTCCGAATCCTCTGTGCGCTGCTCCCTGGGACTTACTGCCCTTACTACTACCTCACTGCAAGACAACTGTGTCTGATCGTCATCGTCCTCCTCACCCACAGAAAGTTGTTGAGACAGTTGGCGGAAGTCCCCAGCCTCTTCCCCCGGACCCCGGGAACTTTCGAATGGTTGGGCATCAGTGACGATAAACTCCTCTGGTGGGAGAGGAACCGCTGCTGCCCAATCTAAGCAGGGGCCCGAGAACAGTTCCTGGGAGTGTTCCCGCTCCTGAGCAGGTGTCATTGTAGTGGAGTGAGGAGGCTGGGAGGAAGGAGGAGCAGCAGACAGAGGATTCGGATTGGCAGCAGTGGACGGCGCAGAACTGCGGGTAGACGATAGGTTGCTCGAAGCACTTTCTGCCATCCAGGACAGGACCTGCTCACACTGCTCATTTTCTAATAACCGTCTCCCGCGTGGACCCATTAATTGGGCGATGAATGTGGGGACGCCAGAAACGTGCCTCTCTCCTAATCGCGCAGCAGTCGGCTGCGACACACCTGGATCAGGAGCTTGGCCTGTGCCCACACCCTGACTTGGCCCTCCGCGTCCTCGGCCGCGTCCACGTCCTCTAGGCCTACCCCTACCCCTCAGCATGCTGTATTACCAGTGATTTGATTTCACAGGCAGGAAATAAATTGGCGCAAGACTGCAGGCCAAATATAATTTTTGCCCTTTTTGGAAAACGAAAGGCCCCACTGCCTCTAGTGAATGAATTATCTAAGTTTAATAACTGTGCTGTGTCCCTGCTTATGTGTCACAGAACGTGAGGGTAGCAGAGTTATTATAACTCTTGGAGAGCAGGTATTTTTTTTCCCAATTAAGGAAAGCAAATGGCGAACCCAGCAGTAAAGCGTAGCTGGGTGCGTATGATTTAGCAATGTTTTTCACGCAGCTCACACGTCTCCACAGGCGTAAGGACAGACACAGGCTGGACAAATAGATTTGTTTTCAGTTTTTTCCCACCAACAGGCAGCACTGCGTATATTCAATGAACCTGAGAAGTTTAATAACTGTGCTGTGTCCCTGCTTATGTGTCACAGAACGTGAGGGTAGCAGAGTTATTATAACTCTTGGAGAGCAGGTATTTTTTTTCCCAATTAAGGAAAGCAAATGGCGAACCCAGCAGTAAAGCGTAGCTGGGTGCGTATGATTTAGCAATGTTTTTCACGCAGCTCACACGTCTCCACAGGCGTAAGGACGGACACAGGCTGGACAAATAGATTTGTTTTCAGTTTTTTCCCACCAACAGGCAGCACTGCGTATATTCTATGAACATGAGAAGTTTAATAACTGTGCTGTGTCCCTGCTTATGTGTCACAGAACGTGAGGGTAGCAGAGTTATTATAACTCTGGCAGAGCAGGTATTTTTTTTCCCAATTAAGGAAAGCAAATGGCGAACCCAGCAGTAAAGCGTAGCTGGCTGCGTATGATTTAGCAATGTTTTTCACGCAGCTCACACGTGTCCACCGCCCGTAAGGACGGACAGAGGCTGGACAAATAGATTTGTTTTCAGTTTTTTCCCACCAACAGGCAGCACTGCGTATATTCAATGAACCTGAGAAGTTTAATAACTGTGCTGTGTCCCTGCTTATGTGTCACAGAACGTGAGGGTAGCAGAGTTATTATAACTCTTGGAGAGCAAGTATTTTTTTTCCCAATTAAGGAAAGCAAATGGCGAACCCAGCAGTAAAGCGTAGCTGGCTGCGTATGATTTAGCAATGTTTTTCACGCAGCTCACACGTGTCCACCGCCCGTAAGGACGGACAGAGGCTGGACAAATAGATTTGTTTTCAGTTTTTTCCCACCAACAGGCAGCACTGCGTATATTCAATGAACCTGAGAAGTTTAATAACTGTGCTGTGTCCCTGCTTATGTGTCACAGAACGTGAGGGTAGCAGAGTTATTATAACTCTTGGAGAGCAGGTATTTTTTTTCCCAATTAAGGAAAGCAAATGGCGAACCCAGCAGTAAAGCGTAGCTGGGTGCGTATGATTTAGCAATGTTTTTCACGCAGCTCACACGTCTCCACAGGCGTAAGGACGGACACAGGCTGGACAAATAGATTTCTTTTCAGTTTTTTCCCACCAACAGGCAGCACTGCGTATATTCTATGAACATGAGAAGTTTAATAACTGTGCTGTGTCCCTGCTTATGTGTCACAGAACGTGAGGGTAGCAGAGTTATTATAACTCTGGCAGAGCAGGTATTTTTTTTCCCAATTAAGGAAAGCAAATGGCGAACCCAGCAGTAAAGCGTAGCTGGCTGCGTATGATTTAGCAATGTTTTTCACGCAGCTCACACGTGTCCACCGCCCGTAAGGACGGACAGAGGCTGGACAAATAGATTTGTTTTCAGTTTTTTCCCACCAACAGGCAGCACTGCGTATATTCAATGAACCTGAGAAGTTTAATAACTGTGCTGTGTCCCTGCTTATGTGTCACAGAACGTGAGGGTAGCAGAGTTATTATAACTCTTGGAGAGCAAGTATTTTTTTTCCCAATTAAGGAAAGCAAATGGCGAACCCAGCAGTAAAGCGTAGCTGGCTGCGTATGATTTAGCAATGTTTTTCACGCAGCTCACACGTGTCCACCGCCCGTAAGGACGGACAGAGGCTGGACAAATAGATTTGTTTTCAGTTTTTTCCCACCAACAGGCAGCACTGCGTATATTCAATGAACCTGAGAAGTTTAATAACTGTGCTGTGTCCCTGCTTATGTGTCACAGAACGTGAGGGTAGCAGAGTTATTATAACTCTTGGAGAGCAGGTATTTTTTTTCCCAATTAAGGAAAGCAAATGGCGAACCCAGCAGTAAAGCGTAGCTGGGTGCGTATGATTTAGCAATGTTTTTCACGCAGCTCACACGTCTCCACAGGCGTAAGGACGGACACAGGCTGGACAAATAGATTTGTTTTCAGTTTTTTCCCACCAACAGGCAGCACTGCGTATATTCAATGAACCTGAGAAGTTTAATAACTGTGCTGTGTCCCTGCTTATGTGTCACAGAACGTGAGGGTAGCAGAGTTATTATAACTCTTGGAGAGCAGGTATTTTTTTTCCCAATTAAGGAAAGCAAATGGCGAACCCAGCAGTAAAGCGTAGCTGGCTGCGTATGATTTAGCAATGTTTTTCACGCAGCTCACACGTGTCCACCGCCCGTAAGGACGGACAGAGGCTGGACAAATAGATTTGTTTTCAGTTTTTTCCCACCAACAGGCAGCACTGCGTATATTCTATGAATAATAACTGTGTTGTGGCCCTGCCTATACAATTCTTTCCCTGCAGTATCAATGGAGGGTGCAATGCTCTGCAGAGGCGATTTTGAGAAGCCCAAAAAAAATGCAGCACAGCCAACAGCAGCCTGGACAGTACTGCACACGGATAAATATGGCCCTAGAAAGGACCGTTGAGGTTCTTGAAGGCTACACTCACTCCTAACACTCTCCCTGCCTATGCAGCACTTCTGTCCCTAATGCCAGGTGCAACGGTCTGCAGAGGCGATTTTGAGAAAAAAAAAAATCCCACTGCTAACAGCAGCCAACACACAGCTATCAGTGGCCCTAATAAGGACCTTTGGGGGGTCTTGAAGCCTACACTAACTACCAATTCTTTCCCTACAGCAGCTCCGGTATAAACAGCACTGTCCCTCATCTAACTCACACCGCATCTGAGGCGAGCCGCGGGAGGGGCCGACTTTTATATTAGGCGAACACCTGATCTCGCCAGCCACTCACAGCAGGGGGGTGGTATAGGGCTTAAACGTTGCAGGGGGAAGTTGTAATGCCTTCCCTGTCTTTTAATTGGCCAGAAAAGCGCGCTAACGTCTCAGGGAAGGAAGTGAAAGTAACCAGAACACCGCATGGTGTTCGTCACGAATAACGAACATCCCGAACACCCTAATATTCGCACGAATATCAAGCTCGGACGAACGCGTTCGCTCATCTCTAGTTGTCAAGTAAAAGCCTCTTCTTTCTAGAAAGAACATTGCAGCATGGCTAAAGTTTGCAAAATTGTATCGGCACAAACCACAAGGCCTATGGAACAGTGTCCTCTGGACAGACAAGGCCAAACTGGACATGTTAGGCCATAATGCCTAGCTCCATGTTTGGTAAAAGGCAAACACAGCATAAATGCACAACCCTCATAGTAACTGTCAAGCACGGCGGTGGAGGGGTGATAATTTGGCCTTGTTTTGCAGCCACAGGACCTGGGCATCTTGCAGTCATTAAGTTGATCATGAACTTATCTGTATACCCAAGTATTTTAGAGTCAAATGTGAGGCCATCTATCCAAAAACTAAATCTTGGCTAAACCTGGGTCATGCAACAGGACCAAGATCCCAAGAACACTAATAAATCTATATAAGTATGGCTGATACAGAAAAGAATCAAGGTGGTGCAACGGCCCAGTCACAGTCCATACCTCAACCCAAATAAAATATATTGAATGACAGCTGAGAGCTGCCTCTGATTGGTCACAGTGCTCAGCCAATCAGAGCCAGTCCTTTTAGTAAGTGGGGATTTTAAATCCCTGCCTGCTGAAAGCACTTCAGGGCAGTGCAGGGAGAAGACCCGGCTGGATGTACCTGAGCCCCTGCAGCTGCAGAGAGGTGAATATGTTTTTTGGGGTTTTCTTTACACATTTTAGGGGTGATTTTCAGGAAAGGGCTTATATTTAAAGCCCTTACCCGAAAATCCCTGCAGGGTTTGCCGGCAGCCCATTGTTTTTAATGGAGGCGGCTGCAGCATCGGCTCCATTGAATTGAATGGGAGAACATTGCGCTCCTCTGTCACAGCTGGATTTCTTCATCTCTGCGGGAGTCCCCTTGTCACTGGACACTGTAACAATGCTGTCACAGTGTTCAGTGATGAGGGGACTACCTGCGAAGATGAAGAAATCCTCTGCCACAGCTGTGGCAGAGAATCACAATGTTCTCTGTATGTCAATGGGGCCGCCGCTGCTGCCACCAGCCCCATTGACAAAAAGGTGAAGCCCCTGGATGTGACAGCCTCCAGGGGTTTCACATCCAAGGAATCCCCTGCTGCAGCTGTCACAGCCGCAGCAGGGGATAGCGGGCAGCACACTTTATGTGCGCAAAAATGCGGCCATGTGTGTTTTTTCAGCGTGACGCTGGCTCCGGTTACACAAATTTTTTTAGCCATGCGTTTTTGCGCACATAAAAATGCGCGTCTGACTGCGCCCTAAAAAAGAAATGGAAAAAAGTACATAATAAAAAATGGATGTCACTAGATAAAATTACAAAAAAACAAAGATAGAGATGCTGACAAATATATAATAACAAATCAAAATGAACATAATAATGTATAAAGCCCAAATGAAACACAATAAATGAAATATGTAATGTAAATACAATGTATATGAAATATATGTAAATATGCCATAGAAATCAGTAAAACATTTTTTTTCTTATAAGATCATATAAACATGTATCAATGAATAGAAAACTATACTAATATAATAAATTCAATATAAATAATAGATATTAAAAAATATTTAAGAAAATTGCTGGAAATAAATCAATATAAAAAAATAAATGTGTTTAAAAAGCTATACTAAAAAATAATGGGGAATATGGGAAGAGAACCGATAAATATGCAAGGACCCTGCAGAGAAAATAATGATAAATGACACTTTCTCTTGGGTTGAATTAATTACTGCTGTCTATCAACACTGGATTTTTAATTAGCTGCTTGGTTCACCTATTCCTTGGATTCATTTTTAAGGGGGTTTATAGGTGTATTAGACTCCCCTCCTTGGTGCTTTTTATAATTTGTTTTGTACCATTTCTTATGAGTGCGGGATTTTTTTTACAATATATCTTGTTTTCTAAACAAATCCAGACTCCTCAAATACAAACTGAGACAAGACACCTTAAATAAAGACCCCAGACCCTCTAAATAAATACAAACATCAGACCCCTTAAACAACTTCTGACCCCAGATCAGACCCTCTAAACTAATTAAAACCCCTTAACTGACAGACCCCAGATCAGACCCTCTAAATAAACCCAGACTCAGACAAGACACCTAAAATACAGACCCCCGTAATAAATACTCCCTAGAGAAATAGAGACCTCAGACCAGGCTCCATAAAATAGTAAAGACTCCTTGAAGCAGAGGCGTAACTTAAAGCTTCTGGGCCCCAATGCAAAATCTGTAACAGGGCCCCCAACTATAATGGTTTATTCATAGTACTGGGCTCTCTATACAGAGAAGAGAGGCCTTATGGGCCCCCTAAGGCTCCTGGGCCTGGGTGCAACCGCATCCCCTGCATCCTCTATAGTTACACCAGTGCCTTGAAGGAATAGAGACCCCAGACCAGACCTCCTAAATAAAAACTCCAGACTAGATTAATAAATATTAACTTTTTCTTGCTTCTGCAGCTTATAACCTTCTTCGCTTCTGGGTATATCACAGATATCCAGATACTGGATGCCTGGACCCAGTTTGTGGTGGAAACTGGGAGTGAAGAAGGCTACAGGGACAAGCAGAGGAGAGAATTTAGGACTTGTGCTTGGGAGACTTCTCTGCTTTTCTGGGAGGTCTCCCCTTATTCCAGCAACTTCCCAGACCTTTCCATTGAGTTGGTAAGCATATATTGCACACAATACTCTGATCCTCCCAGTATACCCTTGGCTTCTTTATTTGGGCACAGGTAGAGACCCAAGGACTGCTTTCAGACTGCCCCTTCTGTCTATGGACAATGGAAGAAACTATACTTTATAACTAGTATGGACATTTGTTAGCACAGATAACTATTAGTTGCAAATTCTGTGGGGATCTAGCAGCAACTGTTTAATTCTCCTGCAGCGCCACCACAGGCAAATTAAAGGATTACACAGTTTTTACTTAAAGGGGTTGTCCCGCGCCGAAACGGGTTTTTTTTTTTTTTAAACCCCCCCCCCGTTCGGCGCGAGACAACCCCGATGCAGGGGTTAAAAAAACAACCCCCACAGCGCTTACCTGAATCCCGGCGGTCCGGCGTCTTCATACTCACCTGCTGAAGATGGCCGCCGGGATCCTCTGTCTCCATGGACCGCAGGGCTTCTGTGCGGTCCATTGCCGATTCCAGCCTCCTGATTGGCTGGAATCGGCACGTGACGGGGCAGAGCTACACGGAGCTGCACGGAGCCCCATAGAGAAGAGGAGAAGACCCGGACTGCGCAAGCGCGGCTAATTTGGCCATCGGAGGGCGAAAATTAGTCGGCACCATGGAGACGAGGACGCCAGCAACGGAGCAGGTAAGTATAAAACTTTTTATAACTTCTGTATGGCTCATAATTAATGCACAATGTACATTACAAAGTGCATTATTATGGCCATACAGAAGTGTATAGACCCACTTGCTGCCTCGGGACAACCCCTTTAAGTCTGCGGGTTGTCCATGCAATTTACAAAGGTGCCGGGACCTCCAGATAGGGATGTCTTTTAAAGTTACTCTTCTTCAGCTTCAAGAAGTAGTTTCCATAGCAATGTTAAACTTCTCTGTTATTATTGCTATGCATATTGGTACAATATACAAAACATTTTCTAGCCGCACTTGTACAGTTATTTCATGCCCAGCACATTCTCCACAGATAGCATTAATTTTATACTGTCAATAATTTAATACATAAATTTCCATCTAAATGGGAATGTTTGTAGAAATGAATGAATTAATGAGAATATTGTCCAAAGCTATAAGCGGTAATGGACCGTACAGTCTCTCAGAATCCCTCATAGGCTAGAAGGCATAAGTGCTTTACAGAGGAGTAAAGTGTCATATGAGAGAGAAAATTAGAAGAAGTTCCCCTCTTCCCACACACAATGCAGTTTACTATTTTAATTAATTATCATATTGTACTTTTAGATATGTGGAAATACAAAATGGAAATGGTCCGCCGGAGCAGCGGAGGTTCCACTTGTGGGCAAAGTTTCTGACATAATGATGGGTCCAAAGGTCCAGAAGAGGACAAACATTTGAAGCCGAATTAGAGCCAGTCATTTATCACTAACGATAATTGGTATGGGTTTAAATACAATTTAGTAGAATTGATTATGAAGGGTACAGCCCCATTATGCAGTTATTGCATGTGTCTAAAACCTCGCCCATCAGAGCAGCCAATGGCTGCTGCAGGTGGAAGGGGGGTTTTAAGGCATGCTGTTACAGCATTGGGGGGGTTGTACCCTAATATGTCCAGAGTGTACAATGATAACCTAATTTAGTATGTAATGTGGCAGAAGAGCCACTGTAGTGGCATATTTGAGCCACTGGGGAACCATTTATAAGGAAAATGGTCAGTAGAGAATAATTTTTCTATGGTTCACTTGAGAGCTCTCATTAAAAAGAGGCGTGAGACCCTCAATTGTGGCTCACTAAATTTGCAGAGAGCAAGGCTATGCAAAAAGCTGAACGGTAATGACCTGTTGGAGCTGAACGGTAGTGACCATGTCACACAACAGGGTGGGAGATGCACCCTGTGCTGGTTTATTTTTGTAAAGTTTTGGGCACTAAGCATGACTATTGTAGAGGGTTATTGTTGCATGTTTAACTCTTTTCAGTCCAATTTGTATCCTGGTTTTCCTAGGGGGCTTACTCTTTTTCTGATGTTATACAACAGTGCTATCTGCAGGCTAAATCCAGTACTGCATGAGGTGACACATTGGATAGGCTCCGACACCAGAGAGGCTGGCAATATACAGTAAGAGAACCCCGACGGATGTCTTCCAACATCGGAGCTGTTTAACCTTCAATCATAATGTCTTCAGAGGTCAGACAGTAGATTGGAAAGGGTTAATAAGAGGTCAGACAGCCAGGATTACTTTTATGCACTGTGTTTTGTGCACTAAGACTGTGCAATATTTTGCTGTGAAGAAGCCATAAAGCTGTTTATGCCAGATTGGAAGAAAAAATTTAACATGGAAGCAAATTTACTATGTGACAACCATCTTACGTTGGAAGGTGGTGATCCTAAAATAGGACTAATCCCTGAGACGTCCCAGTAATTATAAGTAGATGCATTTTTGACATATTGGTGGACCCAATGAAAAGGTCTCATAATTTGGTCATGATGCCACCCTCTAACATTGTTCAATATCTATTACTGTCTCTATGGTCACTTAAGCAGGTAGTGTCCCACACAGTGATAGTGCCTAAATAGTGCCCTCTTTTATAATGGGAGTGAAAGAAAAATGTCTCAAGGCGCAACGACTCCAAAAAATAGTGATTATGAGATATAAAGATTTTATTATATGAGGAGTAAAAGCAGCATACAAACACGCTTCGAGGAAAACCCCCAAATAGGCCATGTCCTTAAGGGTTAAGGAGATGAACAGATATATGATCCAGATGCTTCTGTTGTTTAAGGAACTCTAATTGGTGATATTATGATTTACGCCTGATAACTAATCAGTTTTAAGTAGTAATAATGAAGGTTATGTTTCAAGAAGGGTTTTCGGCGGTGCTGCTGTCATCAATGCTTTGCTGTCCATTTCATTTTTAAAAAATGGCTCCATTAAAAACAGAAAGGGAGACACTGATGTGAAAGCCTTTAGTCTGCGCCCAACATTATCACATTTCTGCCTCATTACAGTTCTAACAAGACTTAAAAGACGTCTCGCCACTTGCCATATGGTTTCGTCAACGTGAACTTGAACTGTTTTTTTTTTCCTCGCGCTCGTTATCTCTCCATATCTAGCATGTGGCATTTAACAAGGCATTTGTACAAGTGTAGACACACAGTCACTGTGAATTCGGACAGGTTGTGATGAATTTTAATTAGGCAGCGAATTATGCATTAACTGTTCTAGTGCTTGAACTACTAAGGCCACATATGTCTTGCCTCTACTCCAACTGCCAAGCTTCATTAGATTATGACTATATGACTGCAGCCTGATGGCGTTCATTAGCATTTAAGTAAAATTAGTTTGATATTTTTTCATTGCTCTTAACAGTTTGAACTTTATGAAGAGAATGGTTATTATAGTTCTAATCTAGAGGTTTTGGCTATATGTATGTTTATAGAATATATTGAAATCCACCATTATTGTCTAAAAGATCCATTTTAGTTGAGGACCAAGATTTAGAGGTGAGCACCATGACCTCTACCTCATGGTGCTCAACTCTAAATCATTATTCTAATTGCCAAAGGCAAAAAATACTCATAGGTAATCATCCACCTCTAAATCATGGTCCATAAGCATCAAAACATCTTAAGACCACGGCAGAAGCCGGATAACCAAAACTGGGTTGAGTGTTATGCAAGGTGTGCCGCTAGATACTTGTGCTTTTTTTATCTTCACCCTTGTGAGTATAATGAAGAAGATTGCCTTTATGATATTAAGAATTACTACCCTGGTCTGGGTCTTGTCTGTCTTCAAGACCAACATTTATTTTACTGAGAGACTACCTTAGAAGGAGCAAACCTGGCCCGTTAAGATGAATACCAAGCACCATCTGAAGCAATCTGGACAGGGATAGACCTAGGATAGGATATAGGGCTGCATTCCCATGGTCCCTTACTGGTCTCTCTAGATGAAGCTCTGGACTCGACAAGAACTTCCAACTATGGGGCCGACTCCAATGTCCGAGTGATCAAGATTAGGAAAGTATACAAGGCAGAACGGCTTATCCCTTTGGTCATACCTCAGAAGAAAGGCTCGATTGTAGGGCTGGCCTACAGTCATCCTGGTGTTAAACAACCATGTTCCATGGCACAACATTTCTGCTTCAAAACTCTTTATTAACATCCAAGCAGTTCTTTTACACCACAAAATCATACGGGTGAATAGGTGCTGATGAGTCTAATGGTTTCAGCATGCAAATATAAATCTCTGTGTATGGAGTCTTTTTTAGTTCCCATTCCTACGTGTGTCTCTCTTCAACGTGGCTTTCTTTGCAGCATTTAGAATCGCCCTCCAGTTGCACATGGGACATTGTTTCTCATGGTCTACTCATGTCTCACTCCACTCTATTACTAAATCAGCAAGATTCTGGTTCCAGAGTCGTCGGGATCCCTTACAAACAATTTTAAAGGGACATAGCCCAAAACTTTGAATATCTAGCACAGTGTTGAGCGGTGAGGTATTTCTAGACATCTTAAAGCACTACTGAATATCAGAAATATCACCAATACCACCCAAGATCTGTTCTCCCATGAGCAGGACATGGGGAGGTTGTGCTTAAAGGAATATTTCAACAAAAGATCTTCATGGCATATGAATATCCCAGCTTTGAGCAGCCATGGATTTGTCCTATAATTATCATCCATTTCTCTTGTTAATTATAGTAAATCTGTCGATCCTTGGAGGCCCCGCCCTACAACTAAACCCCACCTACTTAGTATAAAGCTGAAAAAGTTTCAAATGTAGTTTGCACCATAATTTGCAATTTTGTAAACTCCAGAAAATGGGCACAACCAAAATTATTGATTTTCACCTATATCTACAGTACGGAGGTGATCTGGAGCCCGGCATCTAAAAAAACAGAGCACCGACTGTTACCTAATTATATTAAGAAATTAATCAGTGCAGAATGGGCTACAAAGGCAATTAAAAATATATATTTATCCCTTTTAATTTTGTTTTAATATTATTAACGACCCGCCACAACGGCAACAACAGACAGACATTGGTTTGCACTCAGAGCTAAGGCAGTGAAGAAAGCACCTAGTAATTGAAATTAATGCCAATGTACATTAATATTGACAGGGAATTAGAATAGTGCAGCTATGATTAAAAGAAATCCCACCTGTTACAGAATCTAATTAGACAACTTGCATATATTCAGATGGGGCTTGGAAGCTGAATAATGTTGGACTCTAATCAGACATTACTAGTTCATTAAATATTTTAACCTTGTGATGAGCTAAAACCAAGAGACTTGGAAAACACAAAACTAATACAAGAACAAGATGAAAGAACTCGCTATATTTAGAGACAGCTGCGCCAAATGTTGCCTTGCAAATGTGCACTGGGCGTAATAAATTCAAGGTGAAGTACACACACCCAGAGATGCAAAGAGAACACAAAGTGATTGCAAAGAGCAGCCCTGGATTGTATAAATACAATTAAGAAATATAACATTAGATGTTCTCAAAAATATATACTTGCAGATACCATCTTGATGACGGAAAGTATCGAGTTGAAAATCTTTACTAATAAATTGTGTAATTCATCGAGAGCAAAATGATGTCATCAACAATCAATAGAAACCAAAATCATCAACCAATTAAAGGCTGGATTCCAAATCACCCAAAAAATCAACTTGCATGGATTTTATCACGGCAACTCATAATGTGACTTAGTAGTGGTTATGGCCCCCAAGTGCCTGCATGCACTCCTGATAACGTCTGAGCATGCTCCTGGTTTGATGGTGGATGGTGACCTGGGGATCTCCTCCCAGACCTGAATCAGGTCATCACACAGTTCATGAACAGTTTATGGCTCTACTTGACAGCATCAGATATACTGATACAGAATGTCCCAGAGGTTCTCAATTTTCTTCAGGTTCTGAGAAATGTGATGACTAGAGATGAGCGAACCTACTCAGCCAGACCCCTTTTTCGCCCGAGCGCCGCGATTTTCGAGTACTTCCGTACCCGGGCGAAAAGATTCGGGGGGCGCCGTGGGTGAGTGGGGGGTTGCAGCGGGGAGTGTGGGGAGAGGGAGAGAGAGGGCTCCCCCCTGTTCCCCGCTGCTACCCCCCACTCCGCCATGCCTCCCCCCGCCCCCCGAATCTTTTCACCCGAGTACGGAAGTACTCGAAAATCGTGGTGCTCGATCGAGTAATTACTCGAAACGAGTATATTCGCTCATTTCTAGTGATGACCAATCAATGTCATCAATGCCTTCATCATCTAGGAACTGCCTATACACTCTAGCCACATTAGACTTGGCATTGTCCTATACCAGGAGGAATCCAGAGGCTATTGCTCCACAATAGGGTCTAACAATGGCTTTGAGGATTTTAGCCAACAGTACCCCAACTGCTGTTAGCATGCGATTGTGTGTAGGTTTGTGCAACCCTCCAAAGATATGCCTCCCCAGACTATCACTGACCTACCACCAAGGCGGTCATGCTGGATAATGTGGCAGAAAGCCTAATCTTCACCATGGTGTTTCTACACTCTTTTGTGGCTGCAAAGCTATACAGTCAGTCCTGATCATCAGAGGACATGGCCCGTCCTCTCTAAATGTCCCTATAAAATCTGAAATGTCCATTGTTTCTGATATCAGCACTCAGAGGGTAATACGGTATAAGAACTTGTGTTGAGCAAAACAAAACAGTTGAATCCTCTTTCAGGTCAAACTTTGCTAAAACCCAAAACCTCAGGCATTTCATCTTGGCCATGCCCCACTAAAATGGCATCTGCCACATGGCAAAAATAAGGAGGAAGGATCACAAGACCTCAGGGTAACCCATAATGCTTTGCAAAGAATTATTTTATTTCTTCTTTTTCATTGAGTTTGCCTTAAAAATAGCTCAAAACACCTAGGTGACCTAAGCCTGCTATATGGAGGTGGAGATTTGATTCCAGTAGATAAAGCACAGTAAACAATCGCATACTATTAGTTGCAGGTAGTGATTGCGTGAGTCTCTACGTCTTTCCTCCTCCCCCTCCCTTCTGCTGTCATAGACTTTAGTTAGCAAGTAACTCATCCCCCTTTTCCGCTTTCTGTTTTCTTGTCCTGCTAATAACATTCTTTAAAACAGGCAGTGGACAGCAAGTTAGAAGGAAAGGAAACCCCTAGTGTAAACTCTATAGACTGTAATATGTGGCACTGCATAATGAATACAATTGTACCTTTGTTTCCTCTTGTGGAGGCTCACATCTGTACATATAGCCTTCTGAGTGCTTCCCACAAAGCATGCTGATTAATGGTGGACCATCCAATGGGCAGTTGACCTTGCGCTGTGTTGCGGGCTCACTCCTTCCCTCTTGATCTTCCTTTTGCATCTTCATTGCTGATTGACGTCTCTAGCAATGGCCGCTGGAGATGCCATGCATTCCATCTATGTCACTTCTGACCCGTATTGGGACCGTGCATACATATTATGTCATTCCAGACGACCAGAAGTCACAGCACATGCACCCGTTCCCCCAGTGTGGCTCAGGTGCACCATAAATGGAACGCCTGACGCCTCCAGCAACCTTTGTAGGACATGCTAATCAACAATGAAATTGCAAAAGGGAGATGAGGGGAGCATTTATAGGAGAAAAAGAGAAGGGGTAGACCCCGAACGCAGGATGAGGTGGACCCACAAGTGCTAGTGACCCCTCTATTATCCCAGCTAAGTATAACCTCAGCCACAGTGGCCTCAATTAAGTATAATGTGGCCAGCAAAGGATTTTTTTCAGTGCAAAAACATCATTTTAGGTAAATAAAGTAAATAGCAGTTTTGCTTGTACTTTGGCTAGCTATCATATTAGCACTAGTTGTTTGAAAAGTCATGTCTATTTAAGCTCTGCTCTGTGTAATATGATCCCTCAGTAAGAAACTCTGATGACTTGACTTTAATAACTCATTGTTGTTTTTTTTTTTTTTCAGGGAGGGCAGAGACTCTTAGGCCTCCTGCCCACGACCGTGTCGGATCCCGCCTGCAAAATCCCACAGCGGAATCAGACCCCGCGACCTCAGAGACCCCAGAGACCCCATACTCACCTCTCTGGATCTGCGGCGAGAGTCTCTGCAGGCAAGCCAGCGTGAAAGCACGGTTTAGCACATGTCGCACCGGCGCTGTGCGGTGATGCGATTTCCCGCGATACTTCTGCTGCGCTCACAGTGGAGGTATCGTGGGACGGACGGCTTCCCTTGCAGTCAATAGAAGCTGTGGGGGGTCAAAACACAGACCATTGAGCTAATGCTGTCTGCCTCCAAATTGGTTTCAGGGTTGAGTACTCAGACGACACAAATGGTCAGCCACATGCACGATGAGAATGCCATGAGTGAAGTGAAGTTTATTCAAAGAATTACAGATGATATAGGAAAGGTTTGCTGACGTATTGATTTGATTACTGCGCATGCCCAAGGCTACATAACATCTGCTGATTTTAAATTAGCATTACACATCTTTCAAAGGAGTCTCCTACATGAACAATGCATCAATGCCCGGTGACACCTGTAACAAAAACAAAACATTCCCAGACGCTTCTTCTAGAAGGGAGTGAACTTTCTCAAGGGAAAGGAGGCATGAGAGAGAGAAAGCTGATAAGGATTCAAAGTCATTATTATAATTGGGTCTAACATTTTTCTAGGTAAAAGGTGAAATTAATACAGATACATGATTAAAGCAAAACAAGCAAAGAGATACAAAATGGAGTCGCTGTAGTCTATTATTAAGCGTCGGCCCTTACACGTATAAGCTCAAACCTTTAGCAGAAGAAGACGCAAATTATAAATACATAAGTATTCTGTGAAATACACTTATCAATTTAAAAGGCATAAACGTGAATTAACCCCTCACAAAGCTGTCCGTCCGATTTCTGCTAAACAAAACAAAAATTGCAAAGCACAAACTTGCAATGCTTTTTTAACATTAGAAAGTCCCATTGACAATCGCGTTAAAAAAATGCAGCGATACCGCAGCATTAAAAAAAACGCAAGTGGGTGTGAGCCCTTACACTTCTATTCCCCACAGCAACCTATCAGTCGAAGCCAGATTTGTCGATGGGCGTAAAGTACTTTTCCTTTGCATTAGCAAGCTTATTGGTTAGAAAAGCCAACTTATTGACCCAGACTAAAGAAAAAAATAGTATAAAGAGGACACTTCTGGCTAGTCCAAAAGACCATATTATACGTAGTGCAGGACCTAAGGGGCAGAGCTAAGAGAAAACCCCTTCAGGCACTGTTCTAGGCATAACGCATAGCATCACTTTTGCCCAAAGTGTTCCTTTAAAAGTAATTAGCTGAATGGAAGATAACATGATAAGAAATTTATCATGAAAATTATGAGTTTTGATATTAGTGGTTTTTGATTTGTTACTTGCTATTTTAGAAAAACGAGATGTCTAGAAATAACTTCTGGTAATTTTCCATAATTCGTGCCGGTAATTAACATAACAACCTGCCAATCTGCAGTCCTGGTTGATATCTCACAACAAGGCATCTGACTTTCTTCTCAGTTTCTACAACATGTTGTCTCCTTCTTTCCCGTCTTTGGCTTGGCAGATCTCCCTATCACTCTTTCTTTTCTTCTCCAGATGGTGACTCCTTCAGGTTTATGTTTTCCATCCAACGAGAATTGTTTATTGGAAAGTTGTTTTATGAATCTTCGATAATAACCTTGGAAAAGTGCGACAAATATTTCCAGTTTTTTATCTGAATGCTTAAAAATTGCTTGTATAGTGTATAAAGCCGTGACTTAGTCAGAGTCCTCAAGCTTTTTAATCCAGTTATAGATGTGTGAATAATCCCGTAGGATACTAAATAGTTGTCTGCTGGATGTAACTCGATGTGAGGATTCTCTATAGTCTGGTGTTATAAATGACATTAGTATAGTAGGTGTTGTGTAATGTGTAGATACATACTGTATATTATACTAGCTGATATACCCGTCTTCCCCCGAGTTAATTTGGTACTGGTGTTTATCTGGTGTTCACACGGAAAATCTTATGAAGTCGTGGTTACTTTAGAGATACCGAGGAAAAAAAATATGTTCACCATTTTGCATGGTTCTTTGCGTTACCCAGGAAACACCATGTGGAGGTAACCATGGGACGTTTCCTTTATATAAAATGACATCAGGAAGTGAGAGAATTAGATTACGTATGTAAAATTTGGACGCTAATTCTTTTGCGCTTAGAATTGAATAATCGAGTTGGGACCCATTAGCTTTTCCTATTTATGACATAATCAATGCTATGTGAAAAATTTTTCAAGTTTCTATGACATCGGGAAGTGAGAGAATTAGATTATGTACGTAAAATTTGGATGCTAATTTTTTTTGCGCTACAATTGAATAATCGAGTTGAGACCCCTTTACTTTTCCTATTTTGCACATAATCTATGCTTGTGCCAAATTTCAAGTTTTTTACGACATCGGAAAGTTGGAGAATTAGTGGAGAGTCAGTCAGTGAGTCAGTCAGTCAGTGAGTCAGTGAGGGCTTTCGCCTTTATATATATAGATTGGTAAGTGTTGTAGGTAGGTGCTGTATATTATATTGGTAAGCGTTATATATCTTTTATAGACTTCAATTTAAACTCACTACCTTCATCCATAAAGCTCTCCATAGCACTGCACCACTCTACATTGCCTCCCTCATCACAATGAATCTCATGTTTTAAGACTACGATGGGCTTTGGCCTGTGTGAAGATTGTGGGCCTCTACTATTCTAAAATTTTAAAATCTGACACTACCTAAATATGATATCAGAGCTTACTACATAGATGCAGGTACCAGAACCAAGCATACTACAAAGACACAGGTATTGAAATCAAGTTTGCATATACCGTATATACTCGAGTATTAGCTGACCCAAGTATAAGCTGAGTCAATAAGCTTTACCACAAAAAAAATGGTAAAACTTATTGACTCGAGTATAAGCCGAGCTATACTCAAGCATAAACTGGGTAAAAAAGCTGCTTCAATTTCTGTGTTCCCAATGGTGGTGCGGCAAGCTGCTGGAATCCTCTCCGCTGTCATTCCCCGCCGTCATCTCTGCTTGGCTCTGTCATCCCCTGCCGTCAGGCTGTAATTGGCTGTGAATGATCGAGCGCCAGCTGTGATTGGCCTGCACTCATCACAGACGCAAACTGCTTTAGAATTCTCCGCGCTGTCTTCTCCCTGCTCGGCTTTCAAATCCCCCGCCGTCAGCGCTGTGGAAGTAAGCGCTGTGATTGGATCGGCGCTCAATCATTCACAGCCAATTGCAGCCTGACAGCGGGGGATGACAGAGCCGAGCAGAGAGGATGGCAGGGGATGACAGCAGAGAGGATTCCAGCAGCTTCCTGCACCGCCATCGGGAACATAGAAATTGAAGCAGCTTTCCGCACTGCCGCCGGGCACACAGACGCAGTCTGGGAGGTGAGTATGAAGGGTTTTTTTTACTTCTTCCCTGACTCGAGTATAAGCCGAAGGGGGCTTCTTTCAGCCCAAAAAATGTGCTGAACAACTCAGCTTATACTCGAGTATATACGGTACCTATGTCAGAAAGAAATATTTACATTACTATTGTAAAAACAACTGCAGCAACAAAAAAAAAAAATCACACTGCTCCAGCAGAACATATAAAGAACTGCCTTAGGGAGAAGAGGCAGGCCAAAGCCGAGCAAGAGTAGGAGCGGCCCACTATCAAGTTAAATACAGTGGCCCACAAAGAAAATGTCCAGTAGGACAGATGGCCAATCCGGGTCTGGTTATGGATGAGGCCTATGTTTTTTAGTATCATGCTTTGTTCTGTGTGTTTCATCCATTTGTTTACAATCTGTAGGTAGAGGCGCATAACTGTAGTGGGTGCAGAGGATGCAGTTACACTCGGACCCTTAAACATTAGGAGGCCAATGAAATCTCCCTTCCCCATAGTTGGAGACCAGTAGTATAAATGAGTGAGCATGTTGGAGACTGTATTAGGGCCATAGCTTCAAGTTATACCACTTTGTACACAATTACTAGTAATTATTAGGAAATATAGTACCAGTGTTTCTGGTGGGGCAATGAGCTGCACAGCTCTGCTATATGGTACATCTATTATGATTCCCACACATTACACACACAGCTCTACTACATGCATCCTTATTCACACACACACAGCTGTGGTACATCCATGCTGATTTCCAGACATCACCAGCTCAGCAGAATCCTAGATACAGTGATCAGGCCCTGCTCATATGACCCCTGATTCCACCCACACAGGTGATCGCATGACAGTGATGTCATCTCAGGTCCGTGTAGCTGTTGTCGGCTTATCCAGTATTCAGCACTTTCTACCAAATTGCACAATGCCTCCTCCCACAGCTCCTTCAGCCTACCAGATCTCTTTTTATCAAACTGCACAATGGCTCCTCCCACAGCAGTGATGTCACCCCTGGTCCTTCAGCCCACCAGATCTCTATGGTGGCAGTAGGTCAGTGACTTCTGCCAGGACTGCTGAGTTGTGTCTGAGATAATAACGGCTTAGTTGTATTCTCATTTTGTTACTTTTGTCCTCCCTTTCCAAGAGCCCTAACTGTGTTGTTCTTCTGTTGGTCAGGCTCTGTGTTTTATATATGTTGTAGGACCTGAGATGACGTCACCAGGGGCTGAGCGATGATGTCACTGGGAGTGGAGCATGAGAAGCCCCCACACACAAACATACATACTCACGGTCAAGTGGTGGTTAGTAGTTTGATAATGTATGTTTGCTTTATACAGCATTGTACTGGGTTGAATATAACCAGTTTTTTTGCAGTAGACTTTAGGCCCTCATATTAAATAATCAAAACAAGTAACATTGTCATTTGTTATAACATGGTAAATATTAGGTTGTGCTGCTGGGACCTGTAGTACTATGGTTTCTAGCAGCACAAGCCCACAGGTCAGCATGATTGTGCTGGCTGAGTATGGTGATCTCCTGCTAGCCAGTCCCCTGGGACTTTGCTCACATATAAACCCAGCTCCTGTCAGTGTCTGTTTGGTGTCCAGAATGAGCAGTCATGTATCCTTGTCCATTGCAGCTTGCTGTGAGTTTGTTGGTTAGTGTCCATTTATTTTCTGTCAGTTTTGTGTCAGGTTGTTTTGCTGAGTTTGTTTGCTATTTCTGCGCTAGTGTAGCCCTTAGGGTCCTCTAGTAGATGTGTCTTGCTAGTGTAGGGACTGCAAGACACGAGAAGCCTTACTGGGGCCTTGCAGCTTAAGTTCATTAGCCAATGTACGAACCAATTCCTCGCACTTTTATTGCTATAGCATCTTCTTATGCATACAAATATGCAAGGTAAGTGTTTTGGTCATTTGTCAGTCCCTATGTTTATGTCTGTCAGTCAGTCCAGTCCGCAGTATGCAGTTCTTTGTCCAGTTGGTGTTTCCGTCAGCACATCTAGTCTGAAGTCCATCTTAGGTCCCTGTGTTTGTGTTATACCTAGCCTGTTTTAGGCACATTGATGTGGGCCCGATGCTTATTTGCCCACACGAACATAACAGTAAATTAATGGATATAATAAAATCTTAGCTTTAATTAACTGTAACTTGAAGAGTAATATATTAAAGGGGGATCTAGATATAATACCAGCTGAGAGTGGTATAAAAGCATAAAGCCATTGTTGCCTTACCCAACTTCTCATGTTCATATACTTTCCAACTTTTGAAAACAAAGAAAGGAATAAGTCAGAATGTATCCAAATCATGTTTTTTTAGGACACATGCTTTTTACACTAAGCCACACCCCTAGTATCCTCTCACAGTAGTAGTGCCTCCTAGAGACCACCCTGACAATACTAGTATGCCAGTAAATAATAGTCCGATACCAGTTCTACATAGTGAAAGCGATTAAAGTGCACTTACCTCCAGTGATCACAGGTGATGTCTCCTCTGATTGGTGATATCAGTTTTTCTTCTTTATCAAGATCAGACCGCCATGACCAGCCATGACTTCTCTCTGCACACTCTCACCATCCTGCAGCTACCTTAATAAACCTCTCAGTAATCCCCTATAGTAATAGTGCCTCCGCTGTGGCCCCATAAAGTAATGTCCCCTCTGCTGCCCCACTTATAATGTGCCGTCTGGAGGTAGAGGCTCAATATTTTTGTGCAGGAACAGAGGTGTAACTGTAGTGGCTGAAAAGCATGCACTCTTACATGGGCCCTTGGGCCTGCTTGGAGATTCAGTGCACACAACCAGTAAAGCAACATTGGATGTAGAACTTGTGAACATTCCAAGAATCTTATAGTCCTACTCTGCATTGGGGATCCGTATCTTGTCTGTGGTCAGTATACATGAGCAGGTTTTGCAGCTCCTTACAATGCACTGGATATCACACCATCACACTATGCAGACGGCAGGATGAAATTCTGGGTCATCAATAGTTGATCAGCTAGCGTCCGTTGCTCGGGACCTGGCTGATCAGTTGATCAGGTACCTGCTGTCAGCACCATGTAAGGGGCTACCCAAGAAGGGTTAACGATTTCCCTTGCAACAAAACTGCATAAATGTTAAAAATTGTGCTGCAAATTGGCCTGTGCAACAATTTTTGCGACAATTTGCATACCCAGAAGGACCTGCACTGATAAGTTGCTATATTATATTCACAGAGAGGGCAGCACAAGTCAAACTGAAAATTTGAAAAAGCCCTATTCACAGACGTGACTTGGTTAAAAATAATAAATTTTATTAAGTTTTATCTAAAAAAAAACACACAATTGGGCACAACAAAAGACACAACACAAAATCCAAGTTGTAATGAAAGGACGTTAGCCCACCTAATGGTGAATTGGAAATAGGTTGGTGGGTTTCAATAATACAACTTGGTATTACTTCTGATACTCCGTATTTCTTAATGTCGCACATCAGTTAGGAATACAGACTACACAGGGGCTGTTCATGGATTTACCAAAAAACAGACCCCCAATTGGATATCTGTAGTTTTATTAATGTAATGACAATATTTGAACAGAAATTCTCAGGTTGCGGAGAGGTGGTATTCAACCTGAAGAAGTGATTATCTCTGTCAAAATTTCTGCCTAGTGGGCTGAAGAATTTTTAACAGCTCAAAAGGACAGTATGTCAAAGATTTTGATTTTAATCAAATTTTTTTATACTCCTTATAAACAGTACTCCTACTCATAGCGACAATGTTTGAGCAGAAACTCTCAGGTTGCGAGAAAGTGGTATTCAACCTGAGGAAATAGTTATCTCTGTCAAAACTTACTGCCTAGTGAGCTGAGAATTATGAACGGCTCAAAAGGGCAGTATGTCAGAGATTTTAATTGCCAATGTTTTTACTCATTATGGACAGTACTCCCACTCTACGCGTTTCACCACTGAGTATACGTGGATCCTCAGGAGACTTAGTACTTAGAGAGTAATAATAACAATAGTGTTTCCAGAGTTATAGTGGTAAATAGTTAAGGTATCTCTCAATAGTTAGAGTATCACTAAAGTATTTAATCTTCAATCAGGGAGTGAGCTCTTAGCGTTCAAATCGAGCTAGTAGGGTTTAACCTCGATAAAGAGATAGATAAAGGTACGAGGTTATTTATTTCAGATGTTAAACCCTTCTTCTCTATCAATCTCACTTTCAATTATCCTATGCCAGATGTGATGGTCAATAGGATCTCCTTTCAATGAGAGTAGGGATAGAGAGTACTTCATGCATGAGATTCCTGGGTTTGGAATTTTGGTCTGGAGGTGATAATACCTCTAACAGATCCAAATTCCTATAATTGAGTGAAGGAGGTTTCAAGTCCTAAAGTCCTTAACTACTCATGCAAATACATGCAATGAGACAATTAGCGTAGCAGGACAAGGAGTCAATCCTCCCTAGGTACAGAAGAATATTTTTTCCTACACCCTCCTTTTTCTTTCTCTTTTCCCCCGTTCGTCTGGACAAAGGACATCTCCCTCTTCGTGAGGAAGTTACGCTGGAGGAAGTATTTTTCCCTCCAGGATCGTAAGCTGGCAAATGATCTTGGAGTAGCTATTGCTGATATTCCGGCAATCAGAGACCTTCAGAGTCTAGAAGACGAAATGATAAGGCCCGTAGCATGTACAGATTGCAAACCTAAAAATAAATCCAATCCACCAGCTATCAATTGCTCGGAATTGGATCTTTTTGAGAAACTAGTCACAAGGGATCTCAGGAAGATCAAATCTGAACACAAAAAACCTCCAAATATGACACGATCTGAGAAATCGGCATTAAGGACCTTGGAAAACAACGAAAACATTGTTATCAAGCCGTCTGATAAAGGCGGAAATGTGGTTCTACTTGACAAGGATAAATACATACAAATGTGTATGGATCTCCTTGATGATAGAACCACATACGCCATACTTAAGGAAGACCCTACACTCATTTTCCTGACAGCACTTAACAAAATTTTGTGTGCTGCCAAAGAATTGAAGTGTATTAGCGAATCTGAATTCAAGTTTATGACACCAACAAGTCCCAGAATAGCAACTTTCTATACCCTACCCAAAATTCACAAAGGGACCAGTCCCTTAAAAGGACGTCCAATCGTGTCCGGCATTAACAATCTTACCCAAAATGCTAGCATTTATGTGGATCGTGTATTGAGACCATTTGTCTCTGCACTACCCTCTTTTGCACAGGACACGATGGACGTCCTACGTCAACTTGAAGGGATTTCGGTAAGTCCCGATACGTGGTTGGCGAGCTTGGATGTCGAGGCTCTCTATAGCTCGATCCCTCATGAAGTGGGCTTACGAGCTATAGCGCATTTCCTATCCCAACGAGGTATTCACCATCAGGCACAGAATGAATTCATATTACAGCTTTTGAATTTCATTCTTTCACATAATTATTTTCTGTTTGACAGAAAATTTTTCCACCAGCTCAGGGGCACCGCGATGGGGACGTCATGTGCCCCAACTTACGCAAATTTGCTCCTGGGCTGGTGGGAAGAAAAATGCGTGTTCTCCACTGAAAATTTGGAATGGTCAAAAAACATCTTGACCTGGATTAGATACATAGACGATATACTGATTCTGTGGACGGGGACAAAACCCGGGTTCGAAGATTTCGTGAATTGGTTGAACAATAATGACATAAATCTCCGATTCACAGCAGAAATCAGTAGATCGTCTATGACCTTCTTGGACATATCCGTTGAGGTTCAACGGGATGGTAAACTCTCCTCTAGCTTGTATCGGAAAATAACGGCAACAAATAGCTTGCTGTCCTGGAACAGCTTCCATCCTGAACCACTCAGAAAAGGCATCCCTAAAGGGCAGTATCTAAGAATAAGGCGGAACTGCTCGGAAGATGAAACATTCAATATTGAATGCCAGAAATTAAGAGATAGGTTCCAAAAAAGAGGATATCCAGCGCAAGTCCTCAATCAAGCAGAAGAACACGCACGTGCCTGTAAAAGGAATGAACTATTAATTCCGAAAAAACGTGAAAACACAAAAGAAATGCGCATTGTCGGTACATTTGATACAGGGCAGAAAAGGGTTCTTGATATCTTAAGATCGTATTGGGACATTCTTCGGAATGACCAAGATATACAAACCTTTATTCCACCCTACCCAAAAATAACCTACCGACGCGGCAGAAACATCAGAGACCATCTAGTGAAAAGTTTTCTGAAACCTTCAAAACCACAGGGTGATTGGCTATCCCGCTCAATCCCAAGGGGCACCTTCACCTGCTCTAAATGTTTAGCATGCAAGTTTATTCAAAAAGGAGATGCTTTCAAATCAACAAAAACAGGAAGAGAGTACTCAATACGAGATTTTATCAACTGTACAAGCATGAATGTGGTTTATCTCATCACCTGTAAATGCCAAAAGCAATACATAGGGAAAACTCGTCAACAATTTCGCCGCAGAATCCTCGCACATATCGGCAACGTAGAAAGGAATGAAGCTACATCGGTAGCCACCCATGTTTGGCAACAGCATGGGGGCGACCCAAATTGTTTGAAATTCCAGGGTATGGAAATGGTAAGACCTGACGGAAGAAGAGGAGACATGGATTCCCTGCTTCTTCAAAAAGAGGCAGGATGGATATATCGCTGCGAGACCCTCCAACCGTCAGGACTGAATGAACAACTTTTGTTCAACTGCTTCCTATAGGGAAACATCAAGTATCTGTCAATTGCCTCCACCCTCTGATAGCTAGGGTCACCTTGCTTATAAAGATTTACTTACCTTCTCTTGGCCGTTATCCTCTAGGACCAATGGTCCTGGCAATGAAATAACTTACAAACGCATCTATACTATTAAGTTTATTATCATCTGATTTAATCCAATAACTTGGCCAAGTTTTCCTTTAAATCTATGTGACATTAAGGTGACTAATAAATCTAGATTCCGTATGAGAGACTCTATCATCTACAACAAATGACCTAAAACATAATTGAGATTCTCTTAGAATTGTTAATACAACATCAATAGGCTGTCCCATATCCATATTGACCTGAACAGCGGTTTTGATGTTTTCAGACATGACTATATTCCACTATTAAAATGGGATCAATACATGCCCTTGGATTAGCTTAAACCATCTTCTTAATTGGCTCCAAGGCGGAGGGTCATAGACCCGGGTCACACCCCGGCATCGCAGATCACCGCCCCCTTATACGTCACCGCGGTGAGCGATGCAAGGAAGTATGCTGTTTACTCAGTTGTCCTGGAGATGAGTAACGCGCTGACGTAGGACGCTTTGCGTCGTGACGTCGGCGCATCTCAATACTAGTCCTTCGGGAGTTCCCGAGACTAGGAGCGCCATGACGTCAGACGTACATACGCCATCACGTCGGTGCACCTACAACGACGTGACGTCAGCGCACAATAACGCCTCTCCGGCGCGCCTCCACGATCGCATAGTGCATCTAACATCTTATCTACATTCACATACACTGATCGACAGGTAGGTTGGTGTAACACATGTCCGTCTAGATGCAGGGCTGCTATTGTTCGGCCTTCCACGCTTGTTAAATCACTGAGATCAGCATGAGACCATTTCATATGGTCTTTATTTACTTCCTGGTTGAACATGACTGGCTACCGAGAATGGGCCAACCTATTATGAGGTGTGGCTATGAGCTATTTAAGCACCACTTTTCCTGGCGGCCCCCACTCCCTAGCCTACCATCAAGGCGATGGGAACTACTTTATGTCATGCTCTGACCTCTTGAGCTCTCTATCTTTCTGTAGGGATTGCAGTCCATGCAGTAACCTTGAGCTTACTGGGAGAGAGGGGAAGGGGGAAAAGAGAAAGAAAAAGGAGGGTGTAGGAAAAAATATTCTTCTGTACCTAGGGAGGATTGACTCCTTGTCCTGCTACGCTAATTGTCTCATTGCATGTATTTGCATGAGTAGTTAAGGACTTTAGGACTTGAAACCTCCTTCACTCAATTATAGGAATTTGGATCTGTTAGAGGTATTATCACCTCCAGACCAAAATTCCAAACCCAGGAATCTCATGCATGAAGTACTCTCTATCCCTACTCTCATTGAAAGGAGATCCTATTGACCATCACATCTGGCATAGGATAATTGAAAGTGAGATTGATAGAGAAGAAGGGTTTAACATCTGAAATAAATAACCTCGTACCTTTATCTATCTCTTTATCGAGGTTAAACCCTACTAGCTCGATTTGAACGCTAAGAGCTCACTCCCTGATTGAAGATTAAATACTTTAGTGATACTCTAACTATTGAGAGATACCTTAACTATTTACCACTATAACTCTGGAAACACTATTGTTATTATTACTCTCTAAGTACTAAGTCTCCTGAGGATCCACGTATACTCAGTGGTGAAACGCGTAGAGTGGGAGTACTGTCCATAATGAGTAAAAACATTGGCAATTAAAATCTCTGACATACTGCCCTTTTGAGCCGTTCATAATTCTCAGCTCACTAGGCAGTAAGTTTTGACAGAGATAACTATTTCCTCAGGTTGAATACCACTTTCTCGCAACCTGAGAGTTTCTGCTCAAACATTGTCGCTATGAGTAGGAGTACTGTTTATAAGGAGTATAAAAAAATTTGATTAAAATCAAAATCTTTGACATACTGTCCTTTTGAGCTGTTAAAAATTCTTCAGCCCACTAGGCAGAAATTTTGACAGAGATAATCACTTCTTCAGGTTGAATACCACCTCTCCGCAACCTGAGAATTTCTGTTCAAATATTGTCATTACATTAATAAAACTACAGATATCCAATTGGGGGTCTGTTTTTTGGTAAATCCATGAACAGCCCCTGTGTAGTCTGTATTCCTAACTGATGTGCGACATTAAGAAATACGGAGTATCAGAAGTAATACCAAGTTGTATTATTGAAACCCACCAACCTATTTCCAATTCACCATTAGGTGGGCTAACGTCCTTTCATTACAACTTGGATTTTGTGTTGTGTCTTTTGTTGTGCCCAATTGTGTGTTTTTTTTTAGATAAAACTTAATAAAATTTATTATTTTTAACCAAGTCACGTCTGTAGATAAGTTGCTATATGGACTATGAAAATATGTGCTTGCTGCAACATAAATCAGAGCAGGGAGTGTTGCTGTGCACTAGGGGTGCTGTTGAGGGAGAGATTCCGAGAGGCATCACAATCTGCAGAGCAGTGACTGTTACCAGGAGACAAATACCTTTGGAGTTCAAGAAGCCCAGCATCTGGGAAAAAAAGACATTGGACACTGCTGAGAGCTTGCTGTTGAGGATGAACAGTGAAAGTGTGACAATCTGAAGGAAGTACAACTGTAAGTGCTGCCCAAGAAGCCCTAGAGTTACTGGATGGAGCAATTGGACAGGAAACTTCTGGTAGTTGCCGCAGATTAGATGGAGGTTCTGACATGCTCTGATCAGCTGACAGAGAAAATATTCATCAATTCATGCTGATTGCGCCGAATTCTAACCTCCCATCAGCACGGTGCAACAGAAATCTGGATTCATCTGACCAGGCGATGCTTCTCCACTAAAGATGAGCGAGCGTACTCGGTTCGGGTGTTTTTGTACTCGAGCACCGCTTTTTCTGAGTAACTGACTACTCGGACGAAAAGATGCGGGGGCGGCGTGGTGGAGCGGGGGGTAGCAGTGGGGAACAGGGAGGAGCTCTCTCTCCCCCCTCCCCTCTGCAATCCCCCGCTCACCCCCGGCGCCCCCGGAATCTTTTCGTCCGAGTAGTCAGTTACTCGGAAAAAGCGGTGCTCGAGTGCAAAAACACCCGAACCGAGTACGCTTGCTCATCTCTATTCTCCAATTTCCGCCCTCCTATGCCCACTGGAACACTGGAATCTCGTCTTTCTGTTTCTCTTAGACAGCAATGGTGCTGGAACTGGTCGTCTGCTGTTATAGCCCATCCTGGCTAAGCAATGATGAGTTGTGCATTAGGACACATTTAGTTGGAGTGCCAGCATTGTATTTGGCTACAATTTGCTTGACTGCAGTGTACACCGCCTGTTTGTCAGAATGATTTTTGACATCCTTTGATAGTTTTTGTTGAAGAATTGTTTAAATGCATGGGATCCCTTTTTGATGAATGTTTCCCTCGATTACGCTATGCTCCATATACTCTTCATGAAAATGCACAAGAAAATCCCACAAGGTTGGCAGTTTATGAAATCTTGACCCTGGCACTGATGACCAGGGCTCATTGGAAGTCGCTCAGATTGCTGGATTTTCCCATCTAATGTGGATTCACCCTGAAACTGATCCACAGAAAACTTGTTCATTTGATTTTATGCTGCACTCCGGTCCTTGGACAGTGTTATACGCCAATTTTGGTCAACTTCTGGTTTGATTTGAACTAAATTGGACCAAAACAAACTTTTTACAAAAGTTTGTCAAACAGGCTTAACCAAACTTTTCAAAAGTTTGCTCATGACTAAATCTAAGAAGAAGCTAGATACTTCTTCCTGCAGTGATCTCACCATCGAAGTGAACTTTCCAAGATTCCTTGTAATATCAATAGTTCTAAAACGGGGCGAGGCTCTCAAAACGGGGCGAGGCTCTCATCCTTCTGGCACAAATGGTCAGTAATACTGGATCATGTTTAACACTACATAAGTACAGCATTTTTGTATAGTGAGACATTTCTGGATTCTTGGTGACTGTTAGAACAGTGGGTGTCACCTGACTCTCATCCACACCACGGAAAAGCCAGCAGCATCAGTCCCTTAAAGGGGGCATGCTTGTAAAGTGATTAAAGCAATAATTTGCATCCATTAGTAGAAGGGTTAACTCACCGCCTTACCAATGGGTTATTTCAAATATAATTAGTATTAGAATTTACCAAAGTTCTGCCAAGGGGGCCGCCAAATATATATTTAATTATCCAAAATTAACAGACGTGAAGAGCGTTCGGTCCGAGTTTGTTTGTTTCATAACAATGGGAGATGATTTTGTTTGCACTGTAATTATCTCATATTGGAATTGTACTTTCCTGGAACTTGGATCAATGGTTTTTAGGGACACAGATGGTCCTTTAAATTAATCTGCCAATTGCAATTAGGAATTATTATACATCTTCAACACAAAACAGTCCGCAGTCTCTTTTGCCCACCACATGAGTTATTTATGCTACATTAATTTTATACAAAAGCATGAGATTTGATATATTTGTGTTTGTATGGAAGAAACTGCATTTTACATTTTATTAAGGCGACTACATCTGTCCCAATGGAAGACGAGGATCAGTAATGGTTGACATCATTTGGGATGGCACAATCAATGCATGTTCACATGATGGGATGCAAATAAAAGCTCTCTTTGAATATACACTGTACCAACTTCAGGCAGCCAGAGTTGTATTTGTATAATGTCTGGCCAATTTTGAGTTATTTAGAAATGTGGGACAGATGCCATTACAGTTGATATTGTTGTGGGTAATGACAATGAACATACTAGATAAAAATGCAAAACAGAAAGTCAAAGCTTACTACTTGAGTCCAAATTGCAAACAGAAAATCACAGAAGTGAGAGAAAAAAAACCAAAGACATTTACTGAAAAAGCCCAAAAAATGCAATACCTAATAGGCTGCAGAGCAGGCATAGTCGCCACAAGCAGAATCGCCGTGAGGCAGGCACAATCGCCACAGGCACACTGGCCATAAGGCAGGCTCAGCCTATGCGTTTTGGCTAAAATGCAGAACTAACACCCGCATTTATTAGTAGGTATCAGTATTTTTTTTATGCAGTTAGCTAGAGATTTTGGGGGATCCCAAGATGGCAGCCAGTATGGCCCACTTTGGAGATATAGGGCAACCCACTGCTTGTCAGTGAGAGTTGCTGTCCTGTATGGTGGGGCACACCCATCTTTGGCTGGCCCCTTTGGTATCGTTCACATGTGTGGGCTATAGTAGTTTGCAGTCGCTCCTCCACAATATGGGCTAGGTTGAGTGGGTGACTGCACATTGGTCTGCATTGAAGCACTTGCTCCTCCATATCATATACTGGCTGACTGCACTCTATTAGGCGATTGCACCTGCCCTATGGCGAGTGTGGCTTTGGCGATTGCGCCTGCTCTGCAGCCTATTAGGTATTGCAGTTTTTGGCTTTTTCAGTGAATGCAAATTGGAAACAGAATGTAAGCAGGACAAATCAAATACAAAGTCGGGTGTAGCAGGGTCAATTCAATCTTGGAATAATAAAGATGAGTATGTAGTCCAACAGAGCCAAGCATTCCAGGCCTAGCAGAGACACAGGGAGAATTCATGATCGGGTTGTTCAGTGCCACGTAAAAGTTGCAAATTTAGTCACATCCCACAATTGAAAATTGCACCAAGTGCACCGCCCAAAACAGGCCAGGGATGGGACCAGGAAACAACCGGAACAGTGCCTAGGAGTTGATTGGGTGCCTACTGTCAGTGCCACAATGCACAGGAAGTAGTTAGTCATGACCCCTGCATAGTGGTCAGCACTGGTAATTGCAGGCGCAGCTCTCATTAGAATCATTGACAGTTGCTCCTGCAATTACCAGCTTTTGCCCCATACCCTGTGGTGTTGTGGCCGGGGTCCTGAGCAGTAGACCCAGAAAATCAACTATTAATAACTTATCCTGAGAACAGTTCATCAATAGAATTGTCTGGAAAACCCCTTTTAACATGTTGAGTGTCAGACATAACATGCGTATGCCTTCTGTGTTCAATGATTACTAGAAATGAAATTAAAAGAGATGTGTACATGTTCTGTACAGATGGGGGATAGATCCCCCAGAATTATGCCTTCTGACGGCACCAAGGAACCTCAGTCATGCTCCAGTTATGCATGTGTTCCCAAACTGTACAAGAAACGCTCCTGATCATCACTGGAAAGCGTTTCCTAACATACATTCTGGACATATGCAAATGTCAGATTGGATTCTGAGTAGAGATGAGCGAACGTGCTCGGCCACGCCCCTTTTTCGCCCGAATACCGCGAATTCCGAGTACTTCCGTACTCGGGCAAAAAAATTCGGGGGGCGCCGTGGCGGCACGGGGGGTAGCAGTGGGGAGTGGGGGGGGAGAGGGAGAGAGAGAGGGCTCCCCCCTGTTCCCCGCTGCTCCCCCCCGCACCGCCACGCCTCTCCCCGCCCCCCGGCGCCCCCCGAATCTTTTCACCCGAGTACTGAAGTACTCGAAAATGGCGGTACTCGGGCACGTAAGTACTCGAAACGAGTACGTTCGCTCATCTCTAATTCTGAGGCTTTGAGATTTGAGTCAGATTCACATTTTTTTAAATTATTTTATTTTTGACACCCAGTGGAGAAGTGAATATTTTAATGATTTGCAGATTGCTAGTTAGAGAGAACTGACGTCCGCATAGAGCATATTGACTGTAATAGGCCAACCCTGCTATTGGTTGGGGTTCGGACAATCATTGATTGGGCATTGGTGGCAAAGCCAAGTGATGTAGCGCAAATGTCAGTACTAATGTAGCCTCTTTCATTTTCATTTGTGTTAGCTATCTTAAATTCTGCTTCACTTGTTTGCAGAACACAACCCCAGGTTATTCGCTATGCATGGCATGCACTGCTTTCGGGATGCACTTAATCAAATGCCTAGAAAGTCATTTAGAAACTATAGAATCACAGGAACACCAAATCCTTGATAAATGACGGCCCTGAATCAATGCTGGCTTCTCACAGATGAAGTGGCATATAATGGGCTACAGTTCTAAATTAAAAAGTTTACCTTTTTTAAGGTATTTTGTATCTTTGAAATGCATAGGAAATGTTTCTTATATTAGTTTTGGTATTATTATGGGATTTACCAGGAAACACAATTCTGGGGTGCTGACAAATGATAGGGGTTTCATCACTGCAAATAATGATTGTGGCATCACCAGACAATGCAACAGACATATTAATATGAAATGCCTATTGTAATACATATTATACATTAATACACTGAGATGCCAAAAGTCATAGGATAGCAGTATGTAAATTTATTATGAAGTGGCGCTACCTCGGGAATGGATTGAGAACACCTACACCTGTATGAGTTGTTGTCTTGTGAGTGAGGTTGAACACCGGCCAGTGTGTTCATGGCAAGGTGATGTGAATTATCAGATTTTCAACAAAGCATGATAGTGGGTGCCGGATGGATGGGACACTCCATTTCTGAAGTTGTGCGGGTGTTTAACATTCCACAGTGGCACCCGGGTAGTGGGAATATATCATTGAAGGCATTACCACTCATAGTGGACCACGCAGTGGTTGCCCTTAATGGTTGTGTAGTGAGTGGCCCAGCACATCATCCTGGTCCTATCCATAAATGTCATACATGTTTGTCCTATGTGGATGCACTATGCAAAACCTGTCTTGTCATTTCCAGTGAGTGAGTTGCACAGCTGCAGCGCTTGAGAGGTTAACGTCAGTAAAATCCCAAATCCTGTCTGTTCAATGTATCAAATCTGTCATGTCACGTGGTATGAGAGAGGGTATAAATAGGAGTGATTGAGAGCGGGAAAGGGTCTCCAATCTTGTCAGCCACTTGAGTCCCACCTAACAAAGAGCCACATGGAAGCACCTTCAGCTTCTTTGTGGTGAAGATGGAAGCGGAGGAGAGATTGCCCGTGATGTATGAATTCTGAATGAGAGTGGAGTGAGCCCCAAACATAAGAGAGAGCATTTGTAAGTAATTCTTTGAGACCAGGCCAGTGCACAGGTACTAGACAGGTATTTTACTGTCTAATTTTCCTATGCGGCCGTCCAGAGCCAGGATCACCACGTAGAGGTACACCCTTTAACTGTAACAACCACGCGTCTTCAAGTCAGAGTGGAGGTACTGCAAGAAAATAGTCTTTATAACCTTTGAAAGTCATTTGCCTGCGCTGTAAAATCTCTGATTGAACTGCCTTGTAATAATTGTTTCCCAGTTTACCAAAGTGAAAGTTGATGCCAAGCCCTAACCATTCCTAGGGACCCGTGGTACTTACAGACTGTCTCTTTCTACATTTATTCTTTGCCGAGGATCATTCCAGGTGTGCAGGAACAGTGGGGTCACCCGTGACAATCTCTACCCCTCTTTTCCTGTGTTTATTGGCATTCCCTATCCTAGAGGTGTCTTTGGTGGCCCGTAGTGATACTCTGGCCTTGACTGCATGTATCCCTCTGGGAAAGAAGTTTGACAAGCCATCACTTTACCCTCCCAGCTTCCCACGTATGTAAGGTATCCGGGTCTCCCTATGGGATGCTGCAATTGCAACCTGCTGAGTCTAGCTAAAATTGTCGATAAGAACAGACAAGTGACTGGCAGAAATTGCATCACATTTAATGCAGGAAGCCCCTCATGTATATCCTATAAGTCAGTGCAGTGTTCTTTAGCTTCAATGGGGTATGGGAGCAGAAGGCTCACCAGAGTGCTGTTATCTGTTATCACCATGACACTGGATAAAGAACCTGTAAGATGCAACCCGTCCCTAGCAAGCAGTCCATCATATAGGTAATTCACTCCATGATCTAGAAATCCAAATCTTTGCTGACATCACATCAGCATATCCAGTTGTTTACCTCTAGAATCCTGTTCCATCTTCTTATTCCATGGCCATCCACTGGGATGATGGATGAGAAGACCACCTGTGCTCCTAGTTCCTTCACCTTCTTTCCGGGGTCTACAAAGTCTCTGCAGATAGTTGCAAGGTCCTTTTTTGCAGTGTAATTTGTCCCTACATGTATTAGTAGGAATGGGTGGTGTTCTGTAGGACTGAAGAGTGAGGTGTCAGGTCTGCAGACAGTGGCCTCTGTTGCTTTCAATAGGGAATCCCCCACAACCAGCACTCTGCTTTTCTTCACAACACTGAGTGCTTACTAGACTGTTCTTTGTGGGCAAAGTCATTTCTTGCTGTACCTCTTCGTTGTTCTCCGGCATGAGCGCCTTATATCGGTTCCTGAGCAGCATGCGTCTTTGGGTCACATGCTTCCATTCCTCGGTCTCTGCAGGTACATTGAAAATTTATTTTCCTTCAATATTTTGAAGATTTTCTTCTGCTCTGTCAAGGAAATCCTTGTCTTCCTTAATGAGCTTCAATGCAGCTCATCTCTCTTGAAGACTTTGTACCTTTTCCTCCAGCTTGGATTTCTGCCAGATGAAGTTTGTCTTTTCCTCTAGGTCTGTAAACATATAACATATGTTGCAGCTCACCATATGGCTACTCACCCCTTCCATGTTGCACATAGTCAGTTGATGTCCACTTTCAAACTCCTAATAGTTAAAACTTTTTGTAATGATATTTAAACTATAAGATATTACTAAGTGCCAGTCTGGCGACGTCCCCCAAACAGCTAGATCTGGCTAAACCCAGTGATTGTCCCACTCACAGCGACTCTTCACTCTTCCCAGAATGCACTGGGAATATGCATATTATCTTCCAATCTCTGGTCAAGAATAGAAGTGAGCAGTAACACCAGATTCCAGTATGCGTGAGAAAGCTACAACCCCAATATTGCGTGAAGCAAAATCCCTGGCCAAGGTGAGGGTAAATGGCCTCACCGGATGGTAACAGTGTTATCATAATCTAGTTACGGCACCTTTGTGTGGGTTCGAGCAAGACCTTGCATAGTTTGGGAGTAGGGCAATGTATGATAATGCATGATTTAGTTATGTTATGCATAAAGTGTAATGTAAAGTGTTAAGGATGATGATGTGTCTGTGATGCAGTGAGTGTAATGGCGCAGAGAGGCATATGACATAGAGCAGCAGTGACATGGATTTAAAGTAATGTGGCTTGAATATTGCAACACGGGAGTTAAACCACCAGTATTAGGCCTCCTTCCCACGAACGGATTTCCGCCGCGTAATTCGCGGCGAAAATCCGCTGCGTTGCACGCAGCTATTAGGTTCTATTGAACCTAATAGCTCCATGCTCACGATGCGTAATTCCACCGCGGAATTACGCACCGCGATTTCTCCCGTCCTCACCCGCAGCATGCTCTATTTTCTGCGGGTGAGGACGGGCTGTACGCACTGACGGCTTCCATTGCAGTCAATGGAAGCCGTCCATTCACGCTATCTCCCGCTGTAACCAGCGGGAGATAGCGTGAAAAAACGCTTTCCCGCCCACCGCCGAGCGTCATATGACGCCAAATGACGCGGTCCGGCCGCGTCACGTGACACGGCTGGTGACGCGAGAGCGGTGGGCGGTGACGAGCGGTGACGAGCGGTGACGAGCGGTGACGCGGCGGTGGTGGGCGGGGAAGTGATTTCACGCTATCTCCCGCAGGTAAGTATAGGGGCTCTGGGGGGCGCCGTGACGGGCTTCACAGCGGAATATTACGCTGCGGAGCCCGTCACGCTCGTGGGAAGGAGGCCTTAGTGCAAGATGACCTCTGGTTGAGTATGTGACATTTAAGATGTATGTATGTATTCTGTGAGTAAGAACACTGCTCTTATAGGGCATTTGAGGTCGGTGCCTAAGTGTCATAAAGTATGGTGATGCATGGTAGCAGTTATGCCACAGGAAATAGAAATTGTATAAGATGTTGATAGTGATGCTGGAGAAACATGGAGCATCATGTGCCTTATTGCTTCCAAGGAGGACGGAGCTGTTACTGAGATGTATATGTCAGCAAGGGACATCGAGGGATGAAAAAGAGAGGGCAGTTGGTCCAAGATTTCTTGTCCTTTCATAAGTTTGTCCAAGAAAAAACTTACTAAATTGGTCAATTCGTCCAATTTCAATTTGCCCTATATATCACTATGTGCAACCTAGATTTTATCCACTTAGCATTGGAAACGCAAAAGTGATTCTGAGCCACTTGTTGCAACCCCTTAGTGACTGGGCCAAATTTTAGAAATCTGACGTGTCAATTTAACACAAAATAACTCTGCAAATTCTGACATTGTTTTTTCGCCACATATTGTACTTCATTTAGGTGGTATAATTTATGTGACGACTCCGCTGTGGAATCCCCCTCCCTTTCAATGCTCTGGCATTGAGAGGGAGGGGATTCTGCCAAGGTCTTCCCTGCCTCTACTTCCACACCACATTTAAAATATCTGTCGATCTGTGTACAATTCACGTCATCATAGCCCTCTCAGCGCTTGCACTACAGGACCTATGATGATGTCACCATCATGTGATCATTTAAAAGTTTTGAAATTACCACTTTTTTACTACTGTATTAGGTCAAGAGGTGGCGACATCCAAAGTCATCCTTCAGACAGTGATTTCATAGAGACTATATGTTCCAGAGGAGAACCCACGTCTCTTTTCTTAAGTATGGATTAAAGTATCAATGGCAAAATGTTAAATGTCTTACTGGAGTAGGAAAACAGTTGGACGAAATGTGGATTGGACAAAAAAAATTGGATGAAATGTCCTAGTAGACGAGGAAAGCAATGGCCAAAATCTATGGATTGGATGAGATTTGGATTGGATGAAAAAAATTGGATGAAATGTCCTGAAACCTTTATTCCAGTTAATGACAACCCACAGTTTGAGCATGAGAGTTCTGTCGCTTTAAGAGTACTGTCACCCTAAGAAAGAGTCTATACTACCAGTTTATTGGGCAACCTTAAAAATACACGAGCCCTCCTTTGGAGAACAATTATTGTTTATTATGCAAAATAAATGTTTATTACTTTAAGTAAAAGTTTTATCTGTCTAAAAATGTGCCACCTCCGCCTCTGTCTATCATTGCCTCCCAATCCTGGACCTGGGCATGAACTACCAGCCCGTTTCAGCAGGATAAGGATGAAGGAGGACGAAGTGTCTGCCACAGGGGACAGAGAGATGGGAACAGCGGCCAGAGGAAGTAAATCGGCAGCCGCCATCATGATTCAGCATAGCATTATTCAGATGTAGCAACTCTTTCCGGTTTCCAACGTGCAACGCTCTACTAATGACAGAAATTAGGCAAGTTAATAAAAATTCTAAGTGTGGAAAGTATTGAATATCTTGACAGCCTCACAGAACTAAACAAGACTTCACAAAAGTGATTGGACAAGATTAGATGCCGCGGCGCACAGACCGTAGCGATCTGCTAAGCTTCTAAAATTACATTCCAAAGCTGATTTTATGCAAAGAAAGACAAAGTATCGAGGACAAGAGAGGAGAAACATTTGTACTTTTGCTCTTATGTAGCTTCATAGAAAGGAATAATAGATGATTCCTGCAATGGTTTCTGGGTATTTTAGAAGCTTTAGAAGTGCACTTATTCAGGATATCGCTTTTGCTAAGAGGATTACAGTTACTTTGGAAAAAATGTACAAGAATAATCATGATAAATTAGTAAATGTACTAAAAACGACCAATGGCACATTTAGTTTCCTTCTATAAAACATGTTTAAATATCGTCAAAAAGTAAAATTGTCATAATGCCTGGTGTCATACCATAAAGGGGCGTGGACCATTCTGGGCTAACGGGGTATACATTTTTGAGAAAGTATGCCCAAAATGTCAGTATTTTAGGGAAATTCTCATGAAGTACCAATAAATATGAACACAAAATGATAACCTCAAACAAAAGTCATGACCCCCACATGATTGCTGTTGACAGGACCTTCATGATGATTTCTGCCACAGGACATTGATAAGAGTACCGGACATAGGATGCCTATAACAGTGCCAGTCACAAAGGACTTACAAAGTGCCTGCCACAGGATACCTATAACTGTGCCACCCACAGAATGCTTATAAGGCCTTATTCACACAAACATTTTATCATGGCTATTTTGCAGCCATAGAACATCAGCCGAAAATCGCGGCCATCTGAAGCATTGGATTTCAATGCATTTGTTTAGATGGGCAATTTTCCGGCATGTAATATTGGCCGGTCGGAAAAGATAGCAACATACACTGTGGATTCCAGCTGGCCGCTTTTACGCTTGTCCTGAAAAGATAGGCCTTGCCCAATCTTTTGGCCGAGATCAGCCGGCAACTCCCATAGAAGCCTATGGACGCTTCCGGCAAAGGGGAAAGGGGGTGGGACTTTAGCAGTGGCTCGCGCTGCTAAACTCCCTCCCAGCTCCCTCCCTCTCTCTTTGCCGTCAGCTCCCATAGGCTTCTATGGGAGTTGCTATTGCCGCAATAAGCCGGCAAACGGAGGGGGAGTGAGAGAGAGACAGCACTAAATTCTCTCCCCCCTAGGCCAACGGAATTCCAGGCTTTGGTATATATATGCCGCATCTGGCCATCAGAATTGGCAAGAAAACACAGGATTTAGCTGCAACTTGGTCGCAGCTTTCTCTCGTTCATGCGATTTTCAACCGGGCAGTTAAAAATCACAACGCCCATGTGAAAGAGGCCCATGAGTCTTAAAGTAATCACTTAATTTAGGTGATACTCAAGGGGTATTGTAGTTTTACCAATCAGGTATTCCTAATACTTGTCGCATCAAAGAAAACAATGATAAACATTTCAGTGATGTTTCCAAGCACTTTTGTTTTATTGTTCCAATGCAAGAGCTTATATAGTGTGACATCCCACACAAGCAGGGGTGTAACTATAGGGAATACAGGGAATGCGGTTGCACCTGGGCCCATGAGTCATGGAGAGACCATAATTCTCCATATAGGGAGCCCAGTACTATGAATAAAGCATTATTGTTGGGGACCCTGTTACAGATTTTGCATTGGAACCCAGAAACTTCAAATTATGCCTCTGTGCACAAGGTAAACAATTTAAAGTCCACAGCATGTGTGATACTTCTCTTTTAGTAAAACACTACAAAGGTTAATTAAGACACAACTAGGTATGCAGTTACATCTGAGGCAGATATACAAATGATCAAAGTTGTGGCGTGATTAGATGAACGGTCTTGCCACTTGAGGTCCTAAAAGTGATTTTACGCTTGGCCTATCAAAAGGCTCTCAGAGGCAACTAGTGTGTAATGACCTCTTTTTTTTTACTTGTGTAGAGTGTTGAGGTAGTTTTGGAATTGCTGCCTTGCTGAGAAGTCTGGTTCTGGTTTTGGAGAGGTTTCTACATCTTCTGGCTTAGTGGGTGTGGTATTAGGTGTGACGTGCTTAGTCGCACCTGTGGTTAATTACTAGGGCTATTTTACCTCAGCTAATACTGAGCTCAACTGCAGTTGATTTTAAGTCTCTATCTGGTTGAGCTAGCATTCAGAGATCTGGTCCTGGATCATCGAGTTACCTGCTACATCCCAAGCTAAGTTATGTGCTTGTTTTCATTTCTAGTTTTGCTTTTTCTTGTGTTATTTCCCTTTCCCACATAGGGTCAATTTGGGTCACGAGGCATGAGGTCAGGGCCACCCGTATTGGGGCGAACACCCTGCATTTAAACAGGGCCTCTTTCCTGTGTTAAGGTTATATAGGGACAGTTTTTCCCATATTTTGGTTTTATCCCTGTTTTGTTACTCATTCATTTGCATTTGTGGGAGATCTGCGGGTGACAGATCCAGTGTGTCCTGCTTGAATGCAACATAGAGCTTGTTGACTAAGAAGAGGAAGGAGAGATAAGACACATCATAAAACTGTCACATTCCTGAACTCAAAGGACTGATTAAGTATTTATGTCTCAGCTCAGTTTGTATGTTGTTTTAAGTTTTGAGTGCAAAACAATCTCAAATTTCTGTGTAAGAGCATTTGTATTTCAATCAAAGAGGGTGTCCTCTCTGCATTTGTATATTATATATGTACCCCATCCAAACCAGTTCCATTTTAGCCTGAGGAAGGATCAATAGAAGATCCGAAAGCTTGCTGTAACATCATGTATTTTTGTTAGAGATTAAAAGCTATAATATCTACAAGATTACTTATTTTCTCTCACTGAGAACAATCACACTTTGCCCTACTGGATAACACGGTACCAAACCTTTTTTTTGTGTTACCTAACGGAGGATACCAGAATGTACCATACACAAATGGAACTGAAACATCTGAAGAAACTGCCACAACTGGACAGCAACATTTTCTTTTTAACCAGATGCGAGAAGGAACATTTAATTCCCAAAGGACTTTACCTAAAGAATCCCACCCTGCACACTTATAATACCCCTTATGCACAATGTCTTTGCTACAGGACTTCTGAAAGACTGCTGAACTACCTTATCCATGTCTTCTACAGCAACAAGGAAGGGGCCATATGGAGATACAAACTTTAAGGAACACACTTACAGAGGACTTGAAACTGAGAATGCACACTATTACACAACACTACGATGCTGCCTTATTAGGAACAAGGAAAAGAAACCCTAGAGACTTTGATTCAGAGCAGGTCTGTACCCAAACACCAAGCAGGAACATCCAAAGTCTGGCATGATGGAACAGAACCCCCAACAGGACATGGATAAAAGGTAGAACCAGCTATGTTATCAATCTGTCATCTCACAACCCCAGTAATGTGGAGCTCAGTGTCCTCTCCAGGGGACTTTCAATCTGTCGTACTAAAAGGCTTGATAAAATAGAACTCTGCAGTGACATGGAGGAATATTTCAGGAGACTAAGACTGAAAAACTTCTTCCATGACAAAGAGGAGATTGGACTTCCAAGCACTCAATCACAGGAGAAACTAGGGGCCAGGAAGAAGCCTAATTGGACACCCCCTCCTGGTCGCAATCCCACCTTGGATAAACATATACACTCCTTTAGACATGAGGTGCAATCTACTATACTGGAAAAGCAGAAAAGGGAAGCATTCAATATCAATATGCAGGAAAGAAGGGCCATCTATGCACTTAAGAGCAACAAAGAGATCACCATTAAGCCTGCAGATAAGGGTGGCGCTATAGTCCTCATGAATACATCGGACTACACGAAAGAAGCAGGAAGACAGCTGACGGACACCAGATACTACACCAAACTGGATCAAGACCTGACTCAGAAATATGTGAGGGAATTGAGAAGGGTCATCAGAAGCCTGTCTGTTGGCTCGACAAGACTTTTGGACTTGATACCGGAGAACCCCAGGGTTGGAGTATTCTATATGCTTCCCAAACTACACAAAGCTGGCAACCCAGGGAGGCCAATTATCTCAGGTGTGGGAACCCTTACTGAAAAAAATCTCAGGATGGGTGGAAGGCATCCTCAAATCACTGGTGAGGAATACAACTAGCTGCTTGCAGGACCCCATGGACCCACTGAACAAACTGTCAAACATAGGTCCGCTCCCAGATGGCGCAATCCTGGCCACAATGAATGTGGAGTCCTTATACTCCAACATCCCACACAAAGATGGACTGACTGTCTACCAGGCGCACCTTAAGGCAAATGGGGTTACCTCTGAGTATGTGTTACAACTCACAAGATTCATACTCACGCACAATTATTTCTCCTTTGGCAAAGAGATATTTCTGCAACTCACCGGGACCACCATGGGCAGTAAAATGGCACCACTATATGCCAACCTTTTAATGGCAAAACTGGAGAGTGACCTTTTAACCTCCTGCCCCAACAAACCATTGGCCTACTTTCGCTACATTGATGACATCATAATAATCATCTGGCCCAACACCGAACAAGAACTAATAAAATTCCCTGAGAGATTCAATGCATTTCACCCCACCATAAACCTGACATTAAGCTACTTGTATACAGAAATCAAATTTTGGACACCACCATCAAAAAATCGTCAACAACTCAATTCAGACATTGCTATACCAGAAACTGATTGATCGACCCACATACCTCAGATGGGACAGTTCGCATCCTAAACAAAAAGTCCATCGTCTACAGCCAGGCCATCAGATACAACCGGATCTGCTCCAACCCAACAGACAGAGAGGAACATTTACACAATCTCAAAAAGACATTTTTAAATCAGGGCTAGTAGGTGAATTGGTTAAGAATGACGTTGAGAAGGCCCAACTTTTGAATTCCTATTTTGTATCTGTTTTCTCTCAGTTAGTAGATGGAACATCAACTGATCTTCCCTGTTCCGTTGGGGGAATAAAAGAATGCAGGCTATCTATAAGCAGAGAGATGGCGAGGGAACACTTATCTAACCTAAATGAATTCAAGTCTCAAGGTCCAGATAAATTACATCCTAAGACACTAATGCAAGCAGCTGTACCACTCACCATAATCTTTGAAAATTCCTGGAGAACAGGAGAAGTCCCAGAAGATTGGAAAAGGGCAAATGTTGTCCCTATCTTCAAAAAAGGGAAGGCAGGGGATCCAAGAAACTACAGGCCTGTGAGCCTGACATCTATACTGGGAAAGATCTTTGAACAAATTATTAAACAGCATGTATGCATGTACCGTATATACTCGAGTATTAGCCAACCGAGTATAAGCCAAGTCAATAATTTTTACCGCAAAAAAACTGGTAAAACTTATTGACTTAAGTATAAGCCTAGCTATACTCGAGTATATACTAGGTAAAAAAACAAAACGCAATACTCACCTCTCAGCTGGCATCTGTGTCCCCGGCACGATGGTCTCCCCGGCGGTGCGGCAAGCTGCTTCAGTCTTCTCCCCACTGTCATCTCCCTGGCTTGGTTTTGAAATCCCCCTCCGTCAGCACTGTGTGAGGAAGCGCTATGATTAGATCGACCGCCGGACAATCACAGCTGGCGCTCAATAAACCAATCACAGCCATTCAGCGATGTCATTCACTGGATTTCAAAACCAAGCCAGGGAGATGACAGCAGGGAAAAGACTGAAGCAGCTTGCCGCACCACCAGGGAGAGCATCGCACCAGGGACAGCATTGCGCCTGGGACACAAACGCAGGCTGAGAGGTGAGTATTGTGTTTTTGTTTACCTCACTCGAATATAAGCCGTGGGCGGCTTTTTCAGCACATTTTTTTCTGCTGAAAAACTCGGCTTATACTCAAGTATATACAGTACTTGGATAAAAATGTAGTAATTAACCAGATCCAGCATGGATTTGTAACAAAGTCTTGCCAAACGAATCTAATTTCCTTCTATGACAGAATCACTGACTGGGTTGATCAGGGGAATGTGGTAGATATAGTATATCTTGATTTTAGTAAGGCATTTGACAAAGTATCTCATACCATACCTTTTAAAAAAATGACCAAATATAGAATTGACAAGGCAACTGTTAGGTGAATTCCTAACTGGCTGAGTGATCGTACTCAAACAGTGGTCATAAATGGCTGCACATCCAAGAGGAAGAATGTATCAAGTGGGGTATAAAAGGCTACTGTAATTCCACAGGCAGCACGCAGAGCCCTCCCTGCTGGCACATGCCACCGTCGGCCGTTCACAACGTTAGTGAATACCTACAGGTGCCGCGACTCCTCTGCCAGCATTCACTCAGCAGCGCTGCTAGGGGCGCTAATCCTGGCACACACTGTGACGTCAGTGTGCAGCCAGGAACCTCTTACTCCCTCCCCTGACATCTCCTACTTGGTTCCGCGAGAGCAGGGGAGGAGATGTTCGACAGTACACTGACGTCACAGTGTGCACCTGATCAGCGCCAGCAACAGCACCGAGCAAATGAGGGGGGGGGGGGGGGGTAAATATATAGGTCTAAGGAGGTTGGGCGTTATTACTACTGGGGCCACTGAGGGTTGTCACTATTGCTACTGGGGCTGCTGTGTGATGTCACTATTACCACCTGGGCCACTGTGCAGGTCACTATTACCACTGGGGCGACTGTAGGGTGTCACTATTACTACTGGGGCTGCTGTGGGATGTCACTATTACCACTGGGGCCATTGTGGGTTGTCACTATTACTACTGGGGCCGCTGTGGGTTGTCACTATTACCACTAGGGGCTGCTGTGGGATGTCGCTATTACCACTGGGGCCATTGTGGGGTGTCACTGTTACCTCTGGGACCACTGTGCGGTGTCACTATTACTATAACCCCTGAAGCAGCTCTGGGAGGTAACTAATATCACTGAAGCCACTCTGGAGGGTCACTATTACCACTGAAGCCGCAGTGGGGATTAACTATTACCGATGAAGCCACTGTGGAGGTCACTATTACCATTGAAGCCGCTGTGGGGGGGGGGGGCACTATTACTGCTGAAACCGCTGTGGGGGGGTCACTTTTACTCCTGAAGTCACTGTGGGGGGTCATTATTACCGCTGAGGTCGCAGTGGGGGGGATCACTAACACTGCTGGGGCTGCTCTTGGGGGGGGGGTCACTATTACCACTGTGGCCACTCTGGGGGGTCACTATTACCGCTGAAGCCGCTCTGGGGGGGGGGGGTCACTATTACCACTGGGGCTGCTCTGGGGGGGTTACTGTTACCGCTGTGGCCACTCTGGGGAGGTCACTGTTGGGATATGTTTGCACAAGGTGGAAATGCTGCAGAATGTCCTCAGCGCAAGTTTCTGTGGCAAATTCCACAGGATTTTCGCATCCAAAATCAGTCAAAATCTGCACCTGGTCTATTTTGAAACAGCCTTGTCTTTTTAAGAATGATGGAGGTAAAAATCATATGTCAACATGTTGCCACTTTGCGATAAATAAGTGGGTTTTGGGTTGCAGTTTGGACACTTGGTCTCTAAAAGGTTTGACATCACTGTCCTAGGCTTAGTGTTGTTCAACATTTTTATAAATGATCCGGAGGAAGGAATTCATGGGAAACTGATCAAATTTGCTGATGACACAAAGCTAGGAGGGATAGCTAAAACTAGGGAAGAGAGAGAGAGTATTCAAAAAGATCTAGAAAAGCTTGAACAGTGGGCGGCGACTAACAGAATGGTATTTAACAAGGAGAAATGAAAAGTCCTACATCTGGGCAAGAAAAATGAAAAAAGCACATACAGAATGGGAGGAATTGGGCTAAGCAGCACATGTGAAAAAGGCTTGGGTTTTCTAATAGATCATAGACTGAACATGAGTCAACAATGTGATGCAGCACCCGACTTTAAAAAAGACATAGACAAACTGGAACAAGTTCAGAGAAGAGTTACCAAGATGGTGAGCGGTCTGCAAATCATGTCCTATGAGGAATGGTTAAAGGATCTGGGAATGTTTAGCTTGCAAAAAAGAAGGCTTAGAGGAGACTTAATAGCTGTCTACAAATATCTGAAGGGCTGTCACAGTGCAGAGGGATCATCCCTATTCTCATTTGCACAAGGAAAGACTAGAAGGAATGGGATGAAACTGAAAGGGAGGAGACACAGATTAGATATTAGAAAAAACTTTCTGACAGTGAGGGTGATCAATGAGTGGAACAGGTTATCATGGGAGGTGGTGAGTTCTCCTTGAATGGAAGCATTCAAACAAAGGCTGGACAAATATCTGTCTGGGATGATTTAGTGAATCCTGCACTGAGCAGGGGGTTAGACCAGATGACCCTGGAGGTCCCTTCCAACTCTACTATTCTATGATTCTATGAAGTAGGGGCATGTTGGCGTTCATAATAGGAACACCCACCTGAATTACATCACCACAAGTATAGATAGTCAGGTCCTGAATTAAAATATATAGAACTCTATTATAATGCCAGATCTCAAGTTAATTTGCTTGGGCAGTGTACTATATGTCTGTTTCGTGCCATTGTCTTTGTGTCAGTGTCTTTTGTGTAGTGTGCATTTGGTATGTGTATTGCACCTCTGCAGCACTGAATGAGTTAATGTCTGGATTATGTCTGGAAAATGTATCATGTTGTGTGTCATGTGACTATGTTTTATATATATATATATATATATATATATATATATATACTGTATATATATATGTGGTTGCAAGGATGTTATAGGAGAGTAGTCAAAGAGAGGCAGCCTAAGAGTGCAAGTGCTAGAGGTGCTACAACAGGGTACTAGAGCCTCCATGCCTATCCGTATCGCATCTTGTATCCAAGCTAGAGACTGTACAACAGGGTACTAGAGCCTCTATGCCAGACCTGGGCAAAGCACGGCCCGCGGGCCACATCCGGCCCGCTGAATAGCTCGGACCGGCCCGCAAAGAGTGTCCTGGTGACTCACCAATGAGTCCGGTGTCAGCAACGGGAAGCAGCGAAACTATGCACTCCGAAGCCTTGTCCATTTTGTTCACTTCTGTGCTGTGCTAATAGTTATTCAGGCCTTACTTATTCAAGCACCTCTACCAATGACGTAGGCTTGAATAACTTTATTAAACAGCACATAAGTTAACAAAATGGACAAGGCTTCGGAGTTTGTAGTTTCACTGCTTCCCGATGCTGAGTAAGTGATGCCACTGTAACTTCTGAGTGCCAGGATGCTCGTTGCGGACCTTGGGGAGTGCCAGGACAATCGTTCCACGCTCGTCATTGGTAAGTGTCAGGACTTTTCCCTTTGCATTGTAATTAGAATAATAATACTAATAATATTCACTTTTTAATCTCTCTTCTTGGGGCAGCTCTCTGTGCCCTCTCCTAGGAGCATACTACTGTGTATTAAAAAAATCTATTTTCCGAGGTTAGCTGTTAACCCTTAAATATGGCGGCTAACATTAAAAAAAGAAAAATTGATGCAGAATGCTGAGTTTTTAACAAAGAATGGACTTCTAAATATCTATTTACTGAAACCAAAGGTAAAGCTGTGTGTTTAGTTTGTGGAGAGCAGATAGCTGTATTTAAAGATTACAATTTGCATCGCCATTATGAGACTAAACACGGAGAGAAATACAAGAACTTGACGGAGGCAGAGCGGGCACGGGTATCTGAAGATTTGCTAGCAAAACTGCAAAGTCAGCAAGGATTTTTTAAAAAGCTTCACTCATCCAGGGATGCAGCCGTAAAGACCTGCTTTGTAGTATCCTACAAAATTGCAAGAAACAGTAAGCCATTCTCTGATGGGGAGTTTGTCAAAGAATGTTTGGTGGACTCTGCAGCGCTAATTTGTCCTGAGAAAAAAGAAGCATTCGCAAATGTGCCCCTCTCCAGGCGAACTATAACGAGACGGGTCGAAGACATAGCGGGGAATTTGTTGGTCTGGCCCTCTAAAACCATTCCAATTTCTCATGTGGCCCCATGGGAAAATTAATTGCCCACCCCTGCTCTATGCCTTCCCGTATCACATCTTGTATCCAAGCCAGAGGTGCTACAACAGGGTACTAGAGCCTCCCTTCCAGTGTTCAGTTTTCCATAATAAATTCCCCTTTTGCTCTGATATTGTAATCCCTTATATCAATGTTGCAATCACACAGAGAAAGTTTCATTTGATTCTGACAACTCCTTCTATGGGACGGATTTATTTTAACAATGAGTGTGCTAAAGATGCATGTCATAAAGAGGTTGAATATTTCTGAGACTGCAGTAGTCATTAAAAGCGATATTTTGTGTTGAATCTGGAGAAGCTACTTGTTGTATTAATTGTTTTGAGTATTTAAAATGTTCTTATTTAATTGTTGTTGTTTTTTTGCAAACAGCTGAAAGTTTGCAAATGTGGCAAATAAACTTATTTGCAATGCGATTTGAATAATTTTGATTTCAACTGTAGTTTTCCAATGTGCAAATTTTTTAAACAATGTCCAATTATCTAAAAAAATCTTCTTTAAAATTGAACGAGGGACACTTGGACCACCATTGTGTTTTATACACTACACCCCCCCATTTTATGAAAAATGGACTGAATTCTATGAGCTCCTCGATCCTTGAGTGCCACTACACATCTTGAGTCTGGCAGGTGTTTCAGAATCCTAATATAAGATGCCAGTGAACAGTGAATCATAACTCAGCCAGTCACGGATCTGTTGGCAGGAATTAAATAGCAGTAATTACGGCATTGTGATTTAATTTACCCTTAACCATATGTCCTACGTATTTGTGCATAATAGAGCCTGACAGACACAATCACTTTTCCATGTCGAAATAGCAATTAAAAAGGCTACATAATCAGAGTGATAAATCTTGTAACCTGTAGGATGAAATATACACCAGCAGTGACACTGTGCAGCATTTTAATATTGGTCTGTTAAATGTATTTGGATTGTCCTTTCCTTTTTGTTAGATGGGTCCAGTGACGATAAGTAGATTACAAAGGGGTCTTCTGTTGGAACTCCCAACTTTAATCCTGAAGAAGACAACAGTAAGTGTTCCACCTCTCTGCAGCACCACCACAGGAGAGATGAAGAATTACAAATTTCCCATTGGAATTAATTGCCTATCTGGATGTGCCAGGTCCTCCAAAGCAAGAAACCTTTTTTTTCTAAGCATTTTCTGCTCCTAGTTAGTAATTAAGGCTCTTGAATAGTAGACTTGCCCTCTATTAGCTCTTAAAGGAAGCCTGTGACCTCATTTTGGCAGTGTAACTAATTTCTGTACAAGACATGGGACTTGTTGGTGTTGATAATGGTACCTTTATTATTTTGAACAGATGCTCCAATCAGAAATATAAATGTTGATGTGCTTCTCATGCCGTATGCAAATAACAGTTGGACCTTCCAATAGGTGGGTCACTTCCAGCTCTAGTCTGGGCTCTGTTCCACCTCCTGCTTCTAAACATGTACCCTGGAGACCTGAACAATGTCTCTAGCTCTAGTCGCTGAAGACATAGTGGATTTCAAGTATTCTGTGCCTGCATACAATGAAGAATCTGCAGTTACCCGGTGGATACTACAGGCTAGTCACGCACTCTGAAGTTCTGAATATCCATCTAGTATTTCCTGTGGAGACATAGAGGGTATCATTCGGAAGAGAGACCCTGTCTTTCCCCTAATTCACGGGCTAAAGCAATTCTTCCCAGCAACAGCTTACTCCGGATTGGCTGCTTGCCCTAGAATTCTCTGATTGGTAGAGGGGGGAGGAGTTGAGGCAAGCTTGGGAAAGTGAGCAGGGCAAGGTAGGAAGTAAGAGGAAAGTGCGGAAAAGCAACAGAAAGTGAAGGAGGAGTCCTCATCAGGAGGTGGACAAGAGAGGAGGTGTAGAGCAGTGCTGCAGCAATTAACACGTTACTGGAGTGGAGAGTTGCAGTAGAACCTACCTAAACAATCACAGTGTGGAGGAAAAAACCTAAGTACAGTCTACACAACAGTGAGTTGAACGTGCCCCTATGTATGCAAAGTCAGAGAGAGTGCAAGCGGCCTGTCTTTGTCACGCCATACTTCCACAAAATAACCAGTTGGAGAAAAACCCCAAATAACTTTGACTGGCAAGATTCATCCTCAGTAAGAGAGAGAGAGCGTTGAAGAGAATTGTGTGTGGTATTCTACTCTTGGAGCACTGTTAAAGTCAATGCTAATTAAGTCTGCAAACTGTGAACTGTAAAATTCAAGTTGTTTTGAGAAGTGTTGAGTAAACTGTGTACCTTTGGTTTACCACCGAAGCTACGTGAACTCGTCTCCATTGTTTTTTCCATACCAATAACCTGAGTTCAACCCCCCAAAGGTACTGGCGTCAAGTGGCACACTGATTATGAACAATTACTGCTGTTATCTTTCCATTTCCACTGTGCAAGACTGAGCTAGGCCATATTTAGCCCCAACCAGGAGGAATCCTAAAGCCACCCGTGACATCCATCTTGTTTTTCCCTGTGGTCTCTTTAGAGGTAGGAGGTAGGAGAGAGCATGGATCAAAGCCGGAGGTTAACCACACACCGGATGGTCAACTATCATTTGCATACCACATGGGAAATGCATCAATGTTCATATTGCTCCTGTGCAACTTTTTTGAGCAGTTAACGAGGACACTTTGCACACATGCCTGCACACAATGCTGACTTTGCACAATCACCACTAATTCACATGGTTTAAATGGCTATTAAGCCAAAGGAGGTGCTGCTGTGCGTGGGTTTGCACGTATATATGTGTGTATTTATGAGGTTCTTTGGTGCACAAATGCACATAAAATAGAATAGCTACTATTTTTGGGGGGTACCACATGCGCAAAACAAGGAAAGAAATGAGAACGACCCCATGGAAATCAACAGGTTCTATTCTCCGCATGCAAAAACATGCACAAGTACGGTTGTCTAAATCTGCCTTTATTCTGCAACAAATACAACAGTGTGATTGGCACCTCAATATGGAATACCCACATATTAGATATTTGGATTAGTGGTCTCTGAATGTTGTCAGCTTAGGACAGAAACGAATGGAACCCATTGACTATAATGGTGTTCGTCCGGTTTCCGCTCACCTGTTTGGCTTTTAGGTGCATGCAGATGCACGCCTATCCCTTTTCTGTGTATTGCATTGTGTGACTTACTTTGTGTGATTTACATTTCTGCTCAACAGGACTAATCTTTACACATTATTGTAGATAACATGCTGATGGTAGTAATCTGCATTGTGCATGACATGTTTATCATCCTAGGATTTAGTTAGGCTGCCTGTCCACGGGCGTTGCTGTATCCCGCGGTGGTTCTCCGCCGCGGGAGCTGCCGCCGGGGAGCAGGAGCTGGCAGACTGATCTCCGCTGTCTGCCTATCTGACAGATAGGCTGACCGCGGAGAATCGCGGTAAATGCGCAGCATGCTGCGAATTGCTGCCCCCGAGCGGAGAATCGCAATGATTCTCCGCTTGTGGACAGGGGGGGAAGTGCTCTCCATAGCGATGCTATAGAGAGCTTTCACTGCATTCCCAGATTATTGCCGCGGGGAATGCAATTCAAACCCGCCCGTTGACAGGCAGCCTTAGTCGGAGCCAATGACAGGTGGTTCTGCAGTAACAGTTAAATTGTTTCATGTTGTTATAACATCACTCATTTTTATTTCTTTGTTCATAAATAAAAATTGTATTGTTTTGTAACTCCTTCTGCAGCATCATATCCTAGATCTACATTGCAACACCACCTACTTGCATCATTGGGGTGCCCTTGGGAGCATTTGGGCATGACAGCACATCCAAATGCTTTAACTCCTACAGATTTGGATGTAGAGGTATGTCCAAATGTGCTAAAAGGTTAAACTTCTTTCTTGGGAGTGGAGAATTTCCCCTAACCAGCAGGATACATGTAGAGAAACATCTGCTGAATTAAATTACACATACCACGAAGCTGGAAATGAAGAATTTGTAGACTCTCCTGGACTCTCCCAGTTGTTGCTCTGCCAGTTCTTTAGAGCGAACAAAGCAGATAAATATGCGGTAATTGTGCTGCACACCAAAATCCAACAGAGTTCAGAACAGAAGATTTAGCAAAACCTTTCCCCAGCCAAGTGATTGCTCGGATAGGATGAAGAAGGATGCAATAAAGTTCTCTGGAGGAAGTTCTCTCATGTCTGGAATGTATTAAAAGTTAAACTGCTCCTTCAAGACTGCAGATAAAGTAGAAGTAGATTATTAGAAGCGCACGTGCGGAGAGTACAAATATTATAGCGCACTATATAATACCACTTTATCTAGATAACCGCTTGACAAGTTAGATATTTAATACGTAGCCCTCGCTGTATCTCAAATCTTTGTGTACAGATTACTTTTTTAATACTCTACTAATATACAGTTTAGAGATGTTGGATGCAAAGGGAGTTATCACTCATCTCTTTGAATCGAGTGGCACCCGGGGTGGTGTTGAAGCCCTCGTTAGAGTCAGTCAGTAGGGGATCTTACTGGTGAGCCTAGGGGGGTTTCCTCCATTGTCGCAGCAGCTGCCATCTTGGGAATAGGGCTTATTTGTTTTCCTAGGGCAGGACAAGACTTGTAGTGGTGGCACAAATCATGGGAAGGCGCTTCATGTACATGGATGCTGTTGCAGCCCTGCATCATAATAGATAGACACTGGTGACAGGGGTCAGTGAATACCCCAGCCATGTTGCAATAAACAGGCAAACTCGATTCAGTGAATAACAAATCATCCATAGACAGCAGGTAATTAATACTTTGAACATTACGTTGAATATCGATACTTCAGTCCTTTCAGTTCTGGAAATCGGAGAATTGGGGCAAGAAAGTTTCTTTAGCACCGTAGTCCAGGGATTATCAGCGAGCATGTACTCCACGCTGTTATAAACACTTGTATCTTGTTTGTGCAGTAAAGTCTTTATCCTCTGTATAAACATCTGATCTAATCAGTGGGGACAATGAGAGATGAGCGAGCATGGCTCTTCTCGAGTAACTGCATAGTCACCCGAGCAAATGCGTGGGGGGGGGGGGGGGCAGCGGGGGCGGGGAGTGGGAGAGATCTCTCTCTCCCCCCCCCCCCCCCCACATTTGCTCGGACCACTATACAGTTACTCGAGAAGAGCGATGCTCGCTCGAGTAACTGCCTTAACCGAGCACGCTCGCTCATCTCTAGTGACAATCACCCAAAACCCACACAGACTTATTTCCCAAGGGAGATGTGTAACCTGACAGTCTATAGCAAAATACAGCAGCAGAAAAGTGCATGAAACTTCAACAATCTCATCTGTACGCTATGAAAATCTTCAAAGCAGTAACTGACCTGTGGTTCATACAAATTTTTCAAGTCCACATTTTTTTTGCAGATTTTCATTGTAGATTTCACCCTTTGCAATGTGTAGGGTGAAATCCATGGCAAAGATGCAGCAAAAATTGTGCCACTGAATCTCTGTGGATTTGCAATCTAATCTGCATGTTGATTTTCAGCAGATAAATTCGCCACATGTGCGGGTACCTTTAGGCTGAATGCCCATGGACGGATTATTGCTGCAGAATTCGTGGCCAGACGCCTGACGCGAATTCTGCAGCAATGTCCGTTTATAGACATGCCATGTTAAAAGATTCTTCCCTGCCCATGAGCGGAAATCCATTGCGATTTTCCACCCACTGGGAAGAATCGGTGCATGCTCTATTTTGTGCGGAAAATCACACGGACGGCTTCTAGTGTTCACTCTAGCCACTAAAGTACAAGCTGGCATTTCCTGTTTTCTGCAGTTTACTTGTCAGCTTACCTGAGTAGACTGTGATAGAGGAGCAGAGTCTTCTCGTTATCATAAGAGGAAGGATAATTTACTAATTGACATGGAGACCTAGATATGACAGGATAGTAAAAAACAAATGTTAGCCAAACCTGATGATTTTGGTTGGACCAGCTGACCATATAATGTTTATGGTGGTGTCTCAGCTACATCCTGATAGCAAATGTCGATGAAAAGAAAGGTTGGGCATGCTAAATTTCAGCATGTCCAATCCTTTTGTTCTCAGGAGGGATGTGCCGCACTTATAGGTGCTCCCACTCCCTAAGGAAAGCACATGGATGTTTTTCCCAGCCAGGTGTGCATATGTATGGGGGAATGTCAAGAGCAATAGCTGTTGGTTTAATGAGCATTTAACCAACACTATTTAAAGTGTTTGACTATCCTCTCTATATACACAGATCAGGCACTCTATGCACCTCCTCGACAATCCCTTTCCTGGGTTGAGGGCTGTATTTAATCACTCTATGGTGACTGCAATTATCTACGCCATATCTGACTACCATTCATTGTAGCTGCTGAAGGGTCGGTGGTAGCGATGCAGGATTCAGGATACGATGCAGTAGATGGAGTAACCAAAGTGTACAGTATCTATTGAAACACAAAAATAAAAAAAATGAACAATGATAACATTAATGATCTAGCTATTTGATTTTTACCTTCCTCTAACTAGGCCCTAACTACTGATAACAAAAACATAAAAATAATAATACCTTGTGAGCAATTTGTAATAACAGTTATACCTTGTTAACAAGTTCAAAAGCAGTTTAATATCCATTCCATTTCATAAAATATCAGATAATGAAGTATATGACACAGTGATCCATCTTCCCATTAACACGCCGATGCAGTCTATCAAATGGCAGATGACAATATACCCATGCAATGACTCTTTAATGTGTTCTCAATTTCCCTCCACCTCTACCCCTTGCTTCTGATTAATTCAGTCCATGAGCTGAGTGTTAAACAACAGAAACTCGCCCAATATTCAGTGTCCTTAGAGAGACCCCTTTTTCTTATATCAGGCCTGCTATTTAACTATCCTTTATCCTTGCTTTGGTGTGCACATCTAGCAGTTTTACTGAGGCCAGCCTCACTTACAGTTTGTTGTATAGGACCTGCAGCTACTACTGATGCAGACTGGTCTGGGGTCAGGAGCACACTGCTCTCCTCAGTCGTTGTTGGGGCTGGTTGGTCCTCTGTCCATTGTAGGCCAACATGATCCTTTTCTCTTTTGCTTCCAACAGCATCAGTAGCAGCTTCTGTCTCTCTTTGGTTTCTATGCTCTTCAGTGCCCTGACAGCACCTGCAGCTCCAGTTACATCATTCTGCACTCTCCAGGTTCCCTCTGGCAGACAGCAGCCTTCCTTTCTTCAGTTCAGCAGCATACACCACAGATCACATTGCTCCCTTTCTATATCAGGGCATCTTCCTTCTAGAAAGTTCCTAGTGTATATGCTCAGTTCACTTTGGAGAATCAATCTTGCTACTCCATTGTGAAGCCAAGTACACCCTAGGCATTCTTCTCTATTACGGTTAAGCTGCATGGAATTGAATGAGGCCAAACTGCAATACCACAGACAACCTGTGGACAGAGATGGTGCTGTTTCTGAAATTAAGCAGCAATGTTTTTTTTTTTTTTATGGAGGTTAATCCTTGAGAAATCTTTGAAGTGATGACTAAGGCTGAAAAATTACATTTGGACTTGCATGAAACTCAGATTTACATGCAAATGTGATGCAATTTTTTTTTGCCTGCTATAGGAAAGAATGGATGATTCTCATACAAGGATCACCCAAAAATAGAAGATGCAGTGTTTCTAGAGCAGACCATCATGTGAATAATATAATTGAAATCAATTGGTCATTTTCACATGTGATATGTGACCATATCGCAATCGGTCAGATATTGTATGTGACAATTGCCCGTATGAAAGCACCCTAAATAGTGTTTTCTTCATCTTGCCATGATCACACTTTGGTTGGTGCAACTTTTGCTTGCATAGATATACAAACTGTATAGATGAGCGAGTATACTCGCTAAAGGCAATTGGTCGAGCGAGCATTGCCTTTAGCAAGTATCTCCCCCGCTGGAGACGTAAGGGTTCGGGTGCCGGCAGCGGGCAGGGAGCTGCGGGGGAAAGCGGGGCGGAACGGAGGGGAGATCTCTCTCACCGTCTCTCCCCCCCGCTCCCTCCTGCTGACTGCCGCTACTAACTGCTCCCCCGTGCCGGCACCCGAACCTTCTGTCTTGAGCGGGGAGATACTCGCTAAAGGCAATGCTCGCTCGAGTAATTGCCATTAGCGAGTATACTCGCTCATCTCTAACAAACTGTGGATAATATAAACCTAATGTAGATAGAATGCATCAGCTGTGGAGCTTTACAATGTTCACTACACTTGATTACATTTCTATGTGTATGACTATTAATCTTTGCTAAAAGCCCGTCCATCCCGCACTGTCTGAGAACTATGGAAATAATCTGTAGAATAAAAATGCTTTTAATAGCCTTGAATGCAAATCCAGTGCGGCTTTAGTGCAGATTCAATCTGAAGTATGAAAGATTGATAACTGCTGGACCAGTTTTAGACAAAGTATGACCCTGGGCAAAATTATAAGTGGACTCTTTCAAAACATCACTACTGTCATACCAACAACTCTAGTTACAATCACTAGACCAATATTACCAAAATACTAGTATACCATATACCTACCATAGAAGGGGGCACAACTTGGCTGCCAAGACACATGGCTGCCTGTCCATAGACGTCTTGCTTCACCAGGACTCTAAAATTAAGCAGCTTTTACAGTAGCAGTGAAGTAAATAGGGTTTTGAAAATCTCGTCCACAGCCTGCAAAAGTAATCCACACAAAACCGTGCAGAAATTGACATGCGGTGTGGAATGTAGTTGCGCAGCATGTAAATTTTATCGCCGTTTTGCTGTGGAATTTAACTCTTCTCAATGAGGGGGTGAATTCCACACAGGAATTCACAATTAAACCTGCGTCAAAACCCGCACCAAATGGTGTGAGTGTGGAGGCGGACTATCCACTTAGTGGCCCTCAAAAATAAGCAGTTATGTAGGAAAATGTTAAACAATTATCTCCTGATATTTTTTGTGCACAAGAGATACATTTACTTTCTGGAGATACTTTTCGAATCAAACACCCCTACTGTCCTATAATATTTCAATCCCATTTTACTACCAAATCTAGAGGTGTTTTGATTGCATTTAAAAACTATGGGGATTTTCAACCTATACAGGAAATCATAGATCAACAAGAAAGATAAGTCAAAGTAGTAGTCTGTCCTATAAACAATGCTATAAACACAATAGCCTCTGTCTATGCCCCCAACAAAGAACAAAGGTGTTTTACTCAAAGAATTCTGTGTATGCTCTCTAAATGTAAGCAATGTAAATTAATTAGCTTCATGAAATTAATTGCAATATCAGATCTCAGCATAGATACTACATCTGGTATAGGCAGTCATGTTAATTCTTTGGGGAACATTTGGTGGAAAAAAGAGCTCTTTGATGTATGGAGAGCTATACACAGCTCTGAAAGAGACTACCGATCTTACTCCTAAATTAATAACAGATATATATGTATATATATATAGATATTAACAGGGATACCCCGCATTGCCCGTGATTGGAACTTCAATGAAAGACACATTAACATGTATTAAGATTTTAAAGAAAATCCATGTTGCTAATAGCAATCACAGCACAGTTTTTATTTTACCTCAGCAGTGTAACAAATAGCAACCAATCACAGCGCTGCTTTTATTTTATCTCAGATGTTGGAAATGAAAGCTGAGCTCTAGCAACCAATCACAGTACAGTTTCATTTTACCTCAGCAATATAAAAAAATAATCCTGGGCAACGCCAGGTATCCCTGCTAGCTTAACAATCACATACATGCAGCAATGACGTCTGCCCTGACGTGTCTGGCTGTTTGTGTAGGCATAGCTTAAGATGTGCACCCCCACCCCCTCACGGCACGATGCCAGGAGCGGAGTGGAGGTGCACCTGTGCATCACCCAAGAAATCTTTCTTGTCACATTCCCTAGCGAACTCTATAATTTTGGGAATAAAACAGTCGTTCCATCCTTCCGAGGTCGGTAAAAAGAGTACCCAGCTTGGTGGGGGGTAATAAATAAATTACCTGAAATCGCTGCGGAATAGGTTGGCACTATTCAAATATTTATTTTATATATTGTGAGACAGTGACTGGCAAAGTGCTGGAGGGCAGATATATTTCACCTAGGATGCTCTCGTATGAGGCTTTAGGGAGCACCTGGACCGAAACGTGCCACCGAGCAGCTTGGGCTCGGTGGAGGAAGCCAGCATTTGTGTGTCAGTAACACTAAGTTACTGACACGTTGTAGTGTGTAAGTGGCTCCAAGCCGCATAGTCCGGGACGGCTTTTCCTGGAGTGGTCAAAGCGAAGGGTGGGATGGCCACTCCCATGTACCAGGTGAGGCTGGTACCAGGCCTTATAAAGCCTGGGCCTGCAGGTCTTGGAGAGTACGTTTGCTCAACTCTACACGTAATGTTTTGTGTAGATGCACTGTGCCGAATTTGTCTAGTCATTTGTTATGTGTGTTGCACAGCTGCAGCAAGTAAAGAGTTAATGTCTGCATGTACCTGGGATATGCCTGTGAATGTATCCATTTCATGTCATATGGTGTGCTAGAGGTTATAAGTGAATTGGGTGTGGAGAGAGGATATTAAAAAAGGAGAACGAACAGTCAGTAGCATGGGGGTACCATCAACTTCCATGTGGTGAATAATGGGGAAGAGGAGCGGTTCCCTGAAGCCTGTTATGCCAGGGACCACTGAGGAGTAGAGAGAATGAGAGAGAGTGAGCGACAGAAGAATCTGATCACCGTGCAGAGATATTGTGACAAGAGTGTATCTGTGGAGAGTCTATCCCTTCCGCCTTCCAGGAGCAGTCCCAGACAGATAACAAGGACTGTTGGGCCAGTGTCATCCTGAGTATATTCCCTTCCAGGAGTGGTCCCGTACAAGTATTCAGTACTGTATGGCCAGCATCATCCTGAATTCCTCCCAGACCTTCTTTCTCTGTGTTGCCTGCATCGGTGTATCATCGTGCTTTTGTAAAGTCTTCCAGTTATCTACAGTAAAGTTTTGCCAGGCCCTGGCTGTTCCCAGGGGCTGAGGTACTTAATTATTACTCAGTCTGTGGACTCTGCTTATTACCGCCGAAGTCTTATTCCGGTAGTGAGAGAACGGTGGCGTCACCCGTGACAACCTACAAATCCTGTTAAATGTTTATTGGCCATCCCTATCCTATGGGTGTCTGAAGGAGACCTAGTGGTACTCAGGCTGAGGTCACGTATATCCCTCCGGGAAGGAGTCTTGTATGTGTCGCCGTGACAACTGAAAGCTTCACCCTCCCAGCTCCTCCCCGTTGGCCTTGTGTCCTGAGTGGACCTTTCAGGTCACCACACAGGTGATTTGCAATAATTTGATTTATGCAGTGCTATTTCAGATATCTACAATGCTTTGCATTAAGTGCGTGTGTAATCAATTCATTGTGGCTGCCATCATGCCCTATGAAATGCATGCACTCTGATATGCGCTGTCTGTATGTTTGGAGGTATTATTCATTTGCATGTGTTTGGATTAATGCACCATATTATAAAAAGGGCACATGTACTGATGGCCTTCCATTCCCCCATAGGAAGCCATATGTAATGTGATGATGCAGGTTGTGATTGGGCTGCTACCACAGTCATATATTTGAAGGCTATTTCAGCTTGGATTTGTCTACATCCCCTTTCTGGAGCATGTGTGGTATTTAGGACTATTTTTGCTACTTTCCAGTGCCAGATCATTGTTTCCCATTTGGGACTAGTTTTTTTTTTCTGCATGCTGCCCGCTTGAGTTACAGAGCAACGCCTGTAGACAGGCGGCCTAAAGCTTGTTCATTTTACTTTGGGTATGTATTTTTTTTTAATGTGTTTCTGGTTGTGTCATGTTCACATCTTTTTTTGCACCCCTCTTTTCGGCACAATGCACACGGGCATATTTGCATTGCGGGATCCGGAGCGCGCGTTTGCCTCCAGACCTTGCAGCAAATACTGCCCATAGACATGCTTTGCAAAGTGCGTTTCCATGCCCAAAAGGTGGAAATCAACTGCGATTTTCTGCTCACCGGGGTAAAATCGCAGCATGTCCTATTCTAGAGTGAACCTCGCACAGCTTCGCACAGACGTCTTCCATTGCAGTCAATGGAAGCCGTCTGTCCCGCTGCGAGTCACCATGGATCCGCGTCATCGCCGACGTGACGGCGTGTCATTCTCTGTACTATGCATGTGCGGCAGTGTGCCAGCCTGCACATCCGCAGAGCAGAGTGAAGACCACATGACAGGTCATCCCCCGGGCACAGGGTCTGCTTCCGCTGCGAGCTCTCGCAGTCGGAATCCGACCCAGCCGTGTGCATTCGGCCTTCCTCAGATTTGTGGTGCCCATCTGTTATGGATTACTAGATGATAATAGTGCACCACATATTAAAAGTACCCCCTTTAGACTAAAGAATAATAGTGCCACCTTTTGTACTGCACACAGTGATAGTGATCTTCTTAGTGCTCCTATATCCGGTCGTAGGTGGTGTGACGCAGGTTCGGGATGGTGCGGTGATGACAAATGGAGGCAGAGGCGGCAACATCATTATCTATAAAAATAACTTTACTGAACAGTTGTATCATAAACCGATAGCATGAACTCCCTCACTTAAGAATAATAGTACTTCTCATCACTTGGTGTCTTTCACTGACATATACATCTCGTTCTGTTCCTCCTAGCAGCAGCAAGGCACATGGCGTTTTCATCACTTCTTCACATAACTATCAGCACATACATTTATATTAACCTTTTCCAATCCACTGTCTGACGTCTTCAGACATTCTGATTAAAGGCTGTACAGCTCGGATGTCGGAAGACGTCCGTCAGGGTATTCTTACTGTATATTACTGGCCTCTCTGTTGTCGGGGGCCTCTCCAGCATGTCCCATACCGCAGTACTGACTCTAGCCAGCAGATGGTGCCATTGTATAATGGCAGAAAGAGAAAGCCCCCTAGGAAAACCATGAGTCCAAAATTGGATTGCAAAGAGTTAATATGTCTGTAGGCCCTGATCTTAAATGCCCCATAGGAGCAGCGTTCCTTAACTACTGAACACATCACATGTCTTTAAACATCATCCAGAGGTCGTCACATCATCATCATCGTACGGTTTCGCATTTTTAAAATCACATTGCTTCACACTAATCTGTACTGTGCCATTACACTTACTGCACCATAAACTCTTCATACACCTCATATGCATTATACTCTATTATATTACATCACACATCATAATAACCCATATAACACATTAATTGCTCTTCAGTCTACCTTCAAGGCTGGAGATGCTTATTTATTATTTTCGTTTCTTATTTTATGGGCATGGGGCTAGGACTAGCAGGTTCTTTAGAAGTGAGATTTGCCACAATTACTTGTGTGATTGTTCTCAGTGAGAGAAACCAAGTAATCTTTTATATATGATACCTTTTAATCGCTAACAAAACTAAATGATGTTACAGCAAGCTTTCAGGGATATCTCACCCCCTTCGTTAGGCTACTGAATGAAACTAGTTAGGATGGCACATAATTATAACCTACAGATGCAGAGGGGAGGTGAACACATTACTTTTGATCTAAATAAATGCTCACACAGAAATTTGAGACTGTTTTGCACTCAAAACTTAAAACAGAAAAACAGAGCTAAGACATACATCGTAAATCAGTCCACTGAGCTCAGGACAGTTTTATGATGTGTCTTATTTCTCCTTCAACCTGCACATGGAATGAGATGCAGCACCACCTATTGGATGGCAACATTATTACAAGTCAAGTTCTGAATTTATATGAAGTTTTAAAGAGAAAAATATATATATAATTGGGAAGAGGACATCCCTTTTGACCTCCTTCAGACCTTTCATATTTTCCACTTATGTAAGAATCCATGAGGTTAATTCCATTCTTCAGGGTATCAAACATGACCATGAATTTGTGCTCCCAAATTGTTCTGTGATGCTGCGACTTGAAATTGCCCTTCAGTATAATAACTCTCATAATTCTCACAAGTACTTAGAACTGCAACTATTGCTTGACTAGCCAGATGTACCCTAATACAGATAGGGACACTTGTTATGAGATAGTTTAATCACTTATTCTTATCCTATTTAGGCACCCTAAAAAAATTATCAATGCAGTTTCACTCTAGAGCATTTTTTTTACTAGAGAATACGTTGGTACTGGCATCCTTGGTTTTCATTATACCTTAGTGATGTCCAATATTCTCCTAATGAGGTTCACTTAGGAGTCGTGTTTACAACGAAACGCGTTGAACCTATTTGAACCACTCGCAATCATTTAACATTTCAATGTTATGAAATGTGTTCAGTACTAACTAGAGATGAGCGAACGTACTCGTCCGAGCTTGATACTCGTTCGAGTATTAGCGTGTTCGAGATGCTCGTTACTCGAGACGAGTACCACGCGATGTTCGAGTTACTTTCACTTTCATCTCGGAGACGTTAGCGCGCTTTTCTGGCCAATAGAAAGACAGGGAAGGCAATACAACTTCCCCCTGCGACGTTCAAGCCCTATACCACCCCCCTGCAGTGAGTGGCTGGCGAGATCAGGTGTCACCCGAGTACATAAATCGGCCCCTCCCGCGGCTCGCCACAGATGCATTCTGACAGAGATCAGGGACAGTGCTGCTTGTGCCGGAGCTGCTATAGGGAGAGCGTTAGGAGTTATTTTAGGCTTCAAGAACCCCAACGGTCCTTCTTAGGGCCACATCCGTGTGCAGTAGTGTGGAGGCTGCTTTCTGCAGTGTTGCACTTTTTTTTTTTTTTTTGTATATCGGCCGTGCAGAGCATTGCGTCCTGCAGTAATTTTACATTGTCCAGGGCCAGTAGTGGTGAGGCAGGGACAGAAGACATATTTAGTGTATATAGGCAGTGGGCCTTTCCAAAAACATTTGGGAAAAAAAAATCTATTTGGGCTGCCTGTGACCGTCCTCAGTGTACTGGGTCTCTGCTGGGGGTAGTTGTCCTAATTCATACGCAGCCAGCTAAGTGTTACAGCAGGCTTGCGCAAAATTCTTTCCTGCCTCTGTGTTGCCTCTTACATCACCGCTGTATTCCTGTCCACGAGTGTACTGGGTCTCTGCTGGGGGTAGTTGTCCTATTTCATACGCAGCCAGCTAAGTGTTACAGCAGGCTTGCACAAAATTCTTTCCTGCCTCTGTGTTGCCTCTTACATCACCACTGTATTCCTGTCCACAAGTGTACTGGGTCTCTGCTGGGGGTAGTTGTCCTAATTCATACGCAGCCAGCTAAGTGTTACAGCAGGCTTGCGCAAAATTCTTTCCTGCCTCTGTGTTGCCTCTTACATCACCGCTGTATTCCTGTCCACAAGTGTACTGGGTCTCTGCTGGGGGTAGTTGTCCTATTTCATACGCAGCCAGCTAAGTGTTACAGCAGGCTTGCACAAAATTCTTTCCTGCCTCTGTGTTGCCTCTTACATCACCACTGTATTCCTGTCCACAAGTGTACTGAGTCTCTGCTGGGGGTAGTTGTCCTATTTCATACGCAGCCAGCTAAGTGTTACAGCAGGCTTGCACAAAATTCTTTCCTGCCTCTGTGTTGCCTCTTACATCACCACTGTATTCCTGTCCACAAGTGTACTGGGTCTCTGCTGGGGATAGTTGTCCTAATTCATACGCAGCCAGCTAAATGTTACAGCAGGCTTGCGCAAAATTCTTTCCTGCCTCTGTGTTGCCTCTTACATCACCGCTGTATTCCTGTCCACAAGTGTACTGGGTCTCTGCTGGGGGTAGTTGTCCTAATTCATACGCAGCCAGCTAAGTGTTACAGCAGGCTTGCGCAAAATTCTTCCTGCCTCTGCTGTGCGTTCCGTAAGCGAAGTCAGCCTCCAACCACAGGCCAATAAGCGGCACATTTAATTACAGCGTTCTGTTTCTGCACTACTGGTAATACAGCATGCTGAGGGGTAGGGGTAGGCCTAGAGGACGTGGACGCGGAGGCCCAAGTCAGGGTGTGGGCACAGGCCAAACCAGTGCGGTGGACAGGGGTAGAGGCAGGGCCAGACCGAATAATCCACCAACTGTTTCCCAAAGCGCCCCCTCGCGCCATGCCACCCTGCAGAGGCCAAGGTGCTCTAAGGTGTGGCAGTTTTTCACAGAGACGCCTGACGACCGACGAACAGTGGTGTGCAACCTTTGTCGCGCCAAGATCAGCTGGGGAGCCACCACCACCAGCATGTGCAGGCATATGATGGCCAAGCACCCCACAAGGTGGGACGAAGGCCGTTCACCGCCTCCGGTTTGCACCACTGCCTCTCCCCCTGTGCCCCAACCTGCCACTGAGATCCAACCCCCCTCTGAGGACACAGGCACGAGTGCCTACCGGCCTGCACCCACACCCTCACCTCCGCTGTCCTCGGTCCCATCCAGCAATGTCTCTCAGCGCAGCGTCCAGACGTCGCTAGTGCAAGTGTTTGAGCACAAGCGCAAGTACGCCGCCACGCACCCGCACGCTCAAGCGTTAAACGTGCACATAGCCAAATTCATCAGCCTGGAGATGCTGCCATATAGCCTTGTGGAAACGGAGGCTTTCAAAAGCATGATGGCGGTGGCGGCCCCGCGCTACTCGTTTCCCAGTCGCCACTACTTTTCCCGATGTGCTGTCCCAGCCCTGCACGACCACGTCTCCGGCAACATTGTACACGCCCACACCAACGCGGTTACTGCCAAGGTCCACTTAACAACGGACACGTGGACCAGCACAGGCGGGCAGGGCCACTATATCTCCCTGACAGCACATTGGGTGAATTTAGTGGAGGCTGGGACAGAGTCAGAGCCTGGGACCGCTCACGTCCTACCCACCCCCAGAATTGCGGGCCCCAGCTCGGTGCTGGTATCTGCGGCGGTGTATGCTTCCTCCACTAAACCACCCTCCTCCTCCTCCTCCAACGCAACCTCTGTCTCGCAATCAAGATGTGTCAGCAGCAGCACGTCGCCAGCAGTCGGTGTCGCGCGGCGTGGCAGCACAGCGGTGGGCAAGCGTCAGCAGGCCATGCTGAAACTACTCAGCTTAGGAGAGAAGAGGTACACGGCCCACGAACTGCTGCAGGGTATGACAGAGCAGACCGACCGCTGGCTTTCGCCGCTGAGCCTCCAACCGGGCATGGTCGTGTGTGACAACGGCCGTAACCTGGTGGCGGCTCTGCAGCTCGGCAGCCTCACGCACGTGCCATGCCTGGCCCATGTCTTTAATTTGGTGGTTCAGCGCTTTCTGAAAAGCTACCCACACTTGTCATAACTGCTCGGAAAGGTGCACCGGGTCAGCGCACATTTCCGCAAGTCCAAGACGGACGCTGCCACCCTTTGGACCCTGCAACATCGGTTTAATCTGCCAGTGCACCGACTGCTGTGCGACGTGCCCACACGGTGGAACTCTACGCTCCACATGTTGGCCAGGCTCTATGAGCAGCGTAGAGCTATAGTGGAATACCAACTCCAACATGGGCGGCGCAGTGGGAGTCAGCCTCCTCAATTCTTTACAGAAGAGTGGGCCTGGTTGGCAGACATCTGCCAGGTCCTTGGAAACTTTGAAGAGTCTACCCAGATGGTGAGCGGGGATGCTGCAATCATTAGCGTCACCATTCCTCTGCTATGCCTCTTGAGATGTTCCCTGCAAAGCATAAAGGCAGACGCTTTGCGCTTGGAAACGGAGGCGGGGGAAGACAGTATGTCGCTGGATAGTCAGAGCACCCTCATGTCTATATCTCAGTGCGTTGAGGAGGAGGGGGAGGAGCATGAGGAGGAGGGGGAAGAGACAGCTTGGCCCACTGCTGACGGTACCCATGCTGCTTGCCTGTCATCCTTTCAGCGTGTATGGCCAGAGGAGGAGGAGGATCCTGAAAGTGATCTTCCTAGTGAGGACAGCCATGTGTTGCGTACAGGTACCCTGGCACACATGGCTGACTTCATGTTAGGATGCCTTTCTCGAGACCCTCGCGTTACACGCATTCTGGCCACTACGGATTACTGGGTGTACACACTGCTCGACCCACGGTATAAGGAGAACCTTTCCACTCTCATACCCGAAGAGGAAAGGGGTTCGAGAGTGATGCTATACCACAGGACCCTGGCGGACAAACTGATGGTAACATTCCCATCCGACAGCGCTAGTGGCAGAAGGTGCAGTTCCGAGGGCCAGGTAGCAGGGGAGGCGCAGAGATCAGGCAGCATGTACAGCGCAGGCAGGGGAACATTCTCCAAGGCCTTTGCCAGCTTTATGGCTCCCCAGCAATACTGTGTCACCGCTCCCCAGTCAAGGCTGAGTTGGCGGGAGCACTGTAAAAGGATGGTGAGGGAGTACGTAGCCAATTGCACGACCGTCCTCTGTGACGCCTCTGCCCCCTACAACTACTGGGTGCCGAAGCTGGACACGTGGCCTGAACTCGCGCTGTATGCCCTGGAGGTGCTTGCTTGTCATGCGGCTAGCATCTTGTCAGAGAGGGTGTTTAGTGCGGCTGGGGGAATCATCACGGATAAGCGTACCCGCCTGTCAACCGACAGTGCCGACAGGCTCACACTCATCAAGATGAACAAAGCCTGGATTTCCCCAGACTTCTCTTCTCCACCAGCAGACAGCAGCGATACCTAAGCAATACGTAGGCTGCACCCGCGGATGGAAGCATCGTTGTCTATCACCATCAAAAACGGGGACATTTTTGCTTCATCAATCTGTGTATTCTATTCATCCTCCTCCTCCTGCTCCTCCTCCTGAAACCTCACGTAATCATGCCAAACGGGCAATTTTTCTTAGGCTCACAAGACTCAGTCATATAATTTTTGTAAACAATTTTTATACGTTTCAATGCTCATTAAAGCGTTGAAACGTTCACCTGAACCAATTTTTATTTTAACTGGGCTCCCTCAGGCCTAGTTACCAATTAAGCCACATTAACCGAAGCGATTAATGGGTTTCACCTGCCCTCTTGGTTGGGCATGGGCAATTTTTCTGAGGTACATTAGTACTGTTGGTACACCAATTTTTTGGGGCCCTCGCCTACAGTGTAATCCAATTAATTTTTTTCCCACCTGCATTAAAGCTGACGTTACATCAGCTGTGATGGGCAATGCAATGGGATATATTTATGTACCGCCGGTGGCTTCCTGGCACCCACCCATGCTGTGGGTCCACAGGGAGTTGTAACTGCATGTGTCCACTTCTAAAGAACCCCAGTCTGACTGGGGCATGCAGTGTGGGCCGAAGCCCACCTGCATTTAATTGGACGTTACCTCAGCTGTGATGGGCACTGCAATGGGATACATTTATGTACAGCCGGTGGGTTCCAGGGAGCCACCCATGCTGTGGGTGTACACGGAATTCCCATTGCGGAGTTGTACCTGCCTGTGACTATTTATAAAAAAATGCGGTCTGACTGGGGCATGCAGACACCTTGACAGAATGAATAGTGTGTGGCACATAGGTTCCCCATTGCTATGCCCACGTGTGCAGCTCCTGATGGCGGTGGCACAGGATTATATTTCTCATTGCTTCTGTACAGCATTGTGGGCTATCGCCCCGCCCCTTTTAAAGAGGGTCGCTGCCTAGCCGTGCCAACCCTCTGCAGTGTGTGCCTGCGGTTCCTCCTCATGGCAGACGCACTTATAAATAGACATGAGGGTGGTGTGGCATGAGTGCAGCTGAAGGCTGCGCAGGGACACTTTGGTGTGCGCTGTCGACACTGGGTCGTGCGGGGGGGTTGGGCAGCATGTAACCCAGGAGAAGTGGCAGCGGAGTGTCATGCAGCCAGTGATTGTGCTTTGTTGGAGGTAGTGTGGTGCTTAGCTAAGGTATGCATTGCTAATGAGGGCTTTTCAGAAGTAAAAGTTGTTGGGAGGGGGGGGCCCACTCTTGCCGCTATTGTAGCTTAATAGTGAGACCTGGGAACTTGAGATGCAGCCCAACATGTAGCCCCTCGCCTGCCCTATCCGTTGCTGTGTCGTTCCCATCACTTTCTTGAATTGCCCAGATTTTCACAAATGAAAACCTTAGCGAGCATCGGCGATATACAAAAATGCTCGGGTCAGCCATTGACTTCAAGGGGGTTCGTTACTCGAAACGAACCCTCGAGCATCGCGATAATTTCGTCCCGAGTAACGAGCACCCGAGCATTTTGGTGCTCGCTCATCTCTAGTACTAACCTATACTCGGATATAGATCTGGGGGGTTATTGGGTTACCCCAGTCTACTTATATCTCCTGAGTGCCATCTTTTTTTAAGTCTTTTTGGACTTGGTCATCCAGACAAAAAGGCCCCTGTTTTTCACTTGTGGCTACCCTGGCTATTTTTGACCTTATCTCTGTATGGGACACTCCATAAGAGTGTTGATCAGTTGCACACAACACTCTTTGCTTTATTTAATTGTACTATGTAATTGAGGACTATGTTACTCCTGTGAGGATATACCCCAAGGGCAACACCCTGGTTATATTTAGAATAATAGAATTATGCAAGTTCCAATATTCACCTAGGGGTTGCTGCTACATATGGGTGTGACTATTGAGTATATAGGAGACTAAAACCGTCATAGTCCCATATCTATCAGGACTACTTTTGCACAAAGGGACCCATTTTTTGCCTCCTTTTGCGCACCCATTTATGTTGTTTTGTATGTGTGGTAATGCACCCCTACGGAATTGTTATCCGTTGGGACTGTAGAAGTAAGGGGGTGGAGTCACTTCACATCTTCTCGCATCTCCCTTACTCAAGTACTGTTCCTTTATTTGTTCTTTTTAAGCTCGTCTTTTAATGGTGATTATAAATAAAAGTTACATTTTAGGAGTCAATCCAGTAACATATAAAACATTAACCCTTTATGCAAGGCCATGCTGGTCTATTAGCTATGGTGCCATAACCCCAATTACTATGTTACAGTCTCACAAATCCATTTACTCTCATCCTGACCAGGGATTTAATCTTATACAGTATAGGGGGTTATACTACCCTTGCACAAATAATTTATCCCTGCTCGCTCTCTCTTCAGTTGTTGTCCGGTGCAGGTTTTCAACACCGCCACCACAGTGTCCAATCCTGTGGGGAGGGAGACTCCCTCTCCTCCAACACGCTGTGCGGGGCTTCATCCCATGGATGCAGTTGGTCCGTTATTCTTTGGCCCTTTCGGACTGCAAGGCCTTTTCTGGTCTACCAGGGAGGGCAGCTCCCCCAGCACAAAGTCTCTTTAAATGGCCACTACCACAGAATGTAGTACCTGGCTACTTTTTCGTGGTCACTCAGCAGTAATACTTCCAACTGTTGTGCCCACTACACTGTAAATATGCCGAACATTGTGTCCCCTATAGCGTTATAATAGCCTCTTTGTGACCCCCCAGAAAATAATAAATGTGGGCATTGTTTTTGTGTCTGGACACAATGACAGTTGTTATGGGGACAAAGAAGGGTAATTAATATTTTTTTTAATAAAATGCCCTTTGTATGCTCCATTGTGGAACGGCTGAGGAGAAGCCAAATACAAATTTTAGCTTTTGCCATATACAGCAACAGTGTACATGCTTAACCATCCTTCCATTCATATGGGAGGCTATGGGCCCCTGTTCTCCCATGGTAGTGTAAAGTGGTTGAGGGGGGCAGGTTGGGGTTCTCCTCTACCTCCCAGAGGAGCAAGCTAAGCTAGATGATCATCCAGGGGCAAATCAGGGAGTAAGAGATCTGGCTTCTACAGCATCATGGTCCACCGGCTATTTTTATGTTGGCAAAGGTGCCAGCAAGACCTTGTGGCTGGGTTCTAGCCACACCGGTTCAGGACTAGGCCAGGTTCTAAAGTATGCCTGTGAGATGGCAGTGCTCTGAAGGGAAGGTATCGAGTAAAACGTCTGCACTCCCCCTTTCATGATGCAGCAATACTAGTTTATTAATGATAATTTTCCCTGAACAGGACCAAATGCTTAATATTGGGTAGAGGGGGAACAAGGAACATTTTTTTTTAATGTATGATCTTTTCTCCCATTTCTGGGCAAAGTCACAAATTTCGTTCACAGGTTGTGTTAGTAGAAAGGTCCTTACTTTGCTAGCCAAATTCCAATGTTGGGGACGGTGCTTATTGGCCAAGGGAGGAAGTGAGGAATAGTCCTCTCACTAATTTCTTTTCACACCTGTAGGGCAAACTGTTTTCTAGCCAGCATGACTTCACACAAATGCACAGCAGGACAACAAAACAAACATCCAACTTGCCCTCCTTACAGTGGGACCCCATATCTTATACACAACATAGCTTGTGATAACCCCTTTAATATATGTAGGTTAAAGCTAATAGGACAAATCAATACTTTGAACCTCTACCTAGGGACGTAGCTAAAGGCTCATTGGCCTGGGTGCAAAAGTTTATCTTGGGGCCCCCCAACTTCTCTTAACCCCTTAACGCAGAGGTGTAACTTGAAGCTCCTTGGCCCCAATGCAAAACCTGTAACAGGGCCCCCAACTATAATGCTTTATTCATAGTACTGGGCTCCCTATATGGAGAAGAGAGGCCTGATGGGCCCCTAAGGCTCGTGGGCCCGGGTGCTACCGCCTCCCCTGCAGTTGCGCCAGTGCCTCTACTCCCCAAAAACCTTGCACGCCTGCACTGAAGTGCAAATATACACATAACATATGTTATTTTATTGGTGGCATTTATCCCTCCAGTACACAGGAGAGGCGCTGTATTAATGTGCTCTGTTATGACAGGTAGCTTCCTATATACTTCACTATGTTAAAAACCCTCTGTTAGAAGTCATTCTGGATCGTTTGGCTATATCAGTAGCATATACTTAGATTTCTATACAGATGGAATAAATTTTGGTTCTTCCTGTGAGCAAAAACGATCTTTTAAAGTCTGACATGAAGCAGACTCATAGGAAGGGAAGAAGAAAGGAAGGTGGAATATTCTGACTCCAGAAGCAAGTAGATGAGAGCTGAGTTCTCCTCACGGAATGGGGGCTCCGTTATTTCTATAAAATAAGGCAGTTTCAGATTTGAACAAAATAACACATTTTAAAGAAACATTCCAGATAAAACTGCTTAGTGTAGACCCTTAAAGGCAATGTATAACCTATATTTTTTACTAATTAAAACCAGATAGTAACACATGTTCTCTTTTCTAATGTTTCCATTTTCTGGTTATAGAATGACAGGAAATTTAAAAAAAAATATGACCAAAAATTCTTTAAAAATATGTTTAACATATAAACTTTTTCTTTTTTAAACAATCAGTAATTTTTGATGATGTGTTCAATTTAAAGGGTTTGTCCCGCGCCGCAACGGGTTTTTGTTTTTTTTTAACCCCCCCCCGTTCGGCGCAAGACAACCCCGATGGAGGGGTTAAAAAAACACACCGGGTAGTACTTACCCGAATCCCGGCGGTCCGGCGTCTTCATACTCACCTGCTGAAGATGGCCGCCGGGATCCTGTCTCTCTGTGGACCGCAGGGCTTCTGTGCGGTCCATTGCCGATTCCAGCCTCCTGATTGGCTGGAATCAGCACGTGACGGGGCGGAGCTACACGGAGCCGGCATTCTGCACGAGCGGCCCCATTGAAGACAGCAGAAGACCCGGACTGCGCAAGCGCGGCTAATTTGGCCATTAGAGGCCGAAAATTAGTCGGCACCATGGAGACGAGGACGCCAGCAACGGAGCAGGTAAGTATAAAACTTCTGATAACTTCTGTATGGCTCATAATTAATGCACAATGTACATTACAAAGTGCATTAATATGGCCATACAGAAGTGTATAGACCCACTTGCTGCCGCGGGACAACCCCTTTAAGGGGTCTGTGCATGACACAGGGATTTAAAAGGGTTGTGCCGAATTTTAAAGTTATTCCCTATCCTCAGAATAGAAGATGCATTTCTGATGGATGAGGGTCCAACTGTTGGGACCTCCGCTGATTACAAGATCTGGTGTCACAAAGGTCTCTGCATAAATGGAGCAATGGTTGAGTATGCATACGGCTGCTTCATTCATTTCAGTAGGACTGACGGTTCAAGTGCTCAGCTACCATAGGCAGTGTCATTAAAATAAATGGAACAGTGGTGCACATACTCAACCGTCACTCCATTGATGTGGGGACTTTTAGGATCCCCGTTCTTTAGATTGATGGGGGTCACAACAGTCAGACCCCCAGTTATTACATGGATGGGGATAAATTCGGTATAACTCCTTGAAATAACACCAAAGAAAGATTACAAGTTTTTGCTGTGCCTTAGTTCCCTCCCTTATTTGTGTATATCTCCCCGAGAAGCATGCATGGCCTTATAAGTCTTTTCACTTATCTTCTAGGTACTTGAAACAATACCTCACCCAACTAACAAAGTGTTAGTGACACCTTGATCTTGAGTTCCATTAAAATGAAAGCATCTTTTAGAAGTAGTTATATACATTTGACGTTGTGTTTAAAAGAGTTGCCTGGCTAACACTAAAAATAACTTTTCAAGTACCACATTTAGAAATTATGAGTTAGTAGAGGAGAGTCACTGTCATCCATTAGCTTAAATCCCATTTACGTACTGCAGTACGCTGTAATACCAGGCAGAACCACTAGTAACAATGTGTAACTTATCTGGTAAACAACAATGGGAACATGGCACTCATCGCAATATTGTGGACCTTTCAAACAACTGATCGGAGGGGGTGATGAAGTCGGATCCACACTGATCTAATATTAATGATCTGTCCTAAGGATAGACTATAAGTTTTTAGAAACCAGGTAAACCCATTTTCTCTTGTGTGAACAATGCGGCGGTCAAGCTTGCACGCTAATGCTTCATTCTTCTCCATGGAACAGTTGGAGATTGCTAAGCTTGGGGTGAGAGGAGTTGTAGGGAAGCAGCAGTGTGAGTGCTGCAAGGAAGTCATAGAAGTAACAAGTAAAAGGATTCTCCCATGCATTTTGAAAGAGAGAAGTCTACTACATGAAGGAGAGAGAGAGAGACCGTCGGTGTCCAGTGCATCTTTGTATGATGAAGCGAGTACACATAGTAATTGTTTGGAGCTAGCTACAAAGAGAGAGATGGTCATAAGCGTGAGAAGATCGAAAGCTGGAACCAAAAGAAACCAGTGGAAAACTTGGAGAGGAGAAAGCAGCAAGTTGGGAGAGAGAAGCAAGTGTGATCAGTGGTCTTAACCATCCTGTATTCAGCAGAACAGTCTCAGATTTGGGCAATTGTTCCTCCATCCCAGAAGGGCTTGGCACTGTCATGCCCACTGCTATCACTAGAACCGCCTTCCACTAATTAATCTTTCATCTACAGTAAACTAAGCCAGTGTGAGGTCACTACTCACGGGTCCTGGCAGGGTACTGCACACAGCATAACTTCATTCCCCCCTACTGGACTCCGGATGCACAACGATGAGAGCAAGAGTCAGGGGTTGGAGTGGAATAAAGTTATGCTGTGTGCAGTATGACATCACATTGGCTGAGTTTATTGTGGATGCAAGTAGTTAAAGGAGTGGGGCACTATACGTGGAGCCACAAAGGGTCACTATAACAAAGAGAGGCCACAGAGGGGTTCACTATAACTAAGAGGGACTATAGACTATGACATCAAAAGAGTCACTATAGCAAAGCAGAAGAAAAGGAGGGATCACCTGGAATTATAAAGACACAAAAGGGTCACTTATATCTGAGGGGCCACAGGGGGTGCTCATTGTAACTAAGTGGGGTCCCAAATGGAATACAATGCTATGGGAAGAATTATTAAAAGGAGCTTTAGCGGCAGGATGGGGAGGGTGCAGAGTTGAGTCATGGCTGAAATCAGTCTTCATGGTAGTCAGGGTCTGGAGAGAGGAAAAACAAAAAAGGACATTACCGAATAGGGATGACATTGCTTCTGTCACTGCAGGTAACTGCACTGTAGTCACTATCACCATGTAGAGCTGGTATCTGGCTATTATTTAGGATGGGGGGGCACTGAGGGGATATATTACTGTGAGGTGGTCACTGGAGGGCACTATTACTGTAAGGCTGCATTCGCATGGGCTACAAAATCTTGCTACAAAATCATCGCTACAATGTGAAGCCAATGGTTTCCAATGGGTTCTTTCACATGAGTGATGTTTTGTAGCAAGATTTTGTAGCCCGTGTGGATGCAGCCTGAGAGGAACACAAAGGGTGTGGCTTAACACAAAAGCAACATGGCCCAATGTAAAAAAATGTGTCACAATACACGTGGCTCTAATAGTTGTTCCTCTTTTCATTGTTCAAACGTGGGAAGGGAAGGGTGTGACTGCTGAAGGTCCTACCCTGAGTGTCCACCCTCCTGCCACCAGCGAAGGGAAACTATGCTGTTAGAGCCTGAGTTACTCTTCAGATAATGTTACTTTGCAGCAGCAATTTGGAGTCAGAGATGTCACATTATGGTGTCAAAAATGATTCCACAACAGTATTGTCATTTTTGACATATTGTCATATTGTCACAGTTCTTGGCCCGGTATCCATTTGTGCAGTCAAGAATGGGGTGAATGGAGCTGTCCGTCTCACGTAAGAGTGCGTCCACTAGCTGAGAGACTTCCTGAAGCCAGAGAGTATCAGCACATAGATCTCAGTGAGACGGATACACCATCAACCCACACTGACATCATCACTGGCACCAAGTCAGCTGAAAGCCTCCCTAATCACCATACAGATACTAATCCCCTTACAGACCCCGATTTACCAGACAGCCAGGTCCATTGTTGTTTTGGCATCTTTCCCAGGTTAAGATTAAACCATCTGGTATTAGTATTACGACCCATCTGATAGCTTGGTCACCTGAACGTTGGTAGATGGGCCACCATGATTTGATCAAATTATATACCAAGAACCTTGCATTATTTAATGTGGTTAGAATATATACTATAGTTAGGTATATTTTCTGATAACAAATGTATTTTGAGTGCTGTTGCCACTTTATGTTATGTTGCAGCCATAGCTTTACCGTGCACCTGTAGATTTCTATTGGGAAGTGCTGACTTTTTATTCTTTTTTTATTGTAGGTCCACAAACACCCTGATTCAATATCTGAGTGGTATTGCAATGCCAACTCATGGTAATGCTTCATATGCCCAGAATACCATCATGCAGAAGTAAACAATAACCGTTCCCATTCAATGACTGCAAGCATTGGAGTTAGTGCCCAAAGTACTTATTTAAAATAGGAAAACTTTTATTATACTAAGAATAAGCTTTTCTTGAAAAAACCTCATTGAGACCTTCTCGGCACTGAGTTGCGCTCTGGTATACAGTATATTCTGGTATATGACATACATCTTACTTCCAATCTCAATAAAAATATTAAAACTAAAGAACAATGAGCATTTCTCTGGATTGGACGGTAAAAATACTTCCTTATGAATTATTTCTCCTGTGTTCCTCCAGCCGCTGGAGATGGTTAACAGTGAGGATTGAAATATAGATTTTCCAGAATTTAAAAGGCACTGACTAAAGCTTTTCCCATCTTCCCGGTGAGATTTTCAGCATTATGTTGCACACATTGTACTGTACATTAATAATGTAGTGTCATTGGAGCAGTAGTAGCTCCCCAGTGCTGAAATATATAGATGTAATTGTAATTATCACCAGTGGAATCTGCCAATAGTAGCCAGAACATTCCTTTTAGCTTGCATTCAATAATACAGGAAGGTCTAATAATTCGGGACTTCTTTCCACCCCAGAACTGCAATATACTGCATCATTGTACAAGACCAAGCTAAAAAATAATCATAATAAATATAAGACAAGTCAGGGGCAGGCAGACATTGAACTATAACATACCTGCTACGTGTGTTTACCTATGTGATATAGTGCCATCTATTGACCATAGTATGAAAAGTTATCGAAATGTGTTCCGTATTAAATAGATGGGGTGTATCAGTAGATTACATCATTCTATTCTGATGAGTGGGTGTATGAGACCTTCAGAAGCTTTAACAATTCTGAAAGAAAAAGGGATGGTTGCCCCTTCAGCATTTCTCCTGCAGAGCAGCGCTCCTTGCCACCCACTGTGAAGGGAGCTGGAGTACTGCTCTGTTCAAGGGAATCTGGCTGTGTAGTAGTTCCCTGCATAGTGAGTTGCCGATGGCCAGGAACTTCGCCATGCATAGAGGATTGGTGAAGGGCGAGTCAGACGACTTTTATCTGTACCCTATATCTTGTTAACAGACATTGAGTAGGGAACACATAGATGGGAGTATGACTGCAGGATCAGACTACAGAGATATTTGTATATGCCTCTCAAATATTCTGGACCAGAATTCGGGTGCTGCCCCCTAGGAGGCATGCTGGTTGTCCTGATTTTAAGGCTTTTTTTCATTCTCAGGAAACAGATGTAGTTGAATACAATGATGGAGCAGGGAGCTGTCAGACACCATTCATTTTGGCACCCCTGCCATCCACAGCATGATAATGCAGAGTATGTGCCTACAATCATGTTAGTAGCTGGGAGTTCCAGAGTTGGCAGGGCAAAATGGAGAGGAGCCCTCAACTTAATGCATCCCTCACTCCTGTTGCAAGCCCTTGGACACTGCTGCCGAATACCCAGAGCCTAAAGCACCACGGCACGAATTAGCAAGATGGGAACAAGAATGGTTAGTGGCAGAGGGACGAAGCTATGCTCAGCTGTATCCTCTGCCTAGCAAGGAAGTTGGATAGGGTTCAAGGAGGGGAGAGAGAGGCACTGCACATGGAGGATTTTGTAACAGGTGCGGAATAAGACACCGTATATGGAGAAGATGTACATAGTTCAATAGGAAATATAATTCTTTACTGAATGTTTGGTAATAGTGGAGGTGACAATTATGAAGAGAGTGCACAATTTCCAAAAACTTGGATACCCATAGGAAGTGGTTTCTACAGAATCAGATAACTTAATAATATGGTTCTACTCTTATGTGATCAGCAAATATTCCACCCTGACCAGGAGTCAACAACACAACAGCTTCTGTATCACACTAAAGGACTTCTTCCACTTCGTCTACTGCGTTACAACCTGAGCCAGGGAGAAGGTTAAGTCTCTCAGTCAATCAGCTTGGTGCTTAAGGTCCTGTCAGCTTATTGCATCAGAGCAGAGCTAGATTAGACCATGTGACCTCCTTGAAGGTCCTGCAGATATATATATATATATATATATATACACCATAACTATGTAGAAACAAGCCTATTAATTGGTTAACCCTTTGCATCATCATTTACTACTATGCAGAGGCATTAAGACGTCATTCTTACTTTGTTGGGCACAAAGCTGTAGACACGAAACTGTAGATGATTTTTAATCAGGACTTCATTTTGTTTTTTGATGCATCAAAGTAATAAAAATGGTTGAAAAGGTGAACATGGCCTTTAAGTGTTTTAATTTTATGGCAGGTGATCTTCTTTAAGCATAGTAACATAGTATGTAAGGCTGAAAAAAGACCTATGTCCATCCTGTTCCACCTATTACCCCCAATGTTGATCCAGAGGAAGGCAAAAAACCCTAATGAGGTAGAAGCCAATTCTCCTCATTTAAGGGAAAAATTCCTTTCTGACCACAATCTGGCAATCCGAATAATCCATGTATCAGTGACCGTTCTAAAGTAATTAATGATTGTAACATGTAATATTATGACACTCAAGAATAATATCCAGGCCCCTCTTGTACTTTTTTTTTTTTTGAATTTGCCATCACCATGTCCTCAGGCAGAGAGTTCCATAGTCTTACTGCTATTACAGTAAAGAACCCCCTTTTATGTTGGTGTAGAAACCTTCTTTCCTCTAGACATAGAGGGCGTCCCCTTGCTACAGTCACAGTGCTGAGTATAAAAAGATGATGGGCATGTCCTCTGTATTGCCCCTGATATATCTATACATGAGAAAAATTGGCTTAAACCTCCTCAAATTAGGACACCTGTCAGCTGTCTTTTGTTCTTAAGTGAATAACCCCAATTTTGATAACCTCTCTGAGTATTGTAGTTCGCTCACTCCATTTATTAACTTAGTTGCCCGTCTTTGAACTTCACCAAGCTCTGATATGTCCTTTCTGGGGATAGCATTTCTTAGAAAACTTTCAAACATTTTACCCACAATAGAAGTAATATTTACCATATAGAGTCTTTAAATATAAGAAACAATGGTCTGTCTATCACATTACGTAATTTCCTTAGAACCTGAAAATGTATGCCATTGAAACCCAGTAATTTGCCTATTTTAAAGGGGTTGTCCCGCGCCGAAACGGGTTTTTTTTTTTTTCAACCCCCCCGTTCGGCGCGAGACAACCCCGATGCAGGGGTTAAAAAAGAACACCGGACAGCGCTTACCTGAATCCCCGCGCTCCGGTGACTTCTTACTTACCCGGTGAAGATGGCCGCCGGCATCTTCTCCCTCGGTGGACCGCAGGGCTTCTGTGCGGTCCATTGCCGATTCCAGCCTCCTGATTGGCTGGAATCGGCACGTGACGGGGCGGAGCTACACGGAGCTACACGGAGCCCCATTGAGAAAGCAGAAGACCCGGACAGCGCAAGCGCGTCTAATTTGGCCATTAGACGGCGAAAATTAGAAGGCAACCATGGAGACGAGGACGCCAGCAACGGAGCAGGTAAGTGAAAAACTTCTTATAACTTCTGTATGGCTCATAATTAATGCACAATGTACATTACAAAGTGCATTAATATGGCCATACAGAAGTGTATAGACCCACTTGCTGCCGCGGGACAACCCCTTTAATCTTTTTAAGGCAGCTATGCACTACTTCCTGGGTTAGAGTGATCACATTTAGTGGAGAGTTTAATTTATCACTCTGTATTTCATCTGACATTTTCTTTTCATCTATGAATACACAGATTTGCTTTCTCCTCATCGGCCTCTTCAATTTTTCCTACATTATTTATTAAAAGGCCAACACTTTCAGTATTAATCTTCTTACTATTTATATAATTGAGGAACAGTCTACGATTACCGTATATTCCAGCGTATAAGACGACCTTTTAACCAGGAAAAATCTGCTCTGCAGTCGGGGTTCGTCTTATACACCGGCTATACAAAAAAAAAAGTGTAAAAAAAACCCAGTAACTCACGCGCCATCAGCCATTCAACATTAAGTAGCTGTGATGTCACTGAATGGCTGTGATTGGCTGACGGCGCGTGAGTTAGCCAATCACAGCATTAGCTTTCTGGAGGCGGGGATTTTAAGCCCCGCTCCAGAAAGCAATGCTCTGTCGGGGACAAGGAGGGAGCGACAGCCTGCAGCAGCGCCGCAGAATGCCAGGGGAGGTGAGTACTGTTTTTTTTTTCTACACTGTATTCGAGGCGTATAAGGCGACAGTTGGGGGGTCGTCTTATACGCCGGAATATACAGTAGTTTTACTCTCTTTGGCAATGAGTCTCTCTGTCTCCACCCTTGCTCAAAATTGACAGTCCCATTCTTTTGGTACCTTTTTATATTAATTGATTGTCTTATACTGTACCCTGGGAGCGCAGGAACTTTTTATCTTCTGATCAATCTTCTTGTATTCCTGTAAGATATAAATCACTCATAGTGACTTTTCTTTTTAAAGGTTTCCATTTATTGTCTGTACTCTTATTTTTGAGCCAGAGAGAGATACAACACTGTAGCTAGACATTAGAATAGAGAAAGGGTGATCGGTAGGCAAGAAAAATGAAGCGTAAGTGGAATGACCATCACTTCCCTGAGGCTTCATGAAGGACGGTAGCTCAAAGTCAATACCCCCAACTGAGCTTACTAAAGAGAAAATGATAATGAGCCTGCATCTCCTGTGACAGATAAGAACTGCAGGCAGACACTAGAGCTTTTGTTAATTAGAAGGGTGTAGCATTTAGACCTATTGCTGTTCCATATTCTAAAGGCCCATTTACACCAGTCGATGATCGCTAAAAAAATCGCTAATCGGCAATCGTTTTAGCGATAATCAGTGCATCTAAATGTGCACCCATCATCCGCTTTTCGGGCACTGCTAGCTTATTGTTAAATGCAAGCTAACCTAAAAATCGTTCTTCACTTTTATCAGAAGTTCTCCACGGGGAGTGCTGATAGCATTGTTTCCTCATGGAGAACAAAGGATCTGACCGCAGATAATAGCCCTTGGGCTATTAACTGCATTCAGGGAAGGCTTCATTTGCACACTTAATTGGTACGTAAGTAGCTGAGTAGCTACTTAATAGTTTATGCAAAATGACTGCTCAAAGCTGTTTCTCAAACTGTCATTTGAGCGATCTTTGAGCGTTCATCGCCCCGTGAAAACCAGCCTTTAGTTCTGATGCAAAGACAATTAAACACTTTGTTTTCTTTATTTCTCTCTTAGATGTTTCTCAGAGACATTGCCAAAGTCACAGTTATCTGTAAGGGGACTCTGGTGCTTGTGATTGCAGCTAGTGAGGGTTTGAGGTGATGGGCCTATTGCGTCTCCCTGGCTTCTCTATGCTTTCAGAGGTTTTTTTTTGTAAACTCGCCATTGTGTAGACAGTTCCCGAAATTGAGGCTCCTCACTGTTACAGGTTACGGTGAAGTCTTTGCTCCTTCTCATGAAACAAGCTTCATCCACTCCAGGTCACTGCACCTCTTCTCTTGACTTCTCACTCTGACTCCATAGGAAAACAGGCACAGGCCAAGCAGTAGGGATATCGCTCGGCTTCTTCCATTCTCCTTTCACTCTCCTGACTTGCAGAGACCAACTCTCTCTTCACTCTTGCACTTTGAGCAGAATTTCCTGCATAGACTGCACTCTCAGACTCTCTTTTGCAAGACTCAGAAGCAGACTGACTTACACGGCATCCTTGCAAAACACATATAGATAGCACGATCACATGACTAACAAAAAGATACATTCTCAGACAGACATTTCACATACCAGACAGTTAACTCTTGAGCTGCTGTAGCTATGCAACACACATTCAAAGCTGATTCATGCTGCAAGCAAAACAAGGACAATTACGAATGCACGAGACTCACATAGATCACTCAGGCACATTCTAGAAACTTCTGGAAAGGTCACATTAACTTCAGGACACTACAAAGGTTCATGCCCTAAACTTACATCCAAGTTCCCTGAAATGCATTTTTAAGGACCCCACTAGTCCCCCACCCCCATTCCCCAGTAATCTGTCAACCTGATCCATGATATTTTGAACTCAAGAGCCAGGAAGATAACACACTGTTTGGCAATCCTGACCTTTGTGCAGATTGCCCTGTCTGTCCCCCTAATAATTGAGTCTCCCACTACCAGGACCTGTCTAGCCTGCCCCTTCTTACTTGAGCAGATATCTTCCTGGCAGTCAGAGGGCATATTGTGATGCAGCAGTGTTAATCCTGTCATGCATTTCCCTAATCTACCAATTTTGCAAACGTCTTGGGGTGTGCCAGGTCAGGACTAGCCTTCCTGGTTCTCTTCACTCCACCCCTCCTTATGTCACCCAGCTGGCTGCCTGCTTACCTGTCTTGCACTCCCATGGTACCATCCACCCCAACATCTGTCCCAGTGAGTGCCTGCTCAGTGAGCAGCAAATCCCTTTCCAGGTTGCCAGTGAATCTCAGTGTTTTAATCTGTGTGCTTAGAGCCACGATCTGGGCTTCCAAATACACAACACGCTCACATCTCATACTTCAAATGGCTGTTCAAGGCACAGGATTTACATGGGACGGCATTGTCAATCTGGGAGCACATTCTAAATAGTGATCGCACAGATAGATTAGATAAAAAGTAATATATGCAAAAATTAAAAAGGATACACAGTAATTTAAATACAAATGACTTCTAAAAAGTCCCATAATCCAAAGTCACTGATCTCAAGTCACATTCTTAAGAAATAGCACACTTAAAGACAGCATTTATGATTGCCGTATATAGTTCTTATTTGTTCCCTATCCAGTTTGCAGCTTCTAATTTATAATAACTTCTTATACATAAAGTGTAAGAACTATCAAATAAAAAAGTACACACTTGAAGAAAAAATATATGTGTGCAGAAATATCGTGTACTGGCCCTTTAAACATCCCATTAATCCATAAATGACAAGCAGTTCTCTTTTAGAGGGAATAAAATCCTTGTGACCTCCAATCTGTGGGAACAATTGTCAAAAAAAGATATCGACTGTCACTCAAAATATACCCATGGTTAATAAACCGTCTTCCATTATGCAACATAAAAAGTCTAAAGCACTTCAGCTTTGAGAATTCAGACATTTCAAGAGACTCTCAGATCATTCCAGGGAGCGGATCTGTAAAAGAAATTGCTAGTAAAAAAAAAAAGTAATGGTCCGATTTAGATATGGATCCAAAGCCAAACCACTTTATCCTCTATGATTTTATCAAGCATTGGAACGTAATCACATTTTGCAGACTCAAGAAGTTGGCATTGCCAAGACGTATAACTTTAATTTAAGAACCTGTGGAGAAGGAACATTTCTATAAGGTCATCTCCAAGTCTTCAAGAGAAGACGTTTTGATACATTATCTATCACTTGGTTGCACTACATTTTATTTCTCATGATTACTTCTATTGCTCTGTTTTGCAGATCTCTCCAGCTCTTTCTGAAGTTTCCACAGCCTCAGAAGTCAAGTCAGCCTGTAGAATGGAGATCACAAGAAGACCGGCTGAATGGACAGTTAAACGGAAAACATAAAGGGAAACTCCAATAGAGGCATGAAATCCTTGCCGCCACTTGATGACAACGTTATTCCTTTTTATCTGTGTATTTCACAGACAGAACATAGACCCATTATAGACAATGAGGATGGTCACATTAGTGCTTTTACTCACGGATGAAAAAAAATTATTAGATGTTCTGTTCTGGTCAGTTTCGCAGACAAGAGTAGGACATGCAATGTTCATTGTCCTCGTAGATCCCATAGAACACAGACAGAGGCCCATGTGCTGTCCAATGTGAGGTGTGCTTGAGATTCTAAGCACATCTCATATATGGCCATATGAATGAGCCATATGAAGAGCCATCTCCAGGGTGGAGAGCCAATGGTGCATATGTACTAAAACTGACATTTCATATGTCAATCTTAGTACAATGTTTACTTAAAAAAAGATGCAAACAATGTATTAAAAGACACATGCCTCTTAATAAATGTGGCAGATCTCTGGCCGTCATGTGCAGCAGCATTAAACTGGTGTAGGTTTAGGTAAAAGTAAAGTCCCCTGATGCAAGAACCGAGTCATGACTGAGTCCTAGGGTGACGTTACATCATGGCAGACTGTTTTTGCAGGGTAATTTGCCATTGTCTTCCCAAGTCATCTTTTACCCCCCAGCAAGCTGGGTACTCATTTTACCGACCTCAAAAGGATGGAAGGCTGAGTCAACTTGAGCTGGCTACCTGAAATAAGCTGGGATTGTACCCGCAACCTTCAGGTTGTGAGTGAGAGCTTAGGACCACATTTCTGCTGCCTTAACACTCTGCACTGCATAGCTATTATTACATTTCCCAAAAAAAACTATACTCAAGGACGAGGTACCCACAACACTGTCGCAGAATAGGATGTTCATATGCTGTGTGTCAAGGACTGGGGTACGGGTACAGGAAGTCCCTGAGAAACTGCCCGCAACCCCTTTCCCTACCTACTTGCCCCCCTGGGCTATATCCCAGGACAACAACTGGGCGACGGCCCCTATGCTCACTAGGGTTGCAGGTCAGGAGTCAGACTAACTGACAACGAGGAAAAAACAGACACAAAATGGGTCTGGCAATCCAATCCGGGTTGGCAACTAGAGAGAACGCAGTACAAGGGGTCAGGCGAAAGAGAAGTCAGGTCCAAGCAGTAGTCAAAAAACAGAGCATCAAATATAGGATATATGGGTGCAGCAGGAAGACCTAACATACACTGGCACTGGGGAAAGGAACACTGAACATTTAAATGCTGTCAGGTGGGCAGGGATGTCCCTAAAACCTGGGCACCCCTGTGCCGCACCCCAACAGCTCGGGAACTAGGACCGGTGGTGTGGGCATGGAGACCCCGAGAGCAGCCAGACCTGACATTGTGCTACCAAACTAATTTCACTTCGAACTAGATCTAGTGGGGCTTACCGGGGATTCTCTGCTTTTCAACCTGTAACCCCACCAGTTGGGATCTTGTCTTTGCTGCGGGAGACCCCAGGCCTTTATCTCGGAAATATTCTTGGTTATGAGGCTGCTTGCGCAACCAAGACAGAGCTATTAGGATGCCATACAAGAGGGTATGTAGACAGGGGTGTAGTCATAGAAGAGAGCTGGAGTCCAGGCAAGTGGAATGCTTTCACAATGTAGATCAGGCAAGGACAGTGCAATCAAATAATGAGCTAAGATTAGAATTAGAGAAGTCAGGAAAGCTGGGTGGTTCAGCCACAAATACCAGGAGATCAGACACACACGACCTTGCATCTTCACACGGTTTAGAGACTATATGCTTAGGCACTTGCCAGCAGGGAGGATGCCTTAAAGAGCCAAAGGCCTTGCTGGATTGGCTGGAGATAGGAAAGCTGAGTGCATGTATTGGCCCTACAAAGACCAGGAAACTGACAGCATTTTACAAATGACATCAGAAATCATGATTACGGGTCAAAATTACCAACTAATGTTTTCATTTAATATCAGAAAAGATGAAACTGCTTAAAGGGGTTGTCTCATGAAAGCAAGTGGGGGTATACACTTCTGTATGGCCATATTAATGCACTTTGTAATGTACATTGTGCATTAATTATGAGCCATACAGAAGTTATTCACTTACCTGCTCCGTTGCTGGCGTCCCCGTCTCCATGGTGCCGTCTAAAATCGCCTCTTCTGGCGATTTTAGACGCGCTTGCGCTGTGCGGTCTTCTGTCTTCTGAATGGGGCCGCCCGTGCCGGAGAGCGGCTCCTCGGAGCTCCGCCCCGTCACGTGCGCCGATTCCAGCCAATCAGGAGGCTGGAATCGGCAATGGACTGCACAGTGAAGATCCCGGCGGCCATCTTACTAAGGTAAGTAAGAAGAAGGAAGAAGTCGCCGCAGCGCGGGGATTCGGGTAAGTACTACCCGTTTGTTTTTTTTAACACATGCATCGGGATTGTCTCGCGCCGAACGGGGGGCCTACTGAATAAAAAAAAAAAACATTTCGGCGTGAGACAACCCCTTTAATTTAAATGAACTGATTTCCAAATTGTGATTGGCTCAGAATTTCAATGCAATTAATCATTTTGGCAAAAGTAAAGTCATTCTCCTTTTATTAGCACCAGAACAAAGGGAATGTGCAGCTCGAGTTGTTCATCCTTAATTAAAGGGGTTGTATAATTGGACACCTGAGCAAGAATCCAAAGTAGTATTTATTTCCATATATTAACCCCTTAAATACACGGCCTATTTTGGCGTTGAGGACCAAGCGATTTTGGTATTTTTCCATCTCCATTTTTCAAAAGCCATAACATTTTTATTTTTCCGTCGACACGGCCGTATAAGGGCTTGTTTTTTGCGTGGCAAACTGTAGTTTTTATCGGTGCCACTTTTGGGTACATAGACTATATCGTAAAACTTTTATTATTTTTTTATGATAACAGGGAGAGAAAACGTATCATTTCTACCATAGATTTCTTTTTTTACAGCGTTAATCATGCAGCATAAATGACACACAACATTTTTTCTGGGGGTCAGTATGGTTACAAGGATACCAAAATTCTTAAATTTTTTTTAGGTTTTTACACTTTTTTGCAATAAAAACCGTTTGTTTTTTTTAAATCTTTTTTTTTTCTCTATAGCTGCATTCAAAGTCCTGTAACTTTTTTATTTGTCTATGTACGGAGCTCTATAAGGGCTTATTTTTTGCGAGACGAGCTGTAGTTTTTATTGATACCATTTTGGGGAATATATGGCTTTTTGATCAGTTTTATTGCATTTTTTGGGAGGCAAAATGCTAAAAATTAGCATTTTGCCTCTGTTTTTTAGCGTTTTTTTTAATGCTTTTTGCCGTACAAAATAAAAAGCATGTTCAACTTTTTGTACACGTCGTTACGGATACGTCAATACCAAATATGTGGGGGTTTAATTTTTTTTTACCTTTTTTTATGCTTATATTAGAAAAAGCACAAACAAAGGGGGTTTTTTTACATTTTTTTTTACATTTTTCTTTTCTTTTTTTGCACTATTTGAGTCCCTCTGAGGGACTTGCAGCACTGTACCTATGATCGCTGTAATAAGGCATGGCAGAGCTACTGCTCTGCCATGCCTTATCACTTATACAGCGATCATAGGCATTGGCAATACAGGACGCCAGTGTCTGGCATCCTGTTGCCATGGTGACAGGCCGGGCTCTCGCGATAACAGCCGGCTCCTGCTGCGGGATAGCGCGAGGTCAGTCATGATCTCGCGCTATCCCGATGACGTACCGATACGTCATTTTGCGCGAAGTACTCACCTCCCATAACGTACGGGTACGTCATGGAGCGGGAAGGGGTTAATACTTAGCGGAGCTCCTTTGGCCCTAATGACATCGAATACTCTCCATAGCATACTTTCTATTAACGGCAGATACATTTCAGGTGGTATTTCCCACCCTTCATCCTGCAAACGTTTGGCAAGTTCTCCCAAAGAAGATGGACGTTGTTCATATTTCCTGACCTGACATTCCAGTTCATCCTGAAGATGTTCAGTAGGGTTCAGGTCGGACTCTGTGCAGTCAGTCCAATTGTGGAACATCCATATCCTCAAACCAACATAAAACAGCGTTGGATTTGTGACAAGCAGTGTTGTCTTGTGGGAAGTATAGCTGACCATTCCCAGAGTATTGCCACATTGTAAACAGCACATTATTTTCCAGAATGTCAAGGTACACTTCAGTGTTCAAGGTCCTTGCCACTATGACCACTGGACAGAGACCATGCCACGTAAAACATCCCTGGACCATAAAAGAAGCTCCACAGTACTTACCTGTTGGCACAACACACTCAGGTAAAAGGTGTTCCCCAGGCTCCTCCACCCAGGTAAATCCATCTGATGTGTAGATGGAATAGTGTGATTTAATACTCCGTAGAACGTTCTTCTGTTCCTCAACTGTCCTATGACGACGCTCCTTACACCATTGTAGATAGGCCGATGCATTGTGGTTTGTGCATCGCCATAACCAGTATATCCAATTGCACGCAGCTCTCATCACAAACTATGGCTGACACCTCCAAGGGTCTGCATCTTATGTAGCATGGTTTAGGACACATGACATGCTTATAAGACACAATCCATTCTACTGATCGGGGTGTCAAAATATTTTTGATAAGAGAGTGTAGTATTGAAGAACAGCCATCCACGGAAAAGTTGCTCAACTGATTTTATGCTGTACTCCGGGTCATGGGTTTAATTTCTATGCAAGGAAGCAATCATGAAGGGGCCAGTATCTCTAAGTGGCCATTCAGTATACGTAATATAGACATGCAGGAACACTCCGTGCTGCCAAATGGTCACATGCAATACTTAAAGGGGAGAATACCTGCATACACAGACTCAGATTAACAGGGTGACAAGACAAAAACTCCATGTAGGTGTTGTTCTTGGTCAGATTCTAAACTCAGACCCTAGAGCTAACATAGAGCCATCCAATAACAAAACCCACTGACTAACGTGCTGATGTCAGCCATCCTTGTGTGTTTGTTGAGGTCAAATAATGGACAAGACTAAAACTAATCATAGCAATCCAAAAATAAAAAATAAAATAAAGACTAAAAGTACGGAAATATTTCTTTGAAGTGTGTTCTCTTTTCAAGTTCTGACGTAATATTTAATTTAGGGTCATTGAAATCTCAACAGGTTCCTTCTGTGCATAATTATATGACTTGCTGCCACGGCCTGAAGGACAGGATTATAATTATCAAGGAACAGCTGCTGGATGTTGGTAGCATCATTATGAAATTAGTGTTTATTGCTATTATAATAAGGCTACAGGTAAAGGGAAAGCAAAGTCCGCAGTGCGAGGATGTCCTGTGTACATATGAAGCTTTGCAACCTAATTTGGGATATGATTTATCCATCTTTCCATATTAATGGGGTTGTCTTACAGCCCATCTATAGGACATACAGAGTGGAGCTAGTATCAATGGCATACTTGGCTTAGGCCGGTCTCACACGACCAGATTAGCATTGCGGAATCCGTGATCGTCACCCGCGCGGACAATCCATGGTATTCCGCATCCATGAATGAAAATATGGCATAGGCATGTCCGCTCTCATGACTTCTATGCAGACGATTTCTGTTCGCGGAAATAAAATCGCAGCATGCTCTATTCTTGTGCACATTCTGCACGGATGGCTTCTATTGAAGTCAACAGGAAAGGTCCGACCCGCGGCACATCCGTAATTGACATTACGGATAGGTCGTGGGTACCCGTCGACTGGGGAAAAAAAGGTTTGGAAAAATCTGTACTGCGCATGTCTGACGGCGAGCCTCCGCGGTCATCCGCAATGCAGGTACTTGCAGATTTAAACATTTCCGTGCAGATGCTGGCTACGGTCAGGGACGGATTCTACTGCGGGCTCCCGCATGCGGAATCTGACCCGTCCGTGTGAGACCGGCCTTATCCATGAACTATGGCCCTGTTAATGGCTGATATATAATACTAGATTTTCATATCACTGTGGGCATTATATCTGTATCATGACATCATTATGCTTGTTATTCTTGTACTATGACATCACTGTATTTAACCCCTTAGTAACGGCCAATACACCTTTTTACTGATCGTACTAATGAGCTTTAAGCCTGCACATACAGTACATACATAAGGCAGTGGCTTAGCTGACTGACAGCCAGGCTCCTGCTCTAACTGCCAGGAATAGAGAAACCTCAGATCCTTATGGTTTAACCCCTTATATGCCACAATCAATAGCAACTACAGCATGTAGGTAGATGACAAGGAGAGAGGGAACCTTTTGTCACCTATCTGCACCCCACAATGAATACCAATGGGTTTCCATGGCAGCCGGACCCTGATAAAAGCCTCCATGTCTGCCATGTAAGGCCGGTCTTACACAACCAGATTTGAAGTGCAGATGATCCGCGCTAAGACATGGGCATTAAAAGGTATGTACTTAATAATAATAATCTTTATTTGTATAGCGCCAGTTTATTCTTCAGCTCTTTCAAAGCACAGGGAGCACAAGACAAGACAATAATTACGTGTGGTATTCAGATATTAGGAAACAAACAGGGGGGGGGGGGAATAGGAGGTACAGGGGCAGGAGATGTACACAATAGACATAATGGAAAATGTGGAGAGCCATAGGGAGGGGCAGGGGACATGTTATGGGGAGGGGGGACTAGAACAGGAAATTTGGTATGCTTCTTTGAAGCGGGCATTTTTAAGCCACGTGTGAAGTTTCCTGCATTGGGGATTATCAGTATGTTTTGCGGTAGTGTGTTTCAGAGGACCGATGCTGCTCTGGTGAAGTCCTGGAGGCGAACATGTGAGGGTCGTATTAGACGAGTTTTAGTCTGAGTGTGTTAGCAGTGTGTTAGTAGTGAGCGGGCTGGGTGATGTATGCAAGGAGGGAGGCAATGTACGGTGGGCCTTTACCGGAATTTAAGGCCTCATTCACACGATTGCTGTTTCAGCATAGTATAGGGGCGTGAAAAAAAAATTGCACTTATATTGCGCTAAAATTCGCGTAAACGGGCAGCTGCTCCAGTAGGAGAGAAAGAAGAAACGTGCAGGGCTTCAGGATTTCCCCATAGCAAGGAGAGAGAGAGCAAAGCGATGGGGGATTAACCTATAGCCCGCTTTGTCTGTCCTTGCTATAGGTTAATCCCCCATAGCCCTGCTCTGTCTCCCTGCTATGGGGGATTCACATATGGCCCGCTCTGTCTGTCGCTGCTATGGATTAGTCCCCCATAGCCTTGCTCTGTGTCTCCCTGCTATGGGGATCCCCAAGGGATATCCTCATAGCTCAGAGAGAGTGGATGGGGCTAGAGAGAAAGGCTACATGGCTTCTCACAGGGATTGCCCTAACAAAAATAGAGGGGGCAGATCCATCAAGCCCCACCCCTTCTTCCCACTTTCTCAGGGAAAGCCCTGTAAACCCGCCCACGTCTCTCTCCCTGCTCTAGGGAAATCCCTTGGGGACAGAGGCAATTTTACAGTATCAGGTCTGGAGAAAAACCCCGCTGCTTACAGCAGGACATTTAAAATGTGCTGCCCAGAAGCACATTTTAAATGCCTCATTGCAAATTCCTGTTAATCCCAATGGGGATTAAGGGAACCCTTGGGGAGTCTCCTCATCCCCGCGGGGACTAACAGGAGATTACAGCGGGACATTTAAAATGTGCTTTTGGGCAGCACGTTTTAAATGTTCTGCTGTAAGCATCTTCTTTTCCTGTGCAGGAGCTTCTATTGATTACTGCTCCCATGGGAATCTATGGAAACTCTTGCCAAACTCACACCAAAGATAGAACATGTTCTATCTTTTTGCACAGCACGCACATTAGTTGCGGGTATTGTAGCCACGCATGTCCTATCTTTGTTAGATGTGCTAATTTAGTGCCTATCTTTGTTAGATGTGCTAAATCATGGGAACGCTTCTATAGGAACCCATTGGTTCCTATAGAAGTGCTTTCTGTGCTCACCTCTCATGCGCTAAAACAGTGCTCTTCTTAAAGAGGCTTAAGGCTGGGTTCACACGGGGCAGATTTGCTGTGGAAATTCCGTGTGGAATTTCGTCGTGGCAAATCCGCATCCCAGGGATTAGCCAGCCATGTGGACGAGTTTTCTCTGAAATCTCGTCCACACGGAACGACAAATCCGCTGCGTCTAAGCCGGCAGAAGCCGTCGCTGCGGCACGGATTTGCCGACCGCAGCATGTCCATTTTTTTTCCGCAGCGGCTGTACTCTCCTCTATGGGAGCGCCGGCCGCAGTGGAAGAGCGAGCGGCCGTGCCGCTTCAAAGCCGCCGCGGGTTTTGCAGCAGCGGTTCTCCCGGCGTAAATCTCGCGGTTTTTCGCTGCGGCCAAACCGCAAGATTTCCGACGAGAATCCACCCTGTGAGAACCCAGCCTAAAGAAGACAAAAATTATACAACTGCAAAAAATGGCCAAATTCAAATCAAAACTTCATCTTCCTTGGTTCAAAAATTGACCAGGCTGGAGAATTTACACCAGAGACAAAAGGTAGGATAGCATTGGGGGCGAAGCGCAATGCTAAACATGGACAAAATCTGGACAAGTTGAGATATCAGCATAGCAACTAAATGCAGGATAGTGCAAACCACCGTTTTCCCTATAGCCATGTATGGATGTGAAAGCTGGACTGCGGAAAAAGCTTATAGAAGGAGGATTGATGCATTAGAGCTGTGGCGCTGGCGAAAGCTGCTGCGTATGCCCTGGACAGAGAGAGTAACAGAGAAGTCCTGAACCATATAAGACCTGATATATCACTAGAGGGGAAGATGGCGGGGCTCAGTCCCACAGATTTTGGCCATATAATGCAAGTAGAGTGATTAGAAAAATCTATAATGCTCAGACAGATCAGTGGTAGAAGAAGACCCGGCTGCCAAAGGACATGATGGCTGATACTGTCAGAGCTGATACTGGCATGGATATCACACAACCGAAGCAGTGCAAAACCGAAAAACATGGAGGGGGGGAGCAATTAGGGTCACCGAGGGTTGTAAACGACTAAACGGCTAACAACAACAACTGTGACATAGCTGTGATCATTATCCCTGAGCTTTAGTGAAGCAAAATTTGATCAGCTCAGAATTACTCTCTGCAACATTAAATGGGACAACGTCCTCAAAAATAACAGTACAGGCAACAAATGGGAGAAGTTTAAAAACATCCTAATCACCTCATGTGAGCAGTTCATACACTTTAAAAATAAAAGAACTACAAGTAGAAGGAAACCAATGTGGTTCGACAAGACGGTAAGGGGGACAATAAGTGAAAAAAAGAAAGCATTTAAATCATTAAAACAAGAAGACAGCGTAGAAATGCTAAAAACATACAGGGAAAAAAACTAAATATGTAAGTAAAAGATAAGAACTGTCAAGGAGGCAGAGAGAAGGATTGCCAAAGAGAGCAAAAACAACCCTAAGCCTAAACAGTAAAATGATTTGCACTGAGAGCACTGGCCCTTTAACAAATAATGCAGGAGAACTCATAGAAGATGATGGAGGGGAAGGCAAATCTATGAAACAGTTTTGTCTCAAGTATATTTACAAGAGAAAAAGAAATGTCACACGAGATGCAAGGGGATAAAATGCAACCGATAGAAGACAACACACTTCTGTTTTTGGATAATTTTGGCCACAGCAGCCATTTTATTACAAACAAAATACATAAATTAACGTAAATAACGTGATCAACCCAAGTTACCCAACGAACACAAAGGGGGGGGGGGTCCTTGAACCCCAAATATCTGTCATTTCACCATCTAAAATGAAGTATATACCAATTGCCTCCAGGTGATCCCACCTGCCTCGGAGACCCACTAGCGTTTACAAGACTAGACACTCCTCCATCTCTGCAGGGATTACCCCCCTATCAGAGAGAAGAGGTGACAGACCCAATCTTATCATGGATAACATAAGGGGAAGGTAGCTCTCTAACCTCCTGCCTTCCCCCTCCATCCCATTTTGTTTCTGACTTCAAGGAACCCCGCACACGAAGCTGCAATGAGAATGGAGATAAATAATAAATAATGAGATCTCCTCACGACTGATGTCACTAACGATTCTTCGTCTTCCAACACTTTTTTGGCCCCACCCCTTTATTCACAATACTCCACATTTTTCTCACATCAGCTCCACATTTTCCTCTGAAGTCAACCTTACATTCCACTTCCTTGTTAACCCCATCATGCCCAGGCCTCCGCCTACAGCCCTGCGGGCCTTGCTCCGGCTCTCACTCTATTATTGCAGACAGAACTATTGTAGCCCATTGTTATTATATGTATTTGCTAAATCTTAAGCTCCTAAGCTATTTATTGGATGATCTTACCCCATTTACAACATAACAATTGCCTAAGTGTAAAATATTACAAGTATACTTACTACTTAAACAATTCACGCAGGGCAGAGAAGATTTATTCACTGTGATAGGCACATAAAGAACATGAGAAATAAAAGCTTTAATGCCACGGCCACAAGAGACCAAACAGCAGTTATAAGTACAATAAAAAATTCTGTAAAAATAATATTGTAGCGCTGGGTATTTAGAGGAGGCAGGATTATTATACTAAACAGAACATATATAAAAAATCTACACTAAATTTCAGGAAGTCTAAAAATAGAGCAAAATAGTCTGCAGCCTGTGAGAAACCTTTTTTTAGGACACAATATAACTAGGCAGAGTTGATGAGACCTGAGAAGAGAGGGTGGAGCCACATGTGGGGTGGAGCCACTAGTAGAGGTGGAGCCTAACACCTCACTGTGAGCTCCCTCTGGCTGACAGGTGTGATATTAGGCTTCGGCCCCAGGCATGGCTCTGGCTCGGGTCTCAAGAAGCCATGCTAGTTACACTCTAGGACCAGGATCTCCCAGGCTGCAAACGGTGGCCATTGTGTTCATCTGCTAGACTAGGATTTTAACCCTTTCCAATCTCCCATCCACTGTCTAACCTCTGAAGACATAATGATTTAAGGCTGTATAGCTCCGATGTTTGAAGACGTCCGTCGGGGTTCTCTTACTGTATATTGCCAGCCTCTCTGCTGTTGGAGCCTATCCAACGTGTCACCTCATGCAGTACTGGCTTTAGCCAGCATATAGCATCATTGTATAATGGCAAAAAAAGAGTAAGCCCCCTAGGAAAACCAGGATACAAATTGGATTGGAAAGGGTTAAAGCAAATGTCAACTTTTTACACCAGCTGGTTGTTCCTTCTGAAATTCGGTGCTGATTCCCTTCATAATATGTGTGTCCAGGGGTCAGAGCTCTGGTGTTCTGGACATTTACTTTAAGGAGTTTGATGGCCCAACTGTGTCTTAAAGAAGCAAACATGAAATATACAACCATCTTGCTCTCTGTAGACTTGCTTTATAAGGCCACTTCCACACGGGCCATTTTCTCACGCGATTTTAAAGCCATGTGACAGTGCTACAAATCGCTTGTATGTAGCGCCCATGCTTACCTCTGGTTTTCCACACGAGCGATGTTTTGTAGCCTGGGACATTGCAAGACTACAAAATCGCGGCATGCTCTATACAGCTGTGATTTGCGATTTTGTAGCCCATGTTTCCCTATGGAGCCTCCTTGTTTATCGGCATAGCAGCGCGATGCTACCGGTTTTCAAGAAAAAAGCATCACTGACGCTACATAATCACGTGAACATTGCAGCTATAGTGCAGCTATTTTGTAGCAGCGATATCTCTGTCGCCCGTGTGGAAGCAGCTTTAGGCCTCCTTCACACGGGCGGCATGGCATCGCTAAGAGGAAATCACTGTGATATTGCATCCGTGGTCCGTGTGATATCGCAGCGTTTTCTCACGGCAGTACCGCTATCGTGTGGCGCTACAAAGTCGCACATGATGCTACAAAGTTGCGCGACTTTGTAGCACCACATGCAAGGATTTGGGGAGGGGAGGGATGGCAGCACTTACTGGAGGCGGGGATTTTCCAATCCCCGTCCAGAAGAGATGCTGAAGACCAGTGCCGGGGAGAAGATGCAGTGGAGCCGGACAGCGCTTCTGGGTGATGTACGTGTATTTTTTTTTTCCTGCAGCCAGGGCTTAGTTTAGGGCTTTGACAGTGGGATTTCCCACTGTCAAAGTTGCAACGTATCCCACGAAAACGATGCGATGTGATGAAATAGAGAGGAATGTCACATGCTACTAAACATTACAAATGTGAAGGAACCCATAGGAAAACATGGGCTCCACATCATGCGATTTGTAACATTGTCGCAACGCAAGAAAATCGCACGCCTTTGTCGCCCGTGTGAAGGAGGCCTTAGGGCGCCTACATACTTGCATTTTTTTTAATGCGAATGTCAATGGGACTTTCTAATGTTAAAAACGCATCGCACAAAAATCCCAAAGCACAAACTTGCGATGTGTTTTTAACATTAGAAAGTCCCATTGACATTCGCATTAAAAAAACACAAGTGTGGGGGAGCCCTAAAGGACATGTTTTAGGAAGTACTAGGGCTACAGCAAAAAAAGAGACCCTATAACTTGAACCTAGCTGTGAGCCACAGAAAATTAGGCCGGCACCACAGTCTAACCAGAGCTGCCCTGAAGAGAATCTGTCTGTGTTGCTCATAGTAGCATAGTCAGCTTTCATTTTACCATAGCAGTGTAAGAAATGGCAACCAATCACAGGGCAGCTTTCATTTCTTATACTATTAAGGTAAAATGAAAAGTGTGATGTGATCGGTTGCTGTTTGTTATACCGCTGAGGTAAAATGAAGGCTGTACTGTGATTGGTCGCTATTTTCTATACTGCTAAGCTAAAATGAAAGTTGTGCTGTGATTGGTCGCTATTTCCTATACCGCAGAGGTAAAATGAAAGCTGCGCGGGGATTGGTTGCTATGGGCAACGAAGATTTTCTTTAGGACAGCTTTCATAAGAGTGCGGTGCTGGGTGACTTTTCCATGGCCCACGCTGTATTTTAAAACTCACAAGCCACCCGCCATACAAATCTTCCACACCGGCCAGGTGCACACTTGCACTTAAAAATCATTCTTGTTACAGATGTTTTTCCATCCATGAGCAGCTCGTATCAAAGGCAGGTCATGTGGTTGCTTATTGGGTGGTAAGAGCAAGACTCTCTTCACCAGAAGAACTGCACTATTTGCAAACGGGGGGGGGGGGGGCAATGAGTTAACTCAATGGTTAAAGAAGTGGTGCCAAACATCAGGTCTTGTGCCCTGAGTGACAATACTTGGCTCCATGGCTGAAGGTCTAGCTTCATCTTTGCTCCTGGCACGCTCTCCACAACTGTATGTGTACAATTGTTGGTGCAAATTTAGTAACGCCAAATATTTTTTTATAAAATGCAATGTTTAAAAAAATTTCCCTGGACTAAGATATTGATGAGGTATCCTCAGGATAGGCAATCAATATCAGATTGGTGGGGGTCCACTGCTTAGGACCCCTATAATCAACTGATCGAAGAGGCCAGGTCGCTTTTCTCTGGCTGGCGACATCACGTTCATCATTCACATGAAGGGGACTGAGCTACAATACCAGGCACAGCCACTAGGAAATCTTGATTGTGATCTTCTTGGGGGTCATAGTTGTCCTTTATATTTCTACTAGCTGATATACCCGGCTTCGCCCGACTTAATTTGGTACTGATGTTTATATGGTGTTTACATGGAAATTATTATGAAGTCGTGGTTACTTTAGAGATACCGGGAAAAAAATATGTTCACCATTTTGCATGGTTCTTACGTTACCCAGGAAACACCGCGTGGAGGCAACCATGCGACATTTCCTCAGTGTATAGGCAGATAGGAGAGAGATTTATCTCAGACTGTATGTGATAATGTCACCCCACAGAATGTGCCACCTCTCACACTCTCCTCATTTTTACCCTGAAAGGTAACGCCCCTTTTTATTCAAATTTCCTACCCAGGCTGAAGGTTGCAGCCCCTTGTTATACTTAAAGGCTTACTCCATCCCAGCAGTCCATGTCCACTTCCTTTTGTACTTTACAGCCTTTCAATACATACGACAGTCAGTTTTATTCCTGTCAGTATATACTCATATTTCTAAATGCATTTTGTTTTGCTGAGACACAATACCGGAATTTCCTTATCTGGATATGATTTCAAAATATTGTCTATTATTGGATACTTGACTTTTAAAAAAAACTGCCCCATTAATGAATAGTGATCAGTTGAGTTAAAGGGGTTTAAGGGTTATGTGGGACTTAAATATTGATGAATTATCCTTAGAATAGGTCATCAATATCAGGTCATGGAGTCCTCCCCTTGGGACTCCCACTGATCATCTTACTGAAGAGGGTGCGGTGCTCTGGTGAGTCTAAATCCAGGCAGCTACACTAATCAGCTGTTTGAAAGAACCATGACACTTGGGTGAGCACTTAGGGCTCTTCTTAAGCCTGTGACACCAAGTGCATTGGTGAAATGGCCTTTCTGCAGCTCAGTCCCATTCAATTGATCGGATTGGGCTGCAGTATCAGCCTGATGCAATTTACAGCATTGTGCTTGTTATACAATGAAGAGGTCAGAGCATTGTGGCCTCTTCAAAGAGATGATTGGTGGGGTTCCCAGGAGTCAGCTCCCCACCAAATTGATATCGATGACCTATCTTAAGGAGCGGGATGTATTGGTTGTTTCCTAAAAGGACAAATATAGACACAAAGTATTACTGCAGATAACACAAAATAGGAGAGACAGGGAAACTAACCCTAAACCCTAAGAAATGAGAAGACCACTCGTCCTGATAAGGGCAACCCTACATCAGGGACATAGGACAACCCTGACTTTCCCTACCTGATAACAGGGAATAATAACAAAGGTTAGTTAACAACGTAAACCCACCATTGTAGAGGGAAAATTCTGTAAACACCTCAGAAGAATACATAAATCATCAACAGACTTATCTTAACAGAAGTGCAGTTCAGAACCAGGAACCGCCAACTGGACCAGAAACACCTTCAGACAGACAGTATTACTGGCGTCCTCTGCGAGGAGGAGCCAGAATAGATATATACAAATTAAAGCTGACTGGCTGGCTGGGACACACACCTCCCAGTCAACCAATCAGTCTACAGACCAGCAGAGAAGTGTGTCTGTCAGCGGCCAGCACCAAAATGACAGGGAGCATGCTCCGGTGTGAGGATCACATGGGCCGATGCTGATGCCGTGATGTCATCCCAGTCCCAGTCCTCACTTATGGCCAGCGAGCAGTGACATTTCTATACTGAGTGGAAGTTTTGTACCGAGCATACACATATTTTTATTGATGAAAAGGAAATAAGGTACTGCTAGACTCTTTTTGACACCAATGTATGCTGCCCCGCAACAAAAGATCATGCATGCTGAATTCCCACATGCCCGATCTTTTTTTCCACCAACGCTTGTTGTTGGGTAGGAGTCAAGACACCCCTGTACCAACATTTCTTCTTTGAATAGTAATTTTGGGCTAACAGTTACTGTTTCTCAGATTTCAAGCCTTAAAATGATGTTGTAGGACAATCTGAATCTGCTAGTACAACACATAATAATATTACATTCGGTCAGTGTTTTGACTTTGGGCTACCGTCTTGATTAGAAGTTTCTTGGAAGACATCCAACAATTGCAGTCACTTTAACAGTGGGCATGGTGTAGATGTAGGGGTTCCTCAGGGAAGCAACATGTTTTCAGGGGTTCCCCCATAATAAATAATTGCATTGGGGGTTATCATGCCACCACATCAGGTAATGCCAATGATGCATGCAACATTATCTAGCACCATATGTCGTTGAAGGAGGATATAAATAGAGGAAGCTGAGCCCTGCCCGTTATCATGGTCTGCCACGTACTCTGTGCATGTCATGAGCTTTGGCGGGGCTTACCACTGGAACAGGGCCAGGTAAGTTCATTTGAAGAGTTACTACATAGCTAGTTCCGTAATATTGTATCTCCTGTAGCTCTGCCAGATTGTCTTCGTAACTGTCTGCACAGAACCTACCCCGGTAATTAGCATTTTTGGAAATGTCATTGTTATACCTGATATTGGAAAAATGAACAATCCTCCAGCATTGTTCAACTAAGCTGTTAGAGGCGTGTCTACCAACAAACTTGTTGACTGTTTCCAATGATAAGCAGCAGAAATGAGAATGTATCTATGATGTATAGTACAAGACTTTACTCAGAATTAGTACAAGATAAACTTACTGTGTAGACAGTGAAAAAACATAGGGTGTGAGAGAGTATAGTTCTGAAGATCGCAAAATTGTGAATTCACACAGTAACACAGGAGTAGTAAAATATAAAGTCACATATTTACACATATATGTAATATCAAGCTTCCTACCGTTAGAATTGACCATCAATGTTTCATAGGCAAGTGTTCAACTCCCAGCACCACGCTGATCAGCTGAATTAAAGCTTTAATTCCCCTTCATTATTTATCCAGACACAGTGCCATACATATGGTTGTGGCTGTATGTGGTACAGCAGCCTAGCCCCATTCAAGTGAAGGGTACTGAGTTGCGGTACCAGGGATAGACAAAACTGTATATACAGTGTTTGAGTGCCTTAGCCCCTTTATTGAGCTGATTTGCAGAGGTGCCAAGAGTCAGACCCCAGACACTGAAATTTAAATGTAATGATCCTGCATTAGGAACAGCTGGCACATGACCAGTAGCATGGTACCACACGATGGCCGCATCACTAACTGTTCACAGATAATGTGCTGACCTCTCTCCTGTACAGTAGAAGGCAACATTGGGCAGTCATGGGTAAATGTGGTGACTTCAGTGACTTTGACCAAGGGCAGATTGCTGGTGCCCAGAGGTGTGGGGCCAGTATTTCTGAAACAGTCACACTTATTGTCTAATCCTGAACCACAGTATCGAGAATTTACTAGTTGAACCATGGAGAGACATCGGACAGAAGATCGCACAATGGCAGGCCACATGTGGTTGATCCTAGAAGTAAGTGTTTGGTGGCACTTCTGATATCACAGCAACGACATACCACAGTGGATCAACTGACCCACTGTACCATGAGTCGATTGGGGTTCGACAACCTAAAACCAACAAGGGTGCCCCTAATGACCCTGCATCATTGCCAACAAAGCTTTGCATGGGCCTAGGAAAGACATCAATAGATCTTGGACACATGGCAAAAAATCATCTAGAATGACAAATCCCATTCTCCTGTTGGCCTGGTCCACATCTGGCATAAACAGCCTGAAGCTGAATCCCGTGGGTGTACCATTGAGGGTCAACAGGCCGGTGGTGGCAGTGTCATGGTCTGGGGTTTGTATTCCTGACATGGTCTAGGACAGCTGGTCATAATGCCACAATTCTTGAATGGTGAACGCTACAGGGACCTGTTAGCTGACCATCTGTACCCATATCTTCAAGAAGTCTTTCCCGACCTCAATGCCATCCTTCAACAGGATAATATTCTGTGTCATCAAGGTTGGATCACCAAAGAGTGGTAGAGTAACACGACCATAAATTCTCCACACTACCTTGGCCCCCAAACTCACTGGACACATAGAATCATAAAATGGTAGAGTTGGAAGGAACCTCCAAGGTCCAACCCCCTGCTTAGTGCAGGATTCACTAAATCATCCCAGACAGATATTTGTCCAGCCTTTGTTTGAACACTTCCATTGAAGGAGAACCCACCACCTCCTGTGGTAACCTGTTTCACTCATTGATCACCATCACTGTCAGAAAGTTTTTTCTAATATCTAATTTGTGTCTCCTCTAGAGATGAGCGAACGTACTCGTTTCGAGTACTTACGCGCCCGAGTACCGCCATTTTCGAGTACTTCAGTACTCGGGTGAAAAGATTCGGGGGGCGCCGGGGGGCGGGGAGAGGCGTGGCGGTGCGGGGGGTAGCAGCGGGGAACAGGGGGGAGCCATCTCTCTCTCCCTCTCCCCCCCACTCCCCACTGCTACCCCCCGTGCCGCCACGGCGCCCCCCGAATTTTTTCGCCCGAGTACAGAAGTACTCGGAAATCGCGGTATTCGGGCGAAAAAGGGGCGTGGCCGAGCACGTTCGCTCATCTCTAGTCTCCTCCCTTTCAGTTTCATCCCATTGCTTCTAGTCTTTCCTTGTGAAAATGAGAATAGGACTGATCCCTCTGCACTGTGACAGCCCTTCAGATATCTGTAGACAGCTATTAAGTCTCTCTCAGCCTTCTTTTTTGCAAGCTAAACATTCCCAGATCCTTTAACCGTTCCTCATAGGACATGATTTGCAGACCGCTCACCATCTTGGGAACTCTTCTCTGAACTTGTTCAAGTTTGTCTATTTCTTACTTAGTGTTAGCTGTCCCTCCTAGCTTTTAGAGACCATCCACATCTGGACTGGTAGTCTGCCGGGCTGGGGAGATTCCCGGTGGGCTGGTTAGTGATTTGGCATTGCTGGAGTAATATTTTCTGCTGTAGTATTTATTTGGTGCTACTAGGATGATAGTTAGTGCGGCACCGTGGTATTAGATGCAGCTAGGGGCTAGTAGTATATGCGATGCATGGTGACTGTTGTTTGGTTCTGCTGGGGATAATATCCAGCCTTCATGTCTGTTCTCAGTCTGCAGCACTGTAAAGTGAAGCTGAGTGATCGATAAGCAATGCTCTCGGGTCTATTAGTGCACTAAACACCAGCTCAGCTATTCCATCTTTTTTATTGCATGAAGTTATTAGTCACCTTTGTAAAAACAGCGAACATCAGACACATACGGTTCTGTCATCCTACATCCCTAAGTAGCTTTCACAATCCAGGATATTGATCAATGTTGTTTTAGTTGAGTATGCCGCCTAAGAAAATATTAACTAGATTAGGCTTTATCGGCTTCAAGTAGTCAAGTACCGAGCAGAGGCACGACAAGAAGGCATTCGGAAGAGGGTCAGGTGAGAACGACTTTATGCTATCAGTACATACAAAGCAGATACAGTATACAGAGCAGATCTGTACATTAACTTTGAGAATGGACATTTTTTCCCTAAAGCAAAGAAAATTGGCTTTCACCTCATTGGGGTTTTTTTTGTCTTCCTCTGGATCAGCATTGGGCATTGGGGGGTGGGGGTTAATAGGCTGAACCTGGTGGACGTATGTCTTTTTTCCATCTTGAAGGTACATACAATTTTTGAGCTGAGAAATTTGTCCGAAAGTCGGATGGAAAAAGCATCTATTTCTTTGAGTGGATTTATGCACATGGGCTTTTTTTATTTGGCGAATAGTCCAAGTAAAAGAAATTGTAGCATATCCTATTCTTGTCCAATTTTCGGATGAGAGTAGCACATGTCAATGGGCAGCACACTGATAGGATGTCCATGTGCCGGCCATCCGATCTGAGTTGCGCCCAAGGATCTCGGACGCAACTCTTTTAACACCTGTGTGCATGTACCCTTAGGCTACTTGCACATGGACAAATTTAAAAATGCTCTCAATATTCTCGACTGCTACTTAAAATGGGAGAGAGCATGGACATCCCATCAGTGTGCTGTCCGATATATGGGACCCCCACACATGTGCTATTTTCATCAGAAAATCAGATGAGAGAAGGACACACTGCTAGTTTTTTTACTCAGACTTTCCATCCATGTGCATGTGCCCCTACATACTATGACAGGACGTACATATGACATTAGTAGGGTTCAGATATTATGTACCAGGATTACCCAATGGAGTTTGATTATAGCTTGTCAAGGGAGAACTAAGAACATATCGTATTCATAGAGAGTCAAAATAGTTTGTATAGTTAAGTCCATACTAAATGACTATTTTGTGTTTCTTTCATATTATAAAGGGATTGTCTGCTTTGCAAACCAAATTTTCAAATACTCAATTAGTGAATTTTGGCAAATGTTTAATTATCAGACTTTTTTAGGTTTTCACCTTCCTTTTTATCATGGCCGGGAGCCATCACTTTTCTATTTTTCTGTTGGCATGAGAAAGATTGTTTTTTGTAGGTTGAGTTGCAATCTCAATGGTACATTTAATCTACCTTATAATGTATTGAAAAAAAATGTTGTGGGGTGAATTGTAAAAAAAAACATAATTGCGTCATTGTGAGTTTGTTATGATGGAGTTCATGGTGGAGTAAAAATGTCATTTGCTCTATTATACGGGACAGAATAATTACTACAATATCATGTTTATATGTTTTTGTTTGTTTCACTAGTTAAAAAAAAATTTAAATAAAAAGCAAAAAATAGACTTTTGATTTTGTCATCAATGGAATGAGGGCTTGTTTTTGCAAAGTGAGCTGTAGTTTTTACTTTATGACTTTTTCGTCACTTTTTATTTCATTTTTTGGGGGGGAGACAGGGAGATCAAAAAAATACAATTCTGTCATTGCGTATCTTTTTCTTATTTCTGAAGTGTTGCTCACTTTGCAAGATAAAGAATAAGATTTTTAAATACTTTCGGATTTTTCAGACATGACGCCATCAATTAGATTTATTTTTTTTATTTAGATTTTTATAGGAAAGATGGCAGAAGGATTTTTCTGAATCCATAAGATATTGTTTCACACCTGAATTACGTCTCAGTCCAGGGTTTCCATTTCTCAGCTCTGTTTTGGGGGGATGTAAAGCTGAAATATGGGTTGCTCACCTCCGCGTTTGGGATCCTGCTTTCCTGCTCCGTCCAGGGAGCAGGCCGAACAGTTTTGTCTCTGTACAGAACTGACCAGCGCCAGGTGGACCACATTGACTATAATGGGGTACGCCCGCTTTCTGTCCAGCTTTTAGACAGAAGAAAAAGTACTGCATGCATTGCTTTTGCTTCCGGAATTTTGAGCCGGATCTCTGACCAGAAGGTTCCAACGCAGATCTGAAAACGGACTTAATTGGTCTGTTGTTTTCCCATTGAATTTAATGGGTTTTCAAAAAATTCTAAATGCTTTCAGTTTGCTTCAGTTCTGTTTTGCCTTAGTTTGTTTTGACTGGAACAAAAACGCAGTTCCTGGATTTCAGCAGCTTATCTTTGACCCTTTAAACAAAAATCCATTGAGCAAAGAAGACAGACACTTTAAGTGACCCAGTACATAGCATTTGAAGAAATATACCCCAAAACACCTGTAGGCTAAAAAAAAAATTAGACAATATAGAGCCATTCCTGCAACAAATGTATTAAAAGGTGCAAGCTTGTGTGCGCCAGATGGTATAATTTACGGTGCACCCGTTTCTGCCATAATTATACCAAATCATGTCCCCTAAAGCTAGACGTCAACTCAGTGCACCAAAAATTGCAGCTTTTATATAGCAAAAAAATTATAAATATGCCGCACTGTATATGGCAGTTCAGGGTTTCAAAAAACATCCCATAACTAATATGTTACATTCTTGGCAAAACTCTGCATGGTTTCTGCACCAAACACAACTGGCAAAATTGACATGCTGCGGATGTAAATTCTCCACAGCAGGTCAATTTCTGCACCGATATTAAAAATCCCATTCAAACAATTGCAATTGTAAATGCTGCAAAGAAGATCTGTAGCAAATCCGCCCTGTGTGGTCATTCCTATTCTCGGTGGATGCAGGAAACTGAGCGATTTATTGGCCCATGTAAAACAGCCCTTAGTTCTAGCCTAATCTAATTCTCATTCACAGGCACAGCTTAAATGTTCTGAACTGTCAATGGTATAATATCACCTTCTTTACAATCCACGTACTACTTCAATTAAATCTTTATTCATGTAATGTAATAGGTTCTTGTTCACTTCTCAGTTATATTCTCCTAGGACCCCATAACACCCCCTATCATTGTAACTTGCTGGTATCACAGTAAGAAGCAGACAGGTTATCCATCTACTCAGGTAATCCATCATTCAGAGATCATGAAGAAGCCCTTTGTGCATTTATAATCATAGGCCCACTAATTGAAAAAGTCAAGTTTCGTTCCTTGCTTAAATGTTTATGTGTGACTATCAGACATAGTTAGTCATAAATGTATTGTGCCAGGAAATCAAGTTTGTGCAACAATGTCTTCACTAAACCAAGACAGGAACTTGATGAAACAATTCCGCACACACTGTAGGTCTAGACAGATAAATGATTAATATATTCCAATGGAACAAGATCTGGTACCTGGGAAGATTTCTTCAAATTAGGGCAATTATAAGACGTCTTTAAGAGAATGTCCACTATTTCAGGGGAATAGTTAAAGGCACGTGAGCACTGGTGCAAAAGTTCACCTTGCCCATGTTTCTCACCCCCTGAAATGATTACACTGGTCAACAAATCAAAAACAAATTTCTGTATCTGGTTTGAAAACAGGTTGGTTTAACTACTTTTGGGGTGCTGAATTCAGTGGAAGAATCAGATTCTATCTATCAAGTCACATTTCTGAGATACATAGCACTATTACATATACAATAATGCAGTATTACCAAATATTGTCTGAATGAAGAGAAGTGCTTCATGCAGATTGCAACAAACACTAAGCAGTACACATGGGCTCATGTCGGTAACCTTCCTGCTCAACCACATTGTTCTGTCATCTATTGACCATTTTTAGAACTTCATCCACTGTGTGTTACATTCAAATAAGGAGTTTAGCTTAGTCACAGATTTAATTAATTTTATACAAATAATTTACCAGAAAATGAGCACAAACACAAAAACCTTTTTAAACAAAATTGAAAAAATATAAATTATATAAAAACTAGAGATGAGCGAACGTACTCGTCCGAGCTTGATATTCGTGCGAATATTAGGGTGTTCGGGATGCTCGTTACTCGTAACGAACACCACGCGGTGTTCTGGTTACTTTCAGTTTCCTCTCTGAGACGTTAGCGCGCTTTTCTGGCCAATTGAAAGACAGGGAAGGCATTACAACTTCCCCCTGTGACGTTCAAGCCCTATACCACCCCCCTGCTGTGAGTGGCTGGGGCGATCAGATGTCACCCGAGTATAAAAATCGGCCCCTCCCGCGGCTCGGCTCAGATGCCTTGTGAGTTAGCTGAGGGACAGTGGTATCGTGCTGGAGCTGCTGTAGGGAGAGCGTTAGGAGTGAGTGTAGGCTTCAAGAACCCCAACGGTCCTTCTCAGGGCCACATCTAATAGTGTGCAGTACTGTGTTAGCACTGTATTTTTTTTTTTTTTTCAAAATTGGATCTGCAGAGCATTGCGCCCTGCAATAGGGACAGAAGTGGTGGTTAGGCAGGGAGAGTGTTAGCAGTGAGTGTAGGTTTCAAGAACCCCAACGGTCCTTTCTAGGGCCACATCTATCCGTGTGCAGTACTGTCCAGGCTGCTGTTAGCAGTGTTGCATATTTTTTTTTTCTTCTCAAAACCGGCTGTGCAGACCATTGCACCCGGCATTAATACTACAGGGATAGAATTGTGTAGGCAGGGCCAGAAGACATACATTATTCATTGAATAGACGCAGTGTGGCTTGTCCTTTGAAAAACAAGGGAAAAAATTCTATTTCGCCTGCCTCTGACAGTCCTCAGGGCTCTGGGTACGTGTGTGCTGCGTGCAGAACGTTAAAAAAAATCAGACGCAGCCAGCTATGTTTTACTGCAGGCTTGCGCCAATTTTTTTCCTGCATGGGAAATCCCTGATCTGCTGGAGCCAATAACTTTGCATCACTGCAGTTCTCTGACACATTTGCAGGGCCACAACACAGTTATTAAACTTAGTAGTATTCATTGAATACACGCAGTGTGGCTTGTCCTTTGAAAAACAAGGGAAAAAATTCTATTTTGGCTGCAGGCTTGCGCCAATTTCTTTCCTGCATGGGAAATCCCTGATCTGCTGGAGCGAATAACTTTGCATCACTGCAGTTCTGTGACACATTTGCAGGGCCACAACACAGTTATTAAACTTAGTAGTATTCATTGAATAGACGCAGTGTGGCTTGTCCTTTGAAAAACAAGGGAAAAAATTCTATTTCGCCTGCCTCTGACAGTCCTCAGGGCTCTGGGTACGTGTGTGCTGCGTGCAGAACGTTAAAAAAAATCAGATGCAGCCAGCTATGTTTTACTGCAGGCTTGCGCCAATTTTTTTCCTGCATGGGAAATCCCTGATCTGCTGTAGCGAATAACTTTGCATCACTGCAGTTCTCTGACACATTTGCAGGGCCACAACACAGTTATTAAACTTAGTAGTATTCATTGAATACACGCAGTGTGGCTTGTCCTTTGAAAAACAAGGGAAAAAATTCTATTTTGGCTGCAGGCTTGCGCCAATTTCTTTCCTGCATGGGAAATCCCTGATCTGCTGGAGCCAATTACTTTGCATCACTGCAGTTCTCTGACACATTTGCAGGGCCACAACACAGTTATTAAACTTAGTAGTATTCATTGAATACACGCAGTGTGGCTTGTCCTTTGAAAAACAAGGGAAAAAATTCTATTTTGGCTGCAGGCTTGCGCCAATTTCTTTCCTGGCTTGGAAATCACTGGTAATACAGCATGCTGAGGGGTAGGGGTAGGCCTAGAGGACGTAGATGCGGCCGAGGACGCGTAGGCCCAAGTGAGGGTGTGATCCAGGTGTGTCGCAGCCGACTGCTGCGCGATTAGGAGAGAGGCACGTTTCTGGCGTCCCCACATTCATCGCACAATTAATGGGTCCACGCGGGAGACCTTTATTAGAAAATGAGCAGTGTGAGCAGGTCCTGTCGTGGATGGCAGAAAGTGCTTCGAGCAAGCTATCATCCACCCAGAGTTCTGCGCCGTCCAGTGCTGCAAATCCGAATCCTCTGTCTGCTGCTCCTCCTTCCTCCCAGCCTTCTCACTCCACTACAATGACACATGCTCAGGAGCGGGAAGACTCCCAGGAACTGTTCTCGGGCCCCTGCTCAGATTGGGCAGCAGTGGTTCCTCTCCCACCAGAGGAGTTTATCGTCACTGATGCACAACCATTGGAAAGTTCCCGGGGTCCGGGGGATGAGGCTGGGGAATTCCGGCAACTGTCTCAAGACCTTTCAGTGGGTGAGGAGGACGATGACGATGAGACACAGTTGTCTTGCAGTGAGGTAGTAGTAAGGGCAGTAAGTCCGAGGGAGGAGCGCACAGAGGATTCGGAGGAAGAGCAGCAGGACGATGAGGTAACTGACCCCACCTGGTGTGCAACGCCTACTCAGGACAGGTCTTCAGAGGGGCAGGCAAGGGCAGCAGCAGGGCAGGTTGCAAGAGGCAGTGCGGTGGCCAGGGGTGGAGGCAGGGCCAGACCGAATAATCCACCAACTGTTTCCCAAAGCGCACCCTCGCGCCATGCCACCCTGCAGAGGCCGAGGTGCTCTAAGGTCTGGCAGTTTTTCACAGAGACGCCTGACGACCGACGAACAGTGGTGTGCAACCTTTGTCGCGCCAAGATCAGCCGGGGAGCCACCACCAACAGCCTCACCACCACCAGCATGCGCAGACATATGATGGCCAAGCACCCCACAAGGTGGGACGAAGGCCGTTCACCGCCTCCGGTTTGCACCGCTGCCTCTCCCCCTGTGCCCCAACCTGCCACTGAGATCCAACCCCCCTCTCAGGACACAGGCACTACCGTCTCCTGGCCTGCACCCACACCCTCACCTCCGCTGTCCTCGGCCCCATCCACCAATGTCTCGCACCGCACAGTCCAGCCGTCGCTAGCGCAAGTGTTGGAGCGCAAGCGCAAGTACGCCGCCACGCACCCGCACGCTCAATCGTTAACCGTCCACATAGCCAAATTTATCAGCCTTGAGATGCTGCCGTATAGGGTTGTGGAAACGGAGGCTTTCAAAGCTATGATGGCGGCGGCGGCCCCGCGCTACTCAGTTCCCAGTCGCTACTACTTTTCCCGATGTGCTGTCCCAGCCCTGCACGACCACGTCTCCCGCAACATTGTACGCGCCCTCACCAATGCGGTTAGTGGCAAGGTCCACTTAACTACGGACACGTGGGCAAGCACAGGCGGGCAGGGCCACTACATCTCCCTGACGGCACATTGGGTGAATTTAGTGGAGGCTGGGACAGAGTCAGAGCCTGGGACTGCTCACGTCCTACCCACCCCCAGAATTGCGGGCCCCAGCTCGGTGGTGGTATCTGCGGCGGTGTATGCTTCCTCCACTAAAGCACCCTCCTCCTCCTCCTCCTCTGTCTCGCAATCTAGATGTGTCAGCAGCAGCAGGACGTCGCCAGCAGTCGGTGTCGCGCGGCGTGGCAGCACAGCGGTGGGCAAGCGTCAGCAGGCCGTGCTGAAACTACTCAGTTTAGGAGATAGGAGGCACACGGCCCACGAACTGCTGCAGGGTCTGACAGAGCAGACCGACCGTTGCCTTGCGCCGCTGAGCCTCCAACCGGGCATGGTCGTGTGTGACAACGGCCGTAACCTGGTGGCGGCTCTGCAGCTCGGCAGCCTCACGCACGTGCCATGCCTGGCCCACGTCTTCAATTTGGTGGTTCAGCGCTTTCTGAAAAGCTACCCACGCTTGTCAGACCTGCTCGTAAAGGTGCGCCGGCTCTGCGCACATTTCCGCAAGTCCCACACGGACGCTGCCACCCTGCGCTCCCTGCAACATCGGTTTAATCTGCCAGTGCACCGACTGCTGTGCGACGTACCCACACGGTGGAACTCTACGCTCCACATGTTGGCTAGGCTCTATGAGCAGCGTAGAGCTATAGTGGAATACCAACTCCAACATGGGCGGCGCAGTGGGAGTCAGCCTCCTCAATTCTTTTCAGAAGAGTGGGCCTGGTTGGCAGACATCTGCCAGGTCCTTCGAAACTTTGAGCAGTCTACCCAGGTGGTGAGCAGCGATGCTGCAATCAGTAGCGTCACCATTCCTCTGCTATGCATCTTGAGAAGTTCCCTGCAAACCATAAAGGCAGCCGCTTTGCGCTCGGAAACAGAGCCGGGGGAAGACAGTATGTCGCTGGATAGTCAGAGCACCCTCCTGTCTATATCTCAGCGCATTCAGGAGGAGGAGGAGCATGAGGAGGATGAGGAGGAGGGGGAAGAGACAGCTTGGCCCACTGCTGACGGTACCCATGCTGCTTGCCTGTCATCATTTCAGCGTGTATGGCCTGAGGAGGAGGAGGAGGAGGAGGAGGATCCTGAAAGTGATCTTCCTAGTGTGGACAGCCATGTGTTGCGTACAGGTACCCTGGCACACATGGCTGACTTCATGTTAGGATGCCTTTCTCGTGACCCTCGCGTTACACGCATTCTGGCCACTACGGATTACTGGGTGTACACACTGCTCGACCCACGCTATAAGGAGAACCTTCCCACTCTCATTCCCGAAGAGGAAAGGGGTTCGAGAGTGTTGCTATACCACAGGACCCTGGCGGACAAGCTGATGGTAAAATTCCCATCCGACTAGTGGCAGAAGGCGCAGTTCCGAGGGCCAGGTAGCAGGGGAGGTGCGGAGATCGAGCAGCATGTACAGCCCAGGCAGTGCAACAGTCTTTAAGGGCCTGGACAGCTTTATGGCTCCCCAGCAAGACTGTGTCACCGCTCCCCAGTCAAGGCTGAGTCGGCGGGAGCACTGTAAAAGGATGGTGAGGGAGTACGTAGCCGATCGCACGACCGTCCTCCGTGACGCCTCTGCCACCTACAACTACTGGGTGTCGAAGCTGGACACGTGGCCTGAACTAGCGCTGTATGCCCTGGAGGTGCTTGCTTGTCCTGCGGCTAGCGTCTTGTCGGAAAGGGTGTTTAGTGCGGCTGGGGGAATCATCACAGATAAGCGTACCCGCCTGTCAACCGACAGTGCCGACAGGCTAACACTCATCAAGATGAACAAAGCCTGGATTTCCCCAGACTTCTCTTCTCCACCAGCGGACAGCAGCGATACGTAAGCAATACGTAGGCTGCACCCGCGGATGGAAGCTACGTTCTCTCTCACCATCCAAAACGGGGACATTTCTGCTTCATCAATCTGTGTCTAATATTCCTCCTCCTCCTCCTGCTCCTCCTCCTGAAACCTCACGTAATCACGCTGAACGGGCAATTTTTCTTAGGGCCACAAGGCTCACTCATCTAATTTTTCTAAACAATTTTTATATATTTCAATGCTCTTAAAAGCGTTGAAACTTTAACTTGAACCAATTTTTAGTTAAACTGGGCTGCCTCCAGGCCTAGTTACCACTTAACCCACATTAACCAAAGCGATTAATGGGTTTCACCTGCCATCTTGGTTGGGCATGGCCAATTTTTACTGAGGTACATTAGTACTGTTGGTACTCCAATGTTTTGGGGCCCTCACCTACAGTGTAATCATAGCAATTTGTATGTTCTTCGCCTGCACTCATGGTACAGAAGTGTGTGTGTGGTTGGCCTACACTTTAGCTACATAAATGTAACTTGGGCCTTGGCTATACTGCAGCTACTGAAATGGAACTAAGACTATGCTCCTCCTATACTGCTGCTTCGGAATTGTTCCTGGGGCCTGTGTAGGCTGCTACTATTACTGAAATGGATGAAGACTGCGCTCCCACTATACTGCTGCTTCGGAATTGTTACTGGGGCCTGTGTAGGCTGCTACTATTACTGAAATGGAACTAAGACTGTGCTCCCCCTATAATGCTGCTAGTGATATGTTAGTGGGGCCTGTCGCTAATGCTACGGCTGAAATGTTACTAATTCTGGGCTCTGCCTATACCGCTGCTAATGGTATGTCTCTGGGGTGTGGAAACAGAGGCTTCCCAAAGACATGATGGCGGCGAGGCCATTTCCCACCAACGCTGTTACTGTTAAGGTGCATATAACTACGGACACGTGGAGAGGACACGTAGTGCCTCAAAAACATCCCCCGCCACAGCCCACTTAATCCTGGCCACATTCCGAAAACCAACAAAATAAAACCGCGCTACTAGGTCCGCAGTCACCAACACATTACCACCAACGCGGTTACTGTTAAGGTACATATTACCAGTCTGACTGGGGCATGCAGTGTGGGCCGAAGCCCACCTGCATTAAGCACGACATTACTACCTCAGCTGTGTTGGGCAATGCAATGGGATATTTCTATGTACCGCCGGTGGCTTCCTGGCACCCACCCATGCTGTGGGTCCACAGGGAATTATAAATGCATCTGTTTCCACTTGTAAAGAACCCCAGTCTGACTGGGGCATGCAGTGTGGGCCGAAGCCCACCTGCATTAAGCACGACATTACTACCTCAGCTGTGTTGGGCAATGCAATGGGATATTTTTGTGTATCGCCGGTGGGTTCCAGGGAGCCACCCATGCTGTAGGTGCACACGGAGTTTAACCTACATGTGTCCACTTGTAAAGAACCCCAGTCTGACTGGGGCATGCAGTGTGGGCCGAAGCCCACCTGCCTTAAGCACGACATTACTACCTCAGCTGTGTTGGGCAATGCAATGGGATATTTTTGTGTATCGCCGGTGGGTTCCAGGGAGCCACCCATGCTGTCGGTCGACAGGGACTTCACAATAGGGAGTTGTACTTGCCTGTGTCTATGAATTAAAAAGCCCGGTCTGACTGGGGCATGCAGAGACACCTTGACAGAATGAATAGTGTGTGGCACATAGGTTCCCCATTGCTATGCCCACGTGTGCAGCTCCTGATGGCGGTGGCACAGGATTCTATTTCTCATTGCTTCTGTACAGCATTGTGGGCTATCGCCCCGCCCCTTTTAAAGAGGGTCACTGCCTAGCCGTGCCAACCCTCTGCAGTGTGTGCCTGCGGTTCCTCGTCATGGCAGACGCACTTCTAAATAGACATGAGGGTGGTGTGGCATGAGGGCAGCTGAAGGCTGCGCAGGGACACTTTGGTGTGCGCTGTGGGGGGGGAGGGGGGGCGGTTGGGCAGCATGTAACCCAGGAGAAGTGGCAGTGGAGTGTCATGCAGGCAGTGATTGTGCTTTGTTGGAGGTAGTGTGGTGCTTAGCAAAGGTATGCCATGCTAATGAGGGCTTTTCAGAAGTAAACGTTTTTGGGAGGGGGGGGGCCCACACTTGCCGCTATTGTGGCTTAATAGTGGGACCTGTGAACTTGAGATGCAGCCCAACATGTAGCCCCTCGCCTGCCCTATCCGTTGCTGTGTCGTTCCCATCACTTTCTTGAATTGCCCAGATTTTCACACAAGGAAACCTTAGCGAGCATCGGCGAAATACAAAAATGCTCGGGTCGCCCATTGACTTCAATGGGGTTCGTTACTCGAAACGAACCCTCGAGCATCGCGAAAAGTTCGTCCCGAGTAACGAGCACCCGAGCATTTTGGTGCTCGCTCATCTCTAATAAAAACCTTACATGATACATCATTTCTAAAGGTAAATTCAGATTCTACACCCCCAAATCTATAGGGATTGATATATCGCTCACCAGATGCAAAAATGCTGTTGAACAGTGTTATTATCTACTTTCCTGATGGTGTAGGGCAGTGAAGGGATTATTGTTTGTATCGCTGGTGGCCTATGGCAGAAAATATGTTAGTGTTTGAATTTCTGGTGATTTAAGGCACTGAAAGGATTATGATTAATATTGTTGGTGGTTTATGGTGGTAGAGGGGTTAATGTTAAAACCCCCGTTGGTTTAGGGCAATAAACAGGTTAATGTTAGAATTCCTGATAGTCTAAGGCAGTAAAGGGATTAGTGTCAGATTTGTTTGTGGCCTAGAGCAGTGGAAGGGTTAATGTCAATATATTTGGTGGTCTAGAGCAGTGAGTGGGTTAATATCAGTGTACTGGTTGGTCTAGGACAGTGAGGTGGCTAATGTAAGGATCCTTGTTGGTCAAAGGCAGTGTAGAGGTAAATGTCAGTAAACCTGGTGGTCTTGAACAGTGAGGAGAAATATATGTCACCATTACACACTAAATGGGAAACCAGTGGGTAACATGGACATGAAGAAAGGCCTTGGGGATTTTAGTTAACTGTAAACTTAACTGAAACAACCAGTGTCAGGCAGCTGCTGCCAAAGCAAATAGGATCATGGGGTGCACCAAATGAGGTCTAGGGGCACATGACGAGAACATTGTTCTTCCTCTTTACAAGTCACTAGTCAGACCACACATAGAATATTGTGTAGAGTTTTGGGCACCGGTACACAAGAATGACATATCAAAGCTTGAGCAGGTACAAAGGCAGGCAACTCAAGTAATAAATGGAATGGGCGGACTACAATACCCAGAGAGGTTATCAAAATTGGGATTATTTGGTTCAGAAAACACATGGCTGATGGGCGCCCTAATAACTATGTATAAATATATCAGGGGACAATACAGAGATCTCTCATCATCTGTTTATACCCAGGACTGTAATAGTAACAAGGAGGTGCCCTCTACGTCTAGAGGTAAGAAGATTTCTACACCAACATAGAAGGGGGTTCTTTACTGTAAAAGCAGTGAGACTATGTGTTGCAGGTGGTGGTATTATGAAGCAGATTCAGAACACAAGGCAGCAGTAGGGGTTACAAAATATACAATGCTTATTTATAAACAAAGGAACAAAATGTGAGAACTGTTATAATGGCAAGAAAGTGATTACACTGTTAGGGTGAATGCAGAGAATTCTTGCAGCAGGATGCGACCCGTGCCCCAGCAGTGAGCCGCGGCTCACCTCCTCCAGCGTCTTCTCTCTGCTCTGCGATGTGCCAGTCAGCGCACAGCCGCACATGTGCAGAGCAGAGTTAGTGCATCAGCGGTAATGTTTCTGTGCAGGCCTCTGTGAGGCTCGCACAGAAATAGGACATGCCGCGATTTGTTTACCGCACGAGGTCAAATTGGATTGCATAAACCAATGCAATCCTATGGCAGCATGCACGAGCGGAAATTCTGCGGGCAATGTCGACGCAGAATTTCTGCCCGCATGCATTCACCCTTACCATGGAATAACTTGATGCTAGCTATGGCTAATAGATTACTAGGATTACAAATACTTTGTGCTCAATTCAGTATGACTGCAATACAACAAGAACAATATCAATGCACTCAGTGACAATTAAGTCCCATCCACAGAAATACGGTGCCACACAGTACTGCGCCAGTCCCCTTTAAGGGTTAACAGTTAACTCTCATCGATATGGTTTTCTGGACATACAGGGTACTGATCCTTTAAGGTCTCCTGCCCACTTGCGTTTTTTTAACGCTGCGATTTTGCTGCTTTTTTTTTTCATGCGATTGTCAATGGGACTTTCTAATGTTAAAAACGCATCGCAAGTTTGTGCTTTGCGATTTTGTGCGATGCGTTTTTAACATTAGAAAGTCCCATTGACAATAGCGTTAAAAAAAAATGCAGCAATATTGCAGAGTTTAAAAATCGCAAGTGGGTAAGAGCCCTTATAGTTGTTTCTAGATTTACCAGCTTGTTCACTGCCCACAATAACACTCTACTCAATCAGAGATGGTAGTGCTAATACACACAGTTTGCTCAAAAGCACAATTTCTTCAATGCTGCTTGTTGAGTCTACAACAGGTATGTTGTTTACCTAACAGCATCCCTAACTGTGAGTACACCTAATATGGTAATTGAGGCCAGCCTCACTTACAGTTGTGTTGCCAGTAATCATCACTTCCACTGATCCAGGCTACCTTAGGTGCAACTCCACCATTTTATCTTGTTTGCTCCTGACTGCATTCCAGATGCCTCATTCGATTGGGGTAATAGCACAGTCTCTCTCTGGTGGCTTCATGCAGCAGGCAGTCTCGGCCTCTTCAGTCTCTCTGTTCCCACTGCTTCTCCTCTACAGCTCTCTGGCAGCACTTCTAGCTCAACATATCACACCCTGCTCTCTGCCTGTAGGTAAGAAATTGCACTTTTATCGGGCAGTCTGAACCAATTGACCAACATCCATTGAGCTTACTCAGTTCTATCATGCCAAAATCTGATGCAAATTTTGGTGCATGCCATAATTTTGGAGTAATTTTTAGCTCATCCTTCAGTCCATCACTATGGCAACATTCTTAACCCTTTAATGGATTCCCTTACATATGTAAGTCTCTGGCTGAGGACCTGGTGATGGAGAACTCACTAAAAAAGTTCAAAAGGGGCCTGGACACCTTACTTGAGTGTAACAATATTACATGTTATAGTCACTAATAACTCCAGACAGATTGGTGATCCGATTGCCAGATTCAGGAGTTGGGATGGGATTTTTTCCCTATTATGAGTAAAATTGACTTCTACCTCATTAGGTGTTTTTGCCTTCCTCTGGATCAACACAGCAGGATAATAGGCTGAAGTGGATAGACATATGTCTTTCCAGCTATACCGACTGTTACTATGCTAGTATGGTAGTCTCAGTTACTGCTATCTAGAAGAACACATATGGCAATGACCTGAGGTAGAAGTTTCCCTGTCAGGGGCACCAAATATGCAATAAGGGGACCTTTGGTAAGAGTAAATGCCATTTCACAGCTCTATACTGTTGTCATTCTCTAGCTGAGACCAATAAAGATCAGTGGTGCTTTACAGTTACCAGTCTGCTGTTGCTTCTGTTATCTTTATTACCCTTCTCACTTTCTCAGTTGTTGTGATACAACTTCCATGTACAGTGTCCCCATTATTTGAGCTCTAGTAAAACATTAATTTGACTTTTGACCTGTGATGGTATCACTTACTATTGTGCATGGCAGTGACACATCCCATCCTGTTTTATCGAGATCGGGTTCAATGTCTACAAATCAATAGGTAACATTATGTCAAAATGTTGCCAATTCCTGAATTGTTCTGTGAGATTTAAAGAAAAATAAACACTGTCTGTTCATGTACATTAGTGTCGGAACTCTAGGATCCCCCTCCTGTGGACGGCTGACCACGCGCACTGACCCACCCTCATCTTCTTATTCCGAGGGAAGAATACTTGGGCATCAGTGCATTCAATGTATTCAATGTATTGGTCCTCTCCTTCCGGTTGTTTGGACTACCTATTGACATCCATGATAATTAAGGATCAAACAGATTCTCAAAGTGATCTATGTGGCCTGCTTCTGAGGGTGCGGGGGATTTGGCACGGGGTGAAGTAGAGGGGGAATGCTCATGGCCAACTGGTGCAGAATGACTGCTGTGTGCCTGAGAATGGGAGGAAGAGGAGGTGGTGGTACTTGAGGTATACTGTGCCATCCACTCTGTGACCTGTTCTGCTTGCTGTGGATGTAATGCATGGGCAGAAGCACTTCTAAGGAATGGCAGTGGGCTTACCTTGCCTCGTGCAGAATGTGGAGCTTTGGCTTCAGTGGTAGTTTCTTGAAGTGCTAACATGGCCCATCCTCTACTGCCTCTACCACCACCAACATGTCCCCTACTCCTTGCTTTCTTCATGTTTCCTTTTATTTAATTAGTTTTGCATATTTTTTGTTTATTTTAATAGTGTAGTTTTATGTAACTAATCAGCTAACTTTGTAGTTGGCAGAAAACCACTGCGAGCTGCGTAAGACCTGGAAATAATTAGTGTGGCCAGGTTAGCAACTTTGAATGATGTCTGAGGCCCCAGACACACACTGTGTGTATTTGCTGTTTCCCTGTTTGGATTTATCTTTGTTTTATGTTAACAAAAAAATGCTGACTACTAAATAAGCCACAATCCTTGGGAGGCACGATATGCGAGAATGGAAGGCCACCTAGCATAGCTTGTATATTTGTGAGCTGTCCCTCTTTAGCACAGTGTAATTAAATTCTCCAAACCCGACTGCTAGCTGCGTAAGGTCTGAAAATAGTTTTTAGTGTCCAGACTGGCGACTTTGAACAATGGCTAAGATCACAAACAGAGAACTGCTATATTCCTCATGCCAAAGAGTATTTTGTCTGTCTGCTTTGCTGCTCTATATGTTGAAAGCAGAAGAAATATCCCTTCTCCCAATGTACAGACCACATTTCATAGAGGCATATAAACATAATGCAGCAACTTTCTCTGCTACCTCCCATAGGAACCTGTTTAAGTTTTCTATTGGTTTCCTCTATATATCCTCTGTAGGATATCTGTCACTATTAACAATAGACCTCGTGTTATAAAGACATATATATGTGATGCGGCTTCTCCGTCCTGGGCTCAACTGTAAAATAGCTGCAGGTTATACTCTGCCCATGTTATATATGTGATGCAGGTGTCCAATGAAACTGCAGCCCATATGCAAGATGGAGAACACATTTAGTGACATCAGCAAGATGCCCTGGCTGCAGCAGGCCTTATGGGCGGTTCAATCTGGCAAAAATGTTGTGCATCCCATAGTTGAAAGTACGCCTAGGACATGCTTTGTATTTTCTGTCTGGTCCGGCTCTCTAATATTTAGACAATTTTCTTTTTTTTTAGGTTCTGATTTTGCATTGAAGCAATGATTGTTAAGAAACAGAAATCCGGATGTCTCAGTGGCCTCTGCCGTTGGTACATTTATGCAATTCATGGACTTTTATGTGAAATTTTGTTTACAGCGACCTGGGATTACGTCACCACCTCCTGCTGGAAATTGAGAGGTGTGAGTAGCATCTGGGCGATTTTTATATATGGGACGGCAATATTCATCATGGAGAAAATGTATCTCTATCTGGAGGAGAAATATCACCTTCTTTACAGATGCCTCGTATATACACTCTGGATATTCATCTGGGAGTTCTTCACTGGTTTTCTACTAACAACATTTAATTCCTGCCCCTGGGACTACTCTCATTTCAGTGGAAACCTCATGGGGCTCATAACCTTGGAGTACGTGGTGCCTTGGTATTTTGGCTGTATGATAGCTGAACAATTTGTGATCAAAAATACACTTAGACTAAAATTCATCCCGGAAGGCCAGAAAAGGTGCAAAGAACAATAACACTTACAATGAGGAGATCCTGGTCCTCATTCACTTGAATGGATCTGTGTTGCACTTCAATGAATAGCAATTGGCCAGAAATGCTGTTCTGTAGGAGAATTGCTAAAGAGAGCTTTTTACCTTCGTTATGGGTTGGTGTGAATCCCAGGAGTCAGCCCCCCAGTGATTACAATGTCATGGCATTTCCTAGCTATATGCTAGAACATTATATTAAAGGATATGGAAACATTTGTGTATGGAGCAACAATACACACATATTTTAATAAGTCTCTGCATAAACAATGATGCACGTACCTGTTTTTTTTTTGCATTCAATTTTCCTTCTGATGCATTTAGAAAGCATCATACTTGGTTTGCAGGCTTTCATACATTCAAGTTTCTGGCTAAGGGCATTTCCAGCACTGATTAGCTGGTCACGCATGAATGTGCACAAGCTCAGCTTCCTCTCCTCTCTCCTCTTTCAAAGGCTGTGCAGAATGACCACTCCCACTCAATACTACACAGCTATCTATCATCCTCTCTGAGTAGCTGCTGGTCCCATTACCCAGATTTAATTACAGCCCTTTGTAATAGTAGCTTTCTCTGTTCTCCTGATCTCTTCCCCAATACAGACCACTGTAATAGCTCAGTGGAAAGGCAATGAGTGCACATTCATAACAGGGGTGCAGGCTAGGGAAGGAGCTGTCAGTTTACTCTGATTGACAGAATTTGCTAAGTTTTCAGTCCTCCAGTCTGCAGTGCCTTGGAAAACAATACAAGAATATAAATCAATCATAAATTTGTAATGAAAACCATTTACAAACAGTTTTCATTTCCAAAAACACATTGATTAAAAAAAAAGAGTGCAAAGGTGTACATAGCCATTAAAAGGAATACCCCTTTAAGGACAAAATTTGCAAAAGAGTTAAAACAAAGGGGCATTCCCATCTTGAACATCTATAACATATCCACGGGAAAAATGCAGGTCCCACCTCTCTAACCTTCACCTATTGCCAGAATGAAGGTTCCCCCAATCCTGTCCTAGCTCACGGCTGTGGCCATTATCATCTGGGAGTATGGAAGGAGCTGAATTGGTGGTTCTACGCAGTTTCCTTAACTCTAATTCAAGAGTTACGAAAACAATGTAGCATAGCAAGCCAGTATCGCTGTTTATGTACTCCCGGCTAGCAGTGGCCGCAGCATATGGGCTGTATTGTTATTTCAGCCAAAGTTTGGCTAAGCTGGAAATACCCCTTTAATACCTTTAGGTGATGCTGTCATTTATTTTCAATAGCTTTTGCTGCCTTTTAGTTCTGATCTGTTTGGATGCTAGTACAGTATTTTAATATTACTTAGTTGCATTGTCTAAAGGGAGTCTCAGGTAGTCTGAAACCCACCCAGTGGTTCAACAAAGGTTCACACTGCAGCCCCCAGCATTTTACTGCAACTCTGCCTATTCATGTTGGCTAATCTGTGTGAGCAGAAGCCTAGCACCCACCTATAGACCAGTGCAGAGAGAGCAAATTGTGGCAGGAACAGAATGATTATAAACTACGAGCGCCACGGTCTGTGCTGGCAGGTCTTCTACTGTAAGCAGTTTTAATTTATCTTATAGATGTCATAGTTGTGAAATTATTCATGTACAAGATCTTATCTATACAAAATCAGTTCTGTGTCTTGGAATTGGAGAATTAAATTGTGAACCCCCTGGGAACTGGGAATGATGACAATCTCTGAACAGCATAGTGGAATTTATTGGCACTATATAAGATTAATAAATCAGATTTTTGTCTAACATGAATGAACACCTATGCCCCCTGATTAGAGATAAGCGAGCCTACTCAGAAGGCAGTTACTCTAGCGAGCATCGCTCTTTTCGAGTAACTGCTTAGTGATCCGAGCAGGCTCGGGTGGGCTGCGGGGGTAAGGGGAGCGGGGGGAAGAGAGAGAGATTTCTCTCACTCTTCCTCCCACTCCGCTCTGGTCGCCCCAGCCCCCCCCGCCCCCCGTATCCCACCCGAGCCTGCTCGGATCACTAAGCAGTTACCCGAGAAGAGCGATGCTCGCTCGAGTAACTGCCTTATCGAGTAGGCTCGCTCATCTCTACCCCTGATCTGTACAGTATAGCTTACTTGGAGGCAATTGCATTAATGTGTAGATCAAGATCAATGCAAATAAAGCTTATGTCATTTTACGTAATACTTAGACCAGTCTATATGTTTTCTAGTGTTACTTTGTTATACACTATCCTAACAAAAGTAATTGGACACCTAAGCAAGCAGCAAAAGCAGTATTTTCTCCATTTGTTAATACTTAGTGGGGCTCCTTTGCCCTAAATGACTTTGGATACTCGCGGTGACTTTCTACTAACATTTGATATACCTTAGCTGGTATTTCCCTTCATTTATCCTGCAAACGTCTGGCTCGTTCTCTCATGGAAGATGGATGTTGTTCATATTTCCTGATCCTGTTCCAAACATGTTCAGTAGGGTTTAGGTCGGGACTCTGTGCAGCCGCTCCAATCGTGAAACATCCATATCCTTAAACCAATGTAAAACAGTGTTGGATTTGTGACAAGGCGCGTTGGCTAGTTGGAAGTATGGCCGACCATTCCCAGAGTATTGTCATATTCTCAGTAGTACATTATTTGCTAGAAAGTCAAGGTACTCCTCCGTGTTCATGGTTTTTGCCTATACAACCAATGGACCGAGACCATGTGACATGAAACAATCTCAGACCATAACGGAACCTCCGCAATATTTATTTGTTGGTAGAACATACTCAGGCTAAAGGTGTTCCTCAGGCTCCTTCAAACCCAGGTCCGCCCATTTGATTTGAAAATGAAGTAGCATGATTTATCACTCCATAGAAGGTTCTTCCATTGCTCAGCTGTCCAATGACGGCGCTCCTTGCACCATTGTAGACGAGCCAATGCATCTTTTTTGACAAACCTTGCCAGACATTTGCAGTCCAAGGAGGGAAATAGTAGCTGAAGCGTATCAGATATTAGCGTAAAGTATGTCACGGAGAGTATTCGATGTCATTAGGGCAAAAGGAGCCCCACTAAGTATTAACATATGTGAATAAATACTACTTTTGATTCTTGCTCAGGCGTCCAATTACTTTTTGTATGATTGTGTATTGTACATAAACCATAAAGTTAAACGTTGGACCTGTACTTCCTATGTCAAATATCTTTGTACAATTAATAATATGCCTTAAATGGGTTTTATTTTAGATTTTCTAGAATCAGCAAATTGGCCAGAGAACAGATGAGTGTACAAAAAAAACCATGACTTACCTTTTAAACGTCCTGCTGCTCCTACGCCACCATTACAGTCTTTGCTGGTCTGGCCCCAGGGGCTCCTGTTACAGTCCCGTATCACTCATCATTCACATGTGTATGAACAGCATGTGACCACTGAGGTCAGTGACCGGAGGCTGGGGTCATATGCTGGATGCATGACATCTGACCAATGAAGAGACCGGAGTGACGTCACATTTAAAATGTGCATAATGTTTTTTTTTTTCTTTAATTTGTAAACTCATCTGCCCTCTGGCTTAATTTAGAAAATCTCTGAAAACTCTAACATTTCTCTATTATTTTTTTTTACAAAAATGCCATTATTTTATACTTATTACAGCTATCATAAATGTTTCGTAATATATTGTTCATATTTAGAACACAATCCGTGTCACAGGGTATCAATAAAAGTGCTGTGTTTTTCTACAGATTATCCTGTGTGTGATCTGATCTTTTGATCCAGGCTGTGAGCGTCACTGATTTTTACATTGTATTTGGAAACATCTAGTTACTGCCCTGCCAGGACCTTACTGTTTAATAACATGGAGTGAAAAAGAGGGAAAAAAACTGTGCAAGGCATAAGCATCCACATATAGAGTGTTCCAAGACAGGATGTATTAACTTTTCTTTGTGTGCCCCTTTCTTCACCACAGGCTCACAACTAGGCCCATTTACCCTGCTATAGTTATGTTCCCTCCAGAATTTAGTGATTAAGAGCCCTGTTGTAGTGGCCCAGCAGATCCTACAGAACACTCACAGCACACTTGTCCTGTCTCACCTGTCTATATGCCGTCCATGGTTACAGAAGATGTCATCTGTGGGAGAGACCCTGTGTCTCCTCTTTTGCTCTAAGCCTAGAGCTCAACACTGATGTCAGCTGGTCTCTTATTGGCTGACATTCAGGTTTAATTTCATTGGTGCAGAGCCCAAGGGCGAAGAAGCAGCTTCACAAGTCCCTATGCAGGAGAAGGAGTCCAGAAAGTGCGGGAAGGAAAGAGAGGTTATAAAAGGGAGTGACAGAGAACAGTTAGGCAGACTCAGCCAGGTGTGAGTATGGAGACGTTGCATTTCAGAGAGGAGGAGTCAGTTTCATCACGTTTGTCACCCAACGTAGAGTGAGGCGAAAAACCCACTCTCTTGGCATCCTGCAGCAGAGAAAAAGAAGAACCTTTTGAGGTCCATCTTCCACAAACAGTGAGTTATATAGCTACCTGGTGAAATCGTGTGCCAGGATTAGCATACAGCCACTTGACCCTCTGCTTCATAAATCCTTCAGTCTAATTCAAATCAATTATTCATCTAAATCCACTAGTGGGGGAAATTGTCTAGTTAAATCAATCTACAGTAAAGTAAGGGAGAGAGCCTTGAAATCAGCGTATCATCAATTTAATACTGCTACATCTTGTTGTACTCAAATTGCCTGTGTACTTGCTGCAAATACGTTACAGAGAACTCTTATCTAAGTTGTTACTGCCATTTTCAAAGTTAGTAAATCTACACACTCTCAGATTACTAAACTAACTCTGGACTTGTCTCCGTTATTTCTGCGGCATATCATCCTGAGTGTCCAGTTAGAGTGTTGGCGTCACGTGACAAGGACTAGGCCTCCGTCCATATGGACAGTAAGTTCATTGGGGCATTACACTGTTGCCTTGAAACATGTTTTCATTTTGCTGTACACATAAATAAAAGAGAAGTCAGATTAAATCAGCCTGTCTTTGAGCAGGTATTTTGCTGCTTTCAATCCAACAGCAATATTGAAAATTTGCATCTTTCTAGGGCTCCCTCTCCCAAGAAAATCTATAGGAGTACTCCATCCATCTCAGGTCTAAGCTGGAGGCAGGCTCACTGGATAGCCCAAGAGACTCAGCCCCTGCTGCCATTGTGGTACTCTAGCAGTTCGGCCTACTCTCTGGAACCATTGTCTCTTGGAATAAGTCGGTGTGGCTAATGCAGAAACAGCTTGTATAGCTATACACCGATATTGCTTTGTCTAGTAGAAAAGAAGGATAGGGCTTACTTGACTTGGCACTTCACTTGCATCTGGTTTGACCACACTGCAGCCATACCCTCAGAGCTCTACTCCCTGAATACACAACACTTCCAAAAGGCACGGGGGCACACAGGTAATGGTCAGCACTCTTGAAGGAAACTTCATAATGCTCAACTTGGTATCCTCTTGCCCAACTACTTGCTGCTCTTTCTCAAAGCACTATGTGGTAATCCTCTGACTCAGTTCTTCCTGCGACCAAGACTGGACAACCATACTCCACTGCATTACATCAACACTCACAGCGCGAGAACCTAAACTTCCCTATATTGCATTGCATATCACACCCCTCATTTATTTTAACCCCTTAAGGACTAAGCACCGTAAATTTACGGCGCGTGGTCCTGGTCTTTAATCTCGGCCAATAGTAAAAATATGGCACAGGATTAAAGCCTCTGCTCCTGCAATCAAGCAGGAGCAGGTCGGGACCTCGGGCTGTTAGTTACAGCTGAGGACCCAGAGGAGAAGGCAGAAGCAGTTTTCAACCACTTCTGTCTTCTCCTTTCCAGGTCCAATGAACATTATATAGTGAACAGATAAAGCGGAAGTCTTACTTCTGCTATTCGACTTGGCGATCATGTGACTGCTGGATGCACCCTGCCAAGGCAGAGCTACAGGGTCATAGCAGACCCAGTTCAGCTCTGTTAGTGACTACTGTCATTATGAGGGGGGTTGATCCCCTGTAACTGAGGCTTTAGCTACACTGGAAAAGTGTGAAATTAAATAAAAAAAATACAATGTGAATGGCCCCCCGAGTACTTATATGGCATCATGGTGGACACAGATGTAAGAAAAAATTGTCACAAGAATAAGTTAAAAAAATTACAGAATAAAATACAAATATATACATAAAAAAGAAAATTATGCAATTTCAAACAAAACAGTTGCCATATGCTCCCTGTAATCTAAAACTGTACAAATTATATATCAAAACTAGAGATGAGCGAACGCGTTCGTCCGAGCTTGATATTCGTGCGAATATTAGGGTGTTCGGGATGTTCGTTATTCGTGACGAACACCATGCGGTGTTCTGGTTACTTTCACTTCCTTCCCTGAGACGTTAGCGCGCTTTTCTGGCCAATTGAAAGACAGGGAAGGCATTACAACTTCCCCCTGCAACGTTTAAGCCCTATACCACCCCCCTGCTGTGAGTGGCTGGCGAGATCAGGTGTTCGCCTAATATAAAAGTCGGCCCCTCCCGCGGCTCGCCTCAGATGCGGTGTGAGTTAGATGAGGGACAGTGCTGTTTATACCGGAGCTGCTGTAGGGAAAGAATTGGTAGTTAGTGTAGGCTTCAAGACCCCCCAAAGGTCCTTATTAGGGCCACTGATAGCTGTGTGTTGGCTGCTGTTAGCAGTGGGATTTTTTTTTTTCTCAAAATCGCCTCTGCAGACCGTTGCACCTGGCATTAGGGACAGAAGTGCTGCATAGGCAGGGAGAGTGTTAGGAGTGAGTGTAGCCTTCAAGAACCTCAACGGTCCTTTCTAGGGCCATATTTATCCGTGTGCAGTACTGTCCAGGCTGCTGTTGGCTGTGCTGCATTTTTTTTGGGCTTCTCAAAATCGCCTCTGCAGAGCATTCCACCCTCCATTGATACTGCAGGGAAAGAATTGTATAGGCAGGGCCACAACACAGTTATTATTCATAGAATATACGCAGTGCTGCCTGTTGGTGGGAAAAAACTGAAAACAAATCTATTTGTCCAGCCTCTGTCCGTCCTTACGGGCGGTGGACACGTGTGAGCTGCGTGAAAAACATTGCTAAATCATACGCACCCAGCTACGCTTTACTGCTGGGTTCGCCATTTGCTTTCCTTAATTGGGAAAAAAAATACCTGCTCTCCAAGAGTTATAATAACTCTGCTACCCTCACGTTCTGTGACACATAAGCAGGGACACAGCACAGTTATTAAACTTCTCAGGTTCATTGAATATACGCAGTGCTGCCTGTTGGTGGGAAAAAACTGAAAACAAATCTATTTGTCCAGCCTGTGTCCGTCCTTACGCCTGTGGAGACGTGTGAGCTGCGTGAAAAACATTGCTAAATCATACGCACCCAGCTACGCTTTACTGCTGGGTTCGCCATTTGCTTTCCTTAATTGGGAAAAAAAATACCTGCTCTCCAAGAGTTATAATAACTCTGCTACCCTCACGTTCTGTGACACATAAGCAGGGACACAGCACAGTTATTAAACTTCTCAGGTTCATTGAATATACGCAGTGCTGCCTGTTGGTGGGAAAAAACTGAAAACAAATCTATTTGTCCAGCCTGTGTCCGTCCTTACGCCTGTGGAGACGTGTGAGCTGCGTGAAAAACATTGCTAAATCATACGCAGCCAGCTACGCTTTACTGCTGGCTTCGCCATTTGCTTTCCTTAATTGGGAAAAAAAATACCTGCTCTCCAAGAGTTATAATAACTCTGCTACCCTCACGTTCTGTGACACATAAGCAGGGACACAGCACAGTTATTAAACTTCTCAGGTTCATTGAATATACGCAGTGCTGCCTGTTGGTGGGAAAAAACTGAAAACAAATCTATTTGTCCAGCCTCTGTCCGTCCTTACGCCTGTGGAGACGTGTGAGCTGCGTGAAAAACATTGCTAAATCATACGCACCCAGCTACGCTTTACTGCTGGGTTCGCCATTTGCTTTCCTTAATTGGGAAAAAAAATACCTGCTCTCCAAGAGTTATAATAACTCTGCTACCCTCACGTTCTGTGACACATAAGCAGGGACACAGCACAGTTATTAAACTTCTCCGGTTCATTGAATATACGCAGTGCTGCCTGTTGGTGGGAAAAAACTGAAAACAAATCTATTTGTCCAGCCTCTGTCCGTCCTTACGCCTGTGGAGACGTGTGAGCTGCGTGAAAAACATTGCTAAATCATACGCACCCAGCTACGCTTTACTGCTGGGTTCGCCATTTGCTTTCCTTAATTGGGAAAAAAAATACCTGCTCTCCAAGAGTTATAATAACTCTGCTACCCTCACGTTCTGTGACACATAAGCAGGGACACAGCACAGTTATTAAACTTAGATAATTCATTCACTAGAGGCAGTGGGGCCTTTCGTTTTCCAAAAAGGGCAAAAATTATATTTGGCCTGCAGTCTTGCGCCAATTTATTTCCTGCCTGTGAAATCAAATCACTGGTAATACAGCATGCTGAGGGGTAGGGGTAGGCCTAGAGGACGTGGACGCGGCCGAGGACGCGGAGGGCCAAGTCAGGGTGTGGGCACAGGCCAAGCTCCTGATCCAGGTGTGTCGCAGCCGACTGCTGCGCGATTAGGAGAGAGGCACGTTTCTGGCGTCCCCACATTCATCGCCCAATTAATGGGTCCACGCGGGAGACGGTTATTAGAAAATGAGCAGTGTGAGCAGGTCCTGTCCTGGATGGCAGAAAGTGCTTCGAGCAACCTATCGTCTACCCGCAGTTCTGCGCCGTCCACTGCTGCCAATCCGAATCCTCTGTCTGCTGCTCCTCCTTCCTCCCAGCCTCCTCACTCCACTACAATGACACCTGCTCAGGAGCGGGAACACTCCCAGGAACTGTTCTCGGGCCCCTGCTTAGATTGGGCAGCAGCGGTTCCTCTCCCACCAGAGGAGTTTATCGTCACTGATGCCCAACCATTCGAAAGTTCCCGGGGTCCGGGGGAAGAGGCTGGGGACTTCCGCCAACTGTCTCAACAACTTTCTGTGGGTGAGGAGGACGATGACGATCAGACACAGTTGTCTTGCAGTGAGGTAGTAGTAAGGGCAGTAAGTCCCAGGGAGCAGCGCACAGAGGATTCGGAGGAAGAGCAGCAGGACGATGAGGTGACTGACCCCACCTGGTGTGCAACGCTTACTCAGGAGGACAGGTCTTCAGAGGGGGAGTCAAGGGCATCAGCAGGGCAGGTTGCAAGAGGCAGTGCAGTGGCCAGGGGTAGAGGCAGGGCCAGACCGAATAATCCACCAAGTGTTTCCCAAAGCGCCCCCTCGCGCCATGCCACCCTGCGGAGGCCGAGGTGCTCTAAGGTCTGGCAGTTTTTCACAGAGACGCCTGACGACCGACGAACAGTGGTGTGCAACCTTTGTCGCGCAAAGCTCAGCCGGGGAGCCAACACCAACAGCCTCACCACCACCACCATGCGCAGACATATGATGGCCAAGCACCCCGCAAGGTGGGACAAAGGCCGTTCACCGCCTCCGGTTTGCACCCCTGCCTCTCCCCCTGTGCCCCAACCTGCCACTGAGATGCAACCCCCCTCTCAGGACACAGGCACTACCGCCTCATGGCCTGCACCCACACCCTCATCTCCGCTGTCCTCGGCCCCATCCAGCAGTGTAGTTCAGCGCACCGTTCAGCCGTCGCTTGCGCAAGTGTTCGAGCGCAAGCGCAAGTACGCCGCCACGCACCCGCACGCTCAAACGTTAACCGTCCGCATCGCAAAATTCATCAGCCTTGAGATGCTGCCGTATAGGGTTGTGGAAACGGAGTCCTTCAAAAGTATCATGGAGGCGGCGGCCCCGCGCTACTCAGTTCCCAGTCGCCACTACTTTTCCCGATGTGCCGTCCCAGCCCTGCACGACCACGTCTCCCGCAACATTGTGCGCGCCCTCACCAACGCGGTTACTGCCACGGTCCACTTAACTACGGACACGTGGACAAGCACAGGCGGGCAGGGCCACTACATCTCCCTGACGGCACATTGGGTGAATTTAGTGGAGGCTGGGACAGAGTCAGAGCCTGGGACCGCTCACGTCCTACCCACCCCCAGAATTGCGGGCCCCAGCTCGGTGGTGGTATGTTCGGCGGTGTATGCTTCTTCCACTAAAGCACCCTCCTCCTCCTCCTCCTCCTCTGTCTCACAATCAAGATGTGTTAGCAGCAGCATGTCGCCAGCAGTCGGTGTCGCGCGGTGTGGCAGCACAGCGGTGGGCAAGCGTCAGCAGGCCGTGCTGAAACTACTCAGCTTAGGCGATAAGAGGCACACGGCCCACGAACTGCTGCAGGGTCTGACACAGCAGACCGACCGCTGGCTTGCGCCGCTGAGCCTCCAACCGGGCATGGTCGTGTGTGACAACGGCCGTAACCTGGTGGCGGCTCTGCAGCTCGGCAGCCTCACGCACGTGCCATGCCTGGCCCACGTCTTTAATTTGGTGGTTCAGCGGTTTCTGAAAAGCTACCCACGCTTGTCAGACCTGCTCGTAAAGGCGCGCCGGCTCTGCGCACATTTCCGCAAGTCCCACACGGACGCTGCCACCCTGCGCACCCTGCAACATCACTTTAAGCTGCCAGTGCACCGACTGCTGTGCGACGTGCCCACACGGTGGAACTCTACGCTCCACATGTTGGCCAGGCTCTATGAACAGCGTAGAGCTATAGTCGAATACCAACTCCAACATGGGCGGCGCAGTGGGAGTCAGCCTCCTCAATTCCTTTCAGAAGAGTGGGCCTGGTTGGCAGACATCTGCCATGTCCTTGGTAATTTTGAGGAGTCTACCCAGGTGGTGAGCGGCGATGCTACAATCATTAGCGTCACCATTCCTCTGCTATGCATCTTGAGAAATTCCCTGCAAACCATAAAGGCAGCTGCTTTGCGCTCGGAAACGGGGGCGGGGGAAGACAGTATGCCGCTGGATAGTCAGGGCACCCTCCTGTCTATTTCTCAGCGCGTACAGGAGGAGGAGGAGGAGCATGAGGAGGATGAGGAGGAGGGGGAAGAGACAGCTTGGCCCGCTGCTGACGGTACACCGGCTGATTGCCTGTCATCCTTTCAGCGTGTATGGCCTGAGGAGGAGGAGGAGGAGGAGGAGGAGGATCCTGATAGTGATCTTCCTAGTGAAGACAGCCATGTGTTGCGTACAGGTACCCTGGCACACATGGCTGACTTCATGTTAGGATGCCTTTCTCGTGACCCTCGCGTTGCACGCATTCTGGCCACTACGGATTACTGGGTGTACACACTGCTCGATCCACGGTATAAGGAGAACCTGCCCACTCTGATTCCCGAAGAGGAAAGGGGTTCGAGAGTGTTGCTATACCACAGGACCCTTGCGGACAAGCTGATGGTAAAATTCCCAGCCGACAGCGCTAGTGGCAGAAGGCGCAGTTCCGAGGGCCATGTTGCAGGGGATGTGCGTAGATCGAGCAGCATGTACATCCCAGGCAGTGCAACAGTCTTTAAGGGCCTGGCCAGCTTTATGGCTCCCCACCAAGACTGTGTCACCGCTCCCCAGTCACGGCTGAGTCGGCGGGAGCACTGCAAAAGGATGGTGAGGGAGTACGTAGCGGATCGCACGACCATCCTTGGTGACGCCTCTGCCCCCTACAACTACTGGGTGTCGAAGCTGGACACGTGGCCTGAACTAGCCCTGTATGCCCTTGAGGTGCTTGCTTGTCCTGCGGCTAGCGTGTTGTCGGAGAGGGTGTTTAGTGCGGCTGGGGGAATCATCACAGATAAGCGTAGCCGCTTGTCAACCGACAGTGCCGACAGGCTAACACTCATCAAGATGAACAAAGGCTGGATTTCCCCAGACTTCTGTTCTCCACCAGCGGACAGCAGCGATACGTAAGCAATACGTAGGCTGCACCCGCGGATGGAAGCTACGTTCTCTCTCACCATCCAAAACGGGGACATTTCTGCTTCATCAATCTGTGTCTAATATTCCTCCTCCTCCTCCTCCTGCTCCACCTCCTGAAACCTCACGTAATCACGCTGAACGGGCAATTTTTCTTAGGGCCACAAGGCTCACTCAAATAATTTTTCAGAACAATTTTTATAAGTTTCAATGCGCTTAAAAGCATTGGAACTTTAACTTGAACCAATTTTTCGTTACACTGGGCTGCCTCCAGGCCTAGTTACCACTTAAGCCACATTAACCAAAGCGATTAATGGGTTTCACCTGCCCTCTTGGCTGGCCATGGCCAATTTTTGGGATGTACATTAGTACTGTTGATACAGCAATTTTTGTGGGCCCTCGCCTACAGTGTAATCAAATTAATTTTTAGCCCACCTGCATTACAGCTGACGTTACCTCAGCTGTGTTGGGCAATGCAATGGGATATTTTTGTGTACCGTCGGTGGGTTCCAGGGAGCCACCCATGCTGTAGGTGCACACTGAGTTTTTAATACATCTGTACACTTCTAAAGAACCCGTCTGACTGGGGCATGCAGTGTGGGCCGAAGCCCACCTGTATTACGCACGACATTACTACCTCAGCTGTGTTGGGCAATGCAATGGGATATTTTTGTGTACCGCCGGTGGGTTCCAGGGAGCCACCCATGCTGTAGGTGCACACTGAGTTTTTAATACATCTGTACACTTCTAAAGAACCCGTCTGACTGGGGCATGCAGTGTGGGCCGAAGCCCACCTGTATTACGCACGACATTACTACCTCAGCTGTGTTGGGCAATGCAATGGGATATTTCTATGTACCGCCGGTGGCTTCCTGGCACCCACCCAGGCAGTGGGTCCACAGGGAGTTAAACCTACATGTGTCCACTTGTAAAGAATCCCAGTCTGACTGGGGCATGCAGTGTGGGCCGAAGCCCACCTGTATTACGCACGACATTACTACCTCAGCTGTGTTGGGCAATGCAATGGGATATTTTTGTGTACCGCCGGTGGGTTCCAGGGAGCCACCCATGCTGTGGGTCGACAGGGACTTCACAATAGGGAGTTGTACCTGCCTGTGTCTATGAATTAAAAAGCCCGGTCTGACTGGGGCATGCAGACACCTTGACAGAATGAATAGTGTGTGGCACATAGGTTCCCCATTGCTATGCCCACGTGTGCAGCTCCTGATGGCGGTGGCACAGGATTCTATTTCTCATTGCTTCTGTACAGCATTGTGGGCTATCGCTCCGCCACTTTTAAAGAGGGTCGCTGCCTAGCCGTGCCAACCTCTGCAGTGTATGCCTGCGGTCCCTCGTCATGGCAGACGCAATTCTAAATAGACATGAGCGTGGTGTGGCATGAGGGCAGCTGAAGGCTGCGCAGGGACACTTTGGTGTGCGCTGTGGGGGGGAGGGGGTGCGGTTGGGCAGCATGTAACTCAGGAGAAGTGGCAGTGGAGTGTCATGCAGGCAGTGATTGTGCTTTGTTGGAGGTAGTGTGGTGCTTAGCAAAGGTATGCCATGCTAATGAGCGCTTTTCAGAAGTAAAAGTTGTTGGGAGGGGGGGGGGGGCCCACTCTTGCCGCTATTGTGGCTTAATAGTGGGACCTGTGAACTTAGGATGCAGCCCAACATGTAGCCCCTCGCCTGCCCTATCCGTCACTGTGTCATTCCCATCACTTTCCTGAATTGCCCAGATTTTCACACATGAAAACCTTAGCGAGCATCGGCGAAATACAAAAATGTTCTGGTCGCCCATTGACTTCAATGGGGTTCGTTGTTCGAAACGAACCCTCGAGCATCACGGGAAGTTCGTTACGAATAACGAACACCCGAACATTTTGGTGTTCGCTCATCTCTAATCAAAACGTCCAAAACAAAATGAGGAATCGATTTTGATACTTTATTGTAAACAACAAAACATTTTTAAACATTTTTTTTAGCTTTTTGACCCTAATAGAACTAAAGAAATTGAAAAAAAAGGCAGTGAAAAAAAATTTGCCCTATATGTCACAGAAAAACCCAGCAAGAATAATTTTGGCAGCTAAAGAATAGAAAGTATGGCAGTAAAACCACCACATGGGTAAAACCCCTAAAAAGTGTATGTTCATTTCTGACTCCTGTCACAGGCCTCTCACTAGCAAAGCCAGAATCCTGCTGCACACTGATGAAGAGCAAACACCCTGAAACAGCTGTCTGTACATTGAGTCTGGCTTTGCTTTCAATTCCCGGTCATTGTTACAAGGCTTGTATAAAGAGTCTAACTTTTACTTGAAGGAATGCTGCCGTCCAATAGGTGGCACTGTGGAAGTATTATACCATCTCCCTTATTTGCATATTACCCAGAAGATCATAAATGGCCTTTTGAGTCTCTTCACTCACTGTCTAGGTGCTCTCCCTGAGAAGAAAAGATAGTGTTTCTGGTCCTTTAGTACTAAAACACCCTGGTCCTTAATGGCTTAACCCTTTCCAATCCAATTCCTAAAAGGCTTTATCTTTTTGCTGTTATACAACTGTGCCATCTGCTGGCTAAAGCCAGTGTGTGCGCGCCAGAGAGGCTCCAACAGTGGAGTGGCTGGCAATAGACGGTAAGAATACCCTGACGGACGTCTTCTTACATTGGTGCTGTACAAGCTTCAATCAGAATGTAGGAAGACGTCAGACAGTGGATTGGAAAGGGTTAAAGAGGAATACACTGAACACAGTTAAAATTGACAATGTATGACTTCAGAGGATTGATAGTTTAACATGCCCATTAGAGATGAGCGAGCACCAAAATGCTCGGGCACTTGTTACTCGAGACGAACTTTTCGCAATGCTCAAGGGTTCGTTTTGAGTAACGAACCCCATTGAAGTCAATGGGCGACCCGAGCATTTTTGTATATCGCCGATGCTCGCTAAGGTTTTCATTTGTGAAAATCTGGGAAATTCAAGAAAGTGATGGGAACGACACAGAAACGGATAGGGCAGGCGAGGGGCTACATGTTGGGCTGCATCTCAAGTTCCCAGGTCCCACTATTAAGCCACAATAGCGGCAAGAGTGCCCCCCCCCCCCAACAATTTTTACTTCTAAAAAACCCTCATTAGCAAGGCATACCTTAGCTAAGCACCACACTACCTCCAACAAAGCACAATCACTGCCTGCATGACACTCCGCTGCCACTTCTCCTGGGTTACATGCTGCCCAACCCCCCCCCGCACGACCCAGTGTCCACAGCGCACACCAAAGTGTCCCTGCGCAGCCTTCAGCTGCCCTCATGCCACATGCTGGCCTCATGCCACACCACCCTCATGTCTATTTATAAGTGTGTCTGCCATGAGGAGGAACCAGAGGCACACACTGCAGAGGGTTGGCCGGGCCAGGCAGCGACCCTCTTTAAAAGGGGCGGGGCGATAGCCCAAAATGCTGTACAGAAGCAATGAGAAATCCAATCCTGTGCCACCTCCATCAGGAGCTGCACACATGGGCATAGCAATGGGGAACCCATGTGCCACACACTATTCATTCTGTCAAGGTGTCTGCATGCCCCAGTCAGACCGGGGTTTTTTATAAATAGTTACAGGCAGGCACAACTCCGCAATGGGAATTCCGTGTGCACCCACAGCATGGGTGGCTCCCTGGAACCCACCGGCTGTACATAAATGTATCCCATTGCAGTGCCCTGGACAGCAGAGCTAACGTCAGATTAAATGCAGCTGGGCTTCGGCCCACACTGCATGCCCCAGTCACACTGGGTTTTTTTATAAGTAGACACAGGCAGGTACAACTCCCTATTGTGAAGTCCCTGTGGACCCACAGCATGGGTGGCTCCCTGGAACCCACTGGCGGTACATAAATAAATCCCATTGCAGTGCCCAGCACAGCTGAGGTAACGTCAGGTTTAATGCAGGTGGGCTTCGGCCCGCACTGCATGCCCCAGTCAGACTGGGGTTCTTTAGAGGTGGACACATGCAGTTACAACTCCGTGTGGACCGACAGCATGGGTGGGTCCCAGGAAGCCACCGGCGGTACATAAATATATCCCATTGCAGTGCCCTGGACAGCAAAGCTAACGTCAGATTACATGCAGGTGGGCTTCGGCCCACACTGCATGCCCCAACCTGACCGGGGTTTTTAATTATATGACACAGGCAGGTACAACTCCCTATTGTGAAGTCCGTGTGGACCCACAGCATGGGTGGCTCCCTGGAACCCACCGGCTGTACATAAATGTATCCCATTGCAGTGCCCTGGACAGCAGAGCTAACGTCAGATTAAATGCAGCTGGGCTTCGGCCCACACTGCATGCCCCAGTCACACTGGGGTTTTTTATAAGTAGACACAGGCAGGTACAACTCCCTATTGTGAAGTCCCTGTGGACCTACAGCATGGGTGGCTCCCTGGAACCCACTGGCGGTACATAAATAAATCCCATTGCAGTGCCCAGCACAGCTGAGGTAACGTCAGGTTTAATACAGGTGGGCTTCGGCCCGCACTGCATGCCCCAGTCAGACTGGGGTTCTTTAGAGGTGGACACATGCAGTTACAACTCCGTGTGGACCGACAGCATGGGTGGGTCCCAGGAAGCCACCGGCGGTACATAAATATATCCCATTGCAGTGCCCTGGACAGCAGAGCTAACGTCAGATTAAATGCAGGTGGGCTTCGGCCCACACTGCATGCCCCAACCTGACCGGGGTTTTTAATTATATGACACAGGCAGGTACAACTCCCTATTGTGAAGTCCGTGTGGACCCACAGCATGGGTGGCTCCCTGGAACCCACCGGCGGTACATAAATATATCCCATTGCAGTGCCCAGCACAGCTGAGGTAACGTCAGGTTTAATGCAGGTGGGCTTCGGCCCACACTGCATGCCCCAGTCAGACTGGGGTTCTTTAGAAGTGGACACATGCAGTTACAACTCCATGTGGACCGACAGCATGGGTGGGTCCCAGGAAGCCACCGGCGGTACATAAATATATCCCATTGCATTGCCCATCACAGCTGAGGTAACGTCCGATTAAATGCAGGTGGTCTTCGGCCCACACTGCATGCCCCAGTCTGACCGGATTTTTTAATACATAGACACTGGCAGGTACAAATCACTAATGTGAAGTCCCTGTGGACCCACAGCATGGGTGGCTCCCTGGAACCCCTCGGCGGTACATAAATGTATCCCATTGCAGTGCCCTGCTCAACAGAGCTAACGTCACATACAATACAGGTGTGCTTCGGCCCACAGTGCATGCCCCAGTCAGACAGGTAATATGTACCTTAACAGTAACCGCGTTGGTGGGAATGTGGTGGCGACTGTGGACCTAGTAGCGCGGTTTTATTTAGTTGGTTTTCGGAATGTGGCCAGGATTAAGTGGGCCGTGGCGGGGGGATGGGGGGGGGGCTCTCTTGTTGTGTCGGTAAAGGTGAAATTCTTGGACTGCCATCAGACGGACCAATGCAAAGGTATTTGCCAAGAATATATTCATTGTTGGAGGAGGAGGGGGATGTTTTTGAGGCACTATGTGTCCTCTCCACGTGTCCGTGGTTATATGTACCTTAACAGTAACCGCGTTGGTGGGAAATGGCCTCGCCACCATCATGTCTTTGGGAAGCCTCCGTTTCCACACCCCAGTGACATAGCATTAGCAGCGGTATAGGTAGAGCCCAGAATTAGTAACATTTCAGCGGTAGCATTAGGGACAGGCCCCAGTAACATATCACTAGCAGCATTATAGGGGGAGCACAGTATTAGTTCCATTTCAGTAGTAGTAGCAGTCCAGACAGGCCCCAGTAACATATCACTAGCAGCAGTATAGGGGGAGCACAGTCTTAGTTCCATTTCAGTAATAGTAGCAGTCAAGACAGGCCCCAGTAACAATTCCGAAGCAGCAGTATAGGGGGAGCACAGTATTAGTTCCATTTCAGTAGTAGTACTGTGTTTCCCCGAAAGTAAGACAGTGTCTTTCTTTCTTTTTATCCCCAAAAGCCCCACTATGTCTTACTTTCGGGGTATGTCTTATATTGGAAAATGGAGCATGAAAAAATCTGGACCATGCTCCATTTTCATGCGGGTCTCCCGCGGGGACGGCTCCCGCGGGCTTCTATTGAAGCCTATGGAAGCCGTCCGGATCCGCGGGACACAAAAATCAGATTGTACTCACACGCTCCGGTTCTTCTCTTCGCCGCGGCGCCATCTTCTCTCAGTCGCGGCCGGATCATTTTGCTTCGGCCCGGCGCATGGGCGGGGCACGTCACCGACGTCATCATGCACATCCGCCGAGCCGAAGAAAGAAGATCCGGCCGCGACGAGAGAAGATGACGCCGCAGCGAAGGAAGTATTCGGAGCGTGTGAGAGGTAAGTTAATTCTGATTTATTCCTATTTTCAGCGCTCATGTCCGCGGGGCAGGAGGGACCCGCTGCAAATTCTCCATGGAGAATCTGCAGCGGATCTGATTTTCCCCGTGGACATGAGGCCAAAGGCGGCGCACAGCTACGGTAGATGAGAGGGAGGCGGCAATACCCCCGTGTTTCCCCGAAAGTAAGACATATGTCTTACTTTCGGGGTACGGCTTACATTGGCCGACCCCCCTGAAACCCCCGATACGTCTTACAATCGGGGGTGTCTTACTATCGGGGAAACACGGTAGCAGTCAAGACAGGCCACAGTAACATTCCCGTTGCAGCAGGCCTACCCCTACCCCTCAGCATGGTGTATTACGAGTAGAGCAGAAACAGAACGCTGTAATTAAATGTGCCGCTTATTGGCCTGTGGTTGGAGGCTGACTTCGCTTACGGAACGCACAGCAGAGCCAGGAAACAATTTTGCACACGCCTGTAGTGAGACGTAGGTGCTTATGACTGAGCTAGTGGAATTCACAGCGCAGAACCAGTCAAGTGGCCAAAGGGCAGTGGTAGGCCTTAAGTATTTTGCTTCATTTTTTAAAAATGTTGAGCTGAAACACCAGACAGATACTGTATGCAGCGTATATTATGTATACTGTATCCCTCTGGCGCTATGACGGCGGTGATGTAATGGGCACAGCAGAGCCAGGAAACAATTTTGCGCACGCCTGTAGTGAGACGTAGGTGCTTATGACTGAGCTAGTGGAATTCACAGCGCAGAACCAGTCAAGTGGCCAAAGGGCAGTGGTACGCCTTAAGTATTTTGCTTCAATTTGTTTAAATGGTGAGCTGAAACACCAGACAGATACTGTATGCAGCGTATATTATGTTTACTGTTTCCCTCTGGCGCTATGACGGCGGTGATGTAACGGAGACAGCAGAGCCAGGAAAGAATTTTGCGCAAGCCTGTTGTAACGCTTAGCTGCATATTAATTAGGACTACTACCCCCAGCAGACACGCAGTACACTGAAGACGGTCACAGGCAGCCCAAATATAGTATGTTTCCCCAATTTTTTTGAAAAAGCCCACTGCCTATATAGACAGTATATCTCTTTCACCTTTCCCTCTTTCCCTGCCTCACCAGTACTGCCCCTATACTCTGTACAATGACTGCAGACTGAGGACGCAATGCTCTGCACGGCCAATATACAAAAAAAAAAAATTGTGCAACACTGCTAAAAGCAGCCTCAACAGTACTGCACACGGTCAGATGTGGCCCTAAGAAGGACCGTTGGGGTTCTTGAAGCCTAAAATAACTCCTAACGCTCTCCCTATAGCAGCTCCGGCACGAGCAGCACTTTCCCTGAACTATGTCAGAACGCATCTGTGGCGAGCCGCGGGAGGGGCCGATTTATATACTCCGGTGACACCTGATCTCCCCAGCCACTCACTGCAGGGGGGTGGTATAGGGCTGGAACATCACAGGAGGAAGTTGTAATGCCTTCCATGTCTTTCTATTGGCCAGAAAAGCACGCAAATGTCTCAGAGATGAAAGTGAAAGTAACTCGAACATCGCGTGGTACTCGTCACGAGTAACGAGCATCTCGAACACCCTAATACTCGAACGAGCATCAAGCTCGGACGAGTACGCTCGCTCATCTCTAATGCCCATACATGCTATTTAACATCAATAGTACACTGTTGACCAAACTCTATAAAATCATCAGGGCTTGGGTGAAACTGTTATTTTGCACGCCCTATAGTTATGTGGAGTCACGGCCATTGCATAAATATTCTATTAGTTTCTCAGGCAATACTAACAGCAAATGTTCCTTTTTTGCAATAAGAGTTCTGTGCGTTACATTCTGTTCCACTGTGAGAAGTCATAATCTCCTATATAGACATTTATGACCTCCTGAATATTCACTCCAAGTTTCACTTGCAGAGAGGGGTTTAATATCTGCATTATTAAGAAGATGTGATGTTTTTCGTTTTCCATTCTTATCCCTCTCATGTCCTTTGCAATCTGCAAGGAACTGACCCTCAACATGATGAACTGAGGACTGCCAGAGGAGCCCTGACTTAATGTGACACAGATGGAATATTAGATCTGGCTCCAGTTCTCAATAGAATGTATTCTGCTAACATAATAATTTACAATATTGGTCCTTGAACTGATGGGGCAACCAATCTAATCTACTTATGTTTAATGTAGTGAAGTAAATTTCATATAGGAACATTTATTTTCAGTGAGTTTTGTTGTAAATATGGAAGGGCTTATCAGGGCATGCCTGGGATGTAGCTGCCTGATTTTGGTCCAAAGTCTAGTTTTGAGTATTATAATATGTAGTGATTAGAGATGAGCGAGTATACTCGCTAAAGGCAATTGCTCCAGCGAGCGTTGCCCTTAGCGAGTACCTGCCCGCTCGAGACGAAAGGTTCGGGTGCCGGCGCGGGGGAGCGGTGAGTAGAGGCAGTCAGCAGGAGGGAGCGGGGGAGGGGGGGGGGGGAGAGGGAGAGAGAGATCTCCCTTCCGTTCCACCCCGCTCTTCCCCGCAGCTCCCTGCCCGCCGCTGGCACCCAAACCTTTTCTCTTGAGCGGGCAGGTACTCGCTAAGGGCAATGCTCGCTCAAGCAATTGCCTTTAGCGAGTATACTCGCTCATCTCTAGTAGTGATATATAGATCATGTTTAACCTTGGAACTTCTATGGTTTTTTCCTCCCATGGACCCCCAATATGAGTCCGTTAGACTCAAAGTTAATTCTGAGCACTGTAGCGCAGGCTTCACAGCAAATGTGGTTTCAAAGGACCTCTTTCTTAACTATTTGTTACTTTAGGTTATTTCACCGATAAGTGATTGAGAATATCACTAACACATATTATAAATTATCCTTGAAACTTCTTATTAATCTCTTTTCTTGACCAAAATATTGAAACTAGTGTTACTAAATAATACTGCTAATTTACTTTAAACATTTTTTTGCCATTTTCTTGTAACCAAAGGGTGTTCACTGCACACATTCTTACAATTATCACATACAGTTTGAATAAGTCCCTTATTGGGATCATGTAAGTGGCACTATCTTTTCTTCGATGTATATGACATAACAGGTGAGCATTTTTCCGCAGTTTGTGCGCCGTAGAAACGAGGGTCACAGAAAGATGGCGGAATGTCGTTTTTTTTTCATTTTACTCCACTTACAATTTTTAAAAAGTTTTTCAGTACATTATATGGTACATTAAATAACACCATTGAAAGATACAACTCGTCCCGCAAAAAACAAGGCCTCATACAACTACGTCGATACGTGGATAAATAAAGGAGTTACGGTTTTTCAAAAGGGGGGAGAAAAACACGAAGATGGAAAAAAAAAAGGGCCGAGTCATTAAGGGGTTAAGTGGGTAAAAGTAGCAGGAGTCACATATCCAGAAGATCTTAATTCCATATTTTGCTGGCTTTAACCTCATGCACTAGAGAAAGCAACAGCAACCCCGTAATGAGACCAAATGCTCATTAGCAGTCAGATGCACAGCTGGAAGGCAGTACTTCGGAAGATTGTGATTTATCTAGTCCCATATTTCACGAAAAGGCGCACATATGTCTTCAGCCCTTCAAACATTTCTTGACGACTTGTCATCAAATCTCAAAAAGTTTATTAGGTCTTCAAATCTTCCCTTACTCATCGCAGCACGGATTGGTGGACCGTATTTCTTGCTCCACAGAATATGGACACTTGAGAAATTGCTTTTGAAGTCACCTGCAGTGATCAGCAGTCTAATCAAAGCCTGAATGTCTACTGAAATCGTCTGGTACACGGCCCAACCTCCAAATAAGGGTCTTACAGGAAATTGATGCAGTTGAAGAATCTTTATTATAGGACCAGCAATAAAATGGTTTTCGAGGTAAAGGGCCTCTTCAGCAGGTAAGCTGGGGGATAGACTACAGGTAGATGAGCAAAGAAAAGGAAGCAAGAGGGCTAATCTATATATATAAAATTGAATGTATGTCTGTATGCGTGCGTGTGTGCGTGCGTGTCTGTCTGTTTGTCCTTTATGCGCTACTACACCATTCATCCGATCGCCATGAAACTTTGGGAAGTTGTTGAGTACACTCCTGGGAAGATTATAGGCATAGTACAACTATCCTACGATAAATGGCGCGCGCGCGTCGTCGAACGCTACGACCCCCCCCCCACGTAGATCGAATAAGTAAGCCACCTGCTATTGTGATGTCATCACTGATGTCATCAACATCGGACGCCCTTGAACATGCCCCAACACGCCCTTGAACATGCCCCAACATGTTCTATAGTCTGTCTGTCTTCGCAGCAACGAATGTATGTATGTCTGTCTTCGCAGCAATGAATGTATGTATGTCTGTCTTCGCAGCAATGCGCGACGGGTACGCTAGTCTATATATATAAAATTGAATGTATGTCTGTCTGTCTGTCTGTTTGTCCTTTATGCGCTACTACACCATTCATCCGATCGCCATGAAACTTTGGGAAGTTGTTGAGTACACTCCTGGAAAGATTATAGGCATAGTACAAATATTCTATGATAAATGGCGCGCGTGCGAGCATCGTCGACAGTTACGACCCCCCCACGTAGATCGTTCGATTTCCATCATTGCCACTAATTCTCTCACTTCCCGATATTGTAGAAACATGAAATTTGGCACGAGCATTGATTATGTCATAAATAGGAAAAGCTAATGGGTCCCAACTCAATTATTCAATTGTAAGCGCCAAAGAATTAGCGTCCAAATTTTACGTACGGAATCTAATTTTCTCGCTTCCCACTGTCATAGAAACTTGAAATTTGGCACAAGCATTGATTATGTCATAAATAGGAAATGCTAATGGGTCCCAACTCGATTATTCAATTCTATGCGCCAAAGAATTAGCGTCCAAAGTTTACGTACGGAATCTAATTTTCTCACATAGAAACTTGAAATTTGGCACGGGCATTGAATATGTCATAAATAGGAAAAGCTAATGGGTCCCAACTCGATTATTCAATTCTAAGCGCAAAACAATTAGCGTCCAAATTTTACGTACGGAATCTAATTCTCTCACTTCCTGATATATATAAATGAATGTATGTCTGTCTGTCTGTCCTTTATGCATTACTACACCATTCATCCAATTGCCATGAGACTTTGGGAAGTTGCTGAGTACACTCCTGGGAAGATTATAGCTATAGTACATCTATCCTACGATAAGTGGCGCGCGTGCGAGCGTCGTCGACAGTTATGCCCCCCAGACAAAGATCGTTTGATTTCCATCTCAAGCACGAAAACAAAAGGCATTACGAGCAACGGGATGAGTGTTCAACCACAAAATAATGCATCCGCCGAATGCTTCGCAAGACAATTGCTGGATAAGGAGAATGCTGAGGTAAAATGAAAGCTGTGCTGTGATTGGTGGCTACTTCTTATACTGCTGAGGTAAAATGAAAGCTGTGCTGCGATTCGTTGTTATATATTATACCACTGAGGTAACATGAAAGCTGCGCTGTGATTGGTTGCTATTTTTTATATTGCTGAGGCAGAATAAAAGCTGTGCTGCGATTCGTTGTTATATATTATACCACTAAGGTAACATGAAAGCTGCGCTGTGATTGGTTGCTATTTTTTATATTGCTGAGGCAGAATAAAAGTTGCGCTGTGATTGGTTGTTATTTCTCTTACTGCTGAGGTAACATGAAAGCTGCGCTGTGATTGGTTGTTATATTTTATACTGCTAAGGTAACATGAAAGCTGCGCTGTGATTGGTTGTTATATATTATACCACTGAGGTAACATGAAAGCTGCGCTGTGATTGGTTGTTTTCTAGATATATAAAAACGAATGAATGTATGTCTGTCTGTCTGTCTGTCTTCGCAGCAACGCGCGACGGGTCAGCTAGTAAGAGATAAGAAATTGTGTCAAAAAGGAGCTTAACATGATTCAGGTCTTGCAGCATAAAATTCAAAGCAATCATGCCGAAAATATACAAACAAAATATAAACAAGAATGTGAGGGGGTTTAAAGAACAGATAATGCAAAATAATAAAAACACGTGAATAAAGACATAATACAAATGTAACCAATGTGCAATGAGATTCATGAAATACTGTTGACCAATGAAGTTCAGTGGTAATCACCAAACTGATAGACATAACACACTGACAGAAAAACATGGTATATATAATAAAAAAATCCACTAAAATTCATCTTCACCCTCTTCCACGTTTTCGCCTATTAAGACAGTAGCACATGGGCTACATCTGGACATTATTGTTAGATTTTACGGTTAACACATTATTTATTTTGGAAACAATATTTTTATTGAATTTTTGACAAGAAAAACAAAGCAATATTTAAGTTTCATTGTATTAGATTTACTTTTGTCTGTTATCAAGCAGTCTCCCATTCATGGCTTATTCACACGGGCGCATCAGCGCCCGTGTTACTGCAGGAAGAAGACGGACGCACTTCAGGACGGACGTCTCTCTGCAGCGCCGGAAGAAAGAACATGTGACTGGCTCCATTGTCGGTCATGTGTTCTTTCTTCGGCGCTGCGGGGAGTCGTCCGTCCTGAATTGTGGCCGCCTTCTTCCTGCAGTAAGGGCTCAGTCACACGGGCGCATCGGCGCCCGTGTGACTAAGCCCTTAGGGTATGTATATATCTTATATGCACACAGTATATTCAAGAGTATATAAAATCTACCATTATTACTCAGTACTAATATTTTATTGCATTTCTATTATTTTTAATGCATTTATCCTTCTGCTATTATCCTGTATTTACCTTTTTTATGAATTCTCTTATTTATTATTCTTAAGGCCTCATTCACACGAGCGTGTGTTTTGCACTTGCATAATGCACAGTTCTATAGCACCAATGGGTTCCTATAGAAACGTTTATGTGCGCAGAATTCGAAGTGCAAAAAAGGGTGCACTTAAAAAAGATAGGACATAGGTGCCCGTTTTGCAGGAGTTTCCATTGACTCCTATCTGAGCAGGAGTTAATGGAAACTCCTGTGCAGGGATAGCTTCCCCGCTACTTATGGCAGGGCGTTTAAAAGGTGCTTCTGGCCAGAAACACTTTTTAAATCTGCCACTGTTAACTCCTTAGTACCCGCAGGGATGAGTGGACTCCCAGAGGGTTCCGTTAATGCCTGCGGGGAGTTCCCTCATCACTGAATAGTGTGATAGCACTGTAACAGTGTTCAGTGATGAGGGGACTGCAGCTGTTACAGCTGTGGCAGAGGACCCTGATGTTATCCCATTACCTTCAATGGGGCCGGCGCTGCTGCCACCCCATTGAAGGCGATGGGATGAAGGCAACCCCCGCACTGATGATACCAAACTCTTACTTTATTAATACTTAACCCCCTGCTTCCTCTGTTCATCCACCCGTAGTCTATTCCTCAGCTTAATGCATTTTATTCCTAGTTCTATAATAAAGACTCTTCAGCTGGAGGCTGGATGAGGTGGCTATTCCCAGTTGACAGCATCTCCTTTCCATCTTCATTTACGCTCTTAGCTTCAGGCACAGACTTTGGTTTTCTTCACCCATTTCTCTTTCCAGTGCTCTACACATTGGACCATGAGCTGATCCTGGTGAAATTGGCTTTATAGTCCCTAAATCAACTTTTTCTCATATGTTGGGGATATGGCACCAGTCATTACAATAAATATTTTTTGTTTCTTCCCAACTCCTGGGAGCAGGGAATACAAGCCCTACTGTAGCCACATGGGTGGTGGTGTATATGTGACTACCAAAAGTGAGTCCTTATTAGAGATGAGCGAGCGTACTCGGTAAGGACAGATACTCGAGCGAGTATCGTCCTTACCGAGTACCTGCCTGCTCACCCGCAAAGATTTGGGGGCCGGCGGGGGGCGGCAAGGGAGAGCGATGGGTAACGGGGGGGGGGGGGGTCTCTCTTTCTCCCCCTGCTCCCTCCTGCTCACTCCCGCAATACAGCGCTCACCCCTGCCAGCACCCAAATCTTTGCGGGCGAGCAGACAGGTACTTGAAAAAGACAATACTCGCTCAAGTATCTGTCCTTAACGAGTACGCTCGCTCATCTCTAGTCCTTATAATGTAATAAGATATCAGAGTTAGAGTAAGGGTAGGGAGCGATTACCCATTCCGTTAAGCCACAAGTCAATCAGACCAGATGCTACCTTTATCCATTATTGTATCTTCGATACCACCAGAGGAGTTTATTGATTCTGAGGTCCATCTTCTATCTATACAGAACATGTATATGTCCGTTCTAACTGTGTTTATACCCCTTTTAGTTATCATTGTATACACAGGATGTATCATTGGTAAGATTTAATATGTTATTTGTGCTGAACCCATAAGAAATAGACTCTAGTAGTGAGTGTTTGGTTCCAACATCACCTACAAATAAGCTTTTCTTCTGCTGGACTTTTGGGGCCTCTTTTTGTGTTAAAGCCTGGGCCCTTGGAGGACCCTATAATACTCCGGTGAGCCAATCCAACTGTGACTAGAGATGCAATCTCAACATATAGAGTTAGGCTATGGGTCGATGAAACCATTGGTACCTTCAGATGCAATCTACTGGTCAACAATCAAGTAGTGAAGAGTAGATTGCAATGTTAGACCATCACTGATGCACGCTGTATATTTATAGTGAATTAGGGAAGTGATATACATTTGATCATTGCCAATAAAAATAGTAGTTCTACAAAGAGTGTCTGTATATATATTACCCCATCGCAGTTATTAATAAAACTTGTTACAAACAACAGCTGAAAATCCTGACTAATTTGTTACCATCTGATTGTTTATGCGCACATTTCTTTGGTACATCTGCAACAGCAGGTGGATAATGCTCGGGAAATAAGTCAACTTCAGCCAGAAGTTGTTTTCTTGTAGGTATAAACACCTGATTTTCTGTTCACTCACTAAATAATACCATATGTGAAGAACAAATTAAGAAAGATGGCATAATTAGGATAAGGAGTGTGTATGTATGTATGTATATATGTATATATAGCGACTGCTACTCTTGCACCCCCTATAGTTACACCCCTGGTGACAGGAATCCAAGTTTTTCTTTCTTCCTGCAGTACCCACACAGGTGTTCTTTCTCATCAGTCCAACATAATGATTACTCTAGAGTCCTCTGCTGGTCATTCTGCTAACTGTACTATCACAATACACACATCTTATATATATTTTGTGGCAATGACTACGTGGGGAATGGATGGGAGGGTCAGCAAAGACACAATTGCTCATTGTTTTTCTTGATTTCAGCAATAGAAAGAAAAACTCAGTGGAATCACAGATACTTAGTGCAGTAAGCAAAATAAACACTCAAGGTTCTGAATAGACAGTAGCTTCTAGCCTACTTCTAACATGCAGCAATTGTCAGCAAGACAGCAGAAGTCCACAATGGTAGATGTGCTCACTCCAGGCTCTGGCATTGAGTGCCTGAACTTGCAGCCTTTTATGTCCCAGGGATGAACTTAGTAGACCCAGAAGGAAGACCTGCGCTGCAGTTTTATCTCACCCAGGCTAAGCATCTGGGTAAAATTTACACTCTCTCCAGTACTCATCCTTGCAAGTGTCTACAATTATATATATAGGTATTATTGTATCTTGACGCCACCGGAAGCTAGGGGGTTTGACAGGGCTTGGATGCAGGAATGCCCCTGTCACAGCCCTAGCTCCTTATAGGCTGGCTTGTCTAAGGTCCTAGCAGCAGCAGGTGTAGAGATTGTTGCCTGCCGTGGACGGTTAGGGATAATTGTCCTATTAGGCTTACATGATTGCTAGTAAATGCTTCCATGTTAGACCTGTAACATAGAAGCATTTACAGGTAGTAATGTAAGTCTAAGAGCAAAGCAATCCTTAAGCCTAACGGTCCATGGCAGGCAACAATCACTACACAGCATGCAGCAATGTGTTTGCAACTAGCAGCCGCCCCGTCCATCTCCCCTGGCCAAGCGGTCAGTCCAGACAGAAGGGACAGGAGCAGCTGCAGCGGGGAAGGGCTGGACTCCACCGTCGTGCTGCTGCTGCGTCACCAAGCACTACATGTCCTGCCACTGTGGAGAGAAGGACAGCGCCGATGAGCAGGACTGTGAAAGGGAAGAGAAGCCACACGGACAGCGCCGATGAGCCTGGGGAGAGAATGACAGCGGCGTTCTACCGCTACAGCAGTGGGGAAGGTGAGAGAAGGAGAGACGGACGTGGAACACTAAACTGCAGCGCTAGGAGCTTGGAAAATTTACAGCAGCATCGGGGAGGAGAGCAGCAGGCGCCCCAGGAGCATATATCCCTATTCAACACCACCTTCACTCGAGCCAACCTATATAGCCGAACCAAATAACCAATCACCGTGAATCAGCTAACCGAAATAACCAATCACCGTGAATGAGTAAATCCAAACAACCAATCAGGTTGTGAATGGTGTGGAGATGGGGTGTAAAAAGCTCTTATTCACAGTGGCCTTCCAGGACCTGCAGGTGTCACCGGCCTGTCATTGCTTTTTCCAGCTGTACTACATGGTGGCGTCAAGGTACAATAATACCATATTTTAAGGAACCCACACCTCTGTGTGGGTCTCGCAGAAGCCCACACAGAAATGTTAGTAGTGACGGGCCGGCTCCGCTCTGTGAACGTGCCAGTTGGGCGGCAGCCGGCACATAGCAGAGGAGACGAGATGAGCGGGTACGCTGCAGGTCTCTGAATTCTCACAACGGAATCTGACCCGGCCGTCCGCTGACGGCTAGATATAGGGTTATTTAGAAAGAAGAGGCAGATTTGGGGGGTTTATTACAAACAAACTACAAAAGACAGGTACACAATCCACGTCACTCAGAGGAGGAAGGTACCAAGTTTTTTATTACATGCTAGTAAGTTCCATTTTCTGTAACATGACAGTGCTGGGTGTCTCATTTACAATTTTATGGTCCCTGAGGTGTGTGGGGTGATACAAATTCGTTTTCCGTTTTCTTTCATTCCATTCTCTGTGCCACTCAAAAATTTGTGGAACTCATATTGCACATGAACAATGGATTCTTACTTAGAAAACTCAAAACATTTTCTCCTGTGATGTCACCATTTTCCTATAAGCAAGAAACAGTACTGCTGTGTGGCAGAAAATAGAACTTACTGGTAAAACTTTGAACCTTCCTCTTTTCAGTGATGTGTGGCTTGTGTACCTGTCTTTTGTAATTTATTTATAATTACATCCCTAAATCTATATATACACTGAATGATCACTGCATTAACAACACCTACTAAATATTGGGTTGGTTAACTTTTTTGGGCAATCACAGCTTTTAGACATGAAGGAATAGATTCTACAAGGTGGCAAACATCTTCCATACCGAACTCGACCCATGTCTACTGCAGCAGCTCCGTCAGTTGGTGCACATTTCGTGGGAAAGTAGAAGCGGATTTCACAGTTCTTCCGAGCACATTCCAAAGATGTTCAATGGGTTTAGAATCCAATGAGTTTGGAGGCCAAGGGAGTGCGGAAAATGTATTGTTTAGTTCCTCCAATCACTCCATAGTGATCCAAACTCTGTTGAAGAATGGCACTGTGGCCAGTGAAGATGAACTGAAGATATGGGTGTAGATGGTCAGCTAATAAATCCCTGTAGTGTTGACCATTCAAGGATTGTAGTATGATAACCAGTAGTCCTAGGCCATGCCAGGAAAATGACCAATGGTGCATCCATGAGATGGCTTCACGATGTTTATGCCATATGCAAACTCAGCTATCTGTATGGTTCAGCAGAAAATGGGAGCTGTCACTCCAGACAACCTTTTGCCATGTTTTTGCCATGTTTCCAAATGACGTCCTTCCTGGGCCCATGCGAGTTATTCAGAGGACCCTTGTCAGTCTTTGGCTACTGAACCCCAGTCAACACAAGGTACACAACATGGTTATTTTGTCTAACCTCCCTGCTGTTCTACAGCTAGGTCAGTTGTTCCACTGTGGCATGTCATCGTTGGGATGCCAGATGTTGCATCTGATGCTTTCCTCTAGGATCAACCACAGATAGCCTGCCACTGTGTGATCTTCTGTTGGATGTCTGTCCATGGTCCAACCAGTCTTGGTACACTCTTGATACTGTGGTTCAGGAACAGCCAACAAGTGTAACTGTTTCAGGAATCCTAACACCACATCCCAGCTCCAACAATCTGCCCGTGGTCAAGGTCACTCAAATCACCACATTTACCCATGGCTGTCAAATGTTGCCTTCTGCTGCAGAGAGGAAAGGTTAGTGCATTATCTAAGAAGAGATTGTGACGCTGCCATCATGTGGTACCACGTTACTGATCACAATATCAAGAACGCTATCTTTTCTCCTTAGGTAGAGCACCTAGAAGGTGAGTGAGTGAGGAGACTTATAAGGCCATTCATGCTCCTCTGGGTAATATGCAAATAACAGAGATGGAACAATATCTCTGCAGCACCACCTATTGGAAGGCAGCATTCCTGCAAGTCAATGTTAGACTCTTTATACAAGCCTTGTAACAATGACAGGGAATTGAAAACCAAGCCAGAATCCATACACAGGCAGCTGTTTCGGGGTGTTTGCCCCTCATGTGTGACATCAGTTGATCACAAGATGTCACACGCCAGCTGTTCCAAATGCAGTGATCGCTCAGTGTATATTCTGATTTAGGATTCGGTCAAATAAAGGGTCCGTGCAATAATATCTTTTGCATTTTAATTACCGTAAAAGACAACATATTCGATATAAAGTTTATTCCTGAGCATCTTTAGTGGCAACTGTGTTATGATAGAAATGCAGATGCTCTCTTCTGAAAATACTCGGATCAAGTGATTAATTATATTCTTTCTTTTGAGCAGGTTCCATGCGAACGCAGAAGGCAATACACCCGGTATGTCTCTTCCAGGAAAATCTGTTCCAAGTAAAATAGTAAGAAGACTGTTACAGCATAGAAAACAATGCAGATGCATTCAATAAATTCAGAATATTCTAGCAAACACACATCTACAACAGAACATATGGTGGCAGGAAAAAGTAAGTGAACCTTTTGGAATAACCTGGATTTCTGCATTTATTAGTAATACATAATTATTCGACTATGTTGTAAGTCACAATTACAGACAAACACAACCTGAACTAATAAGGCACCAGCAGGTGTACTGTTCATGTCTTTTACTGAGCGCATTCAGTAATCATTCAGGTAGAAAGTAAATAAACCCTCCTTTAGCAGCAATCACCTCCACTAAATAAAATTTGCACAATTTTGTGGAGGAATTTTGGATCCTTCCTCCTCGCAATTGTGCTTCAGTTCATCAATATTTCTGGAATGCCTTGTGTATGCAGCCCTTTTCAGATAATAATAATAATATAATAATAATCTTTATTTGTATAGCGCCAACATATTCCGCAGCGCTTACATAGACAGGGGAAATACAGAAAGACAAAAGTACAAAAAATTACAGAACCACTGTTACAATCGTAATCAGCTGATGGAAACAATAGGGGTGAGGGTCCTGCTCCAACGAGCTTACATACTACAAGTAATGGGGTGATACAGAAGGTAAAATGGCTGGAGGTGTGCACAGTATCGCGTGCTGGAGAGTGAGGGATGCTATAGACAGACAACAGTCAGACATTTAGCTATGCGACGGCAGGATCAATATGACTACAGGAGCGGTTTATGATGGCTAGCAGGGATTGCAGTCAGATCATGCCACAACATCTCCATAGGTTTATGGTCAGGACTAGAGATGAACGAGTATACTCGCTAAGGCACATTACTCGAGCGAGTAGTGTCTTAGCCGAGTATCTCCCCGCTCATCTCTAACGATTCGGGGACCGGCGCAAGTGACAGGTGAGTTGTGGCGAGGAGCGGGGGGAAGAGAGGGAGAGAGAGATCTCTCCTCCGTTCCTCCCCGCTCTCCCTCGCTACTCCCTGCCCCCCGCCGGACCCCGAATCTTTAGAGACAAGTGGGGAGATACTTGGCTAAGGCACTACTCGCTCGAGTAATGTGCCTTAGCGAGTATACTCGCTCATCTCTAGTCAGGACTATGAGTTCCCCATTCCAAAACACAAATCATCTTTTACAACCATTCTTTCATTGATTTACTTGTATACTTTGTCTCATTCTTTTGTTGCATCACCCAATATGTGTGTTTAATCAATGTGCCCAATAAAAGGCATGGACGCTACAACTGTTTGATATCTAAGTCAGTTATTGACAAACACAATCTAACTAATAATACACAGACAGAACACATTCATTAGTAATAAATGAAGAAATTTGGGCCATTCCAAAGGCTTCACTTACTTTTTCTTGCAACTGTCTAATAACATGTTAATTCCTCAGATACATCACTTAGGGGTATTCAAGCCTAAACTATTTACCAATCATCAACTGGATAGGTAGTAAATGTTATCTTAGTGGGGGTCTAACCCTAACAAGCACTAGAATGAGGGTCGCAGGTCCCCTGGCCCCTTCAGTCACATGATTGCAGCTATAGTAGGAGGAGCTTGAGGGTATTATTGTATCTTGACACAACCAGGAAGCTCTGGTGGAGGAGGGATTGACAGGGGGTGATGCCCCCTGTAGGTGATTGGCTGCAGAGCGGGTTGGGCAGCAGGTCCTGGAAGTCCACTAAGGATTTATTCCGAACGCATACACCACTTGCCATAGCAGCCTCAGCTGCAATGGGCTTCCCCGCCGAAGCCCCAGAAGGTGGAACCCGCCTAAGTGATTATGCGCAGGGTGGGCTTGGCGGTAGGGAGGGCAAAGCGCAGTGAAGCGGCAGGCAACAAACATCCCACCCCCACCCCACCTTTGGGAGCTGTGAGGGGTGGAGCGGTGTTCACAGACCACAGAGGCGGCGGCCGGCACCGACCCGACAGCCAGCTGCCGGGATGCAGCACAGAGGCAGTGGCCGGGACAGAGGCTTCATGCACAACAGGGGACGGCTGCTCAGGTCGCGCTGATGGCTGCAGCATGTCGATTGCCTTTTGCCTGCCCTGCAGGTTTAGGGTGAGGGTTACTTTCCATGTTAGCCTTACATTATTAGATGTGAATGCTGCCATGTTATAGTGGTAACAGGCCAGCATTTACAGCTACTCATGTAAGCCTAACATGGAAACTGACCCTCATCCTAAACTTGCAGGGCAGGCAAAAAGCAATCCGCACGCTGTTAGGACCTTCCAACATTGACCCAATCAGGAGCTAGGGGTGTGACAGGGGCGTTCCTACATGCGAGCCCTGTCAAACCCTTAGCTTCCGGTGGTGTCAAGATACAATAATACCGAGCTTGAGTGGGTAGTGATCTTGCATGCAGCCTGTTGCTCCAATTAAAGTCTATGTAAGTGACAGTTCTGCTCGACTGTTTCCGTCATTGTATACATTTTCAGAAGGTTACATCTTAACTTACTTAGACTCTTTCGGTATGAGCAGACTGTCTCCAGTAACCAGCGTCAGATCTTTGTCATCAACGGTTATCACAGAGCGCCCTTCCTATAATATAAGACCATGAAACAAGTATTACAGTTTATTACAATATAAAATACGCAGCATTGTGTTATTAGCCCTATTCCAAGTCATTGTGCCTCCATACTGTTCTTATGTAGTACCACTATTCTGCTATACAGTATAACAGACCTATGTGTCCTCCATGGGAAGGAAATCAGGAATGACTTCGAAAAGGTTTAAATCATCCTTTTTGCTATCACCCATCTGGGGGTTTCTTAAGACTGGCATTTCATACATGATTCAGTATGCCATCTATGTTTGTGCAGAGACAACCCCTTTATGGATATGGAAAAAAAACTAGAGAAAAAAATTTGATTTTTCATTTGGCTATAGAGACTAGATTTTGGCTATAAAGACCAGGTTTTGGCTATAGAGATGGAGGTTTTTCCTCAAACTAATAACAGAACTTCATAATTACATGTCATAAAAATAATTTACTGCAAACCCATCTGATGTATCATTTTATAATACATATATTCTTGCACACACCAGTTGCCAAATCCAAGTGTCCGCATACAATGTGTTCTCTGACATTTCTCCTGCTCCATAGACTGCAACCTGCAATGAAAAGAAAGCAGGTATTTTACATGCAGGGCCTAATCCAGGTTTATGCGGGCCCTTGGGTGACAGAGTCTCAATAAGGCACATGCGGCTATAAATCTGCAGCAGCACATACAATGATCATATAACAGTAGATACCAGCTCTACACAGGTATTTTGCAGAACATATATGTGTTTACAGTACAATTATATCCAGAGATCACAGGTGATGTCCTCTGACTTTTCTTCTGTATCTGTCCCAGACCACCATGATGACTTCTCCCGGCCACAGCTCCTTGCTTTTCCTTCACCCTCCTTATTTACACCTTCACACTAACTCCCCTTCTATAATACCCAAGATAGTATTAATGCCACTTGTGTTACCCCACACAGTAGTGCTATCTCCATTCCCAAAAATTATAGTGACCCTTAAACACTTAGCAAAAATGCATTCTTTTGATCTTCCCTCAGTAATAATACCCCGTTTTGTCTCCATTTAAAAATAATGTCCCGCTTGTGTTTTTTTCAGATCTGCCTGGGTGCTGACGCAGGGCCTGTTTATATGCAAGACTAATGTGCCAGGAGGGGTCGCTAACGAGTTATCATGGATACGACGCCGAGTCTGGTCAAAGCAGTAAAAAAAATACAATTTAATTGGAGAACAGTCAGGGGCGATTTACATGTGCGAGTTCTGTCTGATAGCGATATGGAAAGTAGTGCGTTGGTGTTGATGTATTTATTCACATGAGCGATAATTTCTCTGGCAGAATTGCTGCGTGATTGAGAAATTGCTGCATGTCCTACTTTGGGGCGATTCCTCACAAAGAATCATTACCAAAGGGATCTATAAACAACCTTGCATGCGCATGCAAGTGCCATACGGTTTTCACCATTGAAACTATTGGAAGCACGTGCAACTTTTTCACACGTGTGAAAATCGCAAGTACCTACATACGATGTAATGCGTTTCTTATGCAAATACCTAGAATTGCAAGTTTTAAAATGCGATATCGGTTCGAGAAACTCAGATCAATATTGCACTGTGTGAATGCACCCTAAATGAGAAATTACGACAAGGTTGTAGCTTGAAAGGGTTAACACGTTTCACACAAAAGAACTAATGGTGATGTTGAATATTTCAAGCTCTCATAATTAACCATTATAATTCACTAAACGGTTGTTCACAAATAACCTAGCACACATAATATAAGGAACAAACTCCTAAATAATGCTGGAACCCCTGTCCAAGTGGATCTTTATCATGGTCAATGGGTAAGATAAGCAAGTCCACACAACACTTAGGATATGGCATTGTATGGTAGAGCTCTGTACAGTAAACAGGGATACAGACCGATACCCATTCCCTGTGACTGCCAGGGAAACAGCAAATGTAGCAGTAGATGCTGCCAAGAAATTACTGTATCTCTCTGAAAGAAGTCCGGTGGGGCAGCTGCAGCCACTTAAGTCTTTGCTGTGTGCACATTTACTTGAATAGTCTGGTCTCTGCCCCGTTCCTGATAGGAGATGCTAACAGTCCACTGGTGCCGAGACTTGTCTACTGAAGCTGCTCTGGTGTTGTAGTGTTCCTCTCTCCCTGACTCTGCTACCCTTTGTCCACCCTGTTTCACCCAGTAATTGCCTGAGGTCACTGGTGTCATAGGAAATGCAGGGATGCGGTTGCACCTGGGCCCTGGAGCCTTAGGGGGCCCATAAGGCCTCTCCTCTCCATATAGGGAGCCCAGTACTATGAATAAAGCATTATACTTGGGGGCCCTATAACAGGTTTTGCATTGGGGCCCAGGAGCTTCAAGTTACGCCTCTGACTGAGGTCAACAACAAATGGAGGATCCGTTCTCTTTGAACTGTACCCCAGCTCTCAAAACTGCTCTATGACCAGGGCTAGAAGCTCCACCGACTTCCTGTCTGTGTGTCTATAGAGTTAACATCACCCATAGAACATGATGAAAGCCAGTTCCTTTTGTTGAGCTGCATTCACACCTGCGTTGGGGCTCAGTTTAGGGTTTCCGTCTCTCTGCTCCATCTTTTGGAGGAGAGAAACTGAAATAAAATAGAAAAAAACAGATCAGTCTGTTTCTCCCTATTTATTTCAATGGTGTTTAAAAAAATGGAAAGCAAACAGAAAGGCCTCAGTTTGCTTCCATTCCGGCAGGTTTCAGGTTTTTTTTAACAAAAAACCCGCTGCATACACTTGCTATCTTACCATGTAAAAAATAGAAGCCTAACAGAATGGAAGCGAACTGAAGACTTTCCGTTTTTCTTTAAATCAAATTTAAATCAAAGAGAAAAAAAATTGATTAGCGTTTTTTTCTGTTTCTCCAAAAATGCAGAGAGATGGAAACCCTTAACTGGGCCTTGCCTGGCTTATAAACAACCCTCAATCTAGGTAAAAAGTTTTAAAGGGGTTGTCTGGGTCTGAATTATTGATAACAGAGGCGTAACTTGAAGCTCCCAGGCCCCGATGCAAAACTTGTAACAGGGCCCCCAACTATAATGCTTTACTCATAGTACTGGGCTCCCTATATGGAGAAGAGAGGCTTTATGGGCCCCCTAAGGCTCCTGGGCCCGGGAGCAACCGCATCCCCTGCATCCTCTATAGTTACGCCCCTGATTGATAACCTTATCCTCAGGATAACACAATAATAGTTCAGCCCAGATAACTCCTTTAATTAACTTACTGTCAAAATTCTCCACTCTCCACCCTGCGGCCAGATCTCCACACTGCAGTGCCAAGCAATCTCAATCTTCATTGAAATGGATGGAATGGTGGCATGCATACATCCACCTTACGGACCCGTATTCCGGGGATCATTGGGGGTCCCAACTATCTTACTTTTACTGATCTTAAGGCTAGCCACTATCCTATGGATTGGGGATAATTTTATGCCTTTGGCACAACCCCTTTAAATGAGTTGACTTTTTTCATGCATGATACAATACCTTAGTCTCATAACGATCTTCAACCAAGTTTACATGTTCTTTCCTCTCTATGTCCGTACGGTGAGTATCTAGCCAACTCTGGAAGGAAAACGGTTCCATAACTTTGTCAGTATTTAGCTGGAATGGAAGTTTTCCTGGTATCTGATCTTCAATGAAACAAAACAATGAGAAGTTAGTACTAGGAAGGTGACATCTAAATTAGTTTTCACTCCAGTATTACCTTTGCTTTACAAACTATGAAAGTTTTTCTGCTTAAACCGATTATGTAATGGCCCTTCCAGATGTCGTCCAGTCTAGGCAGATGCAGTAGATTTTATTTGACTTCTTTCCAAAATCAAGAGAGAATGTACATCCCCCCCAAAAATGTATGGCTATGACATGGAAGACATATAAGACTATAAACACTAAGGGCGGCTTCACACGAGCGTGTTTTTGTGCGTACGCACGCACAAAAACTCACTTCTCTTAGAACCAATGCATTCCCTATGGTGTGTGCACATGTACGTGTTTTACAGGTGCGTGCCTGTAAAGATAGGACATGCGTGCACCATGGTCTGCCGGCACCCCTAAATATAAGCCCTTTCCTGAAAAACAACAAAAAATGGTGATAGAAATAAAAATAAAAAAATCTATACTCACCTTTCTTCAGCTTCCGGGGCTCAGCCGCGTCCAGCCAGCTCTTCTCCTGCACTGCTGTGAGGAGTATTCAGCAGATGGGGATTTAAAATCCCCGCCTGCTGAATGGGCTGCCTCTGAGGAATTCATGAATTCATGAATGGGTGAGTGAATACTGCCTCTGATTGGCTGAGTGCTGGGACCAATCAGAGGCAGCTCTCAGCTGTCATTCAATAGCTGAGAGCTGCCTCTGATTAGTCACAGTGCTCAGCCAATCAGAGGCAGCCCATTCAGCAGGCGGGGATTTTAAATACTCCTCATAGCAGTGCAGGAGAAGAGCCGGCAGAAATGTCAGACAGTGGATTGGAAAGAGTTAATTCTTACTTTTTATATGTACTGCTGCAGTATGTGTGAGCTCAATGTATATGCGTCTGGAAGGTAATAGATTGGAATAACTTTATGGTAATCATCGCTCAGCAAAGGTAAAACTAATAATGCAGCTTCCAATCACCAGCATTTTTCATTTTCTGCTCTGCTAATGTTGCACTGATTAAGTGACCTAATATAATCTTACATCCTAATATGTAAGCCAAGCACACTCCGTGGCCATGCATTACATTTAAGACACATCTTACTGCCTGTTCCTGGCTGATTTTTACACTGAACGCACATTTGTCAGTTCTGTCCACAGTATTACAGTATCAGGGCTTAGTCAGACGGGCGTTTTTTGCCGCGATTTGCGCATGCACATGCGTCCGGCGATTTTTTAAAACCATTGCTTCGCAATGGTATCGGACACATGAGCGCTTTTTATGCGCTCGTCCGAAAAATTATAGAACAAAAAATCGCAGATCGCACCTATCTGCGATCTGCAATTCCTGTTCGCTTCTGTATATGCGCTCAATGGGGCTGGCGGCAGCAGCGCCGACCCCATTGAGAACATATAGAAGACAAATCATTCTTCTCTGCCACAGCTGTAACAGCTGTGGCAGAGAAGAACGATGTTTGCCCATTGAATTCAATGGAGCGGCAATACAGCCGCTCCATTGAAAGCAATGGGCTGCCGGCGTGCGCGGGGTTAATTGTCGGGAAGGGGTTAAATATATAAACCCTTCCCTGCAATTCATGCTAAAATGTGTTAAAATACAAAAAAATTGTATACTCACCTTTCCGCTGCAGCCGGAGTCCAGCCGCGGCCGCTGTCAGTTCTCCTGAACTGCTTCTCGGCACTATTCAGCCGGCGGGGCTTTAAAATCCCCGCCTGCTGAATGATCTGCTCTGATTGGTCACAGCCTGACCAATCAGAGGCCGGTTTCACTCACACACCCATTCATGAATTCATGAATGGGTGAGTGACTGCTGCCTCTCAGCGCTGAGCCAATCAGGGGCAGGTCTGACTCACATCCATTCATGAATTCATGAATGGGTGTGAGTGAGGCATGCCTCTGATTGGCTCAGCGCTGAGCCAATCAGGGGGCAGGTCTGACTCACACCCCCTTCACACCCACTGCAGGACGGCTGCCCGGAGCTCCGGCTGCAGGCAGAAGGTGAGTATACAATTTTTTTTTTATTTTAACACATTTTAGGATGAATTGCAGGTAAGGGCTTATATATTTAAGCCCTTACCGACAATTCATCCCGGGCTCGCCCGCAGCGCATTGCTTTCAATGGAGACGGCTGTATTGCCGTCTCCATTGAATGCAATGCGCTGGACAGCTCCGGCCCGTTTCTAATGAAACGCGGCTAGGAGCAGATTTTCGGGCGATTTGCGGGCGACTTGCGCGCACCGGTCACGCAATTTGCGGATGTGCATCCGTCATGCGATCCGCAAATCGCGGCAAAAAACGCCCGTCTGACTAAGGCCTCACTTTGCTATCCCAAATCACGGGTCATCTATTCTTCTCTCTCCCTCTGCAGAGGGATGTCTTGAAATAACCTCTTTTAATTCACATTTGCATAAACCACACCCCTTTTGATGTCCGTTTTGTGAGACAGTCTCACAATAAGCAGGACTGTTGGGAAGCATAGCATTCTTAAAGTCAAGTCATTAATCCCTTGTACTTATGTACATCATGGGATCCCATCGGTACAGCTACTCAACAGCAGGAGTCCAGCGGTTATTGCCCGCCAGGCTTCTGCTATAACCATCAGGTTAAGAGAAACTTTTCATACTGGCCCATAAATAAGCCTATAGGCTTTTTCTTGCACCACACTTTGAGTCATTTCCATGACCTTAGGTGGATGATTTAGGTGTCATTAGATTAGTGACAGCCTCACCACTGCCGTAAAATCATAAAATGTGACTTTGGTACATCGAGTGACCTGTGAGGCAGCTCAAAGTTCCAATGTTAAGTCTATGGGCACACGCCGCTAGGGAGAGTGAACCGTTGCTAAGCTGTGCAAGTGGTACAGAGGACGAGCGGTGAGTGGTGCAGAGAATGAGTGGTGAGTGGTGCAGAGAATGAGTGGTGAGTGGTGCAGAGAATGAGTGGTGAGTGGTGCAGAGGGTGAGCGGTGAGTGGTGCAGAGAATGAGTGGTGAGTGGTGCAGAGGGCGAGCTTTGAGTGGTGCAGAGAATGAGTGGTGCAGAGAATGAGTGGTGAGCGGTGTAGAGGGCGAGCGGTGAGCAAGGAAGAGAGTGAGCGATGAGCGGTACAGAGAATGAGTGGTACAGAAGACGAGTGGTGAGTGATATAGAGAATGACCATTGAGCGGTGCAAAGGGCGAGTGGTGAGCGGTGCAGGGGGAGAGCGGTGAGCGGTGCAGAGGGAGAATGCTGAGCAGTGCAAAGGGAGAGCAGTGAGCGGTGCAGAGAATGAGCAGTACAGAGGATGAGCGGTGAGTGATACAGAGAATGAGTGGTGCAGAGGACAAGCAGTGAGCATTTTGGGGATGAGTGGTAAGCGGTGCAGAGGACGAGCAGTGAGCAGTGTAGAGGACGAGCGGTAAGCGGTGCTAAGGATGAGCAGTGCAGCGCACAAGCATTGCTGACGAGAGGACAGAGAGAGACAAACTACCTATAGATAAGTGTATTGGCAGCTCTGCTAGTGAGAGTGAAACCTTGGTAAGCAAGAACAGGGGTGGGGGAGAGAGAGGGGAGAGCTCTACTACACTACACACTCTTCTACATGCAGCTAGACACACTCCGATCTGCTACGTGCAGCTACGCTCTGCTACATGCAACAAGACACACACCGCTCTGCTGTGCGCAGCTAGACACTCTCTGCTCTGCTACGCGCAGCTAGACACACTCCGCTCTGATATGAGTAGATATACACTCATCTCTTCTACGTGCAGGCATATACACCTGGCTCTTGTACACGCAGGTGAATACCCTCAGCTCTGCTACGTGTAGCTATATGCACTGAGCTCTGCTACGTGCAGCTACATGCACTGAGCTCTGCTACATGCAGGTAAATGCACTCAGCTCTGCTACATGCAGCTATATACACTCAGTTCTGTTACACGTAGGTATACACACTCAGCTCTGCTACATACAGGTATAGGCTTAGTCCTGCTACATTCTCTGTGACTGTATTCTCTCTCTTTAGTAGATCCAATCTGTAGAGTATACCAGAGATACAAGATATTACCGCAGGATATATTGAATATACTGGAGGTTCCACAGTAACATATATTATACTAAGTGGTGTAATATACCGACATGTAATATACACTAATTGACTGTTGCCATGTCCCCAAAATGTGGAAGACCAAGCCGTGGACGGCGAACAGTTCAAGCTGAATCCTCAGCTCGATAGTTCTTAACCCTTTGCAATCCAATTTTGGATTCAGGGTTTCCTAGGGGGCTTTCTCTTTCTGCCATTACACAATGGCGCCATCTGCTGGCTAGAGCCATTACTGCAGTATTAGACATGCTGGAAAGGCCCCCGACAACAGAGCAGCCAGTAATATACAGTAAGTAATACCCTGCTGGACGTCTTCTAATATCGGAGCTGTACAGCCTTCAATAAGGCCTTCAATCTGTCATACACCATTATTACCTGGATCAGGTTTTCCCGTTTTATATTGTTTTGAGTTGTGAAATCTAAAATGGAAAACATTAAAAAAGATATATTATTAGTATTTTATGTAGTAATTACATTGTTTATAGTTATATTGATAGAAGAAACTGACTGCATTGTGAATAACAGATTTGTCTTGTGAACGGATAGAGAGCTTCTTAAAAAGAAAGTTGTAGAATTAGCGACACCTGCAGGTAAAAGGGGGGTACTACATTCAAAAAAACTTTCATAAGTTCAGTACAAGTGCAATTTGTAATTAAAAAGTGATATAACAGAGTTAAAAGTATAGAACTGATCAAAGAGGGGTTATACAGTTACGGTTGGTAGATTAAACTGTCTGTGTGGTTTGTATAAATATAAGAATTAATGATTTATCGATTGTCTCAAAAATTACATCTGTCAGGCTAATCAAGATTGGTGGAATCATAGTGGCCCTTGATCTTGCCCAGCATATGTGTTTTGGGGGGTTGGCACCCTTATCGAACCCTTCGTTCAGTGAGAACTATAATTTCTAATGCATTTCATTTTTTTTTAATCAAATCTCGTTTTTTTAGAGACCAACAAAGATTTACATAACAGAAAAGCTATCTTTTCTCCTTAGGGAGAGCACCTCGACAGTGAGTGAGGAGACTCAAAAGGCCATTCATGCTCCTCTGGGTAATATGCAAATAAGGGAGATGGAATAACACCTCCACAGTGCCATCTATTGGAAGGCAGCATTCCTTCAATCCAAAATTAGACTCTTTGGCTTTGCTTTGAATTCGCAGTCATCGTTACAAAGCTTGTATAAAGAGTCTAACTTTGGCTTGAAGGAATGCTGCCTTCCAATAGGTGGCGCTGTGGAGGTGTTATTCCATCTCCCTTATTAACAGAAAAGTGTGTTACATAACATAACAAAAAACATCCGTCACAGATGTTTGCAGGGAAAAAAAAAAATTAAGAAGAATAATGATCATAGCTGATTTTACATCTTATTTGCTATACTCTGTGCCATGTGTGGCTTCCCCTTTGCAAACCTCAGACCCCGAAGGAATTGCATGCTTCCACGTCATCAAGGTGACCATGATTTAAGAAAAGCATCACGAGACCACGTTTCCCAGCTGGACAGTTCTTCTAGGCGACAAATCTGAGACACTCTGATGTTGTGAGTGTATCTTTATTTAACCATTTCATGGGTATCAGTAGCTTTGAGGCACTAATGAGGAGCGCATGCAGGTGCTTCTTGCCCAACTCAGACACGTTCACAAGGACTATCTCGGGGGTGAGAGTCAAATTCGTCTTTAATATCTCATTTGTGTTACATATATCATTCACCTTGAATTCAATCTGAGCCCAGAATTCCTTAATAGTGGGGCAACTCGTGTGGTGCAGAGTGTTAGGGCAGCAGAAATGCAGCCCTAAGCTCTCACTCACGACCTGAAGGTTGCAAGTTCAATCCCTCCATGATTCAGGTAGCCGTCTCAAGGTTGACTCGGCCTTCCATCCTTCCGAGGTCGGAAGTACCCAGCTTGGTGGGGGGTAATAAATAAAAATGACCTGAAAGCGCTGCGGAATAAGTTGGTGCTATACAAATACCAAGATTTATTTTATTTATTTATATATAGAGCATTGTTCCTTTTCCTTGTCCACACGGCCAATAATTATCTGAGATGTCCTGGTGCATTTTTTGCTATTGTGTGGGGTGTTCTCAACCAACTAGTGATTATTTTGTATGTGTTTTCTTGAAAGGTCACACATCTTGAGAAACTGTGTGATCTGGTCCAGATTTGGTTTGTTTCGGATGTGGAGAGTTCCCTATCAAGCTCTCTTTTCCCATATAACATGGTTTCTTAGGAGCCCATTCTGATAACAATTTGGCATAAAAGATCGAAACTATTTTTTGGAGTCGCGATTTTGAAAAAAGAACAGTCTCATACCATGTCAGGTGGCTGGAAACCTTGTAAGCTTTCAGAAATGAGAGACTGTTCGATTTAAAATGTAACACCGAAAGCTTAATAGATGGTAAGTATTCTTGTAGAGACTGGAAAGGAGGTATAGTTTCTCTCTGAGGACATCACCTATATGGATACCTCCAAGCACGTGCCAAGTTCTTCATAATCTCTTCTGCTAATTGCTTATATGGTTAACCTATATGTGGCCATATCAGTTCTGTATGAAGATGCAGCTGAATTGCTTGGCGGTGTAAGGCCACATCCATCTCTGTGAGCATAATATTCATATCTACAACGGAGCAAGGCTTTGGCAGTTTGGTAGTTTAATACGTTTTTTAATTCATTTCTTGGGTCTGCTAGTTGGATTTGTGCCTCTGCAGCTAGTGATTTCTTATGTTTTCTCTAAAGAAGCTATTTTCGAGAGAATACCTGAGATTTGGGCCATACGGGGTTCTTTCTTATGTGCTCCCAGAGAGATGAATTCCCCTCACATATATGCTTTATGGGCCCTCCAAATCGCTGTGCTACTTACTGATGGATCTTGGTTATTTTTTATTTAAAGGTTTATCTTCTTGCTTAATTTGTCAAAGGTATCTTGGATATCTATAAGAGTCTTGTTTAATTTCCATGTCCATTCATTCTCTAACAGTTCAGGTAAAGACTTCTTGAGGTACACCGATGCGTGATCTGAGATATTTCCTATGGAAGAGTCGACCACATTCTGAATATTATTATCACTTACAAAAATGTAGTCGATTCTCTGGTAGGTTTTGGCACACCTAAGAAAAAGGGGTAAAATCTAGATTGTTCGCATGCAGTGTACGCCAGATTCCACTAAGTCGAGATCTGTCAGGACTTGGTGTAAACTTTTCAAGGCCCTGAATGGCGTGTCATGCCTAGTAGTTCTGGAGGAATCCATTAAAGGGTTAAGGACAGTGTTCATGTCTCCTCCTTCAAATAGGGTTCCTTCTCTATATGCTGCAACTTTCCCCCAGTATATATTTCAGCCATAGGATGGTACCTTTGTTGAGCACACTTAAATTACAAAGTTGTCCTTTCAAAAGTATATATCGACCGTCCTGGTCAATTACAGAATTCTTACATACAAAGGGAGTATTTCTCTTGAAGCCGATGCTTATGCCCAAAGATGACAAGCCCTCATATGTAGCATGGAACCCCCTGTTGTACCTAACGTGGCTCAGGTTTAGGACATGATTTTTTTTTTACGTGTATTGTCTGAAAACAATCTGCAAAATATTAGAAAAACAAAAATAATGAAGGGAAGTGAAGGGTGGATGGGGGGGAGTACAGGGGAGGACAGAAGGGGAAAGAGCAATGAATGTGAGACAAGTGGAGGGGAGGAGAAAGGAAAGAAAAATGGAATTCCTGATTGGAAGAACTCCTACAGCCATAATTTAAACGTATTCAAATAAAAATTGAGCAATTTGCCTTTTGCATAAAAGAAAAAAACATATAGCTGGAGAAATACGGAATGGTTACTCAAAAGATGAGTATCAAGAGAAATGTAATTAGTGAGTCCCAAACAATGACTTTGATGCATACAGCTTCTTAGTCCCATAGGAAACAGAACAGATCTGAGATGTAAAAAACACTCTCTGATGTCAAGCACCACATAGTTCTGACAATTGAACATCCTATTTACATGTCTGCTAATAGTCCTGCATGTTTCTTGGACTTAGGTGACTTGTTCTTCTGGACCTGGGTCCAGGAGGAAGATGAAGGTAAGTTTGGCCATTCCTCCACTTCTGAAATCCACAGCCAAGAGTACACTTTAAGTGGGTGGATGTCCAGTGTTTCCCAGTAAACCTCAGTTTTCTGAGGTTGACTCTTTTGCCATTGTTTGTGAAGCTGAGGCCAAAAAGGGAATGCTCACCTATAGGGGATATTCATCTCTCTCAACTTGTGATCGGTTTTAGGAGCTTGTTCTTAAATAAAGTACCGTGTTTTCCCTAAAATAAGACCCTTTCGTATATTCATTTTTGTCCCAAAAGAGGCACTAGGTCTTATTTTCAGTGGTGTCTTAGATTTACCTAGCAGGCTCGGTCCAGGTCCCTCCCGCTGCTCTCCGCAGCGCTAACGTGCTGAGCTGCAGTATTGATTGGCCAATTCATAAATCCCGCCTCCACAACGCGATGGCTGTGATTGAGTCTTCGACCAATGCTCAAATGATCAATGCAGTGCTAGATGAACCAATCACATTAGTTCATGAAGCGCTGCATTGATTGGTTCTCGAGCACTGCTTAGCCAATCAGAGCCATTGCTTTGTGGAGGTGAACCAGGCAGTGATCTTCTGTGGGTGAATGAGGACTGCAGGATGCATGGTGGAGCTCCAGACAGCAGCAGGAAGACCCAGAACGATTCTGCTAGGTAAGTATTCCTTTTTTTAATGTAATGCAACTAGGCATTATTTTCGGAGTAGGGCTTATATTTCTAGCCTCTCCAAAAATCCCCCACAATAAGGGTAGGGCCCATTTTCAGGGTTCGGTCTTATTTACACGGAAACAGGGTAGTAGCAGCCAAGTCCTGATAAATGTGGATATTTTCCCCTTCCCACTGGACCGGACCCTGTTCTCGTGATTTTGTCAGTAACAATTCAGTGTCTGTGCACAGGAGGGCACAAATCACATCCCTTCTAGGGTCAGACGGGGCTGGCAGGGGTCTTAGAACTCTGTGAGCCCTTTCAATAAGGATCTCCATAACACACTGTTGGCCCACTAGATATGTGAAAATGGCTCCCACATTCGTGAGCAGGACGGAGTGATCACCCTCCTCAGGTAAGCCTTTGATTCTTACATTACACCTCCTGCTCCAATTCTCCTGATCCTCCAGGAGTAGGAATGACTGATTTATTTGAGAGTGTTGCAGTATTACTTGGTCTTTTAGAGCGCCACAGAATTTGGCTAGTGATTGCTGGCATTGCTCAAGGGAATCTACCTTTACCCCAATCTGCTTTAATGTCTGATGAATCATTAGCAATAGGGGTTAAGGCAGAAGACAGAGTCTTTTTAAGAAATTCCCTTGATATTGTATGAGAAACTATACTTTTTTCTCTCTGTGCTGCAGTGTCCTCCTCAGAGTCTTCAGAAGAGAAGTTGATCAGTTCCTCTGCTGGCACCATCTTGAGACCATGAGGTGCAGCTGTTTACCTCTGCTTTTTAAAGAATTTATCCATCTCTGGCTGCTGTTTTGATGATGGTGGGAGCTGGAAGGTCTCCCTGCTCTTCTCCTTCAGATTGTGCTTCCCCATCTTGTGTTGCTCAAGTAATAGCTAGGCTAGTTAGGAGCCAGGAGCTTAGAGCTCAGACGTCTTGCATCTACCCACTCAGGCTCCACCCCCCCATGCATTTAATTTTTTATCGACTTTTTTGCATAAACAAAATATGAGCATCTGAATTTTTGGGAGAAATATTGCCTGATGTTGAGATTATACTAACCAACATTTGAATCCCAAACCCTTGGAAATCGTGCTCCTGCCTTAACCAGGAATCCCTCTGAAAATGCCACCAGAAATGCCTCTTTTAAATTTTGCATATATTCTGCCCCTTTTTGGTGAAATTTGCTGAGTGGTCTCAGGAGAAGAATGGCATTTGCAAGTGCACTGAATCCCCACATTATCAAGGACACTTGCTCATTCAAGAATGGAGCTTCTCAGTATGGAATTTAAACATGTGTTTCCAGAGCGCAGCATAAAATCCCATGAAAAGTTTTCCAAGGATCATTTTCAGTGTAAATCCATATTAGATGTGAAAATCTAGTAAACTGAGTGACTTCAATCATACATTGCCAACGTAGTGGGGTTTCCTTGAATAATAGTGTATAAATGGTGTGATCGAGTGCAAAACTCCAGTGAAAAAGAATCCTATGCATGTAAATCGCTCAAAACCCACATGAAGAAAAAACCCTTGTGACATGAAACCTTTAAAACCTAACCTTTTATAAATGTAAATAAAAGGGAAAAAAATATAGAGGGACTAGAGATGAGCGAGTACCAAAATGCTCGGGTGCTCGTTATTCGAGTCGAGTTTTTCGTAATATTCGAGAGCTCTATTCGAGTTACAAACCCCATTGAAGTCAATGGGAGACCCGAGCATTTTTGTATTTGACCCGCCCGGTGTCGAGATATTCATTCATTCATTCATTCATTCACTCTCTTTCTCTCCCTCTCTCTCCCTCCCCTACTCCTCCCTCCCCTACTCCTCCCTCCCCCTCCCTCTCCCTCCTTCTCCCTCCCTCTCTCTCCGTCTCCCTCCCTCTCCCTCCCCCTCCTTCCCTCTCTCTCCCTCTCCCTCCTTCTCCCTCCCTCTTCCTCCCTCTCCTTCCCTCTCTCTCTCCCTCTCCCTCCCTCTCCTTCCCTCTCTCTCTCCCAGCAAGCCACATGCTGCTGTGGACGTGCGGATGCTGGCACGTCACAGCAGGAAGTGGTAATGTGGTGAGGGGTCAAAATGGGAGGGATCGAACTCGGCATGGTACTCGCTTGAGTAACGAGCACCATCCAGTATGCTAATACTCAAACGAGCATGTTCGTTCAACTTTAAGTGGGCTCAATATTTGCCCATGTGGTTTACTCTACCTAATCAGAGTATCCACCCTGAAATGGGTAAACATAATCCTGAACCTTTCCCTAATATTCCCTAAACTAAAAAGGGAGTCATTGGGATGGGTCGCGAGAATAGTTGCTACACTGTATAGCTTGGTCAGATTTGAATTTAAAATTTTCAAATATAAATTTAGATTAACATAAAGCCCAATTATTCTAAATACTGTAATGCAAGTATCAAAATAAAAACCCACTAATAATACAGGGAGCTAAAAAATATGTAACGCATAATAAACACTATATTTCAAATATGTATACTGCATCCACTACCAGATAGAGCACATACATTGCACGTAATTCGCAAAAAGGAAAAAAATTGATCTCATCCAGCCATATAACAGATGAATACTATAATCAAGTCTGTATTTAGGTTTTCTTCATGTGAACTATGGTTAGTGGACTAGTCAACCTGATACATTTCCACTGTATGTGGCAACAGGTTAATGGGGGAGAAATCTCAAAATGCTCAAAATGACAACAGTCAATCTAAGATACTGTGGACTACAAGTACAGACACAATACTAAAACTGGGTGGCCATATGATGTAACTACACTTCACTACTTATATACTAAAAGGAATTGGGATACAATTATTACTTGGGTGGCAGTGGTCCACGGTATCCTTGATGAACAGCTGTCATTTTGAGATTCCTCCCTGATGAACCTGTTGTCACATAAAAGGGAAACACATTGTATGGGTTAGATTTTCTTCATGCATGTGAATTATGATAAGTGGACTAAATATAGGGAAAGGTTCTTGATCAGGGTCACCCTTTTCAGGACGGATACTCTGATTAGGTAGGCCCACCCTATATTTTTCATTTTTATTTGCATTTATTAAAGGTTAAGTTTTTAAAGGTATAATATGATATAAGTTTTTTACTTTAATGATGATGACCCTTGAATTTATCTAGGAATCAGGTTGTTTTTGTGGTAAAAAATGTAAACAGCTCATCAACTAAAACAGTCATAGGAGAATGTCAAGATCCATTCTGATGAGCAGTCAAGCAAATTGTAATTGAATACAATGCTGATGGTTAAACTAACATTTTGGAATGTACAGCTCATCGCTCCTTAGCACATATGGACTATAACAGCACATGACCAGTTTCAGCGGCATTGCTGTCTAAGATAAACAAAAAAAGTGAGACTCCAGTGGGTAAAAGAGCGCAAAACATGTGCCACTGAGCAGTGGAAAAATTTTGACTGGTCAGATGAATCCAGATTCCTGTTATACCATGGTGATGGGAAAGTAAGAATTTGGTAATAGCAGCATGAATGGATGACCCCTTCCTGTTAGCATGTCAGTACCTCCACATAATTTGTGACAAGGGTAAGAATTGATCCTGTCCAAATGGGCCAGTATTTCGGCAAAATGATTTCAACGCCTAGTTGTATCTATACCATGATGATCATGCTGTAGTCATGAAGGCCAAAGGGGGTCCAATGCGCTACTAGATGGGTGTCTTTAACGAGGGTTTCTTTTTGCTTCCGTTCCATTAAGGTTTTCATTTGCCAGATGGAAAATAACGCTGCATACTGCACTATTTTCCTGTCCAAAAAAAGTAAACCTAAAAAGAATGGAAACAAACAGAAACCTTTCCATTTGTGTTTCGTTTTTTTTTTTTTTTTTAAACCCCAGTGAATCAATTGCGGGAAAAAAAAAACGGATCACTTTACTTGTTTTTTTTTTTCCGGTTCTCTGCTCTAAAAACAGAACAGAGATGGAAACCCTAAAGTGAGCCCTAACGTAGGCATGAATTCACCCTTAGGCCTTAGTCAGACGGGCGTTTTTAGCCGCGATTTGCGCATGCGCATGCGTCCGGCGATTTTTTAAAACCATTGCTTTGCAATGGTATCGGACACATGAGCGCTTTTTATGCGCTCGTCCGATAAATTATAGAACAAAAAATTGCAGATCACACCTATCTGCGATCTGCGATTCCTGTTCTCTTCTCTATATGCGCTCAATGGGGCCGGCGGCAGCAGCGCCGACCCCATTGAGAACATATAGAAGACAAATCATTCTTCTCTGCCACAGCTGTAACAGCTGTGACAGAGAAGAATGATGTTTGCCCATTGAATTCAATGGAGCGGCAATACAGCCGCTCCATTGAAAGCAATGGGCTGCTGGCGTGCGCGGGGTGAATTGTCGGGAAGGGGTTAAATATATAATCCCTTCCCTGCAATTCATCCTAAAATGTGTTACAATAAAAAAAAATGGATACTCACCTTTCCGCTGCAGCTGGAGTCCAGCCGCGGCCGCTGTCAGTTCTCCTGAACTGCTTCTCGGCACTATTCAGCCAGCGGGGCTTTAAAATCCCCGCCTGCTGAATGATCTGCCTCTGATTGGTCACAGCCCTGACCAATCAGAGGCTGAAAACACTCACACACCCATTCATGAATTCATGAATGGGTGAGTGACTGCTGCCTCTCAGCGCTGAGCCAATCAGGGGCAGGTCTGACTCACATCCATTCATGAATTCATGAATGGGTGTGAGTGAGGCATGCCTCTGATTGGCTCAGCGTTGAGCCAATCAGGGGGCAGGTCTGACTCACACCCCCTTCACACCCACTGCAGGACGGTCGCTCGGAGCTCCGGCTGCCGGCAGAAGGTGAGTATACAATTTTTTTTTATTTTTACACATTTTAGGATGAATTGCAGGTAAGGGCTTATATATTTAAGCCCTTACCGACAATTCATCCCGGGCTCGCCCGCAGCGCATTGCTTTCAATGGAGACGGCTGTATTGCCGTCTCCATTGAATGCAATGCGCTGGACAGCTCCGGCCCGTTTCTAATGAAACGCGGCTAGGAGCAGATTTTCGGGTGATTTGCGGGCGACTTGCGCGCACCGGTCACGCGATTTGCGGATGCGCATCCGTCATGCGATCCGCAAATCGCGCGAAAAAACACCCGTCTGACTAAGGCCTCACACAAACTAACATATCATGGGCAACCAAAACATCTAAGAAAACAGCACATCTACCACATAGTACAAAGCATATAAAGCACATTAGATGGCAGACTTACTCTTTTATTATTGGTGCGATCTCTACTCCAAGATCTTTACAGTGAAACCACTTTTCGTATAAAACTTCGGTCGAGTTGTCCACGTAAAACCTTTCAAAAGAAAAGCGGAGTCTAATGGATTTTTTGAGGTAATAAAAAGCAGGACAGGAAACCGTAACTTAACCTCATTTAGACAGAATTGTATGTGAAACCTAAAACGTGGCTATATTGCAGCTGTCTAACTTTGAGGAGTGTCGAAATATGCCACTTGGAAATGATCCGCAAACTGCTGTTACAGGGGTGTGTTCACACATTGCTGATTTGCTGCAGATTTTGTCACAGATTTTGGCGCAGATCTGCAGCAGATTTCACCCCTTCAGTTTAACGGTTAATCTACTTTATGCAAGTATAAGGCTGGGTTCACACTAGGCGTATTGCCGTCAGAAATCCCGCGGTTTGGCCGCAGCCGAAACCGCGAGATTTCCGACGGGAGAACCGCCGCGGAAAAACCTGCGGCGGATTTGAAGTGGACTGGCCGCTCGCTCTTCCGCTGCGGCTGGCGCTCCCATAGAGGAGAGCGCGGCCGCAGCGGAAGTAAACAATAAATAGACATGCTGCATCTTTTGAAACCATGGCTGCGGTCGCCGCAGCCGCGGTTTCAGCCAGACTTATCGCAGCGGATTAGCCGTCCCGTGCGGACGAGATTTCTGAGAAACCTCGTCCACATGGCTGGCTAATCCCGAGATTAGCAGCCGCAGGCAGATTTGCCGCGGCAAAATTCTGCGCGGAATTTCCGTGGCAAATCCGCCCTGTGTGAATGCAGCCTTAAATGCAACTAAAAGGGCGAAAACTGTTGCAGATTTACATCAACATATGCATCAAAATTCACATCAAACCAACAATGTGTGAACCCACTGTAAATGGGGTGTCACCTTTGTCATAAAAGAATACCAGACAATGTAAATGGGTTGTCACGAGAGATGAGCGAGCGTACTCGGTTCGGGTGTTTTTGCACTAGAGCACCGCTTTTTCCAAGTAACTGACTACTCGGACAAAAAGATTCGGGGGGCGCCGGGGGTGAGCGGGGGGTTGCAGAGGGGAGTGGGGGGGGGGGGGGGAGAGCTCCCCCCTGTTCCCCACTGCTACCCCCCGCTCCACCACGCCGCCCCCCAAATCTTTTCGTACGGGTAGTCAGTTGCTCAGAAAAAGCGGTGCTCGAGTCCAAAAACACCCGAACCGAGTACGCTCGCTCATCTCTAGTTGTCACCTTTGTCATAAAAAATAACCAGACAATGTAAAAGGGGATGTGGTTTGGGGTTATGGTTATGGACTTAGTTTATCATCATGCATGTTTTAACCTCCATTATTCTAGTGGCTGCAACTGCTAATTGTGTCCTCCTCAGTGGCCCCAATACAAACAGGGCTCCCAGCAATGGCCCCAATAGAAACAGGGCCCTCATCAGTGACCTCAATAGTAACAGGGCCCTCAGCAGTGGTCCCAACAGTAACAGGGCCCTCAGCAGTGGTCCCAATAGAAACAGGGCCCTTATCAGTGACCTCAATAGCAACAGGGCCCTCAGCAGTGGTTGCAATAGTAATAGGGCCCGCAGCAGTAGTCCCAATAGTAACAGGGCCCTCAGCAGTGGTTCCAATTGTAACAGGGCCATCAGCGTGGTCTCAATAGTAACAGGGCCCTCAGCAATGGTCCCAATAGTAACATGGCCTTCAGCAATGGTCCCAACAGTAACAGGGCCCTCAGCAGTGGTCCCAATAGAAACAGGGCCCTCATCAGTGACCTCAATAGTAGCAGGGCCCTCAGCAGTGGTCGCAATAGTAACATGGCCCTCAGCAGTGTTCCCAACAGTAACAGGGCCTTCAGCAGTATTCCCAATAGTAACATGGCCCTCAGCAGTAGTCCCAATAGTAACAGGGCCCTCAGCAGTAGTCCCAATAGTAACATGACCCTAAGCAGTGGACCAAATGCTAACAGGGCCCTCAGCAGTGACTTCAATAGTAACAGGGCCATCAGCAACAGGGAACTCAGCAGTAGTCCCAATAACAACAGCACCCTCAGTAGTGGTCTGAATAGTAACAAGCCACTCAGCAGTAGTCCCAATAGTAACAGTGCCCTCAGCAATGGCCCCAAATGTGCCAGCGCCTTTAGCAGTGGCTCCAATATTAACAGCACCCTCAGTAGTGGTCCCAATAGTAATAATGCCCCCAGTAGTGGCCCCAGTAGTAATAGGGTCCCCCTTCACCCTGAACCTCTGGCCAGGCAGCAACCACACATTATCAAGTATTTCACTTACTCACTTTCTCTCTCTGTAGCTGCTGTACATCCGCAGCTACTGTAACCAGAGGCTGTGACCCTTGATCTCTCCCTCCAACGCCTGCTGCTGCATGCCCTGTACATATGGCAGATGCTGGGGGAAGAGGTTAAGCAGCGCCAGATGAATGGGAGCTAGAGAGAAAGAAAGTGAGCGAGTTAAATGCTAGGTAATGTAGGGTTGCTTCTCGGTTGGAGGTACTCTCAGACAGCAATTTTTTACTGCCGATTAATACGGCTGGTAAAAAATAAATACTGGCCTTTCAACTTAATTACCGGCCAGGACAGTGAGCTACTGGTCGGGTGGCAACCCTAACCCTAAAGCTCTATTTTATACTTGGTCTTCTATGGCAGGATACTCCGGATTCCTCAACATGGCATGCAGTCTGTGGTCGCACACTGTAGAGGGAAGAAATATGGGAACAGCACTTGCAGTATGTCAGTATTAATAGAGCTCCAACACCTATAAAGATCTGTTATGTAATTACAGTGGACATTGACTTGTATGGCGCCCCCTGATTTATGTATGTGCCCCTGTATATTGGTGGCACATACTAACATGCTGGTAGTAGGAAAGTGGCACTGTAATCATTATCATGTCATTGGAAAACATTCAAGTAATCCAAGCAATGTCTTATCAATTCTGCTACAACTTTTGGGCATTGTTGTTTTGCCAAATAGCCTTAGGCTTAAAGAGATATTCCAGGCAGAAATATTTCTCACCTATCTAATGGATACGTGATACAGATGTAGCAAAGTTTTGTGCCATAGTTTACTTACCTGCTCAATGGCTTTTCAATTGTATTTTTTTATTATGCCATGATAATATAATAGCTTTTCAATGGCTTGACAACTATGGCAACACAATATAACAGTCATGTTAAACTTTGTTACATCTGTAAACACTAGACTGGTAGGGTCCAACACTGGGACTCCTACAGGGGACACCTATCATGCAGTCCACTAGAGCTGCAAAAGTACAAATAGAAGGAGTTTGAATAGAGCAACGCTCAAGCATGGGCCTATTGCTCCATTCAGAGTCTATGGCGCGGAAGGGAATAGCCAAGCACAGCGAGGGTCACTATGATGACAGGCAGCAGAGGCACAATTGGCTTTTGCTATGAATTATAGCCTATGCTTACAGACCAAGTTTATATAGGGAACAAATAGATCTCCCTAAAAAAGATTCCTTAAAGGGTTTGTTACATTACAGCTAAGTCCATTCATGAGGCAGCAATTCTGATGGAAGACTGTCTATGTAATTAGACTTGTAATTAGGTCCAACATGTAATATCAACTGATCTTCCCTGTGCTATTGGGGGAATAAAAGAATGCAGGCTATCTATAAGCAGAGAGATGGCGAGGGAAAACTTAGCTAACGTAAATGAATTCAAGTCTCCAGGTCCAGATGAATTACATTTTAGTATGCTGAAGGAAGCAGCAGAGGTGATTGCTGATGCACTCGCCATAATCTTTGAAAATTCCAGGAGACCAGGGAAAGTCCCAGATGATTGGAGAAGGGCAAATGTTGTCCCCATCTTCAAAAAAGGGATGAAGGTGGATCCGGGAAACTATAGGCCTGTGAGCCTGACTTCTATACCAGGAAAGATCTTTGAACAAATTATTAAACAGCATGAATGCAAGTACTTGGATGAGAATGGAGTAAATAACCAGAGCCAGCATGGGTTTGTAACAAACAAGTCATGCCAGACGAATCTAATTTCCTTCTATGACAGAATCACTGACTGGGTTGACCAGGGAAATGCGGTAGCTATTGTATAAAGTGTTTGACAAAGTATGTCATACCATCCTTATTGAAAAAGAGGATCAAATATGGGATTGATAAGGCAACAGTTAGGTGTATGTACACTCAAAAAGTGCTCATAAATGGCTGCACATCCAATTGGAAAAATGTTTCAAGTGGGGTACCACAATGCTCTGTCCTAGGCCCAGTGTTGTTCAATATTTTTATAAATGATCTATATCATAGAATTGTGGGGAAACTGATTAAATTTGCTGACGACACAAAGCTAGAAGGGATAGCTAACACTAGGGAAGAGAGACTGTTGTAACGTGTTGCCATAGTTGTCTCAAGCCATTGAAAAGCTATTATATTATCATGTTACAAAAAGATCTAGGCAAGCTGGAACAGTGGGAGTCGACTAACAGAATGGTATTTGACAAGGAGAAATGTAAAGTCCTACATCTGGGCAAGACAAATAAAAAAGCACATACAGAATAGGAGGAATTGGGTTAAGCAGCAGCACATGTGAAAAAGACCCCCTTTTACCTTTGCCAATTTTTTGGGTGACAAAGGTAGCAACCCAACATGTAACACATGGACAGCTCCAGAATGGTAGATGCTCTTATAGAGTGGTTTTCCATTTGGATTTATAGAGGAGGGAGTCCTAGGCTCAGAACCCCTCTATAATATCGACAGGGGAGATCTTGATTAGAGATGAGCGAGTATACTCGCTAAAGGCAATTACTCGAGCGAGCATTGCCTTTAGCGAGTATCTCCCCCGCTCGAGACAGAAGGTGCGGGTGACGGCGCGGGGGAGCGGTGAGTAGCTGCTGTCAGCAGGAGGGAGCGGGAGGGAGAGAGATCTCCCCTCTGTTCCGCCCCGCTCTCCCTCGCAGCTCCGTGCCCACTGCCGAAACCCGAACCTTCCGTCTCGAGCGGGGGAGATACTCGCTAAAGGCAATGCTCGCTCGAGTAATTGCCTTTAGCAAGTATACTTGCTCATCTATAGTCTTGATTAAACACCCCCTGTAAAGTTAGATACCAATATTTCAGCATTGTATTCATAAACGGAAAAGATCTAGACAGCACAGAATTAAAGTTGCATTGCTTAATAAAATACAAACATGTTACTGGTAATCGCCATGTGAAACTATCATTTAGGGTATGATTGTAAGAATAACATTTACCTCAAGCCATCTAATTCTGCATCTGATCGCCTCCTCTCAAACACAAGCCCCACCGTGTGTGCAAATCTTTGCGGAGAATGCGGTATCCGAGCAGGAAGCAGAAACATCTGCCCAGACAGAATGTGTTATTGTAGGAGACACAGCGCCAAAATAAAGAATTATCTGCATAGTAATCCACGGTTATTCCTCACACATGACTATTATTCTCTACTGTAATTACAGAGGCCGGATGCGTGAAAAAAGACATGTCAGATGTCTTGCAGATGTCTTGAAGACATTGATCCTTTATTATCCTCATTTGCAATTATCCCTGCAAGGAACATCCTATACCATGTCAGGATCTTTAACTAAACAGTCACAAAACTCTTAACCTTATGATAGATCCTATGGCTGGCCAGATGAAACAGGTGGATGGTACGTGATGGCGGTGACAAACGCAGATGGACCCATTCAGACTTTATCAAAATAAACTTTAGTAAAACATATAGAAGGGTTTGTATACTTAAAGAAGTATTCCCATCTTGGCTTTACCTGCTCGAGATGGGAAAACCCGACCCTCTTTTTCCAACCACCTGTCAGAGACAGCCAAGCGCATCAGCCCAGCACTGTTTCCACAGCTGTTATTGAAGTAAATGAGAGCTACCAATACAATGTTGGGCTGAAGGGCACGGCTGTTTCCGTAGGCGCCGGGCAGGTGGCCAGTAACTATACCAGAGGTTTCTTATCTTGGCTATGAAAAGCCAAGATAGGAATATGCCTTTAAACTTTACAGAATAAAATTCTGCACCAGTATAGAACATTATGTATCGTATCCTCCTCTTAAAGTGTAGCAGTTCAGGCACTGAGGTGGAGCCTCAGGTGTAGCAGCAGGTCCAGAAAGTAGTCAGGTGGAAAGCCAGAAATCGGTAATGGGAAGTCTCTTTTTTTTCAGTACATTGGATGAGGTGGGTAACGTAGTCAGGAGGGAAGCCAGGAGTCAGTAACGGATAATCACTATTTGCAAGAGAGGAGCAGGTTTAGAAGATGCTTGATCAAGGCATCTTCATTGCTTGACTATTCATTGAATTCAATGAATGGCTGAGTGCTGCCTGTGATTGGCTGAGTGCTGTGACCAATCATAGGCAGCACTCAGCTGTCATTCAATGAATGGCTGAGTGCTGCCTGTGATTGGGTGAGTGCTCAGCCAATCAGATACAGCTCTTTCAGCAGGATTTTAAATCCCTGCCTGCTGGAACAGCTTCAGAGCAGTGCAGGGAAAAGACAGGCTGGAAGCGCCTGAGCCCCGCAGCTGAGGAGAGGTCAGTTTATGTTTATTTTTAACACATTCTAGGGATGATTTTTTAGGGAAGGGCTTAAATTTAAAGCCCTTCCCTGAAAATCCCTGCAGGGCTTGCCGGCAGCCCATTGCTTTCAATGGGAGTGCAGAAGAGCCGGTCCCATTAAAAGCAATAGGAGAACATCACAATCCTCTGCCCCAGCTGTCACAGCTGTGGCAGGGAAATTCTTCAGCCTTGCGTGGAGTCCCCTTGTTACTGAACACTGTGACAGTGCTGTCACAGTGTTCAGTGACAAGGGGACTCCCCGTGGAGATGAAGAAATCCTCTGCTACAGCTGTCACAGCTATGACAGCCATGGCAGGGGATTCTTTACTCACTGCAGGAAATATTTACACAGCAGCGGCATAGAGGTGAGTATATATATATATTTTTTTAACGCAAGCCATGGCTGCAGGGGTGCCGGCATCCTATTGCAGTAGCCGTGGCTCCATTGAAAGCGATGCTGCATGGACCTGCATTCACGCGTGTTTGTGCACGTACATGGGTGCGTGGTTTTGTGCACACCAATGTACCCATACGCACACGGTCGTGTGAATGCACCCTTATACAGTATATGATGGGTTATAAATACAGTTACAAGAAAAAAGTAAGTGAACTCTTTGGGATGATCTGGATTTCCAAATGAATTACTATTGGTAATCAATATAGACATCCAGGTCATTCCAAAGGTTCATTTACCTTTTCTTTCAACTATAGACTCTGCCTTCAGGTCAGAGCCATAGAGTATTTCACGGAGAGGAAAACTAAGACCATAACCATTACCAAAACAATATCCAACACAACTTCAGGAAAGTATATTCATGCCATTGTAAACATTTTCTTTTTTGGAATCCAAGTTCACTTTTTTCAAAAGTTGTAATGCTGAGGGACGTATCGGTCTCAAAGTATCTTCAAAGTCACATAATTATAGAACGCATTATCTTACCAAGGGAAATTTGTTCTAATTAAGCAGAATTAAAGAGCGATTAAATGTTAATTGCCTTCAGTATTGGTGGAAGGGAAGAACTTTCCAGCATGTAATGTAGAATAATGATTACAGTGTTGTATTGTTATACCACAGTAATGTATAGAAAATTGTACTGCTTGTATTGGCAATTACTTTGGATTATTTAGTGATGAAGGATCCAAGTCCAATGGCGGTTGACTCTTAACCCCTTAGTGACAAAGCCTTTTTGCACCTTAATGACCAACTAATTTTTCAGTTTTTTTCATTGTTGCATTTCTAGAGCCATAACTTTTTCATTTTTCCATTGACATAGCCAATTGGGGGCTTGTTTTTTTTACAAGGCAAGTTGCATTTTTTGATGGCATAATTTTTGGGTACATATAATATACTGTATTCGTATTCTAGGGGATTGGGGGGAAAAATTCAGACGAGCGTATATTTTTTGCACGCCTATGTGCACAAAAAAAATGTTCTCCTAACTTATGCGGAAAACGCATGAAACTTTTGTCTGTTCACTGGGGCATCTGCTCCACAAAGGTCCCCTGATCATTGAATACTGTGACAGCACGGTCACAGTAATCGGTGATGATGGGACTGCGGTGGGGACAAAAGAATCCCCTGCCACAGCTGTCACAGCTGTGGCAGAGCACCCCGATGCTATCCCATTGCTTTCAATGGGACAGGTGCTGCTGCCACCCCATTGAAAGCAATAGGATGAAGGCAACCCCCTCAGCAATGATTTTTTTTTTTTTGGGGGGGGGGGAGGGGTCTTGAAATATAAGCCCCACCCCGAAAATCATCCCTAGCTGTAGAAAAAAAAAGAAAAAGTTAACTCACCTAGAAGTGTTGGCTGGCTCTGGGGATTGAAAAATCTGCCTCTGATTGGCTGAGCACTGTGACCAATCAGAGGCAGCGCTCAGCTGGCAGTCATATGAACGCTTCAACAGGAACCCATTGGTTCTTTTTGAAGCATACATTATGTGCATGCACACCGCACGGTCATCTGAATGAGGCCTTTCAGTGTTCAATGTGAAAAATAAATAATTATGTAATAACATTCTCTGGGTCAACACTATTTTGGTGACACCAAGTTTATATAATTTTTTTATATTTTGTAATTCTTGTACACAATGAATTTTTTTTTTTTTTTAAGATTTTGCTTTTGTGTTGTCACATTCCAAGAGCCACACCTTTTTTATTTTTCCATTGAAGGAGCTCTATGGAGGCTTCATTAATCCAATTTTTGGGAACATAAAACATTTTGGTTGCTTTTTATTGCACTTCTTTCTAGAGACTAGATTAACAAAATCTACTATTCTGGCATGTTTTTGTTTTTTTTTAGCGCTCACCGTGGTATGAGTTGTACATTTTAATGGTACCATTTGTGATCCAGGCAACATTTTAAATCACTTTTTATTCCATTATTTGTAAGTCGAGATGGCGAAAATAGTTAATCTGCCGATATTTTTTGTAATTTTTTTTCATGGTGTGCCCCGTATGGGTTAAATAATGCACTTTTTTCTCTGGCTCATTACGTATGCAGCAATTCCACGTTTATTAATTTTTCACATAGTAAAGGTGGGGGGGGGGGGGGGTAACGTTTTTATTTTTTCCAATTTTTTTGTTTTACTAGGGGACTTGAATATCACCATATATTTTATCATTCTTCTAATAGACTACTATACTTCAGTATAGCATTGTATTACAAAACCTATGAAGTTCAGCCAGAGGCCATGTTTAAGCAACCTATCAGGACTCCTCCCTCTGTTAGTCTTTTACATGCCGCGGTCATACTGACCGTGGCATGTGAAAGGTTAAACAGCAGGGACCAGAGGTTTCTCTGATCCCCGCTGCTGGAACATGTGCTAGCTTGTTATCCAACAGTCGAGCACCCACTCTCCCTGGCATAGGAGACCTGTGACAAGCTTCCGACGCAGCTGGCGTTAAAATACGGCGGATCAGAATAAAGCACCTAAGCGGCCGTCGTCAAAAGACGAATGGGTAGTCGGTAATAGGATAATTGTGAATATTTTATTATAGTGGTCAGAGCCCCATTTTTCTTATACAGAGCTCTGCATAACCATAGAATATAAAGAAGTGCTCTTTTTCATCTGGGTCACCTTTTGTAGTGGAAATTAGGTAAAAGGTAGCACCAGGAACTCTCAGGTACAAGAGTATGAACTACATTAATATCCTTACCTCCCCTTCTTTAATGTGAATGTCCTTATGTTTTCCATTCTCCATGATCTTCAGGCACATATCTCCTTCCAACTGGTAAAATAACTGTAAAACAAAAATTCACACCTTGTGAGCCAACTCTGTCATCATCACGATGAGGTATGGCAGAGCATTTTCCACTGACCATAGACATGAGATTGTGGTTGGTGTCTCCTGCTGATTTCTAAAGGATCTACCAATAACATGATGGCTATGTTGCCCCACATTCGTAAAAGGATCAGTCAGATTGGATTTTAGTTTCCCTTAGACATAAGCAATGCTAAGTGTGCTGGTATCTACTTGTTCCTTGTTCCAATTAAAACAAACAAACTGCTGAAGGAGCCGGGCACAAGAGCTATGTAATATACAGTAGCTGATAAGGATGAAAAAAGACAGAGGTCCTTAAAAGTCCAACCAATAATCCTACCATGCTGATCCAGAAGATGGCAAAATCCTTATGAGGTATTTAAGAATGGCTCCATATTAGAAATTTAATTTGGGAATCATATCAACAATCCATCTTCAGAAATTTCCTACTTTGAATGTGTACTAATATATACTTTAAGGAAGCTCCATCTTGAACTTGTACAATGAATCCACCATCACAACATATTGTGACAGAGAGCTATGTAGTGTCAATGCTTTTACAGTAAAGAATCCCGCCTATAATGATGCAATGATGGAGAGACCTTCTTTCTAATTAATGTAGAGGATGCCTCCTTGTCACGGTTAGGGGCCTGGTTCTAAAAAGATCATTAGTCAGATCACTCTACTGTCCAAGCAGAACCAAATAATGCAAACACAACAGCAGTTGTGTGTTCCTTATCACATAAGGGAGGCTCCTTCCGGTGTGTGTTGCAAGTTCATGAAAGGAGTCTGGATCCCTGACTCCTATAAAGTCCAGCAAGAAATGATATGTTGGAGCCGCAAAATACCTTGATGTATAGAGTTAAAAGAATTCCATCTTTATTAAAGCTTCACCAGGGCTTGATGCCAACGTTTCGACTGTCCAAGCATATATCTGTACATAGTAATTAGATTACCCCCTAATGATGGGTTTATTCAGTTTGGAAAAAAAAGATGGCTTAAGGGGTGATCTTATAACTATGTACATATATATGCTTGGACAGTTCAATGATCTGCCTAATGATCTTTTTAGAACTAGGCCCCTTACCATGAAGGGGATTGGGGCTCCCAACCCAGAAATTTGAATGCAGGAGAGCCTGTAAACCAAGTATGGGGCTTTCTAAATGAATGAAAAATAAAACTCAATGCAAAAAAAACAGATAAGTGTATCATTTTATTTCTGCAGAGACTTAGTAAGATATGTGTGTATTGGTTGTTCATGCAAAAAGGTATCCATAGCCTTCCAGGGAATGTGGATGGATTGCAGCCATCAAACTTGGGGTAATTCACAAAATTTCCCTTTCTAAGGCTTCTTTCCTACAAGCGTATATCGGCCAGCTGTTTTCACGGATAGCCGATATACCCTGTGATCTGATGAATTGGATTCCAATGCATCAGATCACATGGCCATATTCCTGAGACATAAAAGGCTGGCCATTATAGCGCCGGGCGTTTTTACGCCAGGCCCAAAAGATAATCCTGGAACTATCTTTTAGGGCTTAATACATTGGCCGCTGTATGCGCTCCTATCGGAGTCCATAACAGCAGCTGGAGGTGGGAGGGAGTTTAGTAGCGTGGCTGCTAAACTCCCTCCCTCTGCTCTCCTCCATGCTCACTCTTTGCAATGGGAGGGGACGGGACAGGGGCGAAGCTAAGCATCTCCCCGTCCCGCCTCCTCCCATTGCTGGCTGTGGACAAGGGATGGGTGCCACTTCCCGCAGCCAGCAATGGGAGGAGACAGGAAGGGTCGGCGCTTAGCTCCGCCCCCATCCTGCCCGCTCCCATTGCAAAGAAGAAGCAGGGAGGAGAACAGAGGTGAGCCTGTGAGGGGGAGGGAGGGAAAAGGGGCAACAGCATAGTAGTCTTGGCGTATATGCACTGGGGCCATGCCGTCTGAACGGGCACACAAAAGTTTGATTTGTGCGCCCGTTCACCAGTTTTATTTCTACTATCGTAGCGTATATCGGCGGCCATGAAAACGGACATCGATATACGCTCGTGGGAAAGAAGCTTAAAGGGGTTGTCCCGCGAAACAAAGTTGGGGTATACACTTCTGTATGGCCATATTAATGCACTTTGTAATGTACATTGTGCATTAATTATGAGCCATACAGAAGTTATTCACTTACCTGTTCCGTTGCTAGCGTCCTCGTCTCCATGGTGCCGTCTAATTTTCAGCGTCTAATCGCCCGATTAGACGCGCTTGCGCAGTCCGGTCTTCTCCCTTCTGAATGGGGCCGCTCGTGCCAGAGAGCTGCTCCTCATAGCTCCGCCCCGTCACGTGTGCCGATTCCAGCCAATCAGGAGGCTGGAATCGGCAATGGACCGCACAGAAGACCTGCGGTGCACCGAGGGTGAAGATCCCGGCGGCCATCTTCGCAAGGTAAGTAAGAAGTCACCGGAGCGCGGGGATTCGGGTAAGTACTATCCGTTTTTGTTTTTTTAAACCCCTGCATCGGGTTTGTCTCGCGCCGAACGGGGGGGCTATTGAAAAAAAAAAACTCTGTTTCGGCGCGGGACAACCCCTTTAATAATCGTATCTCTGCAACCCCAACCAAGTCCTCAACTGAGGTGACCCTATCAAGGTCTGAGATTAGGCTGTGGTTGGTAATTGAGCTCTGCAACTGGCAACTGTGACTTTAACCCTTTGCAATCCAATTTTGGATTCAGGGTTTCCTAGGGGGCTTTCTCTTTCTGCCATTATACAATGGCGTCATCTGCTGGCTAGAGGCAGTACTGTGGTGTGGGACATGCTGGAGAGGCCCCTGACAACAGAGTGGCCGGTAATCTTCAGTAAGAATACCCTGCCGGACGTCTTCCGACATCAGAGCTGCACAGGCTTCAATCAGAATGTCTAGTAGGGCCCATGGCGTCTTATAGAACCCTTTAAATTCTAGTTGTGTTCCTTCTTTGCAGGTATTTTCTAAAATGTGTAGCGTCTGTGGCTAAGTAAATCTGCCATGGCAAATCATTATCTAAAGCAGATGAAAGCAGTCTAAGGTTTTAGATCATATTTAATACACGATAATTTCATGCATTTCGGTAATTAATGAATCTTTTCGGAAGCCGCGTTTCACATAAATACAAGTAAAGCATAATTAAATTAGCTAATTATAAACAGCCGGTTATGGCTAAAATGTTCATCAGCTCTGCTTCAGCAATCTCTGCTTTGAGAGAAATATTTTCTTCGGTGACATTGCTCTTGTGCTTGAAGTAGATCTGAGATGAGTGATCAGTCTTAGTTAAACCAAGATTTTTTTAAATATGCTGTAATATTAACCCTTATGTATACATATGGAGCGGTGAAGACAATAAAAGGCGTACCTAAAGGCTCTGGGCCCGGTGCAAAAGTTCAGCTCGAGGCCCCCTCCCCGAAGCTCACCCCTTCCCCGTACCCAAACCTAAATCGTGCTGCATACAGCTGAAAAACGAATTTCCATACATGATCTAGCTCCTTGGCGCAATCTTTCCAAATATGATGCATGTCCTGCACTACATGAAAATTTGTTTGTAGCCCCACAGGCCACTGTCACACACACCGCTTTTTACCGCTATTAGCGCAGTGTCCCAAGCGCCGAACTAACCCAGCGGTACAACACTCCCATTGATTTTAATGGAGTAACACTTTTCACTTTTGTCTGTCTATTTTTGTGTTGTCGTGTTTTTTAACGCACCTCCTCACCCATTACAATGATGGGGTGCATTAAGAAGCGCTGTGCCATGCATTCAAAAACACTGCTCGAAATTGCATATGTTTTTAGGAAACTGCATACACTGTTAAAAACCACATGCGTTTTTGATGCGTTTTTTAATTGTGTGTCAATTATATAGAGTATGTACGGGGAGATGAGATAAATAGATGGATGAGATAGATAGATGGATTAGATAGATAGATGGATGAGATAGATGGATGAGATAAATGGATGAGATGGATGGATGAGATGGATGGATGAGATGGATGGATGGGATGGATAGATGGATGAGATGGATAGATGGATGAGATAGATAGATAGATGGATTAGATAGATAGATGGATGAGATAGATAGATGGATGAGATAGATAGATGGATTAGATAGATAGATGGATGAGATAGATGGATGAGATAGATGGATGAGATAGATAGATGGATGAGATGGATGGATGAGATGGATGGATGAGATGGATGGATGAGATGGATGGATGAGATGGATCAGATGGATGGATGAGATGGATGGATCAGATGGATGGATGGATGAGATGGATGGATAGATGAGATGGATGGATAGATGAGATGGATGGATAGATGAGATGGATGGATAGATGAGATGGATGAGATAGATGAGATAGATGAGATAGATGAGACAGACAGACAGACAGACACATAGACATATACACGCACATACCCCGGGGTCCAGACTACTTCCTGAGCACAGCAGCAGGACAAATAGATGCAGCCGCAGTACAGCAGAAGGCATGGGCAGCATGATGAAATCATCGTTGTGCTCCAGTTCCTGCTGGGCTGTGTAGCTGCCTCCCTCCTCCTCTGCACTGTGTCGGCTTCCTCTCCGGCTGGTCGCACTGGACGCATGATCGCTGCAGTGCTGCAGAAAGTGCGACCAGCCGATAATGCACTGAATGTGCATATATATATGGCGGAGGGCGGCCTCTGAGCCCCCTAACCACAGAGGCCCGGTCACCACTGCGACCCCTGATGGTGCGCCTATGGACACAATTATACACCACAAAGCACAACTTACATCAATTTCGTGGAACTAAACATTGATAAAAAGCCTAGTTATAAGGAAAATTACTCTCTTGTTGCTATTTCTTTTGGCATTGCAGTGTAAACTAAATGCCCATTTTATTACACACCCCCATCTAGTAGCATATTGAACCTCCTTTGGCCTTCAGAACTGCAGAAATTCTACATGAGGGCCATTCACAAATATCAGAGGACCCAGTATACATTCTCCAGACCATTACTGAACCAGCCTGAAGTTTGACACCTGTCAGGAAGGGTTCATCCTCTCATGCTGCTTATGTCAAATTTTGATCTCCCATCAGTGAAGAGCAAGAGAAACCTCCTCTTATGGTCTTCCACTGATCGCCTGGTTTTCCACTGATAAGTGATCCAATTTTTGTGCTTTTATGTCCACTAGAGTCTTGCCTTTCTATTTCTCTTAGACACTTAGGGCACTGGAACTGGGCATCTGCTGTTATAGCCCATTAGTGCTAAGGAATGACAAATTGTGCATTTGGACACATTAGTTGCAGCACCAGCCTTTTACTCGGCTATGACTGTGCATCACCCATTGGTCAGAACAAGTCTTGGCTTCTTCCTCTCTCTGACAAGTTGTCTGCATCCACAGGATCCCTTTTCGCTGGATATTTTCCTCAATCAGACCACTCTCAGTATACCCTCCACACTGTTACATGAGAAAACCCTACAAGGTTGCCTTTCTATGAAATCCTGGCCTTGGCTAGTCTAGCACCAATGACTAGGCCTCATTGGAAGTCGTTCAGATCTCTGGATTCACACAAACTATTCTTCTGAAAACTTGCTCATTTGATTTTATGTGGCAGTCTGGAGTCAAGGGTCTAACTTCCATACAAGGAAGCTCCAAAAAAGGTTGGGGGTCTCTAATAAAGGGGCCGTTTAGTGTATGGAGGTAAAGTGTTTGCACGTGATGTTGATTGTGTCACAATTAACCCATATAATCTGGGGAATAATGTCTAGAAGGGGGATAATAGTGCATGATGCCCAAAAGTGATGAGCTAACTTTTGAAATGTTCGATTTGACTCAATTGGCAAACTTTTGCAAAAAAATTTGTTCAGTCTGAATTAGCTCAAACCAAACCAGAACGTCACCTAAACCCCTAAAATGGGTGTATAAGAGCCATTAAAGCCCTTTATAACACTCTAAGTGTTAGACCCATTGACTTGCGTAGATTCAATTGCCCCATCCCCAGCTTTACCATGGAACCTTAACTTTGGCTTTTTTCTCATGAGCGCATATCGGCCAACCGTTTTCACCAAGCCAATATAGCACCAGGAATTTTTACGTCGGACCCAAAACATAGTCCTGGAACTATGTTTTAGACCGGAATACTTCGGCCGCTGCATTCGCTCCTATGGGAGCCCATGGCAGCGGCCGTAGGTAGTTTAGCAGCATGGCTGCTAAACTCCCTCCCTCTATTCTCCTCCCCTTACCCGTGCAGGCTCACCTCTCTTCCTGCCCGTTTATTCTGTGCAATGGGAGGGGGCGGAGCTAAGCAACCGCCCTCTCCCTGCCCCTTGTCCATAGCCATCAATGGGAGGAGGTGGGGCGGACTGGCACTTAGCTCTGCTCCCCACCTCGCCCCCTTCCATTGCACAGAACGAGCGGGGGAGGAAGAGAGGTGAGCCTGCGATGGGGAGGGAGGAGAAATTGGACATGGCCTAGTGAGGTTGGCGCATTTGCCAGTTCACCAGTTTTTTCGCCCCCAACGTAGTGTTTTCACAGCCGGCCGATATGCGCTCGTGTGAAAGAAGCCTAACTCTACAAAATCAACTGTTTGCCTGTGGTCTTGAAAGTCATCATAGTGATCAGCTGATCATCATTGCAGGGGTTGTCTGATGAAAGAACCACTGTAATCATATTATATAAGCTTAGTGCACCATAATACCTCTTCTCCCTCTTCAATGTGATAATCCTTCCTTTGGTTGGGGCCTCCCACAAACATTACCGTCAGTTGATTATTGTGCCTGTGGAAACAAATATCAAATATTAATATCCGAAAAAGGTGACCCAAGGAAAGAAATCCTAATGAACAATTCTCCCAGCTTCTCTGCCAGCTAATTGTTAGTCCGGCCGCAGAGATCGATTCCTGTACTGTTCTTCTTAATAGCACATTCATGCCCTAATGGCATCATGAGGTATATTGGTACATTAGGTATAAATCATAAATAAAGTAACAGAGAGGAGCACAGTTGTACTTTAAGTGTATTGGATGAGGTTTTGTTTTAGACCATTGGTTTGAAGAAGAAAGCAGAACATTTTATGTAACTTTGAGAAATAGCATTTGGTAATATAGATGAATTACAGTATGTGAGCAAACGCTTAAAAAACTTTGGTGGACATTTATGAAAGCTTTTACACCAGAACTCTGGTATAAAAAAGCTGCACATTTTAGGGAAGTTTCCCTTGCAATAAATTTGCAACTTTTGAGTTTTTTGCACCAGCCTTACCACTTTTTTGAAAAGTGGGCGGATTTTCAGGAGGAGGCGTGGCTGTCTGGTATAATTTTTGCCAAAAATTGGTGTAAATTATGCCAGAAATTTACACCAGGTTGGACATTTCTGTGTAGGCACACAGAAGTGCCAACATGTGCCTAATAAATGAGGAGGTGTGAGCATCATGCCAGGGCAAATTATACTAGGACCAGCGTTAGAGATACTGGTCTTAATAAATATCCTCCTTTGTAGTTCTGCTGAAATGAATAACTCCCAGGATATTAAGCACTAGTTACTGTAGGGCAGGTAAAGTCAAATAATTAGTAGCTAAGTACTGGTCGAACAATGGGCACTGACCAATAGATCGAAACGTAAGCCACCTCAAGTCCATTTTAAATCTTTCGACCAGGCTACCCTAAGAACTTTTAGTTAAGCTACTTGGCCTTAATGGGATTGAGCCAAGATATAGGCCCAGCATTTGGCTACTACATCTTAATACCTGAACTTTAGAAACAATGGCAACCTACCTATGATGGGACCCACAAAAAGCAGCAGTAAGGAGGGTGGTGTGGTCATCAGTGGCAGGCACCATAATGGGCATATTTGCCTGGTGCCATAGAGGGCATCTGTGGTAGGCATACCAATGGTGGCATTTTGTGACATATTTTTAGAGGGCGTTTGTGTTTGATGCACACTTTTATGGAGGAAACTGTAGCTTGGAACTGAGGACCGTAATTGGCCATAGACAGTACTTGACCACACTATCGGGAAGAAGATGGAGGCCAGAGGGGACTGGAGAGGCAGAGATCTGAAGAGCTAAACACATCGTAAGATAAGTTACTTTATTTGAAATGCACCCTACTCTCTTAGGCTATTCCCCCACTTTACCACCCCTTCAAGATCTGGAGTATAAATATCTGTGTGACACTGGAAAAAATGGTCTGTTTTTTCCCCAGAAACAGCATCACTCTTATTCATGGGTTTTGTTCAGTGGCGTACATAGAAAGGAGGGGGCCCATAGCAGAGATATAAGTAAAACCTCATTCGGGTATATTCACATAGTAAAGTTTTGCAACGGGAGCTGCATCAAATCTGCAAGAATTCCTGCACCCGCTAAGTGTCCCATTCATTTGAATGGGAATCTTCCCCATAGTATATACAGTATGGATTTCAAACCAATGTGTGGAAAAAAAGAAGAGACATCACTTCTTAATGCAGATTTCACACCAAATCTGTGTTGGGAATTCCACACGTGGATTTGCCCATTGAAAAGGGCTAAATCTGTGCTTGAATCTGTGGGAAGAGAGGGGCAAATCCATGGCAGAAATCTGCAGCTTAGCCACAGACTTCTGTCATGGATTTAGAGGTGGAATCTGCATGAAAAAAATGCACTGCAGATTCCCCCATGTGGACATACCCTTAGGGTACTCAATGTTGGCACCGAGGACAGAAGGGTCTGGTGTTTGTTTCCCCCTTCATTCCCTTTTCGTGACCCTTAAGACATTTCCCAACCCAGTTGATTTCAAGCAATTCAATTCCTGCAAATAGGGGAATCCTGCACTGCTTTCGGACACCCAGTGGAAAAGGAGCTAAACAGCGCTGGGTGCCATATCTCCATTGGCCCTATAGCAGCTGCCTCTATGGTTTTTACACACTTTGTTTTGTCTCTGAAATTACAGCTTAGATCTGAGATACACTCATTTGTATTAGAACAACTGTTGATTGAGTTTGAGGTGGTGGTGGAGTGGATTGTGATAGCTACGGTTGGTTGGGTGCCTATCATGCCTACCTCTTCTTCAGTGCCCAAGACAAGGGTTTCAGAATGTGCTTCACCATCATCAGTACTCGAAGCTAATTATGAAAGCTTTTGGATGGGCAATTATTCACTTGATTGACCTTTCGCTTTCCTTCCTTATTACCCCCTTACTTTATGATGTGCAAAATAACACTAGGCAACACAAAAAAAACGTGATTTGTGTGTCTAAAATGTATTTGTTCCTGTTAGCTTATTGTAAAATATAATGGAAAATAACTTTCATTTCGAAAAAATCTTGTTTTGTGGTCAGGACATGGGTAATTAAAAATATGATTTTGAATTTCAAATGTTTCAAGGACACAAACAGTGAGAAAAGAAATTACTTACAATCATGAGCCAAAGTCATTCTTCGATGCAGAATCTTTCCATACAGGTCAAAATTAAGGAAAATGTCTGGTTCTTTTCATTAATCTCTTCCATTGGCTCACTTTGTGCATCTCAAGGAGGAGTACAACAGTGTCCTGTTGCAAGTTCTGAAGTACGATCAGTATGCTTGGGAGGTAATTGGAGACTTTAAGATGGTTGCTTTCCTAATGGGTCTTCAAGGTGGTTTCACAAAGTTGCCTTGCTTTTTTTGTCTTTGGGGTAGCAGAGCCAAAAGTGAACACTACCATCGGTGAGACTGGCCTGAACATATTGACTTCACTGTCGGATGAAGCAACGTCAAGTGGGAACCCCTAGTAGATCCTAAGATGATTCTAATGCCACCTCTTCAAATTAAAATCGGGCTTATGAAACAGTTTGTCACGGCTCAAGATAATGAATCTACAGCTATGAAACATATAATAAACTTCTTCCTGAAGCTGACTGAGGCCAGGGTAAAAGCTGGCATCTTTGTGGAACCACAAATCAAGAGGATCATGGAATGTCCAAAATTTCCTGACATGTTCACAGAAGTATAGAAAGCAGCTTGGAACAGTTTTGTTGCTGTGGTCCCAGGGTTCTTGGGAAATCACAAAGCAGACAATAAGGCCTTGTTCACATGTGCGTTATTTTGCACGTGCATGTGTGCACAAATCCGCACATCCACGCATGTGCCAAAACATGCGTGAACGAAGCTGCGTGGCTATTGCCATCAACGGGGCCACCACTGCTGCCAGCAGCCCATTGAAAGTAATAGGATGCCGCCACCTCCCTTTTCGGGGAAGGGCTTTAAATATAACCTCTTCCCTGAGAACCATTCGTAGTAGTAGTAAAAAATAAATATATATATATACTAACCTCTCGGGGCTCAGGGGCATCTAGCGACTTGGTCCCTAGCACTGTAATGAATTTCTTTCAGCAAGTGGGGATTTAAAATCCCTGCCTGCTGAAAGGGCTGCCTCTGATTGGCTGAGCGCTCAGCCAATCACAGGCAGCGCTCAGTCATTCATTGAATGACAGCTGAGCGCTCCCTGTGATTGGTCACAGCACTCAGCCAAACACAAGCAGCGCTCGGCCATTCATTGAATTTAATGTTCAGCATTCAGTGACAAGGGGACTCCCCATGGGGAATGTTGATGCGCAGCACGGACCTATGGTGCATGCATGTCCTATCTTTTGCGGATGCTTGCGTTTGCACGTCTGTAAAACACAGACATGTGAACACACCATAGGAAACCAATTGTTCTAATAGATGCACAGTTTTGTGCGCGCCTATGTGCACATGTAAACACGCTCATGTGAACGAGGCCTTATATGGAGTTGGTGGAAACAATGGTAAAGAAGTACCACACTATTGTACTATGCAGAACATGGGAGCATACTCCGAGGAACAAGGAGAAAGTTTGAGTGTCGCTATCAAGGACAATATAATGAGAATATGATGGTGACTACATCTGGGGGCTCGTACGGGAAAGTGACGAAGTACACAATCGTCAATCGAAAAGAACCAGACATTTTCAATAATTTTGAGCTGTACGGAAATACTCTGCATTGTATAATAACTTCGGCTCATGATTGTACGTAATTTCTTTTCTCACTATGTATGTCCTTGAAACATACGAAATTCAAAAGCACATATTTTTAATTATCAATGTCCTGTCCACAAAATCAAACTTTTCTAATAATGAAACTTATTTTCCATTATATTTTTCAAAAAGATAACAGGAACAAATAAACTTTTCTTAGACACACAAATCGCATTGCCTAGTGGAATTAATTCAAAACACCTATAAGTCACCATAGCCTATATTGGCATGTAATACGCACCAAAATAGGACATGCTGCGTGGAAGTGGCCCAATAGAAATCAATGGGCATTTAGCACCGCATATGAAACGCTTGATAAATATGAGCGTAATATGTGGGCGACATACACTGTATGAATGAGCCTTTATCCATAGCACAATCTAGGCACTAAACTGGCAGCCGAGACTAAAAAATTCACATTTGAATAAGTCTTTTGCTCAGCAATAACCTGTATAAATGCCTTGTACTTACATAAGCTTGTTGCACACGGGGGGTAAAAAATATGCCTTGTTCTCTCGTATCCATTTATCTACATTAACCGGTTGCACCTCCATGTCTGACAGCAGCGGTCCGTCTTTTGGACGAAAGTGGATGCTTGCATAACAAAATCCTTTAGAGAAAAAAAAGTAGAGTAAAGAATGCTGCCATGTTTACTGAGCAAAGGTCGGAAGGTGCAAAGGTAAAGACATGCAGAGTTCAGTGTGAATATACCGAAAATACCCATGTATAAGGGTAACAGTCAAATAGAAGAGTATTCAAGAAAAAAACATTTAAAATGACTTTATATCATTACTACTAATGTTACTACTAATAGGAACTCAATGAGGTTTTTAATATATTTTAATTGCCTTTTGGCTCTCTCTTGTGGCCATGATGTAGAAATGCTCATGTTCACGATGATTGATGGTGTAACTAGGTACCATTTTTTCATTTAACTACTACTGTGAAAGGCTTAGATATTGTAGGCGTATGTCAAACAGCGCCAGCCTTACGGCTCATGTCCAGGGGCGTATTTTCATTACGTATTACGCATGTGATGTACGGCCGCATGTCACCTGGTGAAAGGAGTCAATGAAAATAAAAGGACTTTTATCGAACCATTTACATGAGAGCGTAAACACAACGTGTAGATAGATGCGAGAAATAGATCACAGCATGGTCTATTTCTCGGTGTACCTCACAGTGTGAGTCCAATTTTTTTCTATGGGCAGCGTATGCCATACACAATAGATTGCATATGGGTGGCGATTCAAATGCAACCCCGCTATGAAACAGAGCAGGGAATTTTAAAAAAAGACAGAGTCACATTGCGCATGACCATGTGCGTGAGATATGCGGTCATACGCAGTACAGCCGGTGCCCATATGCTGTCTCTGTTGGCATCACACTGATTGGTAAAATGCTGCGGAAGACCAATTCGCCCGTGGACATCAGCCCTTAAGTTGATGATACCCTGTGCTGATTTTTTTTTTGGCACCCTGTCTTAAGAAAAAAAACTATGTAAACTGTAAATTGCACTGAGAAGCAGTCTGCTTGTATTCTTCTTGTGCACAAAGCACCAAGACAGCAGCATGCCCGACCAGAACAGCTCAGTGAATAAATACTATACCAGAATCAAGCTCATTATATAAATACAGCACCAGAACCAAATTTATTATTATAGCACCAAAACCAAGGTCATTACATAAATACAGTAGCAGAACTAAGCAATTGTGTTGAGAGGTGCCAGTTGGCTGACAGAAGCACATCAAAACATCAGAGACACAGCCAGGCACTGGCTTATCTATAGGGGATGTAGTTGCACCCAGGCCCAGGAGCCTTAGGGGGCCTATAAGGCCTCTCTTCTCCATATAGGAAGCCCAGTACTATGATTAAAGCATTATAGTTGGGGGCCCTATTACAGGTATTGCATTAGGGCCCAGGAGCTTCAACTTACACCTCTGCGTTAAGGGGTTAAGAGAAGTTGAGGGGCCCCAAGATAAACTTTTGCACCAGGGCCCATGAACCTTTAGCTACAAGGTAGAGGATGATTCATGTAGCTCCACAAGACGCTGCTGCACGGAAGAAGAAAATCATCTGGCCAGGTGGACCTTAGGAGGATGATCACCCCCAACCTATATCTGCCTGGTACCAACCTGAACAAACCCGTGGCCAGTGCTCTGAATGACGGCATGAACTAGCTTTGTTGTGCAGGCGGCAGTATGTACTCTCCTCTGCTCACACTACTGTGGACTCTACTAACAGCTTCACTCCACTAACTCCACAGTAGTGTGAGCAGAGGAGAATACATAATGCCACCTGCACAACAAAGCTAGTTCCGTGGCATGAAGTCCAGTAGAACTGACTAGCCATGTGTCACGTAAGGAGTATCACAAGTTAGACAGTTGGGGTCAGTCAATATGGACATTGTTTCCCCATTCTGCATCAGAACCTGAAATGCCCCTGGCTTCCTGAGATAGAAAACAAGTTTCCCTGGCTGTCAGCCTCACGGAAACGCTGTTTTCCTGCAAGTACAGTTGTGTTGTTGCCTGCCAATATGCTCTAAGTGTCTCTGGATTATTCCTACCTCAGGCCCCAGCCCTGTTCAGCCCTCGCTCCATTACACATCCAATAAGAAGGATGTACGTAGAAATAGGTAAGCTTTGTTAATTCACCAGGGTTCCCAAGATGTACAAATAGTAGCAGCACTTCAGACTTTTGTCCTCTGCTGAGCTACAAATCACAAATACAATATATAATACAATGAATATTGCAACATAAAAGGTACAATTTACAGAAGTGTGTAAAAGTTTTAGGCAAGTGTGGAAAAGGAGCTGCAAACATAGAAGGCGTCTGATTGACTCTAAATTTATTCTGCAGCAGGACGGCGACTCCAAACATCCAGCCAATGATATTAAGAACCATTTTTAGCGTAAGGAAGAACAAGGAGTCCTGGAAGTGATGATTTGGCCCCACAGATTCCCGATCTCATCATCATCCAGTCTGTCTGGGATTACATGAAGAGACAGAAGGATTTGAGCAAGCTGCATCCACAGTGATTAGTTCTCAAAGATGTTTAGAACATCCTCTCGGCTGAGTTCCTTCAGAAACTGTGTGCAAGTGTACCTAGAAGAATTGATGCTGTTTTGAAGGCAAAGGCTGGTCACATCAAATATTGATACGGTTTACCACCTCTTTGCAAAATCACTGTACATTTTCTTATTTGACAAAAATAAACTATTTACACTTCTGTTTTTGAAAACATTCTTACTGTGCAGAATTTTTTCCACACCTGTCTAAAGGTTTTACATGGTGCTGTATATATTCAAGGAACTAGCAGATATGTACTATTCAATATTAGCAGCTGACCGCATGCTACACACTATGAGAACAAACATCATCAAAAAGCCTAACAAGAATATCACAAATTAATGTAATCTGCTTACCAGCATGGTTTCTATGCCCAACATGGGGCAGGAAAACCAATGCTGCACACCCTAGGTGCCTGGTTTAGGCCGGCTGCACACCAATGGGTCAGATTCTGCATGTGGGGGCCTGCAGCGGGACCGTCCCTATGCCTGGCCGGCAACCCTGCGTTCCTGTCTTTTGTCATCTTCATCTGTTCTGCACATAGACCTGGCGGCTGGCATCTCAATATTTCCAGACAGACAGGTGCGTCCTATGCTCATATCAGGCCACCATTACTCAGTCAATGTGAAAATTGGGGCTCTAGGCAAGTACCAATCTGGTCTGTCAATCCTTCTTTTCATCAGAGGTCCACAGCAGTTTTCATTCACATTAGATTGTTGGAGAGTCATTGCTGTATAGTTGGCAAGTATGGTGTAAGAACATTAAAATGTTAATTATGTAGATTTAAGGCCCATTTAGACATAACGATTATCGCTCAAAAGCCGTCTTTTGAGTGATAACTGTTGCGTTTAAACATGTGGCCATTGTGCACTGTTCATGCCCTGTTAGTTCATCGCTCATTTCTAGCCAGCTAGAAATGAGTGATGAGCCTTATCAGCACAGCAGGCTGATACCTCAGCGAGCGGCACTGATAACATTCTTTCAGCTGGTATCCCGCTGGCAGTTCTCAGCGGGACACCAGCTGAATGTGCTGAGAACAATGCAGCTGTTTGCATATTCAAAACAGCTGCACTGTTCTCAGAGCTATTGGGGCGGTATCCCGCTCCACCTGCATTAACCCTTAAGTAGCTTATTAGCTACTTAGAGTAATGCAAAGAAGATTGCTCAAAACTGTCACTCAAACTGCTGTTTGAGCGATTTATGAGCAATTATCTTTCAGTTTAAATGGGCCTTTAGGAGAATCCCTGTCACAGAAAAGACGAACGTAAAAGAGATAAATTTTATTGAAGTTTCATTAAAAACTACACTTAGGGCACAACATATAACACACACAAATGGTGTCGCCAAGACAAGAGGAAATGGCGCACCTACTACACGTGGACAAACATTCACACATACGGTCTGAGCCCCACCGGCTAGGGTTATTAATAATGTGTCGGATGAACTGAGGGTCCGACAGTAGGCTGCGGAGAGGCCTAGTGGTGAATTAGAAAAAATGCCAATACGGGCTAAACAACTCGTTTATGGCCTCCACGCTTAAAGTCTTTCACTCAGACTAAAGACCCTTTGTGAAATTCATTCAATAGAAATTGATAGGGTCTTGTTTATAGAGAGTGCCTGGGCTGGTGGGGTCTCGGATAGAAGTGTTTTAATTACTAAAAAGACTGAATCTACGGTCTTATTTTCAAATAGAATGCTACAGAGAGTGTGTCTCCAAGTACCCCAATGGCATGTAAAGGTAAGTGTGTTATTCCTGAGTAATGAATTGCAATGGAGAATGTCTCTGTAGGTGACCAGCTCATTAAAAACTTTGTACAGATTGTGTATGCTGTGTGGTTAAACTCTTTAGTATATAATTCTGCTCGTTTACTTCAACTATAAACGGTTTCTACTCTACGCGTTTCGCCACTCCATGTGTGTGGCTCTTCAGGAGGATTCGTATTTTGGATATACAGAGCAGCTAAAGAAGAGTTTTAATCTAATAGAGCTTAGAACAAGGTAGAATCAAAATCAAAGCGATGTTAGTCCAATGTTGAACATCTACTATCAAGATTCTCTCAAAGCTATAAGGGGATGAACTTAGATACTAGCTGGGGTGCGGATCATGTCCTAACCCTGTCTGGTTCACTGATGGGTTCTAGCTAATACAGAAGCCCATCTGGTCTCCAAACCCAATATACAATCTCTAAAAAGATTCAGAGAATATAGAGAAAAGACGAGAATAGCTCAATTGTTAGAGCTGTCCTCAGAGCTAGACTGAGTTCTTTTAATGTTGAAGCTTGTCAGTATATAAAGCTGAGTAAAAAAAGGACTGTTAGGGGTATGAGACAAAATTAGTACTCATGGCCTAAAGTCTTACGCATGGATACCGCAGCTTTTAGATTTCTGACATTAATCAGATAGTCAGGCTGTGTATAGGTAGCGTGGACCTGAAGGAGAGGATTCTCCTCCTATCCAAAAACCCTTTCAATAAAGAGTACAGCCGCTGTCTGAATAGCTCAGTGCTAGGTCAAAAAATCTAGACCAACAAAGCTAGAAAAAATATCCCCATTAGATATAAGTAGCTTAAAGAGAGAGAGTAAAATAAAAAATGGTAGCTCCCACAGCCTTGATGGTAGGCCAGGGAATGGCCTTTAGGAGAATAGTATTACTCTCGAATGTGTCTATGAAGCTATGCCAGGCCTGCTGAGAAGCTAAAGAGACTGTAATCTGACCCTGCATGGGCTGACTTTACAACCTGGCAACACTGTTTCAAAGTCAGCACCGCTAAGTATTGTGTTGCAATGTTCTGAAACTGTGTGTCTAGTTAAAGAGACGGCACTACTAATTCAGCTGCCAAGTAAGGATTGTTACTGTTCACTGCAAAGTTTGCCCTGTCTCTTAATCTACCTAGCCTGTGGGTCTCCACAATGGTCTATAGCCAGCCCGGCATTAGCAAGGATCTCTTTCTCAAGCCTAGCTGGGCATTGAAGCTGCTGTACCCCCACCATGTATATTTTAGCATTGTCCTGATCTTCCTCTTTTATTGCAAGCTAAAGTATAAAAATAAACAATTCATCACATAGCAGTTAAAAAAGGGAATAGAAAATGATAATCAGTGTCTCTGGAAGAAGTGGCGCTGGTTCTCCTTCAGCGCCTCCTCTTATCATAACACATGTATCTTAACACCAAACAACATAAACTAATGTACACTGACAATTAGCACATACGGTACATACCTCTCAGTAGGTGCATTTGTGATCGAACCAGATGAGTCTTGGTGGGACTCAACTACAGTATCTACCGAAGGGTGCAGCAAATAGGGGAAGTGGTTTTGGTAGATCACAGACAAGGTTTATTATGAAACAGTCTTAGTATTAAAAGGATGTCTGCCTAGAGCTGAACAAGAGACGGGAGGGAGAGGGTTAAAGGGGTTGTCCCGCGGCAGCAAGTGGGTCTATACACTTCTGTATGGCCATATTAATGCACTTTGTAATGTACATTGTGCATTAATTATGAGCCATACAGAAGTTATAAGAAGTTTTTCACTTACCTGCTCCGTTGCTAGCGTCCTCGTTCCCATGGAGCCGACTAATTTTCGCCGTCTAATGGCCAAATTAGCCGCGCTTGCGCAGTCCGGGTCTTCTTCTGTTCTCAATGGGGCTCCGTGTAGCTCCGCCCCGTCACGTGCCGATTCCAGCCAATCAGGAGGCTGGAATCGGCAATGGACTGCACAGAAGCCCTGCGGTCCATGGAGGGAGAAGATGCCGGCGGCCATCTTCAGCCGGTAAGTAAGAAGTCACCGGAGCGCGGGGATTCAGGTAAGCGCTGTGCGGATTTTTCTTTAGGTCCCTGCATCGGGGTTCTCTCTCGCCGAACGGGGGGGGGTTTGAAAAAAAAAAAACCGTTTCGGCGCGGGACAACCCCTTTAATATAGTCTGAGCTCGGGACTGAAGTAGTGCAAAGGTAGTTGTCTGGTCTGAGGTTTGGCTATATTTAGGGCCTTATTTTGGATCTGCTTATTTAGGGTGTGGTCTTGGTTCGAAATTACTTAGGGATCTAGATGTTAGGTTATGCTGCTTGGACCTGTTGTTCTACGGGTCTCTAGGAGTGCGCTTTCTTGGGTGAGGCATGGTTGAGTTGGCTGGGTATGGAGTTCTCCGGCCAGCCGGCCGCACAGGTCTGCTGCACATGTGTACCGGCCCCTCTGGCTGGGGGATACTAACCCTCTGGGGTTTTGCTTTCATGCATGATGTGTTGTGTGTGTCTGTGCAGGTGGCCGGACATGTGTGTAAACAGTGATGTGTTCTGTGGGTCTGCACAGGTGGCCGAACATGAGGTACCAACAGTCCTGTTCTGTGTTGCGTGCAGTCCCTGGTGTTTTGGTGTGAGCTGCATCCTGTCCTGATCATTTTCCATCCTGGGTGAGCTAGGTCCATAGGTTCCAACATGGAACCATCCTTATTGGGACTGCATGCAGGCAGGTTTCTTGCAGGAGTTGTCTTGTGGGAGTCGGGAGCCGTGAAACGAGGACCCTTGTCGGTGGGCTTATGGGCTTGAGTGTCTTGGTCAGGATACGAAATAATGCCATGTACTATTACTATTCCATCTGTTTATGTGTGCAGGTATGCAAGGTGAATGCGATGGATGTTTTTTAGTCATTGGTTTATGTCTGTCCGCAAGTACCATTTGCAATTCTGTAGTTCACGGATGAAGGAGACGTGACACTAGAATTAACATAGTGTCTCTGAATATATGTAGGGCGTTTGGAGTCTGAATTAATTTAGGGGTCTGGTTTAGGGCTTAATATAAATAAAGGTTTGAATAAATTTAGCCCCACTTACATAAGCTGCACCCCTGGAAAGGCCATTCCCATTTTTGCTGCTCTAGTATTACCCTGTGAAAGCTTCTCCCAAGCTGACATCTCTGCCTTGTGACAAATACATTTTCTATAACAATGGTAGTATGGCGTGTGGTCGCTTTTGGTTTACAAATATTACTTGATGTTAGATGAACTCTCTATCCCACAGGAATGAATGGCTAGGCCAGCACAATATGCAAGGGGAATCCTCCACTGCCTTAGCGTTGAAGCTACATTTTTTATTTTTTCCATCCACAGAGCTATATGAAGGCTTGACAGTTGTGCAAAAAGTTGTATTTTTTTATCAGTACCAAAAAATGTATTAAAGAACTTTGAAAAATTTCTAAGTGGAATGAAGTAGCAAAAATGCAGTTCTGCTTTTTTTTAGGGTTGAGGAGTTGTTTACAGAACAATAATGGCAAGGTAGAAATTAGATATTAACTGTATTGTACAGGTCAGAACAATTACGGCGATATCAACTATATATACTTTTTTTTAATGATTAACTATTTTAGAAAAAAAACATTTTTTTAGTTGCTTTTTATTGCCACATTCTGATACCCAGAAAATTTTTAGCTTTCCATTAATGGGCCTGTTTTCTGTGGGTTAAGCTGTAGGGTTTTTTTTTTTGAACAATTTGGGCGCACATAAAACTTTTTGATCACTTTATTCACTTTTTTTAGTAGAGGGGTGAAAAAAAATGCAGATCTGGTATTGTGGGTTTTTTTTCTTACAATGTTCACAGTGCAGTATAATTAAAACAATGTTTTAATATTGCAGATCTTTACAGATGGGGTGATGCAAATTATGTTTTTTTATTACAATTTTTTAGATGTAAAAAATTGAAAAAGCTTTTTTTGAACTTTTAATTTTTTTTTAGTTCTTAATATTTAAAAATATTTTTATTAAATATATTCCATTTTTCTTTTAGTCCCTGTACAGTATTTGAACTTGTGTTTGTTTGTTCACTTATACAGTATACTACAATATTTCTGCAGGCATTCTATTAAGCCCTGTCACAGGCACGGCTTAGTAGGCAAAACATTCACTTTTACAAGGCTCCAGGCTGCCATGACACCTGAAAGGCACCTTACAACTTGCCACGAGGGGCCAGAAGGTGCACCCTTCTGTTGTTGGACCGCTTAAATGCCCAAATGGTTAGCAAACAGCCAGCTGGATAAAACAGATGATAGCTGCTGGGTAAGAAGCGGGCTTGGCTCCTGAGCCTGCTTCATACTCACCCTCCAGATGTACATGTAAGCAAGGAGTAGGTGGTTAAAGTAAGTGTACAGTAAACTATATAGTCCACAATTGTGAGATCTGAAATCTTTATTGCAAGTTTATTTTGTATTAGCCAGGGCTGAATCCAGAAAGAAGGAAAAGTATAAAAGGAAAGACTGTTTCTTCTTTGGCCTCTGGCTAACTCTTGTAAAGGTTAAAAAAGCATAAAACACAGTGCGAATCCAGCAGAATACTCTTATATTACCTAAAGCAATCCCCAAACTGTGCTGCACAGTAACATTATTGTGAGTTATAGTCTTTTTTTAATCCTTTTTGTCCATTTTCTGTCCCATTATAAAGGTTTCGCTGTGCGATTGATCTATGTGCTCACACCGAGGCAGACTGAAAAGACTAGCATGCAGAAATTCTATTAAAGTAAACAGCGGGGCAGCGAGTTATGAGGGTAAGAGGTGGAGGTGGCGATGACACAATGATTAACTAACGATGACTTGATGAGTTTGATGTTATTGAGGAGGTTAAACTCACAGCAGTGACCTGATGGATGGGGGAACATCCTTTACATCATTATCTGCATTCTCTCCAATGACTTACCGGCACATCAGGGGGATCTCGGACATTAGCACGAAGTAATCATAGTAGATGCTAAACGCAAACCAATGGGGGTTGTATTCTTCATAGTAAGCACTTCAATATATTTGTGTATATATGAAGATTAAGGGTCATTTTACACTGAATGATAGTTTCAGATTCTCGCTGGATCGTGGAAATGTGAATGATAAGCTTTCGGTGTAAATGGCGGCAACGACTGAATGGCGAATGATAATTCACTCGTCATTCATTTTTTGCAGACATAAAAATCAAACAACGATCGGCCCGATCTCCAACGTGCTCCACCTCCATTGAGTGATAGCATAGAAGCGATTATCGCTGGGTTATTATCGTCCTGTGTAAAAGGACACTGAGGGCTAGTTTACATGAGCGTCACTTTGACACTTCGATAGACGCGCTAAAAAATTGTGGCTAAGGCCGGCTGCACACGGCCGTGACGGGATCTGCTGCGTGAATTCCGCGTCGGCGCCCGTCACGGTGCCCCCCAGAGAAACCAAACTTACCTACGGATCCGGCGTCCTCGCTCTCGCATGACGCTTTGGGATGACACGCCGCAGCGTCATGTGACACGCTGGCCACGTCACATGACACGCCCACCGCATCACATGACAGGCCCACCGCGTCACATGACGCGGCCAGCCGTGTCATATGACGTTGCCAGCCGCGTCATATGACGCGGCGGCGGTAGGCAGAGAGGCGATTTCACGCTATCTTCCGCTGTGCTACAGCGGAAGATTGCGTGAACGGACGGCTTCCATTGACTGCAATGGAAGCCGTCCGCGCGTGAATTCTGCACCGTGAATTTACCCATTCTCACCCGCGGCAAATAGAGCATGCCGCGGGTGAGAATGGGTAAATTCACAGTGCGGAATTCCGCGGTGGGATTTCGCACCGTGAGCCCTGAGCTATTAGATTCAATAGAACCTAATAGCTGCAGGCAACGCAGCGGATTTCCGCCGCAACCCTAAAAATTCCTGGGTCGGCAAAACCACTGTAACAACTTTTAATGCCTCTCTAGAGGCACCTCTCATTGTTTAACAGTGCTAGCTGCTGTTAAACTCCCTCCTCCTCCCTTTTTTGGACGGCTCCCATAGACTCCCATAGGAGTCTGTGGAGCCTCCAGTGTTTTGCTGTCAAAAGATAGAACAAGACCTATTTTTTGACGCAATAGAAATTTTGGCATTAAAATAATGCGCCTACGTCCTATCTTTTGACGTATGCTTTTTTTAGGCACATCAAAAAACTGTTCGCCCGAAGGAACTCATAGGAAACCATTGGTTCTAATAGATGCGATTTTTGGACGCACCTACATCGCGTCAAAATGCAATGCAAAATCTATAACATGGTCCCTCAATTATCCATGTGCTATTTAGAATACTGATGCTTTCTTATATGATAGAGGGCCCTTTGGATTCTCTAAGACTCCAGAGCCCAGAACCTCTGCACTCTATATAGCTACACCCCTGTTTATGGCATATCCTGTGAATGTGATATAAATGTGGAAGATGGCCTACCCAGGACCCTCCAGACCAGCAGAATGAAGGGGTTCCCCAATTTTCTACACAGACACAATGATTCATCAATATGAGTTGTATTACTTCATCAGTATTCATCAGTAGTAGCAGGCACAGCTATAGTTGTATGTACTGTGCACAGAACAGAGGGGTCAGCAGGGGTCCAGGAGGAAATATTAATGGCTTATATTGTGTAAAGACCCTTTTAGATGGAACAATTATCTTTCAAAAAAATCTATCAAATGAGCTAAAGTGAACAATTGTTCAGTCTAAGGGTGCATTCACACGAGTATGCGTAAGCGTACATAGGTGCGCACAAACTCGTGCACCCATGTACGTACACAAACACGCGTGAATGCAGGTCTGTGCCCATTGTCTTAAATGGGGCAATGGCTGCTGCCGGCAGCCCCATAGAAAACAATGGACTGCCGGCGACCCCGGCAGTGATTTTTCAGGGAAGGGCTTTAAATATAAGCCCTTCCCTGAAAATTATCTCTGATTTTTGTAAAACAAACAAAAAAACCCAAAACAAACAAATATATATATATACCCACCTCTCCGCCACTGCCGTGTAAATATTCCCCGCGGGGAGTAAAGAATCCCCTGCCACAGCTGTGGCCGAGGATTTCTTCATCTCCGCGGGGAGTCCCCTTGTCACTGAACACTGTGACAGCACTGTCACAGTGTTCATTGATAAGGGGACTCCCCACGAGGCTGACGAATTGGACAAATGGCTGGACAAATAACAATCGTAAACTTTTCGTTAATCGTTCATTTTAGGCAGGCATAAAAATAATCGTTGGCTCTTTCACTAATCATTCGGTTTAAATAACGATCGCTCAGTCCCTCTCAATCACTTATACAGTGAATGTGAACGACTGAACGCTTTCTCCTTTGAACGAGCCAACAACGTATCTGCTATATAAACAGCTGCAAGAGCGAACAAACTCCTCTCGTTCAAAGGACAATAGTTTGATGTAGAAGGACCCTTAGTCCTGTAAAAAAAACTTTAAAAGGGTTGTCTGAGAATTTCCTTTCTTTAACTCTTGCTCTCCGTGCCTAAAAATAATAAAAGATCATATACTCACCTCTCCAGGGTCCCCACAGCTCCAACCGGTCTGGGTGCCGGGGCTGTATAGACAGACTGCAGTCAGCCTGTTTACATAACATCGCAGGCTGCTACAGCCAATCATAGATCTCAGTGTTACCTCAGTGCTTGAATGTTGAGATCTGTGATTGGCTGCTGCAGCATGTGATGTCCAGTACACACACTGACTGCAGCCTGCAAACAAAGCACCATAAGGGAGACCAGAAGATTGAAATCTGGAGCTGCAGGGTGTCGGGGTAGGTGAGTATATGGTGTTTTATTAATTTTAGGTATGGAGAGCAGAAATTAAAAAAAAAAAAGTTCACTTGGACAACCCCTTTAATACTACCCACAGGATAAGGGATAAGTATCTCATTGGTGGAGGTCCGACTGCTGGGACCCACATCGATGATCACAACAAGGGTTCCCTGTGCCCTCTAATGAATGGAGCAGTGGTGGAGCATGCACACTGCTGTTCCATTCATTTCAGTGGGACTCCCAGCGACTGACAAGCATTTGTACTCAATTGCGTGTCTTTGACTGCCACTTCATTCAGGGGTCCACAAGGACCCTATTTTCGTGACCGTTGGAGTCTCAGCAGTCAGACCCCCACTAATCAGAGACTTCCTCCATCCTGTGGCTAGGGAATAAGTGTTAAAGTTAGCACATCATACAAGTTCCACTCTCCCAGCTCGTGGGAATAGAGGATTTACCATTCAGGAGATTTAGAAAGCTGAGTGGCAATCTGCTGTTTCCACAGCTGTATCTGCCGGAAATCCATATAACTAAAGGGGCAGCCCAATATAATGTTTAATAACTTTTAATGGTGGGATATGAGGGGTTCAGTCCTCTTCGATGATGGCGCTTTCATGTGCTTTTCCCCACATTAGAATCATTTAATTTCATCCTTTGAAGTGTATTTGGAACAACTGTAACAATACATTAAGTTGTAGGACATGGAGGGGACATGTTTGCGCTTGGCAGGGGGCAATTAGCCACAGACTGGAAAGTTTTAATGACTTTGGTTCTCATGGAGAAGAAAGTGCAGTAAAGGCGGCAGCTGCCCGAGGCTTGGAAAGTAGAACCGTCACTCTCTAGGGCACAACTTCAATAGCAACAATGAGCATTGACTGACAGACGCATCGTAGGCCGCCAAGCTTTCCCGGGATCACTTACATAAGCCGTATATGAGAAGGGAAGCAGAGGGTGAAGATTGAACGTGATGTTATGTAAATGTGAAAAAAATAGATGTAATAAAAACTATTCAACTCCCCGGTGCAAATCAGTTTTCTTGACAAATTTCCAAACTTAACTATGTGCAAAAAAACAGAAAAATCAAACAAGAACAATTTAAATAGCTCAACACAACTAATATAACAAGTGGTTTCTCCAAATTCAATACCAAATGCCACTTTTCACAGCTTAGCGCTATAGGACGTAAGTTTACGTGCCAACTGAAGGGTACTTAACACAATAGGACATAAACTTACATCCTGTGGATGGCATGGGATCAGAAGCTTGGCCCCCACCATCCTGCAGCCGGAGTTGGCTCTTACCGATAGCCTACCCCCTGTGGCAAGTTGGGGTCACTCGCATGCGGATCGCTGACCTCTCAGACAGGAAAATATCGCACCACATGTGTAGAAATGCTTCATGAGATGTGGATTCTCTTTAAGACTGGCACCTGCTAGCATTTATTTCACAGCAAACAGCATACACAAACACAGTCCATATGCAATCCTGGGTTCACTACCCACTGGGTCACCGTCACTACCCCGCCCGGGGTGTCTAGAGGGCGTCTTCTTCTATCAGACATGCGACTGACCCAAAACTGGTCTGCAAGGATCAGGCTCCCAGTTCCTGACACGGCATTTCCACCGCTTCTACTGGTCCATACTGGACCTCAGGCTTTCAGCCCTTCCAGCTCACCTAAGCTGTAACTTCCCCCATGCTTTTGGCAGGAACTGGCTTTTATCTAGTTCCTGCTCCACCCCTTGGTGTTAACCCTTGCACCAGAAGTCCTGTCTGCAGCCCTCTACAGGCCCTTCTGTGTACTGCACTATTACAACATTATATGATCCCAATAATGCTAGCAATAAAAACTATAGTTTGCTACGCAGAAAACAAGCCCTCATATGGCAATGACAATAGAAAAATAAAAGGTTATAGCTTTTGAAAAGTGGAGATCAAAATTTAAAAAAAAACGTTGCGTCCTTTGGTCAAAATAGGCCATCTCCTTAAGGGATTAATTACTATTGTAGTCTCAGAGTTATTCAACCCCCTGGATGGAGTTCCTCATAAGAACACACATTTGTAAATTAGGTGTTCTCTGAAGCACACCTGATGCAACTAATCAAGCACTTCATTAACTGCATCAGGTGTACTTGAGATAAAATACATCAAATAGCTGGATTGGCTATGGATTTGTAGACTGTGACGTTTAGGCTGCATTCACACGAACGATTATCGGCTCGGTTTTCACGCCAAGCAGATATACGTCATCCTCGTTTGCAGGGGGGGGGGGGAGGATGGAAGAGCCAGGAGCAGTAACTGAGCTCCCGCCCCCTCTCTGCCTCCTCTCCGCCCCTCTGCACTATTTGCAATGAAAGGAGGCAGAACGGGGGCGGGGCTAATTTCTGATAATTAGCACTGCCCCGTCCCGCCTCTCCCCATTGCAAATAGTGCAGAGGGGCAGAGAGGAGGCAGAGAGGGGCGGGAGCTCAGTTCCTGCCCCTGGCTCTTCCATCCTCCCCCCCCCTGCAGATGAGGACAACGTATATCGGCTTGGCGTGAAAACCGAGCCGATATACGTTTATGTGAATGCACCCTTAGGGTACATGTTAGGGTACTTTTACACAGGATGAATGTCTGGCGCTTAAATACTCAACACCGTCTCAGCAATTCACTGTGCTTTCACACAGCAGAGATAATAGCTCACCAAGTGGAGGCAGAGCGGGCTGGAGATCTCTTCTGGCCGCCAGCCTCTATTCAGAGTAAACAGGCAGTCAATTATAAATGAACGACTGCCTATTTAAATGGGCCAGTAGTCGCTTGGTTTTTAGGTGGGCTAAAAGCAAATGACTCCGGCAAGTAAGGGATTCTTGTAGTGATGAGCGAGTACCTGCCCGCTCGAGACAAAAGGTTCGGGTGCCGGCAGCAGGTAGGGAGCTGCGGGGTAGAGCAGGGAGGAACAGAGGGGAGATCTCTCTCTCCCCCCCCCCCCCGCTCCCCCCTGCTGACTGCCACTACTCACCGCTCCCTCACACCGGCACCCGAACCTTTTGTCTCGAGCGGGCAGGTACTCGCTAAAGGCAATGCTCGCTAGAGCAATTGCCCTTGGCGAGTATACTCGCTCATCTCTAGATTCAGGCACACTTGCCCTGTCGGGTCCTGACAGTCACCAGAGTTGCTCTTTCGAGTAATTACTCAGGAGACTCACAGTCCAAGCAAAAATACCCATAGTCAAGAGAGTGGTGCAAAAGGGAAAAAGATACACAAAATAGAAAAAGGCACTGAATGTTCCTAGAGATACAGTTGGAAGCATAGTTCTCAAGTTCAAAGTTTTGCTTTGTTTGGAGCCTCCAACAGAGATCTGGCAAGAAATCCTGGATAGAATAGCATAGTATGGGAAAATACCAGGCAGCATGTGAGAAGCCAGATGAACATGGTCCATCCAGCATATGCCGGATCCTATGACTGAGCTGAACAACGGAACAATGGAAAATCTGAATGCAAACATGAAAGGAGCCTTATAAAGTGATGGCATATTGCTAGGATATGCCAACACTTTATGATCAGTGGGGGTACAACCTCTGGGACCCATTCTGAGAATTAATGGACCGCAGCACTGATTTAACACTACATTCCCTTCTAAGTACTCTGTTCTCCCAGTCACCTAGATGTGCAAAGACTGCAGCTGACTTCACTCAGTTAAATGGAGTTCCCTGCACAGCTCATAGTCAGGGGCACCGCTGTGCCCAGAAAACTTGGTAGGTGATGTTGCAGCGTTTGAGAAGCGGGCCCACAGCCGAGGAGATAGCAGGGTAGATTGAGGCTTTGTCACGGGGCTCTACCATCTTCTCCCATGCGGGTAGCACGGGTCCCTTCCAAGTTACTGCTGGGGGTTTCACAGGGTAACCTAAGTAGCGGTTTACCTTAAAGGTCCTTTTGTCACTCAAAATGCCACCGTTCCGTCCTCTGCGGTTAATTAAGACATTGTGAATAAAGAGTCCCCACACAGGGATAACGCTTCAGAGCAGAACCGCGAACGGTCAGTTAAGCTCGTTTACTTGTAGCAATGGTTAACAGTCCAAACAATTTATACAAGCCATCAGGACACTGGTGCAAGCAAATTATTGGTGACAGGGAGGAATTACAGGATGACAGACGAGTCCACAGTCCAAGTTATCTGTGGGGTTCTGTTCTCGGCCAATCTCCTTCTTTCTCTCCAGCTCTCTACCAGTCAACACTCACGTTTAGGGAAGGGCACTCAGCGCTGCATGGCGGCTCCTCTCAATCTCTCAGTCCTCCAGGTCAATAGCAGGAAGACCTAGGTGAATTGGGCCCAGAGCACACACAAGGCAATCTCTCAGCCTCTTCCATCCTCGGGCTCCACACAAGAGAAGGCACAGTGTCTCCTACTCAACAGAAGTAACTTGCTTCCACTCCTAGGCTCTCTCAGACTCTCTTGGACTCATTTCTGCAGGAAGACTCCCTTAGACTCTCCTACATACACCTTGCAATCACATATATATAACATGGTCACATGACACACAAGAAGATACATTTTCCAGACATAACCCAGACAGTAACCCATTCAGCGCTGCAGAGGTGCAATACACATCAAATTCATGCAACATAGAAGATACTGACAACACATAGGCACAAGATAAATGCATTCATACTTATGGAGGGGCCCCATTAGCTCTGGGCCACTACAATGTAGTGCTAAATCATTGCTGTGCAAAGCGTAAAATTGCAGTTAAAACGCAAAACTGTTGCATGTAAATCAGGGCCATTTTACTTCATTGGTGGGGATGAGTGCAAAGGTTCCAAGAGAGAGCCCACCTCCTGAACATTGTTAAACGGGTTATCAGAGATAATGAAAAGTATCTCAGTGTGCATTTATGCTGTCCACAAGATGCTATCACAATTCAGAAGTTTTTTTTTATTCTCTCAGCATATTCTATATAGCTAAGATCACGTTAGTGGTATGTGACAATGTTTGCGTTGGGAATGGGTATCAAGGACACAGTCACCCACCCAGTCCATATAAAGTCCAACCAGCTTTATTATATTCCAGTAACAGAACAAATTGTGGAAAACAGTCATTTGCAGCACATAAACTGTGCAATAAACAAAAACAAAACACCTGCCCGGCTGGGCACTAACTAGGCGGTACTTTACTCACCTACTAAGATGCAGTATTTATCAGCAAATAATGAGAAGTTCACAGTGGACTTGTGCTCACTCCCAGGCTCTGACCCCTACTTCCTGGGCTTGAAGTCTTTTAAGTTCCAGTAACTAGTTCAATGGAAACAGCTGAGCTAACTGCGACCCAAGAAGTAGTCCTGTACTGAATTTTCATCTCACCTAGGACAAGCATCTGGGTGAGATGTAAACTCACTCCAGAACATTTCCTGCCACATGCCTACATATCGTCCCCTCTTCTCCAGACTTGAGGGATGGACATTTTTTGGTCATCTTACAGTACACCCTAGACAAGGCGTCAGCATTATCCTGTGGCTTGCCCAATCTATGATCAATGGTAAAATTGAAGTTCTGCAATGACAAAAACCATCTTGTCAGCCTTGCATTTTTCTCTTTGTTTATTTCATCCATGTCAAGGAGGCGTAGTCTGATACCAGCCTAAACTTTCTGCCCAAGAGATAGTATTTTAACGACTAAAGTGCCCACTTAACCATTAAACACCCAATCTATGATGGCATAATTTCTCTCTGCAGGAGACAACTTATAATTCAACCACATTACTGGATGTTCCTCACCATTTAGCATTTGAGACAACACTTTGCGCAAACCTGCATCAGAAGCATCTTTTTGTAGTATATATCCCTTGGTGAAATCAAGAGTGATTAGTACTGGCTGCTTGCACAAAGCAGACTTCGGGCTCTGAAAAGCCTTCTCTGCCTCTGGACTCCACGTCACCATTACTGACGTCTAACCTTTAGGAAAGTCAGTCAATGGTGCAGCTACGGAGGCAAAATTTGGCACACACCTGTGATACTATCCCATGATACCAAGAAAAGCCGTGACTTCTTTCTTAGTTAAAAGCCTATGCCAACTCTGTATGGCCTCTACCTTGTTAATCTGAGGTTTGATTACTGCTCTGCTAATAATGTAGCCAAGGTATTTGGCTTCTGACAAGTCTAAAGCACACTTTTCAGGATTTATGGTCAGGCCTGCATCTCTTATGGCATACAAGACTGCCTGTATTTTGCAAAGGTGAATTTCCCAATCTGAATTGTAAATGACCACATCTTCTAGCTATATGCAGCGGAATAGTCAAGATGTGGCCTCAAAATTCAGTCCATCATCCATTGAAAAGTAACAGGCGCGCGTGCAAACCAAACAGCATGTTTTTGCGCTGAAACAATCTATCTGAGTAAAGAAGGCTGAAGTTTAATGTAGACTAAACTAGAGTAACCAATGCCAGTCAGCTGCTGCAAAAGCTAATAGTCTTCAGGTGCAGTAAAAGAGGTATAGGGGCAAAAGACAAAAACATTATTCTCCCACTATATAAGCCACATGGAGCCACAGGCCCCACATGGAGTACTGTGCACAGTTCTGGACACCGGTGCTCAGGAAGGATGTTGCTGTGCTTGAGGGGGTTCAAAAAAGGGCAACTAAATAAAAAAATGGAATGAGAGGACTGGAATACCCAGAGAGGCTATTAAAATTAGGACTTTTCACCCTGGAAAAAAGACGGCTAAGGGGCGATCAAATAACTATGTATAAATACATGAGGGGACAATACAAGGATTTCTACCATGATCTGGTTATACCCAGGACTGCGATGGTAACAAGAGGGCATCCTCTACATTTAGAAGAAAGCAGGTTTCATCACCAACACAGAAGGGGGTTCTTTACTGTAAGAGCACTGTCGAACTCTCTGCCAGGATGTGGTGATGGCAAAATCCATTGACAAGTTTAAGAGGGGACTGGACGTCTTTCTCGAGCGGAAGGATATTGCAGGATATATACATTAGGTGACCAGCGGGTTTGTAGTTCCGGATCTTGTATTTAGGAAGGAACTATCAAAGGTTGATCCAGGGATTATTTTGATTGCCATTACAGAGTCAGGAAGGAATTTTCCCCCAAATGGGCTAATTGGCTTCTGCCTCTTGGGGTTTTTGCCTTCCTCTGGATCAACAAGGGGTTGTGGAAACAGGCTGAACTAGATAAACATTGCCTTCATTCAGCCTACCATACTATGTTACTATATTAAGAACACATATCTGTTACCCATATTCTCTAAACTGTTTGGCTGTTTGCGTGGTGCACGTGTCTTTACGAAACTGGACCTACTAGAAGCTTACAATCTAACCCATATCTGCAAAGGTGGTGAGTGGAAGACTGCCTTTAACACTCAGGATGGGCTCTATGAGTATTTAGTAATGGCCTTCGGTCTACGTAATGCTCCAGCCATCCCTCACTTTTCCACCTTGACAGCATCTATCTTTGCCCTCATCTGTAAAGGAATGGATGCCACGCACTGGTCTCCAGAGGCCGAAGCCACCTTCCAAGCCTTGAAACAAGCCTTTTTTTAGCACCCGTTTTGCACCGACCGGAGATTACCAAGCAACTCTTCTTGGAGACTGACGTTTCTTTCATTGGAGCTGGAGCTGTTCTGACACAGGGCAGTACATGTGGGAGGATGGTGACATGTGGATTCTTCTCTAAGTCTTTCTCGGCTGCTGATCGGAATTACTCCATAGGGTATCATGAACTTTTGGCCATCAAAATAGCTCAGAATTTTTGGTGATTTCTGCTGGAGGAAGCCTGTCAGCCTATAGTGATCTATACTGATCATAATATCATATTGACCTAATTACAGACCGCACAGCAACTCAATCCCTATTCTTTAGCCCAATTTGATTTTGTTTTGCACTTTTGGTCTGCTGATAGGAATGTCAAAGCTAACGCACTGTCAAGATCCTTTGATCGCAGTGATCTCGAGGAGAAGCCGCAATACATCATAGACCCTGCCAGGATAGTAACCATGGCTCCTGTTCATAAAGAATTTTTCCAAAATCTGGTAGGAGACCAAGTCTACACTGGAGAAGCAACTACCCACATGAAGAAGTTCGCTGATCGCATGCGCCGATCCCCTCCGCAGTTTGTTCCAGGTGACAAAATATGGCTTTCTTCTAAACATATCAAGTTAACAGTGTCCTCTTATAAACTAGCTCATCAATTTTTGGGATGATTTGAGGTATCCAAAAAGGTAAACCCCATATGCTACAAGTTGCGGATTCCTGCCTCCTTGCGAATACCCAATTCCTTCCACATTTCGCTTCTCAAACCTCTGGCTCTTAACAAATATCCCAAAAATGCCAAGTCTGCTATGGTCCAAGTTAAGCTTGAATACATTTTTGAGGTCAAGAACATTCTCGATATGAAAAAAATCAGGAACAAAACATATTTTTTGGTGGACTTGAAGGGTTATGGTCCGGAGGAGAGGTCTTAGGAGCCTTCAGAGAATATCAACGCTCCCCTTCTACTACAAAGATTCTTGCTGTAAACTGGTAGGAGGAGGCTTTAGGGGGGACACACTGATAGGCCGGCTACTTGTGTGTGCTGCCCTCTTGCTTTTCCGGGCAAATGTGGGCATCACTCTGCTCCTCCTACGTGAGTAGGCTCGTAGCTGTGTACTTTCTATCAGCACTGTAGAAGTCAATCCTCCCCAGTGCTCTCAGCTCAGCTACAGAATAATAGGCTATTACCCTTCTACTTAGCTGAGCTGGGGATCTTCCTCCTAGCCTGAGTATTGGTGTGTTTGTCTTAGTCATCCTGCAAAGTTCTTCTGCTTCTGACTCCTGTGTCTGCTGATTCTCGGATTTCTACTTGGATTACTATTATACTCTGACCAGATTTTGATCGTAGTACAGACTGTTTCACTGTGCATTGCACTGGTATCTCTGACTCCCATGGGTCAGCTGCCAACTACACCGTGATTATTTCAGGAGATAGCAGCCTGCTCGGTTTCTCACAGCGAAGTTCAGATCCCTGTACAGGGGTTAAAGGGTGAATGAATACCAGGGAACCTTAGGATAACGCCCTTAGGATTAGCCCAGTCGCTGTTTATAACAATGAAATCCATAAAATCCATAATAACTCTCTCAAATGGTACTGAAATAATAGAGAGAGGCACCAATAGGCAGTAAAAGTGTGACACAGGGTCAGTCATCTGACAGGTGGGGCAAGATTCACAATATTCTTTTATTTCTTTATAAATTCCAGGCCAGAAAAACCTTTTGATGGTCTGTCCTGCATCTTATCAGTCACCAAAGTACATGATTATGTGCCATGTCAAGAACCTTACATTTATATAACTTAGGTACGAGCTGTTCAACAATTTCCCCATTATTTTTAATTACTCTATACAAAAGATCAGTATTCATAGAAAGATGGGAAAACTGTTGGTTAGCACCTGGATCTTGTAGTACACCATTTATGCATTGTGCGAGTGGGATCTCTCAATTGTGCAGTACCAAAATTTTCATGTGAAACCTCCAGTTTAGATACATCCTGAACAGGAGGAGGATCCACATCATTGTTATGTCCACTTGGTGAACAAAAGCACCACTCCTCAGAACGGATGCAAACATGTCCATTTAAAACTGCAAACACACACATAGAGTACTTGCATGGACCAATTGCATCTATCCAGGAGGAAGAATAGACAACTGTCCATAACTGATCAGGGAAAGAGGGGCAGCCCTGCCTAAAAGAGGAGTCATCGCCCCGATAAAGGTGTCCCCACTGTCTTCTTCTACTGACCTGACTATCCCTGATCAGGGAGCTGGAGAGATGCACTAAACACTCAGCACACGACACTGTTCACACATACACTGTACACAGAACAGGACTGCACATAAAGCACGTCTGGCACCCTGCACAGACCTAACAGACGTCGCTGTTCACACCAACATACAGTGTAACACATATCACATAGAACAGGACTGAACACACACCACATGTGTGGCCACTTGCACAGACATACAACACAAGTCACAGTTCACACCAACATACAACAGGTAGTGCATACAACACGGACCCCACCCAGAGCTCACAAACATATCAATGGCAAACCATAGCCAGTCCACGTGTCCTCACGCCAGGGGAATAGGTAGAGTCAGCCACCATGCTGACATAGGGAGCAGTGTCAAGCATCACCCATCTGACAGACATAGGACATCAGACGTCTGGGGGCCACACCTGCCCAGGAATAGGGAGAAACCTGCAGGTCACTGTACCACACACTACACAATACACGCACCCCAGAAACCGTAAGGAGGGGAGGGAGAGCAGGTGTCCAGACCGTCTTCAGGGGAGAAGAGAAACACTTCAAACAAGAATGCAAGCATCAGCTGAGTGGGATAAACAGTGATACATAAGGCACTAAAATAACCAGCAATCTCTCCCAAGAGATGTTGGTATTTATCCGCTGCAGACCAGGGGGATTAGCTGGTGGAGAATACCACACCCAGCCAGCTCAATTAACCCCTACTTGTGAAAGTGTGCATAAGGAAGCCTGTAGAGTGACAGGTCCTAGATGCATAGCCTTAACAATCATCTTCTTCAGCCAAGACCTGCAATGGATAGTACATTCTTCTTCAATATCCACATTTATTCTGTTGTCAGGAGGCAGCTGGTTTTTAGAGGTTTACATCCACCTCTTTAGTATAAGATGTTGCTTTTCCCTACAAGCTCCAAAATAGAGGGAAATCACACCCCAATATCACACTGTGCATTACATTTCTTTACACCTACTTCGTAGGACACAGTTTCCAACATTGTCTCTATGGTAGCTAGAGCTACAGGGTACACCTTTGTATTACCATGTATGCATATCACACTATGTATTTTCCTGGTAGATAGCTTCTTAGCTACCAGGCTGGCATAAACCAAGGTAATCAGATTACTAGGGTCCAAAAGAGCCTTCATAGAAAAGTTGTTCACACTCACTTTACCCATCTGCGGCTCTAGTAATGGTGATGCAACACAAACTGGCTCTGCAAACAAAAGATGATGACAACCATCACACTCCATTGGCTCAGTGTTTAATGGGCAACAGCAAACCGTAACAGCTCTGGTCTCCTTGGCAGAGAGTCCTTTCTAGGGCTGATTGTGCCTTTGGGATCATACGTCCCTGGCCCAGGTGGTACCACCTTAGGAGCCCTTTCTCTGCACGTTTCAACCCTCCCGCAGAAAATGGAAGTCTCTTACCAGCGGTAGGTCAGGTGCTTCTAGGAAGGGAGGTCTGGGCAGCAGGGATGTCATGGAGATAGTCCTATGTTGCAATATATCTGCCCACGAGGTCAACCAGCTGGTTGGCGTCTTTGGAGTTTCCAAGACCAACTTAGCATTGCAGCTCTACAGGAAGAGCACGTATGTGTCAATCAACCACTACCCATTCAATGATCTGGACTGGCATGCAGACATCTGGTTCAGCCATTTCTTGAGAAAGTCAAATATCTGTCACCTGGCAGGTTGGTCGACCTTGTAACTCTAGTTGTGTACCCTTCAGGCACAGACAGCAGCAGTGACCCCCAGACAAGCAAATATCTCAGCTTTTAGCTTTGCATAGTCTTTAACATTATGCTTGCTGAGATCATGGCAGGCTTTTTGGGGTTCAGCAGTGAGCTATGCTGTGAAAATCAATGGGAAACACTTGTGTTCCTCTGACAGGTGTAAAACACGCCTGAGGATCGCAATTTCACAGAAGTGATGTGAGGCATTTTTACATGATAAATGCTTTGCATCCATGTGAAAAATAGGAGAGGGAATAATGTTACGATTGTGGGGTTCTGATCGTTGGAACCCCCACTGATCCTGAGAACAGGGGTCCAGTTAGTCCGTGAGTGAATGAAGTAAAGGTTGGGTAGGCACGCTGCTACTGTACTAGTGTAGTATGTCTCCACCAAAAGTATGGGTTGAGCTACCTCTGCTAGAGGTAATGCCCAGAAGCTTACCACTGGCTCCCACACACACACCTTCTGGTGGGCATGCTCCACTAGTAGCTTATATGTAAATGTCTGCTACCTCTGTTTTTGACAACCCGATATACCTGGTCGCCGCCGATGGTTGTGTTACAGCAGGCCCTTTTCTCATGCTTCTCCTCCTGCCCGGCGGCTCTCCCTCCTCCTTCCGCCATCTGTGATTGATAACTCGCGTCTAGCAGTGAGGATGCTTACTGGCTTCACTGCTAGCCAGGAGTTATCAAATAACAGATGGCAGAAGGAGGAGGGAGAGCCGCCGGGCAGGAGCAGAGGCATTAGAGGAGGGCTTTTTGTAACACAATCACCGGCGGTGGGGGCACCTGCAAGGCAGATTACTGGAAAGGCGAGGACATGGGGGGTGGCATCATCCTCAAAGTAAACACTGCAGTGGCTTCATTAGGGAAGGAAGAGAGCCACGGAACTCCATGCGGGATGCAGCTGCTGACGCCGGCCGATGAAGGGCAGGATGGATGGACAGGGAGAAAATGCGGGGCTGAGTGAGCTCCAGAGGCTCGGGTCAGGAGGTAGGTGTGGTTATGTGGAGGGGTGTGTGCGGGAGCCAATAGAAAGCTTTTGGGCATGACCTGGGCATTACCTGTAGCTGAGGCAGCCCAACCAATACTTCTGGTTGAGACATACTACACTAGTACCCGCTGCTACTCCATTCACTTCAATGACAGCGCGGGAGATTGCTAAAGCGCTTGAACTCAGTAATCTCCGATGCTGTCATTGAAGTAAATGAAGAGATGTGCGAACACCGCTTCATTCACTCAGGGAATGACCAGTCCCCTACTCTTTGGTGGGGGTCCCAGCAGTCAGAGAGGAGAACCAGCACTCCAGAACCCAGTTTAAATGCTTTAGGGTCCATTCAAACGTATCTTATTGACATCAAAGAGGGGTCATGAACTGCAACATAAGTGCAAGTGAGAAACTATTATAATACCGGAAGAGATGTGTAGAGATTGTACTGTGATTTCTGAACAAAGCTCTACTAGCATCAATCTTTGCTTGCATCGAGAATGGTCCCATAACACCCTTGTGATCAAAAGCATTACATCAAGTAAGCAGCAGTACGGATGAGCATGGTGCAAGCAGGCTAACATGAAGAGCTGTGCAGAATGCCACTGAGTCACTTGAGGGGTCCTGCCACGTAAGTAGCACAATCCTGAGGGTGAAGAGTCCCCAGATAGCCCTTATGAACATCAGCCCATCACCGATTCCTCATTAGTGTCAAGTCGGTAGAAAAGCCTACAGTATTCATGATCAGTCTGTTGTCAGAGCTTCAAAGGAACTCCATAGAGTGTTTTATTGCCTGCTCCGAATTATATGCGAGAAGTTGTGTACACAAATCACTGACACCAGCTAGTGTCATACGACAATGAAGCTCTTCTGTCTTTATTAATAACATCACGGTACAAATATACCCTAGATTACACAGCATCAGAAATACACGACCCCCCCCCCCGGAATCATAAGAACTCATGATTGGCTCCAGGTGCTAATGCTTTAACATATGTTAACGCCTTAAGGTGTGTGTTATTACTAAACATGTGATTCCTAAAAAACGAAACTGAAGAGGAAGAATAGGCTTATTCTGCGTTCATTGTTGTAATAGTTCCTCTCCGAATGGAGGGGGTCAGAACCAGCTATCTCAGGACATTCCTAAGCCAGGGATACATATGTAGGAGTATGTGCCAGTATCTAATACATACCAGTGTATAACATGAACAAGTTGACCATTTATATGCTAGCTATTCACTAAGAAGGAAGATATACCAATATCTCTCTCTCTCTCTCTCTCTCTCTCTAAGGCCGCCCGCACACGGGCGGAAATCCCGCGGCGGGATTTCCCGCGGGATTTCCGCCGCTCAAAGCCTGCATAGGATTGCGTTAACAAACGCAATCCTATGCAGACGGCCGCGGTTTGGCCGCGCGAAATCTCGCGCGGCAAACAAACCGCGGCATGTCCTATTTTTGACAGAAACGTCACTCACGCAGCCGGCGGATCCGGTCTGCGCATGCGTCGGCTGCCCGGCAGCCGGCACATGAAAGAGCCGGGGCCGCCGGGCGCGGGTGAGTACGCGCTCATCCCTGCTGGCGCTCAGGTCGGGTCCCGCGGCGAGAATTCTCGCCGCCTGATCCGACCCGCTCGTCTGCAGGCGGCCATACTATATATATTATTACTATAACAAGACTGATCAAGAGTAGTACCAGGGTGCCATATCCAAGAAAGTCTAACCCCCTTCTTGTGTTTGCACTAAGTATGAGGCCACTGACAGGCTTTCTCCAGAGTCTTCCTATGTTGGAGTGGTACTAACGTACAAACCAGCGGCAACGCTTCACATTCACAGCTTCACTATCCGCCTCTACCCCACCATAGACTCCATGGGGTATCTGTGAACCCTGTAAGCACTGGACCATACAGCTTCTGTTCTTGCATCCTAGTGGCACACCAGCTGATGGCTGCAGCAGCCGCACAGGTACACCTGCAAATCAGTAATCTGTACCTGCGCCAGGTGCTTTGTGGTTATGGTTCAATCCATACAAGCACACTTAGAAATCGGTGACTTGCGAGCCCGCTGGGCGGCTGCTGCAGACATCAGTTCCGCGGGGTGACAGTAACATGCAAAACAGAAGCTGTTATTTCTGTCCTGAAGATGCATTGTTGTAGGGAGCATTTGTAGCTGCCAGCGTTAACCCTTAAAAGGACTGAGTGTGGTAAATTTACCTGGACTTTAATCCTGGCCAATAGCAAAAGTACAGCATGGGATTGAAGCTCCTGCAATGAAGCAGGAGCAGGTTGGGTTCTCAGCCATTATTTACAGCCAAGGACCCAAAGGAGAAGGCAGAAGCAGTTTTTAACCGCTTCTGCCTTCTCCTTTATTGGCTATATAGTGCTCAATGAGTGCTATGTAGTAAAAAGAGAAAATGGAAGTGTTATTCCCGCTATTTGTACCGATGATCATGTGACCACCGGGTGCCCCCTGCCAAGGCAGAGCTGCAGGGTCCTATCAGCCCCTGATCAGCTCTGTTAGAGACTACTGTCATCACAGGGGGTATGTTGTTCCCTGTAACTGGTGCTCCTATGGATGCCCCAGCTACAGTGGAAAAAGCTTGAAAATTAAGAAAAAAAAGTGTCATGAAGGATATCGAAAGTAAACAAATTGTTACGAAAATGAGTAAAAACAAATTACAGAATAAAATAAAAATATACGTATATCTAAAAAAGAAAATGATCCACCGCCGACACCAACCATAACCGTTGCCATATGCACCCTGAAAAAAAAAATAGTGCAATAAACCCCTCACATGGGTAAACTCCGTAAAAAGTGTCTGGTCTTTAAGGGGTTAATGTGGACATTTGTGGCTGGCAGTTTTAGGCCGGTTTCACACTGGCGAAAAAATTGTGCGATTTTCTCACGATGCAACAAAGCTACAGATCGCATGTATGTGAAGCCCGTGCTTTCCAATGGCTTCCTTCACATTAGCGATGTTTTGTGGGCTGCTACACTGCGAGAAAAAAAATTGCGGGTTGCTAAATATTGCCGTGATCTGCGAGGTTTGTAGCCGTTTCCCTATGGAGCCTTCCTTTCTGTTGTATCGCATGAAAACGTGGTTTTCGTGCGATGCAACTTTTACCGTTGGAAGTCTTACTATAAAAACTCTAAAATAAGCCCTGGCTGCATAAAAAAAATACATCACCTAACAGCCGCTGTCCGCTCCGCCGCACTTCTTCTCCGCAGGTCCCCGGCACTTATTTCAGCGCTTCCTGGATTGGAGGCTCAAAATCCACGCCTCCAGGAAGCGCTGGCTGTGATTGGTTCTTGAGCGCTCCGCCATTAATAGTTCATCAAGCGCTGGCTCTGATTCGCTGAGGAGCAGAGCTAGAGAACCAATCGGAGGGAGTGCTTCCTGGAGGTGAGGTTTTTCAAACCCCTGACAAGGAAGCCTTGCCTGAAGACAAGTGCTTGGGACCTGCAGGGATGACGTGCGGCGGAGCGGACAGCGCCTGTTAGGTGATGTATTTTTTTATTGCAGCAACAAAATCGTCTGTGAGAAAACACAGCGATATCGCACAGAACATCGATGTGATAACTCTGAGGTTTTCTTGAAGCAATTTCGCCTTCGCCCATATGAAAGAGACGCTAGAGGCCTCGTGGGGCGGGATCTCTGGGGGCAATTGTAGCTGTTTAAGTGGCCATTTGTGGATGAAGTGTTTGATATGGACTTATAGAAGGACTTGTGGCAGGGGGTGTTATGTGGGGATGTGTGACAGGAAGTGTTATGGAGGCATCAGTAGTTGCCTTTGACTGGGAGGGTTATGAGGGCATCCCTAGCGGGCAGCGTTATGGGGGTATGTGTGGGGGCATGGTTATGAGGCTCCTGTGATACGGGACGTGTATCTGGCAGTGTTATGGGAAAATATGTGAAGGGCAGTGTTATGGGGATATGTATCTGGCAGGGTTATGGGAGTATGTGATATGGGGACGTGTATCCCGCAGGGTTATGTGATATGGGGACGTGTATCTGGCAAGGTTATAGGGGTATGTGATATGGGGATATGTAGCTGGCAGGGTTATGGGGGTATGTGATATGGGGACATGTATCTGGCAGGGTTATAGGGGTATGTGATATGGGGACATGTATCTGGCAAGGTTATGTGATATGGGGACGTGTATCTGGCAGGGGTATGTGATATGGGGATATGTAGCTGGCAAGGTTATGTGATATGGGGACGTGTATCTGGCAGGGTTATAGGGGTATGTTATATGTGGACGTATATCTGGCAAGGTTATAGGGGTATGTGATATGGGGATATGTAGCTGGTAGGGTTATGGGGTTATGTGATATGGGGACGTGTATCTGTCAAGGTTATAGGGGTATGTGATATGGGGACGTGTATCTGGCAGGGTTATAGGGGTATGTGATATGGGGACATGTATCTGGCAAGGTTATGTGACATGGGGACGTGTATCTGGCAGGGTTATAGGGGTATGTGATATGGGGATATGTATCTGGCAGGGTTATAGGATTATGTGATATGGGGACATGTATCTGGCAAGGTTATGTGATATGGGGACGTGTATCTGGCAGGGTTGTAGGGGTAAGTGATATGGGGATATGTAGCTGGCAGGGGGGGTATGTGATATAGAGACGTGTATCTGGCAGGGTTATGGGGGTATGTAATATGGCGACATGTATCTGGCAAGGTTATGTGATAAGGGGACATGTAGCTGGCAGGGTTATGAGGGTATGTGATATAGGGACGTGTATCTCGCAGGGTTATCGTGGCTTCTATTGCTACCAGTGTTGTGGGGATCCCTCTGACTGGCACTCCGGTCCGCCATACTATGGATGCGATAGCCCTCCTTCATGATCTGTGACCCGCAGGAGACGCCCGCCCCGCGTCCTCCGCGGTGAGCCGCCATCATACACATAGCGGAGACTGTACAACTGCAACATCACAATGCGCCGCTAGAGGTCAGTGCCACAGTCTCCAGCCGATGAGACTTACACAGCGCAGCACGGAATCCCGGAAGTGCCGGCTGACAGGAGACGCGCAGGCTGTGACGTCATAAGACCGCCCTCGGTGAAGGCTGATGAAGCGTTCTGCAGGCAGACATGTCAGAGCTCCAGTGGCGCAATCGGTTAGCGCGCGGTACTTATACAGCAGTACAATGCAGAGCAATGCCGAGGTTGTGAGTTCGAGCCTCACCTGGAGCACGAATATTTTTCATCACAGTTCAAAGTAATATTTTAATGCTGTGTCTTGGAGTGACCCGCGGTGTGTATCTCGGCAGTGGCTTTATTACATATGTGATATTAGACAGATTGTATGAAGAGCTGAGCAGATTGGAAGTTAGATAGAGAGAAACAACTGATGCAAGTTTTCTGGAATATAAAAGTTGCAAATTTTGGCGCATGCTTTATTTTTGTTAAAATCTGCAACTTTTTCCTTAACTTGTCGCTTTTGAAAAATGTCAAGAAAAGTGATTTGAGCTTAGCAGGAGGGGCGGACCTCCACAGACGGACCAATATACCATAATGTATACTGAAACGTGTCATAAATTATAATACAGGCGCAATTCTGGTGCACGGAAAAAGGGGAATCGAAGAGGCAGGCACCCCGTAATATGTTTGGCGCATTTTAATTCATACTTATTTTAGTTGCAGACTGATATGAAATGCCATTTTACGGCCGGCCTCACACGGACATAGAACCCATTGATTACAAGGCATCTGTTCACATTTCCATATTTTGCACGCGCATTTCGGTCGCACGAAAAAATAGAACCTGTTCTATTTTTTTTTTGAGCATTTGTGCGCCAAAGGTCCCCGTAGGAGTCAATGTGAGGTGCGCGAATGCATGGGAGATACGCAAGGAGATGCGGGAACTACTGCGTAATTCCGCTAGAAAAAGAACACATCCGGAACTCATTAGGACTAAACTAATTAGCCATTTCAATCGGAGCGTCTATGTTTGAATATGCGTTTCGGGGGGGGGGGGGGGAAGTACAGTAACATACGCCAATGCGTCCAAAAAAAATTGGTTATTTTGCGAAAAAGGTACACTAAGGCGCGTGCTAATGTATTACGCTCCTGTGAAGCTGGCCTTCTGGCCTGCCGAAATCCCCCCAAAAAGGCATGCTCCACTTTTGGGCGCGTTTCCGTACTAAAGGCAATGGGATGCGCAATTCTGCGAAAAAAAGGATAATTTTGGGGTCTGGTTTGGGACTTGGATTAGTTCTGGGGTCTGAATTAATTTTAGGGTCTGGAATGGATTGTGAGGATCGGAGGAGTCCGTCGTGGTAATACGGGTTGGGCGTTCTGAGGTTGCGGCGATGTAAGGCCTCTTTCACACAGGCGCTGCGATTTTTCTCCGCCCGCATTATGGCCGAAAATTGCATTAACTAGAGGCAGCAGTATATACGCCGCAGCCCGGAATACCGTTGGCCGGTGGGAAGAGAGTTCAGCTCTGCTTATCTCCCACCTCCCCCCTCTCCACCGGTTGCCAGCAAAGGGACGGGGTGGGAGCTTAGCAGAGCTAGTGCGCCAAACTCCCTCCCCTTACCTCCCCAGCCTATGGGAGCTGCTGGCAAGAAGAGGAGGAGGGACTTTCACATCGGCGTCAGGGGTTCCGTTTTCCTGCTGCGTTCTGCGTTCGGGGAGCCGAGAAGGGGAATCCCCTGGCCGTACAGGTCGGTCTCATGATGGAATTGATGAGCGCTGAACGGACCCTATTGATTCTAATTGTGTTCATTTGGTTTCCACTTCGCTTACTGCAAGACAAAGTGCTGCAGTGTATTATAGTTCGCTGATGTGTTCGTTCCAGCATGCTTTGTCCAATATAGTGCTGAGGAAGAACGGCTCCAAGGACCGGTGGGGAATGTCACGATGGTTTATGTCAGCCAGCGTGATAGCGCAAATGTATGGACACGCCGCGTTGCTCACATGGACCTGTGGTGTGACGTATGTTAGACGGGAAGTTAGGGTTCACTAACATGGGTTTATAATGCAAGTTATATGTCGCCGTAGGCTTGCATTGGGGCATTCAGACCTTTGTTTGGCATGCGCATATTTTACACATGCGGAAAAAAAATCGCAGCATGCCCTATCTTGGTCCATATTACAGACTGGAGTGGCCCATGCATGTCTATGGGGGCAGTCAAAATAATGATACATACCTATTCACTGTGTGTGAGGCCTTAGGCTGGTGTCACACGGAGATAAGCGAAGTTGTGCAGCGTACTTGTGCAATGGGCTCTGCATATTTGCGTGCACATGTGCGTGTTTTACTGTACTTTTTGCACACGCAAATTGTACCCATTTGCACGCACAATCGTGCTCCCATTTATTGGAATAACTAATTACCAAAATGTGCTCTTTTCGTGCGCAGGAAAGCAGAACATGCCGCAGATTTGCGCAAACAAAATACACTTATGTGAAATCAATGGGTTCTGTTCATTGCGTTTTGTGCGTGCGAGTTATATGTGCGCAAAACACAGCGCAAATATGTTTCTGTGGATCCGGCCTTAGTCAGTGTGTGATATCAACGGTAATGGATTGAGATGCGACCTCCCCGGGGAGTGAGCTGCTGCAGGGCGCGCATTCTTGCTTCACGCACCTTCCCCTGGTTAAGCCGTATTTACACAACTTGTGGAGAGCACCCAGTAGGCATAGGGAGACTTATAGGTCATGCAATGCTCCCTGGGAAAATGGATATGTAAATGACAGATGGTACAATGTCTCTGCAGCACCACCTATTGAAAGGTAGATTCCCTACAAGGCCAGCTTCACATGGGAGGAAGCGAAATTGTGCACGCCTCAGCGCAACTTTTTAGCGCTATGAACGAGGCTTATTATGTTCAGCCCGCTGGACCTGTTCATTTGCGCGGCAAACAAATGGCGACATGGTCGTTCCAGATGCGTTCTTTTTTTCCAGCGGAATCCCGCTTCACACATCTTGCGCGTTCTGTGCGGATTTGCGCACCCCCCAATTTCTTCTATGGAGACCTTTAGTGCGCAAATACACAGAAAGATAAAACGTGTTCTATTTTTTTTTTTGCACTGCCAAAAATGCGCACGCAAATTACGCACATGGGAACGAACACATTGAAATCAATTGGTTCTGTTCGCTGAGTATGGCGTATGCAAATTTTGCGTGCACAAGTACGTCAATGTGAAGGAGCCGTGAATCGGAGTCTGACAGGAAGCAATTTTACTCCTTGTGGAGAGCGCCGACCGGGCGTAAGCAGAATTAGGGTGCGTTGAGAGGCGGTGGACTTTCTACAGATTTGCAGTAATGGGGGACTTGTTGTTGTTGTTCCTCTTCTGCTTTTTTTGAATCACCTTCTTCTTTACTGTTGAAATATATAGGTGTGTGGTTATCCATCTCAATATCGACCCCTACTGGTTATTGTAGGAAATGTTTTTGTTCTGCTATAGAATGGGAAAAAGACACAATTGCACCGTTGGGAAGGTGGGGGTTGCGGCATTCACGCTGCGGTGAAAATGACGTGTTATCCTTATTCTTTGGGTTGGTACGATTACAGCAATACCAAATGCATATTTTTTTATGTTCTACTATTTTAAAAAAAATAATAAAGTATCTTTTAGGAAAAATGCTTTTTGGCACCATTTTTTGACCCTCCTAACCTTTTTTATTTTTCCATTGACGGCGCTGTCAGGCCTTGTTTTATGCGGGGCAATAATTTAGGGTACATACGACTTTTTGATGGCTTTTTATTCCATTTTTTTCTGGGTGATAGGGTGACCACCAAAAAACACAATTGTAGCACTGAGTTTACCGTGCAGGATTAATAATGCAATATCTTAATAAATTGAACCTTTATGTATGCAGAGATGCCAATCTTTACATTTTTAATTTATTTTATTTTTTGATGTAGCAACTGAGCAAAAGTTGGGGTAGGTTGTTCAGTTGCAGACTATTGATGCCATATCCTCAGACTCCAGTGTATTTAGTATTCATGACTTATCCTATCACCTGGGACCTCCACCAGCCCCTCCTTTACTGAGCTTATTTTTGCAGGGAGCAGACCGCTCCATTCTTACAGTAGTGAATTGGATTGGAGTTGCAGGCTGCATTCCCATTGAAGTTAATGACATGTAATACAAAGTCTGGCCACTGCAGTAAGAACGGAGCTGTGTTCTTCCTGCTGAAAAAAACTAGGTGCACAAGCGCAGCGGTCCAGAAACCTGCTGATTAGCAGGGCTCTTGAGCAACAGACCACTACAGATCTGCTATTGATCCTAAGGATAAACCATCAATAGTTTATAACTGGACAACTTAATTTTTTTGTAATAAAAAAAGGAAAAATAAGTAAAATACAGATTTTTTAAATTAAGTACACATAGAGGAGTTGAACTTGTGATCGCTTGATAGCTTATACAGTGAAATGCAATACTATGGTATTGCACTATACTGTATTACAAGTAGACTATTGAAGATGTGCTGCAGGCATCTCTTAATAGGCAAACGATCATGGTAGCCCTGCCATGAAACCTGGACAGCATCCTCTGATAGATCAGAATTGACAGTGGCATTTAAAGAGTGAACAGCCACAATCGGAGTTATTCTCGATTGTGGCTGTTGTGGGCCAATGTCAACTATTAAAGACGACCATGTACAGAGCAGACCTGGCTCCCGAACCTGTTGCATACACGCAATATACTGTGGACGTCTATACATGTCCTAACGGGCATGGGGTATATTCAGTTAGGATGTATGTAGCCGCATGGCTGTTGAGAAGGGGTTAATAAACGTGGCTTAGACATTATTTTGGACTAAAATGCACCAGAAAAATGGTGTAAATACATTGATAAATATAGGCCAATGTGTTATAAGGTCTCATATCTACAAGATTACTTGGTTCCTCTTGCTGGGAACAGTCACATTCTGCATTATACGTTTATGGTGCAGAGGCGGAAGTGGTTAATATTAGTACATTTGCACTGAAAGTTGTGTTTATTGGTCTGGTTGTATTTTGATTAATGGCCAGCAGGGGGCAGCATGGTCATCTCTATGGAGCACATGCTGAAATTACGCCGTTTTCCTTTTCTGGCTCGTTTTAATGCGCATTAATTGCTGGGACAGAATAATGTGAAACAAATGTTGGGACGTGTAATTCATAGAGCTCCTTACATGACTAAAGTAAAACAAGAAGTCACCGAGCGACATGTCAGCGCGCTCTACTTAGTAAAGGTAACGTTATGGAGAGGAGACTGATACTATGAAATATTTAGTGAAGTGGATGAATTAGTCATACACGAGTCTAAACGTCAGAAATGTCAGAGGACGTTCTTGTATTTCATAGCTATGAATGTCTCGAGGAGATGTGTCTCCGGGCGCGCCATTAAAATGAATGGTACCCCACAAGGGGAAGTTTGCTTTCCTCCTCACTTCCAGGCGGCATGTGGACAGTTATGTGGGTGTTCATGGCTCAAGATAGGAGGGTATTTTTCATGGATACTAACGCAAGCAGGTATAGAAGTCACAGGAGTTACCCTGGGTGCAATATATAAAAAAACTGCCCGGCATGGAATGTGGAGAACCAAGCATGGAAATCTCCGTTTATGGTAAGATCCCGCATACCATACCAGATTTTTACTACAGAATTCAGTTATTACATTGCAGTGAACGAAATCCGCTGTGAAAACCTGCAGCATTTCTGCAACAAATAGTGATTGTTCTCAGTAAGAGAAACCAAGGAATCTTGTAGATATGATACCTTTTAATGGCTAACAAAAATACATGATGTTACAGCAAGCTTTCGGACCTCACAGGGTTCTTCTTCATGCATTCTTGCACTTAAAACAATACCAGAACAGAATAAGCAGAGAAGCAAATACTTAAAGGGGTTGCCTCGAGGCAAGGGTGGAATTTTTTTATTGCCCAGTCCCCCTTCTTAAGCATACATTACTATGCACACGTGTAAATGGGTTTTAAAGCAGGTTTCTACTCACAGTTCTTGTGTTTCAGCAACTTATAAAACGTTTCCCAAAGATGGCCGCCGGTTCTTTTCCCAAGGTGCACCGCGGGTTTCTCCCATGGTGCACCGCGTGCTGTAGCCCGACGTGCGCGCTCCCGAGACGCTACCAGCTGTGTCTCCCTGACAACCAGACGCCCCGGAGCCGCCGACCAGACCCACCGCGGCCGCCGACCGGACCCCACAGCCACCGACCGGGCCTCGGGATTGAACGCGGCCGACCACGGCACACGCTCTTGGGCCACAGTCACCCACCGCCAGGCAGCAGGTAACCGGCGCTAGGCCCCGGCTCCCCCGCGCTAGGCCCCGGCGGCCCCGCGGTAGGCCCCGGGGCCCAGCGGCAGTCCCCTGACAACAGACGAAGGCCCCGGGGCCCAGCGGCAGTCCCCTCGCTACAGATGTAGGCCCCGGGGCCCAGCGGCAGTCCCCTCGCTACAGATGTAGGCCCCGGGGCCCAGCGGCAGTCCCCTCGCTACAGATGTAGGCTCCGGGGCCCAGCGCTAGGCTCCGGGGCCCAGCGCTAGGCTCCGGGGCCCAGGCCAGTTAGTCACACATCAGCCCCGACCCATCACTTACCTGGGCGGCTGGGCGGCAGGGCGGCTAGGCGGCTTCTCGGAACGGCTGGGCGGCTTCTCGGCACGGCTGGGCGGCTTCTAGGCACTGCTGGGCGGCTTCTCGGCAGAGCTGGGCGGCTCAAGTTTCTGCACCTTCCTCTAAGAGAGGATGGTAGCAGAATGGCCGCTCCAGCGCGCTCCCGAGAAGTTACAGCTCGTCTGCACATGCGCAGAAGAGCTGTAGCGGCGAGCACGCTGAAGCGGCTCGTGCTCAGAGCAGAAGAACGGACTGCGCAAGCGCATCTAAAAAAGCAAGCCGCCAGCGAAATTAGACGGAGCCATGGAGACGGGGACGCTAGCAACGGAGCAGGTAAGTGAATAACTTCTGTATGGCTCATATTTAATGCACGATGTACATTACAAAGTGCATTAATATGGCCATACAGAAGTGTATAACCCCACTTGATTTCGCGAGACAACCCCTTTAATTAGTCCTCTGATAAGGGGTGTGAAAGTTTTATGGTCTCTAAATTGGTGTTAGGGGGTTACCAGGCCAGTGTGTTATCTGTGCTATAAGTTTCTCATATTCTTCACTGAAGCAAGAAGCTGGCTCTGAGGTTCATTCCGTTTTTCAGAGGATCAAGAATGGTTATAAACTTGAACTCCCAAATTCTTCTGTGACGCTGAGATTTAAGTTCTAAGTGTAATTACCTTCATGTGTTCTATGTTGTGTCCGTGACTAGAGAAGTGCACCGCTACAGGTAATTCTGTCTTTCTCTGTTTAATTATGTGGCGATGAGACCTCATCCTTGCTCCAAATTTTTGCTGTTTCTCCAACATAAAGGCCTCCCCAACAGGACATTTACTGCACAGGATCAGGTATACAATATCAGACATGGAACATGTGAATGTCCCCGGGATCGTATAGTCCTGCTGTGTGTTGGGGATCCGTATGCTGTGTCCGGTCCGTATATGTGAGCAGGTCTTGCAGCTCCTTACATTACAGGAATAAGTTCAGAAGGCAATGCACTCCTGATTATATAGGTCCTCAGATTTGCAGGTTGCCTGTAACCTAGGAGGGCAGGGTCCAGAAATATGGTTCTCAGACGGTCATCCTTGTGTTGGGTATGATGGGTTTTTTTTGCAGTTTTCCTTAGTACCTCTTGCTGTGAATTGTAGGTCATTACTAGAGGTATACAACCATTTTCTTCCTTCTCTGTGTATTGGAGTAGTTCATTTTTTTTTTTAAATTAACTAAACTTTTTTCATTTTGCAACAAATAGAGCATGCTGGGCATTTGAAAATCCACAGCATGACTTTCTTTTGCCAACTACCTAGCATGACTATCTTCCACTACGATTTTTTACTGTTGTACATTAAAGGGCCACTCCTTATTCAATAAAAAAGTTTGGTACAGTGTTAGCCAGTAGAACAAAATGTGATTGTTCTCAGTAAGAGAAACCAAGTAATCTTGTAGATATGATAGCTTTCAACGGCTAACAAAAATACATGATATTATAGCGAGTTTTCAAACCTACTTAGGGTTCTTCCTCAGGCATAATTAAATAGATCCGAAGACACATACATAAATTTACATATACACATGAAAAGGCACAGACATGATGTGATTAATTTGCACTTAAAACAATACCAGAACAGGATGAGCAGAGGAGTAAATACTTAATTAGACCACTGATAAGGCATGTTAAAGTTTTATGGTCTATAAATTGATGTTAGGGGGTCACCAGACCCATCTGTTATCTCTGCTATAGATTTCTCATAATTGCCAGTCATGCATAAACCCTCTTGAGGAATTTAGGCCCAGGTGAGCTAGGTATATAGGTGAGCTAATGTTACCTTGGTTATTTATTTCTTGGCAGAAACACCCCATCCCTCAACATACCGATAGCCAAACTGTTAAATGCAAGGTACTGATGAACAACCACTCACACACCTTCTATAGGACCCATGTCCACGACCGTGTTTTCACCACGTATCACGCATATGTTGTACGCACGCCTGATACGCAGTGAATAGAGTGAATGGAAGTCAATGAACTTTCATTGATCCATGCACACCGGCATGTAGACACGATGTATCAATACATAAGAGAAATAAATTGCAGTATGCTCTATTTCTCTGCGCAGTGTCCTATACACTTGTATGGGCTGTGTATGATACGCTGTCCATATGTAATACATTACGTATGAGCAGCATTTATATACGCATCCCTGCTCTGAAACAGAATGGGGAAATTAAAAGAAAGGTCACAGTGTGCATGTCCGTGTGAGTGTGATAGGCAGGCATGTGCAGTGCCATACGCATCTATGTGCAGTTTGTGCTGGCTCTCGGCCAAAAAATGGGTAAGATGCTGCAGGGAGACTCACAGCATTTTCCGCATGGGCATGTGGGCATTAGCGCTTATACTGAAGGGGGTGGCAGCTTAGTACTATACTTGCACACAAATAAAGCATACTAAGATTGTCAATAGGCCATTGAAGTGAATAAGTGGGCACAGATATGTATTGAATACGCAAGTTCATTGCACCTATATGCGTTCTTTTTGCACATAAAAACACGCTGGAGCAGCCAAAAAACGTAGGTGCATGGAATTTTCAGTTGTGCAAATACACAGCGTATTTGCACAATCAAAATGTGCCTACACCCATGTGAACAAGCCTTAATAGTGACCCCCATAGTGGTCGCAGTAGTAATAGTAACCCCTTAGCTTTCCAGTCCCCCAGCCTGCAGCCCCAGTCCGGTGGCAGCCGCTGCTAGCTCTATGACCACTGATCTCTCTCCTCGTCATCTGTGCTGCATACAGAATGGTGCATGCAGACACTGTGGGGAGGAGAGATCAGCTGTCACAGATTGCACTGCCATGGCTGAAGTGGGACTGCAGGCAGGGTGAGTAGAATTCCTGTTAGGTTCAATGCACGGCCCGTGGGCCTTGCGTTTGACATGTATGCTTTACATGGACCCTACTAAACTGCTTACAGTGGGACACAAGCACTCCTGTCACAGTTACTGATGATGATCACACTGCTCCTGTCACACCGTTATAATAGAGGAGATGACAGCTCATCCTCCTGACTACTTAAATTAAACCTCTTCAGGCAGAATGGTATAGCCTCAGCTAATGCTGTGCTGATGCATCATGGGATTGATGTGAAACTGAAAGCAGGGCTCAGTAGGGTGGACGTTAAACATTTTTTTTCTGATGATTTCATTGCCATAATGGTAACACAGAACAATTTATAAGCCCTAAATTTTACTATAGAAAACCGCAACTCTATTTTTAATAAACCCCACAGGTGGACCCCCGTGGATGCATCAAAAATAATAACATTTTGAGGCTATTGAATGACTATAGGTCCACCACCCAGAACGCCCTCTGATCAGCTGTTTGCCGGGTCAGTGCCCTCATGCAGTAAGCTGATTAATGCAGGAAGCGGAAAGCTCTATTTTTACTGCAGTGGCCAGGCTTGGTATTACAGGCAAAGATTCCATTCACTTCAATGCCTGCAATACCAAGCCTGGCCATTGCAGTAAGAACAGAGCTGTCTGCGTCCTGCAGAAATCAGCTCAATGCATGAGCACACTGGCCTAGTGAACAGCTGATCATAGGCCATCAACAATTTATAACTGATCAACCCCTATAAGTATGGGGCTAGTAAAGAAGTCAAGCATTAAGGCCTACTGGAGCGTTGATATTTTATACCACACCCAAATGTTCTGTATGGTGATGTCAAGGATGCATTTTGAAGAAACCATAAGATTCCTTCATTATAATGACAATATGCAGTGCCTGCCCAGTGATAACCCCAACTATGATAATATAAAACCAGTCCGGTAATAGAGCATTTCAATGCCAGGTTTGCCCAGGCATGCACGCCTGAGAAAAAAACATTTCTGCAGATAAGTTCCGGGTACATTTCAAAGGTAGGCTTCAAGTCCATCAGTGCCTACCCAATAAGAGGGCATGGTATGGCATGAAAATGTACATCAGGGAATTCACAAAGGGAAGAACACCAGAATTGAGCCCCCTGAATACCCCCTCCCCCACCCCACCTCCTTTCTGGGAATTACAGGAAAAATTGTATCAGACGTTGCGCCCCAACTACTGGACCAGGGTAAGCATGTGTACCTGGATAATTATTGCACAAATGTTCCATTATTCCAGAGCCCTGCTTCCAGAAATACTGGGGCAATGTTAGAAAAAAACTGAAATGGGCACTATGCGGTACAAAGTATTGTGTGTGAAATAGAAGGGCAAGAGGGATTTTGTAATATTATGCACAATACACAGCCATACCAGTACTACTTGCCAAGTACAAGGTACCAATCTAGAGACCCCCAAGAAGTGCCGTCTCCAAATTTATGCAGGTCCTTTTGCAGTGTGTCACCAGTAAATCTGCAGCAGCGTATACATTGACCATAAAAGAGTAGATGCCAGGTCTAGACAGGTATCTTGCAGACCAGTAACATTACATCCAGTGATCACAGGTGAAGTCCTCTCTGACTGGTGTTGTTCAATTTCCCTTTTCTTCTATATCTCACCCAGGCCGCCATGACAACTTCTCCCAGGCACAATTTGTCTCTGTGGAAATTCACACACAGACATCTTTGACTGCTTGTTTTTCCATTACCCTTAATAGGTTATCTACCCCTTTACACAATACCTCTTTTATAGTACCCAGGATAGTAATAATGCCAGTTGTGGTACATACAGTAGTAATATCCCCACTCAGTAATATTACCTCCTTTTGTCCTCATTCACTAATAATGTCTCCTTTCAGAAACAATGCACACATTTACCTTCTTTTAGTAATAATGCCCCCATGTACTCCATTTCAGAAACAATATCCCTTTTTGCCCACTTTCAAAAATAATGCCCTGGTTTGCCCCATTTTATATGAAAAATGCCCCTTTTTCAAATTAAGCCCCCTTTACAGCAATAATGCCGCCCTTTCACTAAGGATTCCTGGTTTCCCCATTTCAGAAATCATGCCCCCTAAAGTCCCCATGTATGTAATTAGAAGGAAAAAAAACAGTTACCAATTAATCACTGTGAAATGGGTCCCACACAACCATATGTGGATGTATCCTGCTGTTTCGGCACATGGCAGGGCTCAGAGGGGACAGGCATGTGGCTTTAGTTTATACATAAAGCCACATGCCAGTCCTTCCCTTCTGAGCCCTGTCATGTGCCCAAACAGCAGGTTACGTCCACATATGAGACATTTTTGTTCTTGGTAGAAATTGGGTAACACATCGTGGGGTGCCGTTTTTCCTTTTGTCCTTCATAAAAATTTAAAAATATGGGGCTAAACCTACATGTTACTGGGAAAATTGGAATTTTCCATTTTGAAATCAAAATCTTAACACATTTCACAAAACACCAGTGGGTTCCAAATGCTCACTACACCCCTCGATGAATTCCTTGAGGGGTCTGGTTTCCAAAATTGGGTCACTTCCTGGGTTGCTTCTCTGTAACTCCTACTGTGTTATAGAAAAAATGGTTTTAAATTGAAAATCTGCAAAAAAATACTGTTCTAATTTCTTTAATTCCTGTGAAACATCTAAAGGGTTAATAAATAGTGATGAGTGAGCATACTCGCTATGGGCAATTGCTCGAGTGAGCATTGCCCTTAGCGAGTACCTGCCCGCTCGAGACAAAAGGTTCGGGTGCCGGCGGCGGGCAGGGAGCTGCGAGGGAGAGCGGGGAGGAACGGAGGGGAGATCTCCCCCCCCCCCCCCACTCCCTCCTGCTGACAGCCGCTACTCACCGCTCCCCCGCGCCGGCACCCGAACCTTTTGTCTCGAGCGGGCAGGTACTCGCTAAGGGCAATGCTCACTCGAGCAATTGCCCTTAGCGAGTATGCTCGCTCATCTCTATTAATAAACTTTATTAATGTCATTTAAAATACTTTGAGGGTACAGTTTTTAAAATGGGGTGATTCATCTGGGTTTTTTATATATAGGATCTCAAAATCCATGTGAAAACTGAATTAGTCCTTAAAAAAAATCAGCTTTTGAATCTTTCTAGAAGATGTGATAAATTGCTGCTAAACATCTATACTTTGTGCACTCCAAATTTTTTTTGTTAAAAACACTTAAAAATTGACTGTAATATAAAATAGGCCTATGGCAAATAATTATTAACTATTTTGTGGATATGACTCTCTGTCTTATGAGCAGAAAACCTCAGTTTGAAAATTGTGAATTTTTCAAAATTTTCAGCAAATCTTAAATAAAACTACTAACAAAGTACAATATGTATTTAAAAAAAAAAACACGTTCTGAATCACATTGAGATAAAAGCATTGACATTTTATTACCATAAAAAGTGACAAGTGGGGGGAGGGGCACCAGTAGGATATAGACTGGGGGGCAATTGCCCTACCTTGCCAGATGATCTTTTTCCACTGTGTGGCAGCATCATGTGGAGCTACCTGAATCATTCTCCTCTTGACTCTATCTCTTCCCCTCTGATGTTCTGAGGAGCTACTTTCAGCCCATTGGTGCCCCCACAGCACAATGGCTTTTATCTGCTAGTGTATTTATGTTAGTAGTTTGTTTCTGGTGCCATATTAATGTATTTAGCTTGGTTCTGGTATTGTATCTATGTACTGAGGTTGGTTCTGGTGATGTATTTATGTATTTAGCTTGGTTATGGTATTGTATCTATGTACTGAGGTTGGTTCTGGTGATGTATTTATGTATTTAGCTTGGTTCTGGTGCCATATTTATATTATGAGGGGATTTTGGTGTTGAATTTATGTTAGGAATTAGGTTCTGATGATGTTTTATGTATTAAGCTTGGTTTTGATGCTGTATTTATGTTATGAAGTTGATTCTGGTGCTGTATTTATGTTATTAATTTGGTTCTTGTTCTGGGTTGTGCTGTTGGGATCTGTTGTTCTATATTGGTTTCCAGCAGCACACCTCCAAAGATGGGTTAATTGAGCTGGCTAGGTGTGGAGTTCTCCAGCCAGCCAATCCCCACTGGTCTGCTGCATATATATATATATATATATATATATATATATATATATACCAGCCCTCTGCTAGACGAAGCTTATTTCCCAACACCCTGGTATTTGCTCCATGCATGGTGTTTCTGCATCGTGTGTGAACAGCGACGTGGTCTGTACATGTGGCCAGACTACCCTGTTTCCCTGAAAATAAGACATCCCCTGAAAATAAGACATAGCATGATTTTCCTGAATTTTTGAGGATGCAAAATGATTTTTCAGGCTTTTTGAGGATGCTTGAAATATAAGCCCTACTCCAAAATTAAGCCCTGCTAACAGTTAATTAAAAAAAGTCAATTTAAATAGTGTCCAGGCAGCTATACATGTAAAAAAGTTAAACTGTTTGGAACAAAAAATAATTTAAGACACTGTCTTATTTTCGGGGAAACACGGTAGGTATATAAACAGTCCTGTTCTGTGTGTGAACAGTGAGGTATTCATTGGGTCTGTGCAGGTGGCCAGACTAGGTGTGAACAGTCCTTTTCAGCGTAAATGGTGTTCTGTGTGATATGCAATCATTGGTGTGAACTGTGTGCTGCTGTGGATCATTTATCATCTAGTACTGGGTAGGTTCCTAGGTTCCTGAGTGGGGCCGTCCCTATCTGGACAATCACCCTGCATGCAGGCAGGTTTCCCGAGGTTAGTTTTCTCATTACAGTAGGGACCTGCGAGACAACAAGGACCCTTGAAGCAGGTTCGCTGGTTTAAGTGTCTTGGCCAATTCACAAACTAATACCTTATAGCAATTTCATGTTTTATGTGTGCAGTTATGTATGGTGAGTGTCTTGAGCATTATGTCAGTCATTGGTTTATGTCTGTCCGTGAGTATCAAGTCCAGTTCGTAGTTCTGCAGTTCGCGTGTGAAGGAGACATAACAGTTCTGGTGCTATATTTATTTTATAAATTTAGTTCTGGTGCTGTATTTGTGTTACAAGTTTGGTTCTAGTGCAGTATTTATGTGCTGAGGTTGGTTCGTGCTGTACTTATGAACTGAGCTCGGTTCTAGTGATGAATTTATGCAATGAGCTTGGTTATGGTACCGTATTTATGCACTGAAGTGTTCTAGTGTGGGTTTGCTTCTATCTTGCTGCTTTATGCCTATCAGTGCAATATATATAGTGCTTTTGTATTGGAAGGAAAGGGGAGGGGGCAGAAAAAAACTCAGCACAGGGTGCTATTTAAACTAGGACTAGCACTGACAAGCAGCACCTATATTCTGTCATTGAGAGGGAGCAGAATTATCATATGAAATTGACAGGTATCATGAACATAGAGCCTTAAGTACTGGAGAATCCCTTACAATGCAGTTCACTACTAGACAAGCCAGTGGTGATCGGCCACTTCTACATATACACGGGATATTAGTTTTCCTTAGCTTATAGAGAAGTAACCCAGATTTTCTTTCTAATTACAATGATAATTGAACTCAACCAAAGTCTAAATATGGAGCAATCTCCCGATCCTTATAGAATCCCCGAGTGCTATAGTGATGTATATCATAGAGCATTTCTATTCATCATCTCCAGAGACGACGTCTGCCGCCTGATCCCCTGCTGCACTCTGGATACTTCACTGCATTTATATTAATTAAATCTAATTAAAAGTATAGTTTAGCCGTAGTCCGGCGAGAGGCAATATGTTGTAGGGTAATAAATATTGTAAGCATTATCTATAAACGCATGAGGCCGGTGCTATAAATAACAGGATTTCCAGGAAGGAAGGAACACTTAATGGAAAGATTAGCTGTACTGAGAGCTAATTTTCCCCAGGCATAATACAGTCGTAGCATATTCGAGCCTGTTTTTTTTTCTTTCGACGGTTGGGGGTGCCCACCTCTGCCGCAGCCAAATCCAAACTGTTTATTGCATTAGAGTTGTATTACAATAGGATATCAGCGGGAACAAAACCCGGTCTGCATTCTAATGTCCTATTATGTATTGGTACAAAGCACATGATTGAATTGCAAATGTTTGGTAGAACTTGTAATTAGCTCATCGGAACATCACAGGGAGTGCCGACTATATATATCAGCTGTGTACTTTGCAAGATGGTGAATTTAACATGGTCCAAGACCTTTGGCCCTCTTAAGCCATTGGCCCTAAGGACCCAAAATAAAACAGGTTGTATAGACAGTAATAGCCCCCATTGACTTCTACGTGGCTCTATGTCTTCATATGGTGGAGTTTTTTCTTCTGCAGGATCCTGTGTGCTCCAATGGGTGTCATATTATAGAGGTATTCTCTCCTAGGATAGAATATCTCTTACATATAGTATGGCATCGGACAAAGCACCTTACAGTATCACGGCCGCATTACGGGGCAAAATTACGCCCATGTGTTTAAGCCCTAACCTGGAAATGTTCCATATGTTGTCCTATACAGTCCTGCACATGGTTCTATCCTACGTCATATATTTTTGCATGCCTAATCCCCACTGGGACATCATTAATGATCCCCTTTAGTTATCCCTTACGCACATGATAGGGAATAACTGATCAGTGGTGGTCGACCATTGGGACCCATACTGATCCTAAAGATAGGGGTCCTTCAATTTTACGGTGCTGAACTTTGTGGATGGATTGTAAAGAACTTGGTCAGTAATACGGAGCTCTTTTGTCTCTTGCATAATTCGCAAAACATCCATTATACTACAGGACCTGTGCACATGCACACTGCCATTCCATTCATTTCAATGGGAGAGACTGTCCGGATTCGAACCTGGAACCTCTGGTGCTCTGGATGATATCTCTCCCCAGTGAGCTATCCAGCTTGCTGGACAAGCTCCCCCTGCTGAACCTAGCATTGTTCCATGCTCCTGTTAATCTAGTTCAGGTGTCTGTCCTAGCCCCACTCTGCTTATAACCAGGTTCATAATTAAAGCCTCACCCGGCCACTGCACCAAAATGCAATTATTGTGCTCTATAGCTGTGATCAAGCTCCTCTTCTCCTCCTTCATCTACAAATGACCTGAGACTTCTTGGTAACAACTCCTGGCTTTCCTCCCAACAACGCAACCCACCTCCTCCATCTGCACCGCGAACTGAGACTTTCCAATAACGACTCCTGGCTTTCCTTCTGACAATGCTACCCACCTCCCTCATCTGCACTGCGATCTGAGACTTTCCAATAATGACTCTTGGCTTGCCTCCCGATAACGCTACCTGCCTCCTCCATCTGCAATGTGTCCTGAGACTTCCTGATAACTCCTGGCTATCCGGACTACTCTCTGGTGACCTGCACGGTTACTGCACCCGTGGCTCCTGTCCAGTGTAGGAAGACACTATGGAGAAAGAGATTGCCAGAAGCTTGTACTTGGGAATTTCTGGTGTTTCCATTGAAATGAATGGAGTGGCAGTGTGCATGTGTGACTTCCCCTCTATTCATGTGGGGATCTTCATGACCCCATTTGGCAACATATTACTCTGTATAAACAGGGATGTGCTGCCAACAGTAATTGGGGGTTAGGAAGGGTATCGTTTCTCCTTAAGGAGAGCACCTAGAAGGTGGGAGGAGACTTATAAGACCATCCATGCTCCTCTGGGTAATATGCAAATAGGAAGATGGAACAATACCTCTGCAGCACCACCATAAGGAGAAACGATATCCTTCCTAACCCACATCTATAGGCCTTTCACTAGCCGAGCCAGAAACCTGCTGCACACTGATGGGGCAAACCCCCCGAAACAGCTGTCTGTGTATGGTATTCTTTCTGGCTTTGGCTGACAATTCCCAGTCATTGTTATAGGGCCTGTTGAAAGGTCCGACACTGATTTGCAGGAATGCTGTCTTCCAATAGGTGGTGCTGCAGAGGTATTGTTCCATCTTCCCATTTGCCTACAATAACGGAACTGCAGGTGCCTGAAGAGTTGTATTAACTTTCGTTACATATGATAGTGCTGATTGTTCTATATAAATGGAGCTGAACAAGCGCCAAAATAGCAAAAAACATCAATTGGCGCTCAGCAGAAAATCTTCTAGTGTCAAAGAAGCTTTTACACCCATCTGCCCGGATAACGTACCTAAACCCTATACTGTTGGCTGCGGCACAATGTAACATGCAATCCAATTATTTGTAATTTTGAGTAGAATCGTTGACAGTTAATTTAATTTCCCACCAGGATGAAACCCAAGGTCTGTGTTTCTAGATTATATTCTGCTTTAATTTGAAATAAGAAAAACTTTGTTAATTGAGATGTAATTGCTTATGAAATACTGGATGAGTCTCCCGTGCGCAGTAATTGCAACCAGAACCTGCCCATCTGTGTGTCAACCTTGGTTCACCTCCGCAGCACAAGAGTTGTGTCTTAAAATGAAACCTTTTGACATATGCATCGGACTATGACATAGATCATCATTAAGGAAATGGAAGATGACAGGTGTTGTAAAAGTCACCGAACTCCGAGGAATTATAGGCAAATACATAAACAGAGTCTGGAGGTCATCTCATCCCCTACAATAATAAATATGGGAACGTATGAACTTACATGTACATATGCAGACGTAATCAGGAGGAAAGAAATGAATGAGCGTCCATATTAAGGTTCAGTGAAATAAATTGTATATGAAATGATTATGTTTAAGGTAACAAAGAACATAAACTAAGCTCAAGAACAGGTTTAACTTGTAATTGCCTACAGATGTAGCAAAGCTGAGGTGGTCATTTCATTCACTGAGGTATATTGTGTGCTGGGATAACACATTAAATACTATATATATATATATATATATATATATATATATACCATGTGAAGCCTTGGATCCCAATGCATTCATTCATATGAGCAATTTTTGAGCGCGAGAAAAAAAATCGCAACATCAAATCGCCAACCATTTGCGGTTGCTGCTTTTTCTTGCTGCTGATGAAAAATGCTGACGGCTCCCATAGTTTCCTATGGAGCTGAAAAAAAGGGAGGAGGAGGTAGTTTACCTATATCCAGCACTCGGAAAAGAAGACAGCTGACTCTATTTAAGCTAATAGAAGCCATTCAGCCGACCGACGGAATTCTACGCTGTAGCATATTTTTAACTCGATATGCCCTTGTTAATGGACAAGAAAATGCTAATTAATTTTGGGTCTTCATCTCAGCTCTTCTTATGTATTGCAATCTTCGACCAAGTGCGGCCAGCGTGAAAATGCACATGCTTATGTGAATGAGGCCTTATGGTGGTTTGTATGAATTAGTAGCAGCCAGTCAAAGATTTAGGTCAGTGTTTGAAGTCTATCACAATGGAGAGTTGTATGGAAAGTTCAGAGTTGAAGGGAAACCCGTAAATAGTCTGTGTTTTACTTCTTTGCAAGATCTTTCTAACAGAAATTTTTATGTTTACCTGCCTTATGAAGCTGTTTGGTACTCCCCAGTCCTCAGCTTGAAAATACTTCTAATTCTGGGAAAACTGTTAAAAAACGCCAGGTTAGATTTACTGATGCGATCAGTAGAAGACAGCTCAATGAAGCCGCTACTAAGTACATAAAAAGAAATGGGGAAGTTCACCTGCAATGATAGCTTACCAACAAATGAATCCACAGCTTCTTAGAGCTGCAGCAGCTAAATACCAAGAAAATAACCCCAAGGTTCATAGAGCTGTTTCAGCTAATTATCACCAGAATCACCTCGAGGTCCATAGAACTGCAGCAGCTAAATACTAAGAAAATAATCCCGAGATTCATAGAGCTGCTGCAGCTAATTTTCAACATAAAAACCCTGTGGTTCAAAGAGCTGCAGTAGCTAAATACCAAGAAAATAAACCTAAGGGTTCATAAAGTCGCAGCAGCTAAATACAGAGAAAATAAACTCGAGATTCATAGAGCTGCTGCAGCTAATTATCAATAGAATAACCCAGAGGTTCATAGAGCTGCAGAAGCTAAATACAGAGAAAATAATCCTGAGGTTCATAGAGCTGCTGCAGTTTATCAAGAAATAACTATGAGGTTCATAGAGCTGCAGCAGCTAATTCAACAGAATAACCCTGAGGTTCATAGAGCTGCTGCAGCTAATTCAACAGAATAAACCCTGAGCTTCATAGAGCTGCTGCAGCTAATTATCAATAGAATAAACCCTGAGCTTCATAGAGCTGCTGCAGCTAATTATCAACAGAATAAACCCTGAGCTTCATAGAGCTGCAGCAGCTAAATACCAAGAAAATAATACCGAGGTTCATATAGCTGCTGCAGCAAATTATCAACAGAATAGCCTCGAGCTTTATAGAGTTGAAGCAGCTAAATACTAAGAAAAAAAACTGAGATTCATTTTACATTATCAGCTAAATACCAACTGAATAACCACGGAGCAGCTGTTAATAGATATGACAGAAATAATCCAAGAGGACGATCAGAATGTCGATCGCTTCCATGGAAAGTTGAAGCTTTGTCCAGAATATTGTACGATTCTGACGTGGATTATGAATCTGATAAAACTGTTGCTCTGGGAACTAGGATTCATAAATGTATATATTGTAATGCCCTTAAGTGGAAAGAAGAAGCTCCTGGTGTTGCAGTGTTGGTAAGGTGTAAATTTTAACTTTTGAGCCTTTGCCTAAGATCTATAGCTTAATTATGGGTCTTCATCTGGAGCACATACATTTTATGGACTGTATTAGAAAGTATAATAGTTGCTTTCAAATAATGTCCTTTGGGGCCAAGCAAATTGTAGAAAATGGTTATATGCCCACTTTCAAAGTGCAAGGGCAGGTGTACCACTTAACTGGTAGTCTGCTGCTTTTGTCTTAACAAAAACCTCAATGTTTTTCTGATTTATTTTGTTGGTGAAGATGAATGAGAAGCAAGCTTGAGATGTACCAATTTGCCTAGCGTGAAACACAATTTGGTTAAACAGTTGCAAGCGATGCTGCACAATAAAAATCCGTACATAGAATGGTAGAGTTGGAAGGGACCTCCAGGGTCATCGGGTCCAACGTACTCAGTGCAGGATTCACTAAATCATCCCAGATGGATATTTGTCCAGCCTTTGTTTGAAGAGTTCCATTGAAGGAGAACTCACCACCTCCCGTGGTAACCTGTTCCACTCATTGATCACCCTCAGGCCTCGGTCACACAGACGTTTTTAGGTCCGATTTGCAGACGCACTTGCGATCTGCAGATTTATAGACCCAATGCAAAGCAATGGGATCGGTCACATCTGTTTTTGATGTGGATGTGCCGATAATTTTAGGACACACCGATTCGCAGAATGCATGTAACTGCTTTCTGCGCAAATCGGTGCTTGTATATGCGCTCAATGGGGCCGGCGGCAGCAGCGCCGACCACATAGAGAACATATACTAAGATTGTTCTCCTCTGCCACAGCTGTGCCACAACTGTGGCAGAGAAGAACAATGTTCTCCCATTGAAGTCAATGGAGACGGCAATACAGCCGGCTCCATTGAAAGCAATGGGCTGCAGGCAAGCGCTGGATGAATTTTCAGGGAAGGGCTTAAAATATAAGCCCTTCCCTGAAAACCATCCTGAAAATGTGTAAAAATTAAAAAAAGTATGCTCACCTTTTTCCTGCAGCCGGAGTGCAGCCGCCTCCTGAACTGCTCTCTGTAGTATTCAGCAGGCGGGGATTTAAAATCCCTGCCTGCTGAATGGGCTACCTCTGATTGGTCCCTGCGCTCAGCCAATTAGAGGCATCTCTCACTCACCCATTCATGAATTCATGAATGGGTGAGTGAGTGCTGCCTCTGATTGGCTGAGCGCAGGGACCAATCAGAGGCAGCTCTCGGCTATTAAATGACAGCACAGCTGTGGCAGAGGATAGTGGGCAGCGCTGGGCTGTTTCGCTGAAAATGCTGCTAGGTGCAGATTTTTCAGCGAATCGTCGGCCCCGGTCACACGATTTGCAGATGAGCATCCGTTATGCGATCCGCAAATCGCGAGAAAAAACGCCCGTGTGACTTAGGCCTCACTGTCAGAAAGTGCTTTCTAATATCTAATTTGTGTTTCCTCCCTTTCAATTTCATCCCATTGCTTCTAGTCTTCCCTTGGACTTAAAAACTACTTTAGAGAAAATACCTCAAAATTGTGAAATATGTGAAGATGTTATCAATGCCGATAGAAAACCAGTGACTGCTCATAGAGGATACCTGAATGCACGTGCAGCAAGCAAACTGGCTCTGATCACAGCAGTTCGAACAACGAGATATGTGTTACAAAGCCATGATAACAGGTTGCAACGTATCTGTGAGTTGCACCATTCGTACGATGCCTTACAGTATCCACTTCTTTTCTTTTATGGTCAGAATGGTTATTCTATTGTTATTCCCCAGCATGACTCTAAAACAAAAGTTGCGCCTTTAAAACAGTCTCTGCATTAAATTTGTATTCCTACCGCATCTTGACGTGTACTATTTGCTGTACTATTCATCTCTTTTTGGATCATTATTTAGTTGATATGTATGCAAAAATAGAGACCAAGTGATTCAATTATATCAAAAACAACCAAGCAGAACTCAGAGCAGACAGCTATACACATCTTAAAGATGCTATAGGGACGCAGGATACCAATGCTGGTCAGTTTTGGCAAACGGTGGTGCTCCCATCCTCCTTCACTGGTTCTCCTCAATATATGCATGAAAAAACTCAAGATACCATGATGTATGCCTGTTATTACGATTGTTCTGTCTTTTTCAGCACATTTATGTGTAATCCTCGATGGAAGGAAATTGCGGAGGTATTGCTGCCTAGTCAAAAGCGCTACAATTGTCATGACATCATAGCGAGAGTATTTCACATTAAAGCATTAATGCCATTGCTAACAAAGGGACATTAGGAAAAGTGCTTTGTTTTATGTATTATGTTGAACGGCAAGAGAGTGGTCTTCCTCATATCCACATTTTGTTGTGGCTAGAGCAACGCATTTCTCACAAAAGAGATGATGCTATCAGTGCGAAGACACCAAAACGTGAAAAAGATCCTCTCTTTCATGAAAATATCAAGGCCAAGCTGATTCATGGGTCTTGTGGTAATTTAAACACCTATGCACCCTGTATGAAAGAAGGTCACTGCAGCAAAAATTATCCTCAAGCCCTCCTGAAAGAAACTCAACCTGGAGACGACGGATACCCCCAGTACCGGAAAGGATGGTGGTTTCACCGTTGAAATCAATGGTGTAACCCTGGATAACTGCTGGGTGGTGCCTTATAATCCTGTTCTTTCATATATATTTGTTGCCCATATTAAGGCCGAATGCACATGGAATCCGACCCGATGCCCAGCCAGTGACCACTGCAGACACATGCGTACCTATCCACAGTTCTTCATCTGTTATGCGGATGTGCCGGCTTCGGCCAGCCTGACATGTGCAGTACAGATGATGCTGCGCCGTTGGTAGGTGATGCTACAGATTCCGCTGCCCGTCCGCTTCTGTCATGGCGGTATGGCAGCGGATCAGACGGCTTCCATTGACTTCAATGGAAGCTTTCTGCATGGAATCGTGGGCATGGAAACCTGCTTTTATATAGCATGATATGGACGGTATTGGCTGTGGAATCTGGAGGTGGGCGCTTATTCCGGATTCCGCAATTAAAATCTCTAACATGTAGCATTGCAGTTCTGTAAAATCTATTAAATACATATGTAAATATGTTAATAAAGGCAGCTCCCAGGGTTCATTTGGTCTTGAAAATGATAATGATGAGATCAAATGATATGAAAGTAATTGATACATTAGCAGTTCTGAGGCCGTCTTAAGAATTATGGCATTTCCTATACACAAAAGGCTTCCAACAGTCGTTCAGCTCATTCATCCAAATGACACCAATAATTTGCTACAAAAGGTTAACAACCCAGAAAACTACACTTTTTAAAGATTTTTTGACCTATACAAAACAGATGATTTTCCAAAACTCTTTGCTGTGGAAGTTCCTTCCTACTATGTATGGATAAGTAACAGATTTGAGAGGAGAAAATATAGAAATGGCATCAATCGCTGGCCAGAAGTTAAAAGGAATTAAGCTTTTGTATTAGTCCAGAGTTAGAGTGTCTCTTTGTGACGTTTGTCATCTTTTTGTGGATTGTAGTATGTAAATGTATTGGTGTTTGTGCTTTCTGTTAACTCACCCTATCCTACTTATGTGTTCTTTCTCCCTAACCTGCTGAATACATGACGTGTGTGAGTAGTCAAAAAATGGAGGGAGGAGTTAAAGAGGTTGGTTGTCGTCAGGAAGAGAGAGAGAAGGTGTGATGCGAGAGAGCTGCTGCTAAGGTTGCTCAAGCACGAGTGGAGATGTGATCAGAGAAGGAGACTGTGTGAGGAGACAGGAGATCTGGAGCTTACCCGTGCCGAGTCCCGGGCTCAATCCTATGGTGATAGGAGTCCTTGCCTCTGGGGAGTGTGAGGAGCAGATCCTGTTCTCTTGGAGTCAGCAGTGGCGAGTGCATGGTTCCTCCATTCATCTACCACAGTAGGAAGCGCAACTAAGAAACTGAGTACCCAGAGGGATGAATGTGCTTGTAAGGCAGACAAGTAAAGTGTATGCGGTATTTGCCCAACAAGTATCAGGAACACCCCAGTTATTGTCCACCAGATAACTTAGACTGCAGCTATTCAGAGTGGAGAGTGACTTCTGGATACAAACTTGTTGAGAGAAGAATCTGCCTAAGACTGTTAAATGCTGTTTTTGTTGTTGTTGTTTTTTTTTAAACCTTTGCCTTGACCATACAAGTAAAAGAAAACCATGTGCCTCCAGTTTAAAAACTGTCTCTTTGATTGTGGACCTAATTATACATCTTAGATCACTGCGAAGGGGCACTGGCGTCACGAGGACAAAACAGGTAATCAAGGTATTCAGTGCAATTCGCTATTCCCAGGTCTAGTGTGCGGCTGGGCTGACTGCACCTTGGATTTGTTGGAAAAGATGGTAGAGTCACCCGTGACATATTCTGAGATTTATCCCCACCATCTTTCCTGATCAAAGAACTGCCCTTGTCCGCTACACTTTGGGCAGAGTGTACACTGACCACCCTAATAATGCTAAGTGCTATTATCTTTGTCTAATATGAAACTTCATGAAATTAGAGGTCCAATGTCATTCTTGGATTTAAAGACTGTTAATGGTATTGTTCACCTGTCATATCAGTCTGTAACACTCTAAGCTTGCTAGAGGATGACAAGCACTTGAGTGCTACTATGGAAGAAGCTTCTCTTTGTGATTCTTCATTCATACTATGGGAACTGTTCTCAGTATTGTTGATATTTTGTCAACTATCAGATGCTTTATGTCTTTGGGAACAATACATGGATAGTATGTTGGAGGACATAAAGCGTCATATAGTGTCAGAAGTGCAAGAAAATGTTCACCACATTATGGATGGAATTTATAATAATTGCCTGATTTCTAGTGAAGACGCAGTGTTGTCTTTGGGAGGGTAATTTTTAGAACGCTATGGCTTACGTCAACCTACTAGATGTGATATGGTCTTACAAAATAGATATTACGTTAGAGAGATCAGTTTTTCTTGGCACAAGTAGTGTCTAATAATGAAAGATGGTTAACTGAAGAACAGTTTCAAGTTAACAACCAAATTTTAGAAAGTGTTAACCGAAGGACACTGGTCAAACATGTTTCCTGGAATGTCCTGGGGGTACTGACAAAACCTTTGTTCTAAATCTACTACTAGCCAGAATATGGAAAGATCATGGGATAGCCTTGGCTGTCGCCTCTTTTGGCATTGCTGCCATATTACTAGATGGAGGAAAAACAGCTCATTCTGCTTTTAAATCTCATGCATGTAGAGACATCTCTGTGCAACATATCAAAGCAGAGAAAAATGGCGCAAGTGCTTAAAGTGACTAAGCTAATAGTATGTGATGAATGGACTATGGCTCATAGAGGTGAAGTTGAAGTGCTCAGTAGAACGCTGAAAGATATAAGGGCAAATGATGGCTTAATGGGGGGTGCTATGGTTCTCTTAGCTGGAAACTTTCAGCAAACTTCACCAGTCATGCCCAGGGGAACACAAGCCGATGAAGTAAGGTCATGTTTAAATTGTGGCCTCATATTCTAAAGCTTGCCCTAATAACAAACATGAGTTCTCTTAAGAGGTGACGCTTTCGATGGGCATTTTTCAGAGATGTTACTGAAAATAGGAGATGGAGAAAAGTCTACACTTGAAGGTAAAGATCATCATAACACCAAGCTTAGCCGGTATTATTGTATCTTGATGCCACCGGAAGCTAGGGGTTTGACGGGAGGAACGCCCCTCTCACACGCCTAGCTCCCGATAGAGTAAAAACACGAAGGTACTAGGAGCACAGTGTGGATTGCTTTGTCGCAGTGCTGCAGCCTTAGGCTCAGGGTTACTGTAGTTCTTAGGCTTACATTTTTACCTGTAAATGCTGCCATGGTACCACTGTAACATGCCAGCATTTACATGTCATAATGTAAGGCTAAGAACTATAGCAACTCTCTGGCTAAGGCTGCAGCACTGCGACAAATGTATGCAGAGGGTGCAGCGTGAGTGCTCAGTCGCGGACGGCATTTCAGGCATGCGTGTTAAGCTCCCGGCCGCCCGCTCACCTCTCCGTCCCACCCGCCACCTTATGGCTCTGTCACGGCCGGCAGCTGTCAGCAGCGTTTCACCGGCCGCATCAGTGGTTCATGACTGCCGCGTCCAGGAAACTACAGTGAGTTCGCTTTGGCCTCCCTCCTTCTGCTGATGGCGCGCAGCGGTTCAACAGTGAGGGCTGTTCTGGCCACTTTCTCTTGGGGGTGCATGGCTGCAGTGCCTCCGCCTGCTGTATGTCTTTCCTATTCATTTTTAGTGGCCTTGCAGGTCCTGCTGCCTAACACCCTGTGCAGGTACAGGGGGTGTCACCCCCCTGTCAATTTTGGCTCCACCAGGAATTCCTGGTCAAGAAAGAATAATATCACTTAGCCCTAGTTGTGACATCTCTTACAGAATTGACCTCTACCGTGTACCTCGACATTTCAGACATCAAACCGAAGGAGAAGAAATGCAATATATGTCTATAGATTCAATACTACAAACTGACGATGCAGTAAACTATCCTGTGGAATTCCTAAACACCCATGCAGGTAAATTTCCAGGTAAATTTGGTATAGTCTTAACTAGGGCTGGGCTGATACATCATAGGATTGATTGAAAGTGAAAGTAAAAAAAGTCTCATTGTCAAGATAGGGTCTGATAAGCATCAGACAGGCATGGAATTGGTTGGAATACACAGAGGAAACCTCCAGAATTTGACAGGGAATTAGGTGAGGGGGGCAGGCATATAAAAATGCGGTTTCGCCAGAGTAGCCCTTGATATTACAGAAGGCTTGCATGCAGTCACCATGTCGCAGTTCTATGGGCTGGTGTACTCATGCACTGAAGGAAGCAGACAACTCCATTCCTCCTGCCATGGTCTGGCTTAGTATTACATTAAGTATGAATAGGAACCTGTCCTAGCTGAGCAGCGTACATCCCGGGTGACTGCAAAAAAAAAATCCTGAAATCTTGCAGTTTTCTCTCTAACCAATAATCGTAATAAAAGCCTGACACTTCCTGTTCTGTAGAAAAAACGTCCCAGCAATCATCTCATTATTATCACAGGCAGGTTTACATTGAAAGGTAGCACCTACATATAGATAAACTGAGGATCCACCATTCACAATAGGTGATGATCACATCTCACCTGCTCTCCCTCTCTGCACAAGTCACAGAGCATGCCCACAACACTCTTCTGTAGAAGTCAATGAGTCTCCTCCTGCCCATTGTTCTATGATGCATGAGGCTACTATAAAGCATATCAATGGATCTCAAATGGAAAAGAAACAGAATAAAATTAATAAGAAATAAACAGAAATATTTTCATTTTTTAATGAACACCCATTAAAATCAATGGGGAACAAAACAGAATTCCATTTTTATCTCCATTTCTCTGCTCCTCAAATGGGGCAAATAAATGTAAATGCTCAACTGAGGCTAACGCGTTGTGGGTGGGCCCTTACTATATATTCACATTAAGCCAAAAGTTACATTGTAGAGAGTAAAAAGAAAGAACTGCTAAAAATGTAAAAAAAAAAGACTAAAAATGCGTCTACAAAATAATTGGCGTTAGCTAAAAGCTTCTTGATTATAAAGGCAAAACGTGAACAATGACAATCACTAGAGATACATACGGGCAGGAGGAGCAAAATAAATTGCTTCTGTAATTAGAAACAAAATTACCTGAAATACTGAACATGCTATCTGCTCAAACCACAAATTTGCATATCTAAAACAGTTTATGTTGAGGTAGTCCATTGCTAAGGTTATTGTCAAGGAGATACCCTAGTCATAGCTATTACAGTCACTGTCCAGGGACGGGCTGAGTTCTTGCCTCAAGACAATAACTGCAATCAATATATATATATATATTCATGCTCGTGAAAATTGGAATTAGGAATAATAGTTGTAATGCAAAGACATCAACTGTTTTAAATACTTAAATACCTAAAAAAGACCAACATGGAGGTCCCTTTGCATGTTACACCATTTGGTACAGGAACTGCTTGGCACAGGAGCCTTTAACCCCTTCCCGCTCCAGGGTGTAAGTTTACGTCCTGGGGGCGGGGTACTTCTCGCAGCAGGGCATAAACTTACGTCCTGGGGATAGCGCGAGATCACTTATGATCTTGCGCTATCCCACAGCGGGAGCCGGCTGTCAGTCATAGCCGGCCTCCCGCTGTTAACCCCTTCCCATGTAGATCGCGGCATGGGAAGTGTTCACAGAGGGAGCGCGCTCCCCCTGTGAAGTTGCCAGGCTCTCGTGATATAATTGCAGAGAGCCCGGCCTGTTGCCATGGCAACAGGGAGCCAGACACTGGCAGCCTATAGTGCCATAGCCTGTGATCACTGAATAAGCGATAAGGCATGGCAGGGCAGTAGCCCTGCCATGCCTTATCACAGCGATCATCAGTGCTGTGCTGCAAGTCCCTCAGAGGGACTCAAATTGTGCAAAAAAAAGATTTAAAAAATGAATAAAAAAGAAAAATGTAAAAAAAAGAGTTAAAAAAACCCCTTCTTTTAATGCTTTTTTTCATATTAGCATAAAAAAAGGTTAAAAAAGATTAAAACCCCACATATTTGGTATTGTCACATTCGTAACACGCGTACAATAAGTTGCACATGCTTTTGACTGTGTACGAAAAAAAGCGTTAAAAAAACGCTAAAAATTTAGGCAAAATGCTAATTTTTAGCATTTTGCCTCCCTTAAAACGCAAGAAAAGTGATCAAAAAAGCCGTATGTACCCCAAAAGGATGCCAATGCAAACTACAGCTCATCTCGCAAATAATAAGCCCTCATAGAGCTCCGTACATAAAAAATAAAAAAGTTACAGGACTTTGAATGCAGCGATTTAGAAAAGAAAAAGGATTTCCAAAAAAAGGGTTTTTATTGCAGGAAAGTGGAAAAACCTAAAAAAAAGTAAGAATTTTGGTATCGTTGTAACCGTACCGACCCGCAGAAAAGATGGATTGTGTCATTTATGCTGCATGATTAACGCTGTAAAAAAGAAAAAATAATCTATGGCAGAATTGATGCGTTTTCTCTCCCTGCTATCATAAAAAAAATATAAAAGTTTTACAATATAGTCAATGTACCCAAAAGTGGCACCGATAAAAACTACAGTTCGCCACGCAAACAACAAGCCCTCATACGGCCGTGTCGACGGAAAAATAAAAAAGGTAAGACTTTTGAAAAATGGAGAAGAAAATCCACCAAAAATCGTTGTGTCCTGAAGCCCAAAATAGGCCGTGTCATTAAGGGGTTAAGCATGGACCCCTTGTGCTTGCTAGCGCCCACATTGCGCTGTACATTTCTGTACAGTGCTTTGAGGTAGGTGCTGAATGCAGCAGGAGACGGAGCCACATGTTAGTGAAGAAGCTGAACCAAACGAGCAGGTTAAAGCTGCTGGAGCTAAGAAGTAGTGCAAGTCAGGGGAAGAAATATTTATATCCTGCATTTATCATGAGTTTTCTCTACGCAGCCTGTATCTCCAATTTTCAGTTCTCCTTGAGCTGGCGGGTGTAGACTAGCTGCTATGATATTTCCCATACACTGCACACATAAGAAAGCAGGACATCTTCTCTATTTCTCTGTAACACAGCCTCAGAAGCAAAAACATCATATAGGACGCTACAGAGCAGGACCCAGCAGTGTAGATGTGATTTCAGCACTGAAATTAGATAAAACACTTAAAGTGAAGATCTGGTAAGTAGATTGACAGGAGAGGAATATGTAAGCATAGAATTTTTTTTTTTTTTTAATGACAGATCCCCTTTAAGAAATCAACTACCTCCTTCACACACACGAAAAGAAGTCCCTGGGTAATGATTGGAGTCACCACAGGCATATTAGAACATTAGGGGGCTTACCAGCAAGGGATTCATCAATGGGGTCCCAACCTATGGAGATGTTGGGTCAGAAAACAACACTGCAGGAGATCCCTTCTCCTTAGGAGATAAGTCCATTACCTTACTAAATGCTGGCCACTCCTGTTACCTCTGGTAATGTGCATGATCATAGTGCTATAGGTACACAGACATGGGTTTCCTGCAGTCACAAGAGGGAACACATCTTGCTCAAAATGCTTAATGTATACAAAGCACATTAATTTTAGTTCCGAGGGTTATGCCAACTGATGATTATCCGTTAAGTTGCAACCAACTGTCAGTCACTTTATCGATCAATGTTCTCCACACATTCCTGTCTTCCACGGCTTCTTTCAGTTCCGCGATTGACATGTTCGTGGTGGCCTTGATTGTATCTAGCCATCTTGTTCTTTGTCGTCCTGATCTTCTCTTTCCACTGACCTTGCCAAGCATCAGTATTGCTTCCAGTGAGTTAGCGCGCATCACGTGGCCAAAAAAAGAGAGCCGCTGTTTGATGATTTTGCCCTCTAGTGATATTTTTGGTTTGACGCGATCTAACACTACCTTGTTCGTTGTCATGGCAGTCTAAGGTATCCGTAGCATTCTACTCCAGCACCAGAGTTCAAACGCATCAATTTTCCTTCTGTCTGTTTTCCTGAGCATCCAACTTTCATAACCATACATCGTTATGGGAAAGACGATTGCATTGACCAGTCAGGTTTTAGTTGCAATGCTAATATCCTTGCTTTTACAGATCTTTTCCATTCCTTGCATTGTAATCCTACCACGTATAATCCATCTCTTGATCGTGGGTCCAAATTGCCTGTTGTGAACGATTTTGGATCCAAGGATGATGAAATCTTGGACCGACTTGAATTCTTTGTTGTTGATTTTTATGTTCACTGTACCATTGCTAACTGTGGTCATGACTTTCATTTTCTAGCTGTTGAGGTACAGTCCCAGGAGTCAGAAGGCCTGATAAAGGGAGGGAGCCTTCTGACTCCAGAATAATGAGATTGCAGGGTGTCGTTTAGTAGGCACAGTAGCCTGGAGTCTTGTGTAGGCTCTCATGAATTTCTTCCTATTTAGCCCTACATGTAGCAGGGCTTAATAGAAAGAGTGCAGCGTGTTAGGACAGCAGTATGCAGTCCTAAGCTCTCGCTCACAACCTGAAGGTTGCGGGTTCAATCCCAGAATGGTTCAGGTAGCTGGCTCAAGGTTGACTCAACGTTCCATCCTTCTGAGGTTGGTAAAACGAGTACCCAGCTTGCTGGATGATAAAGATGACTGGGGAAGGCAATGGCAAACCACTCCAAAAAAACAGTTTGCCAAGAAAACGCCATGATGTGACGTCACCCTAAGGGTCAGTCACAACTCGGTGCTGGCACCAGGGGACTTTACCTTTTTTTATATGGCAATGCTAAAGTATTGCAGTATATTGTATTGTTATTCCTTATATTTATTGTTCTACTTCTGATCCTATTAGCTGTTCTGCCAATTATAACTGTACTAACCAACCCCCCCTGCGCAACCCCCACTCCCCTTACTTGGTCCCAGGTCACTGTCTACACTATCCAGTCCCCTATTTCTCTTGGTGCCCTCCCCCTGGTCCCTAGGTTAAATACTCCTCCAACCTTCTAGCCATCTTCTCCCCCAGCACAGATGCACCCTCACCACTGAGATGCAGCCCATCCCTAAGGTAGAGCCTGTAGCTGACAGCAAAGTCAGCCCAGTTCTCCAGGAACCCAAACCCCTCCTTCCTATACCAACTCTGGAGCCACTTGTTTACCTCTCTAAGATCCTGTTGCCTTTCTAGTGTGGCTTGTGCTGCAGGTAGTATGAGAAAACTACCTTGGAGGTTCTCGCCCTAAGCTTAGATCCTAGGTCCCTGAAATAGTTTTTGAGGGCTCACCATTGACCTCTAATTTGTTCACTGGTGCTAATGTGCACCATGACTGCTGGATCTTCACCAGTCCCTTCCACTAATCTGTCAACTTGATCCGCAATGTGTCGAATGAGAGCACCAGGAAGACAACACACCGTTCGACGATCCGGATCTTTGAGGCAGATTGCCCTGTCTATCCCCCCTATGAGTTCCCCACCACTAGAACCTGTCTAGCCTGTCATTTGCTCTCCTTCTTTCTGGAGTAGTCATCTCCCTGGCGTTCAGAGGGCATGTCATGCTGCAGCGGTGCTGGCTCTATAATGGAATGTGCCAATTTGCAAACTTATTGGGGTGTGCCAGTTTATGACTAGCCTCCCTGGTTCTCTTCCCTTTACCCCTTCTAACTGTCACCCAGCTGGCTGTCTGCTTGTCCTGGTCTTCTGAACTACCGCATTCCCCCGCCTCTACTCTAGAAAGTGCCTGCTCAGTGAGCAGCAAACTCCTTTCCATATTGTCAATGTATTTCAGTGTTGCCAGTCGCTCATTTCGATCCAGGATTTGGGCTTCCAAATGTGCGATGTGCATGCATCGTGCGCAACAGTAAGCATCCTCGATCAGCTGTTCAAAGACCTCATACATTACACAAGTATCACACTGGGTGACATTGTCAAGCATGGGGCTAATTCTAGTGGGGATCTACAAATTTGCCTACAAAAGTAATAAAGATTGACTAGATCACACTCCAAATGTGCCTCCGCCCGTTTGCAACCGCTCATGCTGCTCCACCTGTTCGCTACTGCTCATGCTCCTCCGTCCATTTGCAACCACTCACACTTTTTTTTTAATGCTCACACACTTACTGCCTGCTCTCACTCAGTCACACAACTTTGCTTCACTTAAACCTCAGCCACACACTCTCGCACTCACAGACACTCGCACTCACTAACACTCGCAATCACTTAATAGACACACACAGACACAGAATATACTTATCAACCCTTGTCAGCGGCAGTCTTCCTCTTCAGCACGATGTTTCCTACCAGGCGCGGGCTCCCTCGGTCTCCTTGCAGTGGCTCCAGTGCTGCGCCGTTGTTCCCTTGCTCCTGGCTTGTGTCTGACAGCACTTCCGGTCCTCTGACATCACTTTCTCTGACGTCACTTCCAGATAGTAATGACACGATAATTTTTCTTCTGTGAGATAATACGATTACGACAATACCAAAATGATACATATTTTTTTTAGGTTTTTCCACTTTTGAACAATAAAAAAATGTTTTTCTTTCTTTTTTTTTTGCAACACTGCATTCAAAATTCCATAACTTTTTTTATTTTTCCATTGACGGAGCTCTGTGAGGGCTTATTTTTTTGTGTGACAAGCTGTAATTCTTACTGGTACCATGTTGGTGTACATTTGGCTATTCTGATGACTTTCATAGTGTTTGTTTTGTGGGGCAACATGAACAAATAGAGTTTTTTGGCTTTTTTTAATAGGGTTTGCTGTGCAGGCAAAAAGGTGTCTTCAATTTTTGGAATTGATCATTAGGGATGCACTGATGCCATTTTTTTTTTTTACAGAGAAGAAAGCGAGCTCAACATTTTTTTTTCTATTACTCTTTTTATTTTCTTTTTTTAATATTCTACTGCGCTACTTGCAGAAAATGAGAACTCATAGAACACATAATGAGTAGAGATGAGCGAGCACCAAAATGCTCGGGTGCTCGTTACTCGAGACGAACTTTTCGCAATGCTCGAGGGTTCGTTTCGAGTAACGAACCCCATTGAAGTCAATGGGCGGCCCGAGCATTTTTGTATATCGCCGATGCTCGCTAAGGTTTTCATTTGTGAAAATCTGGGCAATTCAAGAAAGTGATGGGAACGACATAGAAACGGATAGGGCAGGCGAGGGGCTACATGTTGGGCTGCATCTCAAGTTCCCAGGTCCCACTATTAAGCCACAATAGCAGCAAGAGTGCCCCCCCCCAACAACTTTAACATCTGAAAAGCCCTCATTAGCAATGCATACCTTAGCTAAGCACCACACTACCTCCAACAAAGCACAATCACTGCCTGCATGACACCCACTTCTCCTGGGTTACATGCTGCCAAATCCCCCCCCCACGACCCAGTGTCCACAGCGCACACCAAACTGTCCCTGCCCAGCCTTCAGCTGCCCTCATGCCACGCCACCCTCATGTCTATTTATAAGTGCGTCTGCCACAGGAAAAGCAGGCACACACTGCAGAGGGTTGGCACGGCTAGGCAGCGACCCTCTTTAAAAGGGGCGGGGCGATAGCCCACAATGCTGTACAGAAGCAATTAGAAATCCAATCCTGTGCCACCTCCATCTGGAGCTGCACACGTGGGCATAGCAATGGGGAACCTATGTGCCACACACTATTCATTCTGTCAAGGTGTCTGCATGCCCCAGTCAGACCGCGTTTTTTTATATATAGTCACAGGCAGGTACAACTCCGCAATGGGAATTCTGTGTGCACCCACAGCATGGGTGGCTCCCTGGAGCCCACCGGCGGTACATAAAAATATCCCATTGCAGTGCCCATCACAGCTGATGTAATGTTGTGCTTAATGCAGGTGGGCTTCGGCCCACACTGCATGCCCCAGTCAGACTGGGGTTCTTTAGAAGTGGAAACAGATGCATTTACAACTCCCTGTGGACCCACAGCATGGGTGGGTGCCAGGAAGCCACCGGCGGTACATAAATATATCCCATTGCATTGCCCAACACAGCTGAGGTAGTAATGTCATGTTTAATGCAGGTGGGCTTCGGCCCACACTGCATGCCCCAGTCAGACTGGGGTTCTTTAGAAGTGGAAACAGATGCATTTACAACTCCCTGTGGACCCACAGCATGGGTGGGTGCCAGGAAGCCACCGGCGGTACATAAATATATCCCATTGCATTGCCCAACACAGCTGAGGTAGTAATGTTATGTTTAATGCAGGTAGGCTTCGGCCCACACTGCATGCCCCAGTCAGACTGGGGTTCTTTAGAAGTGGAAACAGATGCATTTACAACTCCCTGTGGACCCACAGCATGGGTGGCTCCCTGGAACCCACCGGCGGTACATAAATATATCCCATTGCAGTGCCCAACACAGCTGATGTAACGTCAGCTGTAATGCAGGTGGGCTAAAAATTAATTTGATTACACTGTAGGCGAGGGCCCCCAAAAATTGGTGTATCAACAGTACTAATGTACCTCTGAAAAATTGCCCATGCCCAACCAAGAGGGCAGGTGAAACCCATTAATCGCTTTGGTTAATGTGGCTTAATTGGTAACTAGGCCAGGAGGCAGCCCAGTTAAAATAAAAATTGGTTGAGGTGAAAGTTTCAACGCTTTAATGAGCATGGAAACGTATAAAAATTGTTTACAAAAATTATATGACTGAGCCTTGTGGGCCTAAGAAAAATTGCCCGTTCGGCGTGATTATGTGAGGTTTCAGGAGGAGGAGCAGGAGGAGGAGGAGGAATATTATACACAGATTGATGAAGCTAAAAGGTCCACGTTTTGGATGGTGATAGAGAACGATGCTTCCATCCGCGGGTGCAGCCTACGTATTGTTTATGTATCGCTGCTGTTCGCTGGTGGAGAAGAGAAGTCTGGGGAAATCCAGGCTTTGTTCATCTTGATGAGTGTAAGCCTGTCGGCACTGTTGGTTGACAGGTGGGTACGCTTATCCGTGATGATTCCCCCAGCCACACTAAACACACTCTCTGACAAGACGCTAGCCGCAGGACAAGCAAGGACCTCCAGGGCATACAGCGCGAGTTCAGGCCACGTGTCCAGCTTCAAGACCCAGTAGTTGTAGGGGGCAGAGGCGTCACCGAGGACGGTCGTGCAATCGGCTATGTACTCCCTCACCATCCTTTTACAGTGCTCCCGCCAACTCAGCCTTGACTGGGGACCGGTGAGTCTTGCTGGGGAGCCATAAAGCTGTCAAAGGCCTTAGAGAGTGTTCCCCTGCCTGCGCTGTACATGCTGCCTGATCTCTGCGCCTCCCCTGCTACCTGGGCCGCGGAAATGTGCCTTCGGCCACTAGCGCTGTCGGATGGGAAGTTTACCATCAGTTTGTCCACCAGCGCCCTGTGGTATAGCATCATTCTCGAACCCCTTTCCTCTTCGGGAATGAGAGTGGAAAGGCTCTCCTTATACCGTGGGTCGAGCAGTGTGTACACCCAGTAATCTGTAGTGGCCAGAATGCGTGTAACGCGAGGGTCACGAGAAAGGCATCCTAACATGAAGTCAGCCATGTGTGCCAGGGTACCTGTACGCAACACATGGCTGTCCTCACTAGGAAGATCACTTTCAGGATCCTCCTCCTCCTCCTCCTCCGGCCATACACGCTGAAAGGATGACAGGCAAGCTGCGTCTGTACCCTCAGCAGTGGGCCAAGCTGTCTCTTCCCCCTCCTCCTCATGCTCCTCCCCCTCCTCCTCCTCCTCTGGCCATACACGCTGAAAGGATGACAGGCAAGCAGCATCTGTCCCCTCAGCAGTGGGCCAAGCTGTCTCTTCCCCCTCCTCCTCATGCTCCTCCCCCTCCTCCTCAACGCGCTGAGATATAGACATGAGGTTGCTCTGACTATCCAGCGACATACTGTCTTCCCCCGCCTCCGTTTCTGATTCCAAAGCGTCTGCCTTTATGCTTTGCAGGGAACTTCTCAAGAGGCATAGCAGAGGAATGGTGACGCTAATGATTGCAGCATCCCCGCTCACCATCTGGGTAGACTCCTCAAAGTTTCCAAGGACCTGGCAGATGGCTGCCAACCAGGCCCACTCTGATGTAAATAATTGAGGAGGCTGACTCCCACTGCGCCGCCCATGTTGGAGTTGGTATTCCACTATAGCTCTACGCTGCTCATAGAGTCTGGCCAACATGTGGAGCGTAGAGTTCCACTGTGTGGGCACGTCGCACAGCAGTCGGTGCACTGGCAGATTAAACCGATGTTGCAGTGTCCGCAGGGTGGCAGCATGCGTGTGGGATTTGCGGAAATGTGCGCAGAGCTGGCGCACCTTTCCGAGCAGGTATGACAAGTGGGGGTAGCTTTTCAGAAAGCGCTGAACCACCAAATTAAAGACATGGGCCAGGCATGGCACGTGCGTGAGGCTGCCGAGCTGCAGAGCCGCCACCAGGTTACGGCTGTTGTCACACACGACCATGCCCGGTTGGAGGCTCAGCAGCGCAAGCCAGCTGTCCGTCTGCTCTGTCAGACCCTGCAGCAGTTCGTGGGCCGTGTGGATCTTCTCTCCTAAGCTGAGTAGTTTCAGCACGGCCTGCTGACGCTTGCCCACCGCTGTGCTGCCACGCCGCGTGACACCGACTGCTGGCGATGTGCTGCTGCTGCTGACACATCTTGATTGCGAGACAGAGGTTGCGTAGGAGGAGGAGGAGGGTGGTTTAATGGAGGAAGCATACACCGCCGCAGATACCACCACCGAGTTGGGGCACGCAATTCTGGGGGTGGGTAGGACGTGAGCAGTCCCAGGCTCTGACTCTGTCCCAGCCTCCAGTAAATTCACCCAATGTGCCGTCAGGGAGATATAGTGGCCCTGCCCGCCTGTGCTTGTCCACGTGTCTGTTGTTAAGTGGACCTTGGCAGTAACCGCGTTGGAGAGTGCACGTACAATGTTGCGGGAGACGTGGTCGTGCAGGCCTGGGCCGGCACATCGGGAAAAGTAGTGCCGACTGGGAACCGAGTAGTGCGGGGCCGCCGCCGCCGCCATCATGCTTTTGAAAGCCTCCGTTTCCACAAGCCTATACGGCAGCATCTCTAGGCTGATCAATTTTGCAATGTGCACGTTTAACGCTTGAGCGTGCGGGTGCGTGGCGTCGTACTTGCGCTTGCGCTCAAACAGCGGCGCTAGCGACGTCTTGACGCTACGCTGAGAGACATTGCTGGATGGGGCCGAGGACAGCGGAGGTGAGGGTGTGGGTGCAGGCCAGGAGACGGTACTGCCTGTGTCCTCAGAGGGGGGTTGGATCTCAGTGGCAGGTTGGGGCACGGGGAGAGGCAGCGGTGCAAACCGGAGGCGGTGAACGGGCATCATCCCACCTTGTGGGGTGCTTGGGCATCATATGCCTGCGCATGCTGTTGGTGGTGCCTCCCCAGCTGATCTTGGCGCGACAAAGGTTGCACACCACTGTTCGTCAGTCGTCAGGCGTCTCTGTGAAAAACTGCCACACCGTAGAGCACCTTGACCTCTGCAGGGTTGCATGGCGCGAGGGGGCGCTTTGGGAACCAGTTGGTGGATTATTCGGTCTGGCCCTGCCTCTACCCCTGGCCACCGCACTGGCTCGGCCTGGGCCCACACCCTGACTTGGGCCTCCACGTCCTCGCCCGCGTCCACGTGCTATAGGCCTACCCCTACCCCTCAGCATGGTGTATTAGCAGTAGTGCAGAAACAGAATGCTGTAATTAAATGTGCCGCTTATTGGCCTGTGGTTGGAGGCTGACTTCGCTTACGGAACGCCAGGAAATAATTTGGCGCACGCCTGCTGTAACACTTAGCTGCCTGCGTATTTATTTGTAGAACTACTACACCCAGCACACACGGACACAGAACACTGAGCAGCACAGTGAGAGGCAGGCCAAATAGATTTTTTGCCCAATATTTTTTAGAAAAGGACCACTGCGTATATTCAAGGAATAATATATGTCTTCTGGCCCTGCCTACACAATTCTGTCCCTGGACTGTGTCACAGAACTGCAGAGTGTCGCACTGCTATTAACTGCAACAGAGCGGTGATTTCAGAGCCAGGAAATAATTTGGCGCACGCCTGCTGTAACACTTAGCTGCCTGCGTATTTATTTGTAGAACTACTACACCCAGAACACACGGACCCAGAACACTGAGCACAGTGACAGGCAGGCCAAATAGATTTTTTGCCCAATATTTTTTGGAAAAGGCCCACTGCATATATTCAATCTATAATATATGTCTTCTGGCCCTGCCTACACAATTCTGTCCCTGTAGTATTACTGCAGGGCGCCATGCTCTGCACGGCCGATATACCAAAAAATAAAAAATGTGCAACACTGCAAAAAGCAGCCTCCACAGTACTGCACACGGTTAGATGTGGCCCTAAGAAGGACCGTTGGGGTTCTTGAAGCCTACACTAACTCCTAACACTCTCCCTACAGCAGCTCCAACACGATAGCACTGTCCCTCAGCTATGTCACAACGCATCTGAGGCGAGCCGCGGGAGGGGCCGATTTTTATACTCGGGTGACACCTGATCTCGCCAGCCACTCACTGCAGGGGGGTGGTATAGGGCTTGAACGTCGCAGGGGGAAGTTGTAATGCCTTCCCTGTCTTTCAATTGGCCAGAAAGCGCGCTAACGTCTCAGAGATGAAAGTGAAAGTAACTCGAACACCGCGTGGTACTCGTTACGAGTAATGAGCATCTCGAACACGCTAATACTCGAACGAGTATCAAGCTCGGACGAGTACGTTCGCTCATCTCTAATAATGAGTCATTCAATACTATCAATGTAAAAGAGTTTATATAGAGTAATTGCATAATGTTAAAGTATACAAACCCCGCTATGGAGCAAAATGTGTTTATTTGGTTGGTGTTCAGTAAAGTTATTTTTGCAAAAAAAAGCACTGCCTCCACTTATTTCTGTCATCGCAGCGCCATCATGTAACCAAAACATCAGGCATGTACCATCTACCCATTAGAAATTGGGATAGTCGTCAGAATAGTGATTGGAGTGCACAGTGACAGCCACAGTCCTTCCCATTAGCGTTAGCCACAGCTCCTCCTTTATTGCCAGTTACATTGCACTTCCATAGTAGTGACAACTGCAGTGCCCTTCATCAGTCCCATCCAATGCCCTTTCATTAGAGCCTCTGTAACCTGCAGTTACTAAAAGCGAGAACCAAAGGGTTGTCCAGTTGTAACTTACAGGAGGAGGCTCTGTAATTGGAGAGGCTGTTCCCGGAGAAGGAGTTGCAGAATGGACAGGAATGGGATCGATAGTGAGATCCTGACACCGACATGTATGTGCAGAAGGAGAGTGATCCAGTGTCCCCCAACAAACCAGTAAAGCAAATATTTGTAACTTGCAACTGGAGGATTAGCAACAGACGGCTAGACAATGTTGAATATTTCACTACCTGCAAAACAACACAATATGGCAATATCGGCATAACAAACATGGCCTAATGCCAGCTTACTCCAGCAACACACTGTCTCTGTCCTACCACCTTACACCTAGTTAGACTTCACTTGCCTTTGTTCTATCTCTTATAACACAGATATCAAGCTTGCTCTCCTCACCTGTTCCTCTACTGCAAACATGACTACCTGCTGACGACTCCTGGCTTCCCATCTGACTACACTTCCCGCCTCATCCATTTGTACTGCAAACGTGACTGCCTGCTGAAGACTATTTGCTTCTCACCTGACTATGCTTCCTGCCTCATCCATTATACTGCAAACATGACTACCTGCCGACGACCTCCTGCTTCTTCCTGACTACACTCCGATCCTGCATGGCTACTACACGAGTGTCTCGTCTACAGTGCCGGTCAGATGTTATATGCAAGATAGAAGTAGTTCAGGCTTTTATAGGATTTCCAACCTCGGAGAACAGGGTGAAGCCAAATAGGAAACTGGATCATGAGCAGGAACCAAGGACAAGGTCATTCAGGGGTGCTATCCAAAGTGCTGGATAGCTCAGCAGGTAGAGCTGCTGCCAAGAGTACAGGAGCTCCTGGTTTCAAGTCCTGCCAGGTCCTGTATTTATGTACTGAGGTTGGTTCTGGTGTTGCATGAATATTATGATCTTGGTTCTGGTACAGTATTTAGTCACTGAGCAGCTCTGGTGTGGGCATGCTGCTTTCTGCAGAATATAGGCAGACTGCCTATTAGTGCAATATATAGTTATTTCTTATAAAGGAGGGTTGCCAAAAAACCTTTGCACAAGGTACAATATACAATCAATATTTTCTATATGGCATACAGGCCCTGAGATTTGAATTGTAATGAGTACACCCTCAAGGACACATCCTGGTTCCTGGTCCATGACATCTCTTCTGCTATTATCCATACATGCCTGTTACATATTTATATAGGCTCAGTACTATTCCTAAATGTTATCTCACTTATGTCTGCTTATACCTTTGTTTGTTCAGGTGCAAGAACTCTATTGCAATGAAAGAATTCATTCATCGGCCTCGTCCACTGTGTATAGTTGTAAATGCTGAGAGTACAGGATTTACTGCTAGATTAAGTTATACAAACACAACGCTGGACTTTTTTGGAATCCATCACTGGTGAGATTAGTATAATGAGATCTTGATGCCTTGTTTTTCCCTTTTTAGATTGTAGGGCCTGTGAAAATACTATTTGTTTTATATTCAAGTGTCACTGCATGAAATTATATGGGATGTATCCGAATTATAGTAGTGTGATATTGTTAAAAATACCAGGTTTACTACTACTTACAGACCCCATTGTTATCAATGCTAAAGTCATTGTTTGCCACCATACTTACTTTATAACCAGGTTAGTTGTTGGTAGGGTTGCCACTTTTGTAGCAAAAATACCAGCCAAGGTAAAAGGAGGAGTGATTTGGGGCATGGCTTATCACAACATATATTTTCGCTTCCATTATTCTAGTGTCTGCAATTAGTAATTGAGCCCCTTTAGTGTACCCAGTAGTAATAGTGGCTCCAGTAGTAACAGTGTCCCCAGTAGTGGCCTTAGTAGTAATAATGCCCCCTTTAGTGGCTCCAGAAGTAGCAGTGCCCTCAGTTGTGGCCCCAGTAGTAATAGTGTATCCAGTAATATCCCCAGTAGTAATAGGGCCCCCAAAAGTAACAGTGTCTGCAGTAGTGACCCCAATAGTAATGGTGGCCCCCAGTAGGGGCCTCAAAAACAAGCCAAGGTAAAAGGAGGAGTGGTTTGGGGCATGGCTTATCACAACATTTTTTTTTACTTCTATTATTCTAGTGGCCATAATTAGTAATTGTGCCTCCTTTAGTAGCCCTAATAGTAATAGTTTCCCCAAGTATTGCCCACAATAGTAACAGTATCCCCGCACTCATTTTCCTGTCCAGCTATTTCTCAGAGACCTCCACACTATGCCAGTCGCTGCACTGGCTGCCCATATATTACAGAACTCAATTCAAACTCATCACCCTCACTCACAGAGCTCTCCATGGCGCCACGCCAACGAATATCACCTTCCTCTTGTCCATACATCACCCAGCTCGTGCGCTCCGCTCTGCCAACACAGTCAGACTAGATGTTCTCCTAATCCAAACCTCATATGCTCACCTCCAGAACTTCACCAGAGCAGCACCAACCCTATGGAATGCTCTACCCCAAGACATCTGGACAATCCCTGATGCACAGAATTTCAGATGTGCCCTAAAGACCCATCTCTTGAAGGAAGCATACTAACTCTCCTGATTTAGTCCCCGCCCTCAAATTACGCCCACCATGTACACTCCCTGCCTCCATACCTCCTGTACCACCCCACCCCGTCCCGATTCAGCTCCCCCATGCATCAAAAGCACTGTGGAATAAGTTGGCATTATACAAATAAAGATTAGTATTATATTATCATTACTATGTAGAACCCTGGAGAGTAAATTGCACCATTGGCTTATAACAGATTAAAGGCTAGGGTTTGGGTCAACACCAAAACCCTGCCGAATCTGGCTGGACTCCTGTCAGACCCAGATCTCGCCACATGTCTACTGCTGCCATGGTAAATCCTCAGCCGGGATTTCAGCAAGCCGTATTCCTGAGTTTAGATCACCCTTTTCTTGAGTGTGATAATATTACATGTTATAATCACTGATTACTTCATAAGGATTTTTGATCCAGGGATGATTCTAATTGCCAGATTGGAGTCAGAAAGGAATTTTTCCCCTAAAATGAGAAAAATTGTTTTTTTTCCCCTTCCTCTGGATAAACATTGGGGGGTAATAGTTTGAACTAAATGGACATATACGTATTTTATTCAACCTTACACACTATGTTATTATGAAAAACTAAAGAACCCTCTTTAAATACAGTATAGTAACCTTCTTTCCTAGAATTCCTATTAATACCAGTGTTGTGGTGACCTTTGGCTATCCTCACTATGAACATGCCTGATCAAGATTATGCAGAGTACCTGGCACTAGGCCGCAACACGTACAATTCTGTGAAATCACAACTAGGCTCTATTCTAGTAAGTGAATCTAAAAGTTCTTGGGGAAAAAGTGAAAGATCCGGAGCCAATGGGACCAAAAGTTTGTTTAATAGTCAAGTTAATAAACAAGACTATTCAGAAGATGTATCGTTCATCATCTTGATTCCCAAGAAGGCTCAAGAGCAGATTTCTGGAACTGTGAAATGATGATTCTCCAAACAGAAGATTCATTGCAAGAGTTACTACTGCTGATAGCTAATTAAACCAAACAACAGAGCAACTGTTGGAGCATGGTGATGTATGCTTGATTTAAAGTGTGATTGTTTTAACCCCTTGAGTGGCAGGTTTCCTACCACCCTGTCGTGCCCACCAGGGCAGGTTTTTTAAAATGGTCTAATCATTGAATTTCAACTAGTTTTGCAGTTGCGTCTCAAGAGCCATAACTTTTTCATTTTTCCATTGACATGGCCATATGAGGGCTTGTTTTTTGCGGGACAAGTTGTGATTTTTTTAAACAGGGGGGAGGAAAAAAAGAAATGGGGAAAAAAGAAAAAAAGGGGCCATGTCATTAAGGGGTTAAATAATGTATTAACTTCCTTCTCTGGGTCATTATGACGCATGGATACCACATGTGTAATTGTATTTTTGATTTTTTACAAAGTAAAGGGAGACAAGTTTTTTTTTTTTTTTTTTTAATAATTTTTTTACTTTTTTTTTTTTTTAATTTTTTTAAATTTTTTTTTTTTTTGTCCTTTTAGGGGACTTCCACAGGGACCCATCAGGACCCCTGATCACATTCCGGGGGTCCGATGGTGACAGCCCTTTACATGCTGCAGTGACAGCCCTTTACATGCTGCAGTCACATAGACTGCAGCATGTAAAGGGTTAACACAGCAGAGATCGGAGGTTTTCTCTGATCTCTGCTGTAAGAGCTGGTACCTAGCTGTCCTCTGACAGCTAACAACCAGCCCTCCCTGCCACAGAGACCATCGGCTTGCTTCTGACAAGCCGATGGTCTCTATGGCAACTTGTAAACAAAGCAGGAGGTTGCCGACATGTCGGCAATATCTTCTGCTGGTTTTTCAAAGCCCTTGCTTTGTTCTCTGTGGGTCTGTGCAGGCAGAGCACACTGCCACAGCTTGTGGCATTGTGCTCTGCAGCTCCCATAGTGATACATAGCCCGGAAATCTTCCGGGCTGTATCGGTATGAGCAGTGGAGCTCGTCCCCGGAAATTTTCCGGGCATGCCACTCAAGGGGTTAAGTGTGTCTTAAAATCGGTGGACTTTTTAAGGAAGTCACATATCTAAGTATTTACTATTTTTTTACGTATAAATTATGTACGATCCCCATTGAGAATGTGCTTAATGACTGACAATACCATCCAGTGTACATCTTGTGCCATGTATGAAGTCCTTGAACTGCTGTACGAGATGTGAGCGTGTTGCGCATTTGGAAGCCCAGATCCCGGATCTAAAAAAGCAGCTTACAACACTGAGATCAATTGGCAATATGGAAGTGAGTTTGCTGCTCACTGAGCAGGCACTCACTGGGGTAGATGGGAGAGCAAGATGAGCAAGCAGCTAGCTGGGTGACAGTTAGAAGGAGGGGTGGAGGGAAGAGATCCAGGGTGGCTAGTGCTGAACTGGCACATCCCAACACGTTTGCAAAGTTGGCCGATTAGGGGAATAACATTACAGGATTAGCACTGCTGCAGAACAGCATGCCCTCTGACCGCCAGGAGGATGGCTGCTATAGCAAGAAAATAAATAAGAGTACATGGCAGACTATACAGGTCCTGGTAGTCGGAGACTCAATTATTAGGGGGGCAGACAAGGAAATCTGCCACAAGGACTGGGATTGAAGAAAAGTGTGCTGTCTTCCTGTTGCTCACATTCAACACGTTGCAGATCAGGTTGACAGACTACTGGGAGGGGATGGTAAGGATTCAGCGGTCATGGTACACATTAGCGCTAATGACAAAGTTATGGATAGGTGAAGGGTCCTTAAAAACAATGTCGGGGAACTAGGATGTAAGCTTTGGTCAAGAACCTCCAAAGTAGTTTTTTCTGAAATATTCTCTGAACCACATTAAACACCAGAAAGGCAGCGGGAGATAAGGGAGGTGAACGAGTGAAAGAGGGGGTTTGGGTTTCTGGAGAACTGGGCTGACTTTGCTGTTCGCTACAGGTTCTACCATAGGGATAGGCTGCATCTCAATGGGGAGAGTACAGCTGTGCTGGGAAAGAAGATGACTAGAAGTTTGGAGGAGTGTTTAAACTAGGGACTGGTGGGTAGAGGGGGGGAAACCAAAGAGATAGACAATGTAGACAGTGACCTGGGACTAAGTAATGGAAATGGGGGGGGGGGGGGTTAGTACAATTGGAACTGGCAGAATAGTTATTAGGGATACACTTACAAAAAATAACCTAAACTATCTAAAATGTATGGTGATTATTTCTAGAAGTCTGACCAATAAGGTTGATGAACAGGTATAATGTCTACGACTGTTACAGTACTAGTAGTGTGCACAGGTACGCTCGGCGTGGGACTCCCTGACCCTCACCCACGCTAATGTCCCTTCCTGGAGGTAGCCCCAAAGGTGGACAGGTCCAGGCCGCCAACACTGACCCTTGGTTGCCTAGTGGCAGGACAGGAAGGAACCACCATACCTATGCAGATGACAATTTACTAGTACCGACAGGCTAGGCCGATAGAATAACCAACACGACAGGAAGACCCCAGAACAAAGGCAGAGCTGGATCGAGACAAGGTAACTTTCACTGGAACAGAACCGACGTCAGACACACAGGGAATGGAACCAATAACTGGCAACTGTAAATCCGCAGCTGCCAGACTTTATTCAGGAGTCTCCGCCCCTTGGGCGGAGACCAATCAAGCTGGCTGACTGGAGCTCCCAGCCAGCCACTATAACTCACAGAGGTAGAGCACATGCGCCTTTCATAGCAGGCATGCGCACCCACACCAGAGCAGGGCTCCGCCGCTCGCTGACCGGAACGTGGGCGCAACACCATCCCAGAACGCCACGACGAACTGCGCCACTGCCACCCGTGGTCCCTGACCGGCCTCATTGTAACAATAACACAGTGGGATTAATGGAGACCTGGTAAGTTGAAAGCTGTGATTGGGCAGTTAAAGGAGATGTCTCGAGGAAGCAGTTAATTTTTTTTTTTTGCCCAGTCCCCCCCATTAAACATACATTACAAAGCCCCCCTGTAAATGACATTTCTAGCTGGTTTGTACTTACCGTTCCAGCGTTTCAGCAACTTATAAAAGTTTCCTCAAGATGGCCGCCGGCTCTTTCCCCGTCGCTCGCTGCAGCCCGACGTGCGCGCTCCCGAGACGCCGCCAGCTGTGTCTCCATGGCAACCGGACGCATCGCAGCCGCCGACCAGACGCCCCGCAGCCGCCGACCAGACAGCAGGTAACCGGCGCTAGCCCTCGGCTCCCCAGCGCTAGACCCTCAGCCCAGGTGAAGGCCCCGGAGCCCAGCGCTAGGTTCCGGAGCCCAGCGCTAGTTCCCCCGGCCTAGCGGCAGCCCCCCCGGCGCAGCCCGGCGCAGCGGCAGCCCCCCCCGGCCTAGCGACAGCCCCCCCCGGCCTAGCGACAGCCCCCCCGGCCTAGCGACAGCCCCCCCCATCACAGCGGCAGCCCCCCCGGCGCAGCGGCAGCCCCCCCGGCGCAGCGACAGCCCCCCCGGCGCAGCCCGGCGCAGCGGCAGCCCCCCCCCGACCCATCACTTACCTGGGAGGCTTCTCGGGGCTGCTGGGCTGGGCTGGGCTTCTCCGCTGGGCAGCTCCAGTTTCTGCACCTTCCTCTAACAGAGGATGGTGCAGAATGGCCGCTTCAGCGCGCTCCCGAGCAGTGACAGCTCGTCTGCGCATGCGCAGAAGAGCTGTAGCGGGGAGCACACTGAAGCGGCTCGTGCTGAATGGAGAAGACCGGACTGCGCAAGCGCGTCTAAAAAAGCAAGCTGCCGGCGAATTTAGACGGAACCATGGAGACGAGGACGCTAGCAACGGAGCAGGTAAGTGGAATAACTTCTGTATGGCTCATATTTAATGCACAATGTACATTACAAAGTGCATTAATATGGCCATACGGAAGTGTATAACCCCACTTGGTTTCGCGAGACCACCCCTTTAACTTACAGAGTTATAGTTTGTTTAGAAGCGATAAAAAAAAACAGAAAGGGGGGAGGGGTTTGTCTTTATGTAAAGTCCTGTCTGAAGTCCACATTATGGGAAGATATATGTGAGGTAGATTAACATCTGGAGTCTCTATGGGTACATGGAGCGACAAATAATAATAAAATCATCATAGGCTTTTTTTTATAGGCCACCAAATACAACAGAAGCCATTACTAAGGCAAATACCTGAAATGTCAAATCGCACTGAGGTAATTATTATGTGGAACTTTATTGGGATAAAAACTGGGAAACTGAAACTATCATACAGGTAACAAGTTTCTATCAATAACTAAAGATAATTATTATCTTCCCCAACTTGTGCATGACTCAACTAGAGGGGCAGTCATTTTGTGTTAACTTAGTGTTAACCTGTAGACCTGACAGCATAACTGGGGTGTAAGTTGGGGGGCACCTGGGAAATGGTGACCATAATATAATATATTTCAACTTTTCTTTCAAAAGTTTTATGGAGGAGATAGAAAAGTACTAAAATTTAGCAAGGCAAAGTTCAATCATGTAAGATATGTCCTTAACCTATCTGACTGGGATGATGTCCTCAAAAAATAAGAGTATATATAATAAATGGGTAATTTTTTAAAGCATCTTAAATACTCACTGTAAGCAGTTCATAACTTACAGGAATACAAGGGTTAGGAGTAGGAGAAAACCAACGTAGCTCAATAATGATTTAAAGGGGGCAATAAACAATAGAAAGAAAACATTTAAACTATTAAAACAAGAAAGCAGTGAAGAAGCATTAAAAACCCATAATGAAAAAAATATCTAGAAAAACAAATAAAAGCAGCAAAAGTGGAGACAGAGAGGCTCATTGCCAAAGAGAGTAAAACTAATCCTAAACTGTTCCTCAACTATATAAATAACAAAAAGATTAAAACTTAAATTGTTGGCCCTTTAAAAAGTAAAAGAGTAAAATAGTAGAGGGTGATGCTGAGAAAGCAAATCTGTTAAAGTTTTTTTGCCCGTCTATTCAATCTGGAAAATGAAATGTCAGGTGAAATGCAGAGTGATAAAGTAAACTCTTCATTAAAAGTCACAAATTTAACCCAGAAAAAAGTGCAGAGCTGCCATAAAAAGATCAAAATAGACAAATTGTCAGGTCCCAATGGCATACACACCCGGGTTTTAAGGGAACTAAGTATTATGATAGAAAAACCATTGTTTCTTATATTTAAAGACTCTATAATGACAGATCTTTTCCACTGGATTGGCTTATAGCAAATGTGATACAAATACTCAAAAAGGATCAGAAAACAAATCTGGAAACTACAGGCCAGTAAGTCTTACTTCTATGGTGTGTAAATGTTTCAAGCGTTTCTAAGATATGCTATCCTGGGGTAAATCAATAAAAATAGATGTAAAGCTCAGCGTTTGTTTGTGAGAGATTGCTCCTGTCAAACCAATCTAATTAGCTTTTACGAAAAAGGTAGGTTTTAGACTGGACCAGAGAGTCACTGGATCTCGTATATCTTGATTTTTCCGAAGTGTTTGATACCGTGCAGCATAAAAGGTTGGAGTATAAAATGAGAATGCTTGGTCTGGGTGAGAATGTGTGTAAGTGGGTAAGTAACTGGTCAGTGATAGAAAGCAGAGAGCGGTTATAAATGGTATATACTCTGATTGGGTTACCGTTACTATTGGCGTACCAAAGGGGTCAGAATTGGACCCTGTTCTTTTTATTATACTAATTGCGGAGGGATTGTATAGTAAAATATGAATTTTTGCAGATGATACAAAGCTATGTAAAGTAATTAACGCAAGAACAGACAGAAAATGGTTACAAATAGATTTGGATAAGCTTTGGGCAGAAAAGTGGCAAAAGAGGTGGAACACTGATAAATGTAAGGTTATGCACATGGGCAGGGTAACTATATATATCACCATTACATGCTAAATAGTAAACTACTGGGGAACACTGACATGGAAATGAACTTGGGGATTTTAGTTAACTGTAAACTTAACAGGAAAAACCAGTGTCAGGCAGCTGCTGCCAAGGCAAATAGGACCATTGGGTGCATCAACAGAGGTCTAGGTGCGCATGACGAGAACATTGTTCTTCCTCTTTACAAGTCACTGGTCAGACCACACATGGAATATTGTGTACAGTTTTGGGCACCGGTAATCAAGAAGGACATATCAGAGCTTGAGTGGGTTCAAATGCAGCCAAGTAAAGTAATAAACGGGATAGGCAGACTACAATACTACAACAGAGGTTATCAAAATTGGGATCATTTAGTTCAGAAAGAAGAAGGCTGAGGGGCGACCTAATAGTTATATTTAAATATATCAGGGGACAATACAGAGAACTCTCCCATCATCTATTTGTACCCAGGACTGTGACTGTAACAAGGGGGAGCCCTCTATGTATAGAGGAAAGAAGGTTTCTACACCAACACAGAAGGGGGTTCTTTACTGTAAGAGCAGTGAGACTATGGAACTCTCTGCCTGAAGATACAGTGATGGCAAACTCACAAAGAGTACAAGAGGGGCCTGGACGTCTTATTTGAGTGTAAAAATATTACATGTTATAGACACTGATTACTTCAGAAGGGTCGGTGATCCGGGGATTATTCTGAATGGCAGTTTGGAGTCAAGAAGGAATTTTTTCCCTAAAATGGGGAAAATTGGCTTCTACTTCATTGGGTTTTTGTCTTAATCCGCATCAACATAGGGGGCTAATAGGCTGAAAACTTGAACACTATTCAAAAAGGCAGAACAGTCTATAAATTAATATGAAAGCCCTTCATTAAAAGTGGAGTTTTACATCATATCTCTACACTCTGGGTATATCAGAAATCATCCATGACGATATTATTTCATTCAGTTATTTGTTATTATTCCTTTTTCCATCTCTGAACGGCTGCATCAATATCCATGAAGGGGTGTGTATGTAGCACCCGCTGACGCACTGATAGGTGCCTCCCACTCAAGATGTGCATTTACATCCCTGGAGGGGCATGTATCATTCCACCCCCTATGACGTCACTCAGTGACGCGCTGAGGGGCATCCTTCGCCCATGATGTGCCTATCAGTCCTGGAATGGATCACGGTGGCTAAGCTATCTGTGCGTGCTGACGTGGTGGGACTACGCATCAAGCTGTCTGTGAGTAAAGGGGTGTGTTCTTGGGTCTAAAGGATGAGTAGAGGTATCGCCTTGATGACCGGGACGCTCCCCTCACTGACATAGCAACACATCCCTGGAATCCTCCAATGAGAGAGACGGAGGGGAGAGACACTGATGTGTATCTCTCCACAGGACGCTCGATCTACACTAAGATTACAGGATCGCTCTTGCTGAACAGGTGAATGTGTTACGCCCATGCGTAGGGTTGTCTATGGCGTATTACAAACTGAGTATTCAGGTTGCATCTCCTCTGCATGAAGATTGGATTAGAACATGGGGACTGTCCCTGTGAGTGGGACCTCACTTGCTATATAAGCAGGGCTATTTTCCTTGACTCACATATGCTTATAGTCCACCATCAGGGCTACAGGCTACTCTGCATCTTTTTTATTTTGAAACTAACATATAGCGGATAGGCAGGGCGATTGAGCCTGGGACCGAATAGGAAAAAAAAAAATCGATGCACTGTAGGGATAGCAGCGGTCCTTACCATCCTGCCTTTGTAGGGTTAGCAAGATCGAACCTTTGCTAACTTTGGGGGGATGGAATACAGGGACTAACGGTTCTAAAGAAACAGCCCGTATCTGACAGCAGTTAGACTGACTGGAGAGAACAGGTGGCAGGTGCTAGATTGGTACTGCTAGAAAATCTATTCCACCTAGGAATTAGTTACATCCGTCAGATATAACTATATCTAGCTGCTTGTATCTACTAGCCAGTGATCGATTGGACACATTCTCATCTAATGCTGATACAGCTGACTGAACCATCTATCACTGTGCATAGTTGATACGACTCTTTGTTCCATACGCAGTATTGATCATTCCAAGATGGTTAGACCCAGTGCTTCTGTCTAAGAAATCTATTCACTATTCTAGTTCTACAGCTGGGGTGGGTGATCATGGTCAAACGCGGTATTTAGGTTCCGCCATTCTTCATCCCACCGTGATTGGAATTTCTATCCTGCTTCTGATACTTTAGTTAAAGACTATATCATCGCTTTCCCGTAAGTCAAGGGAGATAGCAAATGGTTCCGGAACAGAGTTTGAAATCAGATGTATACCAAGTAGAGATGAGCGAGCATACTCGTCCGAGCTTGATGCTCGTTCGAGTATTAGGGTGCTCGAGATGCTCGTTACTCAAGACGAGCACCACACGGTACTCGTCTCGATTAAACGAGCACTGACCATTGAATTCAATGGAGCCGGCAATACAGCCGGCTCCCTTGAAAGCAATGGGCTGCCGGCGTGCGCGGGATGAATTTTCGGGAAGGGCTTAAAAATATAAGCCCTTACCTGAAAATCATCCTAAAATGTGTAAAAAAAAAAAAAAAAAGTATACTCACCTTTCCGCTGCAGCCGGAGTTCAGCCGCGTCTGGCCGGCAGTTCTCCTGAACTGCTTTCTGTAGTATTCAGCAGGTGGGGATTTAAAATCCCCGCCTGCTGAATGAGCTGCCTCTGATTGGTCACAGCCTCACCAATCAGAGGCAGCTCTCACTCACCCATTCATTAATTCATGAATGGATGAGTGAGTGCTGCCTCTGATTGGCTCAGCGCAGGGACCAATCAGGGGCAGCTCTCAGCTGTCATTCAGCTGAGAGCTGCCCCTGATTGTTCCCTGCGCTGAGCCAATCTGCCACAGCTGTTACAGCTGTGGCAGAGGAGAACGATCTTTATGCTGACAGTGCGGGGGGGTCTCACTCTTGCCACTATTGTGGCTTAATAGTGAGACCTCGGAGCCCGAAATGCAGCCCTGCATGTTGCTCCTCGCCTGCCCTATCCATTTCTGTGTTTTTTACATGACTTTGGTGATTTGCTAAGATTTTCACAAATGAAAACCTTAGCGGAGCACCAGTCATATACAAAAATGCTCGAGTCTCCCATTGACTTCAATGGGGTTCGTTACTCGAAACGAACTCTCGAGCATCACTGAAAGTTCGATTCGAGTAACGAGCACCCGAGCATTTTGGTGCTCGCTCATCTCTAATACCAAGTCATAAACCAGAATTCATGAAGTAATTCATTCGTCAGTTGTAGGGTTATCTAAATCAGTGCCACGAATCAGGGAGCTCCTGTGATTGATAATCTACGCACAGGTAGATATACTGTACTTACTTGTTTGAAATAGGGAGATATCTATATGTGTTCATGAAATTAAACCCTACTACATCAAATACGCCTATGTAAGATCCTTGATCAAGAACTCTGGACCTCTGTAACCATTTATCAATATATAGACTGAATCAGAGATATTTCTGGGGTACCCACAATTGGGGTTTTCCAGATCTATTTGTTTTGTGTTCTTATTGTATGTTTAATCACTCACGTGTCCATACTTCCTGTTGGTTGGACGTATGTGGAACTTATGTGTGTCCTTTAGCCCTGGCTTTAATAGAAATCAATAAAGGTTTAGTTTTAGACGTTTATTCTGTGAAGGGCTAGTAGGCTGAACAGGATGGATATATGTCTTTTTACAGCCTTGAGGCCCATTTAGATACAACGATTATCACCCAAAATGTGCTCAAAAGCCGCCTTTTGAGCGATAATTGTTGTGTGTAACTGCACTTACATCGTGCAGTTTTCATTACCCTGAGCCTTTTCAGGGATTCACAGCGGGATACAGCTGATACTATTGTTTCAGCTGTATCCCGCTCCCTGATAACAGGCTGGATATGAAGAACAGAGCGGTCCAGCTCTGTTTTCAATACCCGGCACGGAGCGCTCGGCTGTATAACTCCATGCAGAAAACAGCTGGATGCAGAAGACAAGCGGGGACACCCCGCTTGTCATCTGCATCCTCTGCTCCGAGCACTCGGCGGTATGACAGCCGGGCGCTCGGAGCGGGGGAACAGCTGTATGCAGAAGACAAGCAGGGACACCCCGTTTGTCTTCTGCATCCTCCGCTGGCAGTGCAAGGTGATCGTTCATCTTGAGCGATCATCTTGCACTGTAAATAACACAATGATGATTGGTCAAAAGTCACTTAAGCAACATCTTTTGAGCAATTATCGTGGTGTCTAAATGGGCCATTACACACTATGTTACTATATAAAACTTATGCAAATAAGGGAGATGGCAAAAGTATGTTTCCATCTCCCTTATTTGCATATTACCCACATGAACATGAATAGCCTAATAAGTCTCCTCACCCACTCACCTTCTAGATGCTCTCTCTAAGGAGAAACTATAGCATAGCTGCACCACATCACAGGACTCTCTCTAACCAAGCCAGAAACCTAGTGCACACTGATGTGCAAACATCCTGTAACAGCTGTCTGTGTATGGATTCTGGCTTGACTTCCAATTCCCAGTCATTGTTACAAGGCTTGTTTAAAGAGTTTAACATTGACTTGCAAGAATGCTGCCTTCCAATAGGTGGCGCTGCAGAGGTATTGTTCCATCTTCTTTATTTGCATATTACCCAGAGGAGCATGGATGGCCTAATAAGTCTCCTCACTGACTCACCTTCTAGGTGCTCTCCCTAAGGAGAAAATATGGCGTTCCTGACCTATATAAGACTAAAGAATCCTCTTTAAATACGGTATAGTAACCTTCTTTCCTAGAATTCCTATTAATACCAGTGTTGCGGTGACCTTTGGCTATCCTCACTATGAACATGCTTGATCAAGATTATATTAAGCACCTGGCACTAGGCCGCAACACGTACAAATAATTCTGTGAAATCACAACTAGACTATTCCAGTAAGAGAATCTAACAGTCCTTGGGGAAAAAATTAAATATCCTCAGCCAATGGGAGAAAATGTTTGTATTATAAACAGGTTAATAAATAAGACTATTCAGAAGGTCTGTATTGTTCATCATCCTGATTCCCAAGAAGGCTCAGGAGCAGATTTCTGGAACTGTGAAATGATGATACTAGTTTGCATGTTTTTTTAGGTTATTCACTTGACCAGTGTATTGTAGATGAGTTTCCTCCAAGCCTTCCTAATATCCCCTTCCCCAACTCCCCATGTCATTCTTCCCCCTTTTAACCCCCTTTAAATAAAGGCTAAAGACGCTGAGTGTAGATATAAAAACAGTGGCCATAGCAGCGTCTTTATTAAACAAATACAAAAACAAGCAAAACTATAAAGTAAACATAAAAGCATCATATTGTCAAGAAGAACTGTCATGAATAGAGGAGGTCTAGGATGGCCCTATAACGGCAGTACCAAACATGAGCCCCCAGTTGCACTGCATCAACTCAAGGGATGACTAAAAGGTGTAAGATTTTGCCTAACTCATTTAGGGCCAGTTCCTTGGTATCACCCATGTGGAAGCAACACGAAGCACCTTTCGGATTACAGCAGGGCAACCATACCTCCAATGGGCCCCTAAACCACCTCAAAGATCTCCATCCATGACCTCCCTCTTACAGCTGCCATGAAAAAACTCACCAACCCTTACCAAGAATATCACCCTACAGAACCCCTCCATACTTCCAGAAAGTACTTTGCACCACCTTTACCACACCCCCTTCCTTCTCCTCTCTCTCAACCAATCAGATTACATCCTCGCAAAACAAACCCCTCATACCACCTGACTTATTTCGTAACCCCTTAATGCCCTTTCCCCAGTTCCCTACTCTGTCATGGTGGGCCTGCACTATGTTGCACATGTTCTGGCCCTAATCTTTTGGAATATTGGATTGTAGTAAACATTCATGGCTCTACCAAATATGAAGGGGATGGGAAGCTGCTCTTCTTCACTACAAAATTCACAAAGAGCTATGAGACAAAGGGTTTTTGCCCACTTTTGTCCAATGATGGACAGGTATGGTGGTATGAACCATCACCAGATTGATTGGCCTATTAAGATTTTTTTCTATGGGGCATTTTCTCCTTAATAGACACCACATGCCTGAGATTGTAGTATGCCATGGATGAAGATGACCCTGATAGAAGAATGCAGTACTGTGAGTGGTTTCAGCGTGATACATGAGGAGTTTGTGGAGAAAATTGTTTGGTCTGGTGAAGCACAATTTAAATGAAATGATACAATAAATCATCATAATTGTGTTTATTGCGCTCCATAAAATCCTCACATTCATGAGGAGAAGGATTCAATTTACCAGGGCGCACTTGCCCAATGTACCTCGATATGCTTCACACATACATTTTACCGGACATTCATCTGCTTTATGCGGATAAGCAATTTTATTTCCAGCAGGTTGGCGCAACACCACTGAGCCGCGAGAACCTCTCGATGACATTCTGCCAGGACATTGGACAGGATGAAGAGGTGCTGTTGAATTCTCTCCTCGTTCCCCTGACTGCATACTCCTCGACTTCTACCTATGGGAGACCCTAAAGAATATGGTATACCATAGAAAACTCACTACACTGGCTGCATTACAGGAAGAAATTGAACAATCCCTGTGGACACTAATCAATGTTGTTCATGTAGTAGTTCAGTGGAATCATAAGTATCTAGAGGTTACTGGTGAGCACTCTGAGCAGAACCATGATGTACAGCCATCCTTTGATATTTATATGAATCTAGTAGTAAAGCTTTTATGCAGATATTTTCACGTTTAAGTGTGTGTACATTTTTTTGGGCAACCCTGTATTAACCCAAATATCTTTTACATATGTTGCACTGCCATAACATCAAGCTCTTTATGGTCACCATTGATAAGCTGGCTGTCGTCACGTCAGTGGAGCTGGCTGCACATCCCAGCTGCCTCTAAAGATTCCAAAAAATAGCAGCACTTCCCCTTCATTGGTATGACTAGCTGTGCTGATTCCAGTTGTTGCACTGTCCAGAATCAATAACAACCTAAAAATATACAAAGACAGCACAAACCAATGTGTAGATGCAAAATGAGTGCAAAACAGTAGTGGCAATAGTGGCAACATTTCTGGCAAGAGTACCCTTTACCAAGCTTGAATGGAAGAGTAACTGGGACAGCAGATGGGACTAACTGGGACAGCAGATGCCCTGGCGCTAGCCTTGCTGACATAAGGACAATACATGTTCTCTTTATAATGTTTCTTCCATCTAAAGATAACATATTAAACTAGCTGTTAAGATAGTTATTATAGCAGGGTGGCAGGCTGCTACAGCTACAATTCGTATAAAGCCAGCCCCATTAAAGTCAATAGATAATGATGCAGACTGTAATATTAAAGTTGGCCACTGGAGGAAGCACTAATGCAGGCAGAGGATATTGCTAATAGATCTGAGCAGGAGCCATTATATTCTATGTACTTTACTGAGCATGCTCAAAAGGAATGTACTGGAAACTTCTAAAAAGGGGGTTCATAGGAACTATATAAGAAGGCTGAGCAAACCAATGGTGGTTCTAGCTGGTGACAGGTTTGGGAGAGACAGTCCTACTGTGTTGGTTGCTGAGGACTGCTGGAGCTGAGAACTGCTGCTGCCAAGAACCTCTGGTTCAGCAAGCTGCTGGCTCACCTAACTTTAGGAACTGCTTGACACAGACAGGGACCCCCAGTGACTATCCAGGAGGTTAGTACACAGGTTGAGCTCCCACCACTATGAAGTTCATGAGGAAGACTCCCTTGAGCTATACATCAACTAGGAAACAGGACACAGCTGCCAGACATGTAAGAGACCGGTCTCCAATGAGCTAGTGTGCACACACTGATAGGGACAATTGGTTTATGGATTGCACAGCTCACAAGGGCCTGATTGCTCTGAACTGAGACAAGTTATGGGAGTATCTCCTCCAAAGGACTGTGGCTAACATAGGGTTTCGATGGTGTCAGTCATCCATGGCCACTGAATTGTGGACTTCCTCAGCAGTTTAAAAGTTACTATGGTGATATCTTTGATTTCTAAGATAACCTTTTGATATATGACATTTGTTTGGGAATACAATGGCATACAGTATTAATGTGAAGTTATTTCTGAGTCTAGAGGTAGACAGAAGCTCCGGTAACTGGTAGCTGGTTATAATTAGTCATACTCTTTGTGAACTTTTTCATTCTTTCTATCCTCAAGCAAATACATTATTTTTGTTCCCATGTGTCCTTATCCCACATTGTTTTCTAAAAGAACTCAGGCCTCTTACACACAGCCCATTATATTATATCCATCCTTAAGAATAAACCAGGGAACTTTTCTTTAGGCTTCTTCTCCGGATGCGGGCATGTGTCAAAGATTAAGCTTTTGTATACTGACCCATTAGTAATCCTGTTGCAAAGTGTATGCAGATTGCAAAATTACTTTGCTCTGTTTGCAGTATCAGACTGGTTTACTAAAAAGGATACGTTGGTGGGCCCAAGCTTTGACATGATAGTAGCCTTCCAAGATCCAGCAGAAGACAACCCCCATTTGGCAGTGACTTAGGAGCAAATCACTTGGCACTATGGTCAATTATGTTTAAGGTTTATTCATAAATAACCAATCAGACCTTAGTAACGAAGATTATGATAGTATTACAAGTGTATGTGCAGATGGAGGATAGATCCTCAGCACCATTTTCTCTGGTGACCCATGGAACCCCATGTTTTACATGTTCCATTTTTGCCATTACGAATTCCACTTGTGGAGAGTGCCAAGTGGGTGTAAGGAGTCTTATAGACCATGCAATGCTTTGCAATGGTATGCAAATAGAGCAAGGAAAAGTGCCTTCACAGCACCACCTATTGGATGGTAGCTTCCATATAAGTCTATGTTCAAGCTTTACAGGCCTTGCAACATGACTAAAGATCAAATTCAAACCAGATAAATAAAGTATGTGTTGCGTATCTCCCCTGTCACTGTTGCATGCTTGACATAAGCAGTGTATCTGGTGTGACCCATTACATATAACCATTACAGCTACAAGACAGACTTGATTGATAAGCAGCCATTAACCTGGACAATGGGGATCAGTGAGCGCACATCACACAATGTTGAAAAGCATCTCTCAGGTTACAAAGAAAGTTGACGTAAGGGGGCTATAAACACACAATATGTCATTCCGGGTGAAAGGCTTTCTAAGAAGGAAAGCAGAGTGGAGTTGGCATGTAATCCAAGCAGAGCAAAACCCGCTTCCTCTTCTCACATGACACAACTTTCAGTTTTGGGTTCCTAAAACATCCTCTCCATAGTAGCTACGTAACTGCCATATCTTTCAGTGTAATCGGAGCATGACGTGTAGCCAAAGAGCATTGTGCAAACAAGTGGTGGAAGCTTCCTATGTTCTTCATAAGGTCCGTGCTGACTACGCGGTATGGAGCAGAGGTGTAACTTGAAGCCCTTGGGCCCCAATGCAAAATTTGTAACATGGCCCCCAACTATAATGCTTTAGTCATAGTACTGGGCTCCCTACATGGAGAGGAGAGGCCTTATGGGCCCCTAAGGCTCCTGGCCTGTGTGCAACTGCACCCTTATAGTTATGCCAGTGGCATGGAGCAAACAGAATTTATTTGGTCATCCGCTAATGGACCTACAGTATAGTCACCAAATAAATTCTGTTTGCTCCATGTTTGCAGCCTGAAGGGACCTTATGAAGAACATAGAAAACTTACACCACTTGTTTGCACAAGGGGTACCATGGGTCCACCATAGGAAGCTATTCCAAAACAGCTTTCAATGGGGTTGTCTTGTGCTTGACCTTTGAGGTCCTGCTATTGTAAGGATTAAGTCAGAAGTTGGGTCCAGTGGATAGTTGTATGTGTAATAGTTTGCCAAATCATATACATGAGTAAAGTATGTGAAGACACCCTAAATCTTAAGTGTTTTGGATGACAGTGACACCCAACTGGAATCGTCTTTATGGGCATTCAGTTTATCCCAAAGTCTTCCCTTCCTCTCATGGCCATCAGTCTATCCACGAATTAGGGGATTACTATCTGACTGGTGGACGCAGAATGCCATCCTTAATCTGCAGCAAAACTTCTCCATCTAAATGAGGCCTTAGGCCGCTTTCACACAGCTGAGAAAATGGCACAAGATTTGAGCGTTGCGAGATGCACAAATCCCGCACGAATACGAACTCCATTCCTTTGAATGGGATAATATACATAAGAGATTTTCTTCTCCGCATCGCCTCACAGTGCGGACTAAAAGTCACGGCATATCCTATCTTGTTTTCAATGGCGTAGGAAAACACATTGCACGGCGTACGAGGTGCATGCGAGTGTGATGCAAGGTTTCCCGTTGAAAACAAAGGGTAACGCTTGCCGACTCTTTTGAGCCGTGCCGGAGGATCGCAACTGTACTGAAGGGATGGGAGGCATTTTTGGCACAAATGAGCTTCACATCCGGGAATACATTACACGTTGGCAGGCGCAATATAACGAAAATGTACGAATATCTCCCGTCTGCAGAAACCCTTAGGCGCATCTTGTGGAATAATTCTGCCCTGTGGGAAAGCCATTCACGCTTGCTAGTGCGATATTGGTCTGAGGGCTTCTTCACACGAGCGTGACGAATTCATGCTCGCGAGACCCTGACACGATTGTGCTCCAAATGAAGCGTTATCACGTCCTCTCACGAGCTTAACCACGCTTTATTAGTGTACTTTTTTGCGCAGCTGAAACTGTTCACATCGACGCCGACAACCATCCCATGATTGAACAGGCGGGGTAGCCTACTTAGTAGATGGGCCAGCCTAATTAGTCACCGGTGTCATCGATTAACATCGTGAAATTGCGCCCCCGATGGATTTAAAAATAGAGCACGTCGCATATGTTTTTGTGCGAGCAAATTTCATCCACAAAATTGCTCCATCTGAGAGAACCCGTTGGAATCAATGTGTTTTAATGGATACGGTTTTAGGGTGCAATTTTATGCGCGCAAAACCGCTATGCAAAGGACTTGGACAGACAAACATACATGCAAACACGCTCACCTCAATGCAGCGTATTTGTGCATGAACTAGGTGTGGAGGGGTGTGCATAATACTGTAATTTTTGCGCAAGGCCAGTTAACACGTGAGCATGATCTACCCTTTCCGTGGAATAGAATGGCTATTTGAAAATACGATGCACTGGAACGTGCGCAATTACGTATATGGTTGTGTGAAGCCGCCTTCGGTCTGGAAAATCTGCCGTCACTGAATTCCTCACTAAAATCTCTCCTGCTATCTGCAGATTTGCTGGCAGAATTCTGCTTTTTTTTTAAATTGACGTCAAAATCTGTACATTAGCAGAGCGGCTTTTGGTGCTGAATGTTCCACAGAAAGGTATATTGTGTAACGCTGTTGAGAAATATCCTGTCCCTTCTGAAAGCTCCGTGAGGGTGCCTTTACATGGGCAGTTTTGTGTGCGTTTATCAAAAACGCACATGATAGAGCCCATTGATTTTAATGGCTTCCCTTGCATTCTGTGCAATTTTGCAGTGTTCATTGCTAATTAGGCTGCTGAGCCGTTCAAAACCAGCAAGCGTGTCTCCTGTGCCTATGTGAATGGGCCCGGCAGTGCAAAAAAAAAATGCAGTAAGTTGCGCTGAAACGCTTGCAAAAACACGTGGTAGTACTCCATTCAATACGTCACGCTCTCACGAGCATGTGAAGGAAACCCTGAGGGGGTTTTAAACGCATGGTAGGAAAAGGTAAAGTTTCCTGGTGCAAGCACAAAGTTATGACTGACTCCTAGGGTGAAGTCACATTGGGATGTTTTTTTTGGCAGCCTGGGATGGTTTGCCATTGCCAGTCATCTTTTTAAGCCCTACCAAGATGAGTACTCATTTTACCGACCACAGAAGGATGAGCAAACCATGAAACGGCTACCTGAACCAAGCAGGGTTTGAACACACAACCTTCAGGTCATGAGAGAGAGTTGAGGACTGCCTTTTTGCTGTCACACAGGGTACTTTGCTTAAAGAAAAACTCTACGGCCAGATGTTAGCTGCAAGCCAAAGGGGAATTATAAAACACAATACAAACTGTTCAGCATTATTTTTCAATTGATGTGCGGTTTTTGTGTCCATGGATTTTCTAAAAATCTAGGGAAAAAAACATTTTTTGTAAGAATGTGGGAATTAAAACAATGCATATATCAATAAAAAAAAATAAAAAAAAATTGCTTCAGTCAAAATGCCACCAAAAAGTGTGTTTGAAAGAAACCTATTTGAGTTCAAAATGTTCCTTAGTTCTATCGGGTCTTGCTGTGCTCCACTGAGACGAGGTGGAAGAAGAGCGATCGGGGGCCGTTGGGTACAAGTCCTCAGCGATCCTCGTCTATCATGTCAGCCCTGTGTTATTCCACAAGAACATCCTCCTGGCTCCGGCGAGGGTCACTCAGCGCAGGACGTCGCTGATTAATATTAACGGGCCATCTTCAGTCAGCAGAGATTTCTCAGAAACGCTAGAGAGATGCTTAACGATGTTGTCAGCGAGCAGTCTCTTCAGATGTATCACAAGTACTTTTCCATGGTGATCGATGACGCGATAATGACTAAGGCCGTAGAGAAGACTTGTGAAGAACCTGAACGACCCGTAAATAAACATATTGAACCTCGTATAGAAAGAAATACTTGAGCGGGTGCCGTTCAGCTGTCTCCCACTATAAGGCCTCTTTTGCATTGCGTTTTCAAGGGTCGAAAGCGCGCAAACGGGAAAAAGCCGCAGCCAAAATGAGCATTTTCTCGTCCATTCACATGAGCGTCTGTAAGCGTGTTCCTTTAAAAATGTGCATGTGAATAAGGCCTTAGTAACATAGTATGTTAGGCTGAAAAAAGATATATGTCCATCCATTCAGATTATTACTTCCCTATGTTGATCCAGAGGAAGGCAATGAGATAGAAGTCAATGTACCTCATTTCAGGTAAAAAAATTATTTCTTGACTACAATCTGGCAATCGGAATATGCCCCGGATCACCGACCCTTTTGAAGGGTCCCTCTTGAACTCTTTCATCGCATTCGCCATTGCCAAGTCCTCAAGCAGAGAGATCCATAGTCTCATTGCTCTTACGGTAAAGAACCCCCTTCTATATCGGTGTTGAAACCTTCTTTCCTCTAGATGTAGGGGAAGCCAGCTTGTCACAGCCCTGGGTATAAATAGATGGGAGAGATCTCTATAGTGGAAGAATAATGTTCTCGTCCCTGGCTCTATACCTCTTTTAATACACCCGAGACTTTATTTGCAGCAGCTGACTGGCATTGATTGCTCCAGTTAGGTCTACAGCAGGGGCGTAACTATAGGGGGTGCAGGGGATGAGGTTGCACCCGGGCCCAGGAGCCTTAGGGGGCCCATAAGGCCTCTCTTCTCCATATTGGGAGCCCAGTACTATGAAAAAAGCATTATAGTTGGGGGCCCTGTTACAGATTTTGCACCGGGGCCCAGAAGCTTCAAGTTACGCCTCTGGTCTACAGTCAACTAGTACCCCCAGGTCTTTATCCATCTCACTCTTCCCTTGTGACCTCCGTTTCTCCTGATTTGCAGCATATCATCCTGACCTCCACCTGTTATGCCAGCTACCATCCATCTAACAAGCTGAGGTCAGATCAGTGTAGACCTTACCGGCCTATGAAATGAGCACAGTCCATGTCACATACGCTACAAATAATATGCACCATTTTGTTGTTTAATGACAAAAGCTGCTAACGTGCAGATTTTCACGGATGTATATATTTTTTTCTTGACTCATTCATCACATTCACATCATCCGGTGGGAACTCTAAATGAAACCAATTCATCTCTATGTTGTATTTGGAGAGAATGTACATAATTACGCATATTACGGCTTGCAGGTTCTCTTTTGCTTATTTTATGTCTAAAATAAACTACATAGAAGAGAAAGGCCCCTGAGGTGAGAGCAGAGAACGGATTCTGCTTCCAACCAAAGCTAATTTATCTGCATCTCCGATTGAGGTTATTTGCGGCGATGTAGGTGATTAACTGGATAAAGAAAAACAGGGTGAGGACATTCTGTGGGAATATAACATATGCATGAGGAATAAATGTAAAGCTCATACTCACTAACATGCATGCACACTAATATATATATATATATATATATATATATATATATATATATATAAAACTGAGAGAGAGAGATTGCAGCTTCTTATTTCTGACATAGAGCTCAAAATAGCCTGCAAACAGTTCTAGAATCAAGTCACAACAGCATAGTTACCTGCAGCCACCACTAGGTGGAGCTCCCTGCATTTAAATGTATACACCTCCTATTTGCTCAGTTTTGAGCTGTATAAATCTGTAGGGGTTAAATTTCCCCTTCAGGCAACAATAATTATATGATTTAACTCTATAGTCATGAAAAAGGAAACATGTAAAGCAGCGCTGCATATTATCCAACTTTCTATAGTTTCTATTTGTACCATTTTGGAGTACATATGAATTTTCGATCGCTTTTTATTACCTTTTTTCTTGGAGACAGAGTGACTAAAGAAACGCAATTCTGGCATTCTTTATATATATGTTTTTAATGACGTTTACCAATCAGACTTTTATGGATGCAGCAAAACCAAAATGTGTTGAGATTGCAGGGAGCAGTGCGGGACCTACTAACATCGATCAGGTGGTTTTAAATGCCGCTGTCAGAATTGACGACAGCATTTAAAGAGTTAATAGTTCTGATGAGCAGTGCTGCTATTAATGTAAGCTAGATTATAAGAAATGAGGGAGGGTGTTATATCGCACTCTCCATAGATGTCTATGGAGGAGTGAGGAATAGGAGGCTGCTACAACTAAAGGTAAGTAAATTACTATGTTACAGGTAGTGGAATTAAATCTCCACTGGTCAGTGCTGCTGTACACTGTCCTCCATGCTGATGTTATTTATGTGTGTCTTTAAGGACCCACATGAATGTATAATATTGCCATAAAGATGTAATGGCAGAGATGTGCCAATAATTTAGCACAACGAAACTGAGCATGCTCACTGAACATTTGTTGATTGGGTAATGTTGTCATGTAAAAAGGGACAATATCTGCTGCATGCTGAGCCAAATGGACGCAGGAGCAAGTGCTGGATAAGCTGAGGACTGTGCTTCCTGAAAAATGGGAAAGTGGACCATTGCAACGGCCTTGAGCTGGTAGGGTACAATGCTGATGGTTTGACACAAAGTGAGTGGAGAATGGCCTTCCTGATAGTGAATAAAATCACAGACTAACTGATTAGCATCCACTTGGGCATGCACTGCAACGAACTGTAATTGAGGCGGACCTTTGTGAGTATTATAGGTGTGTGCACTGCTAGGGATAGGTCTTAATTACTTAGCAAGCCTGCTATGTAAGTCACTAATTGCATTTGGAAAGTGACTGAACTGTAAGTTATATTTGACATTTCTCCAACTCTTGTGAATCTGTTGCACCTCTGGGGAGAATAGTCAACTTCTTAATTCGGGACTGAAATATTTTGCAGGAGGACACAGAAAATGACTTTAGAGATAAATGAGTGTTGACTAGAGATGATCAAGCACCAAAATGCTCGGGCGCTCGTAATGCTCGAGAGCTTGTTTCGAGTAACGAACCCCATTGAAGTCAATGGGCGACTCGAGCATTTTTGTATGGAACCGATGCTCCGCATAGGTGATGACTTGTCAAACACCAGAAAACATCAGAAAGTCATGGAAACACCACAGAAACAGATAGGGAAGGGCAGGGGCAGCATGCATGGCTGCATCTGAGGCTCCCAGGTCCCACTATTAAGCCAAAATGGCGGCAAGAGTCTGCCCCCGCTAACAATTTACTTCGGACAAATCCTCATTAGCAAGGCACATGCGCTGGCACATCTTAGCTAAGCACCACACTACCTGCAACTAAGGACAATCACTGCCTGCGGGTGACACTGCTGCCACTTCTCCTGGGTTACGTGCTGGCATTGCTGTCCAACCCCCCCCCCCCGCACAACCCTGCAACCACAACGCACCCCAAATTTTCCCTGCACAGCGTTCAGCTGCCCTCATGCCACATGCTCGCTTCATGCATATTTATAGGTGCATAATAGATGAGGAGGAACCGGAGGCACACACTGCAGAGGGTTGGCAGGGCAAGGCAGCGACCCTCTTTGAAAGTTTGGGCGATAGCCCACGATGCTGTTGAGAATTGATGATAAATTGACGTATGATCATCATTCCAATCCCGTGCCACCTCCGTCACAAAATTGTCAGGAGCCGCAAACATGAGCATAAGGGGGACTCAGGTGCCAGCACTTCTACACATCTCCACAATGCAGCAATACTCTGTGTGGGAAGCACGTGAGCGGGCCCTGGGTCAGGCTCGGTCCCAGCCTCCACCTTGTGTGACCCAAGGTGCTGCGAGTGACATAGCAATGGGAAATCCATGTGTCCACACAAAATCAATCTGTGTAGGTGTCAGATAGCTCAACACCGCAATGGGAAGTCTTTGAGTTCCTTGGGCTCGCCTATGCTGTCGGTGCACAAAGATGGTATTACATCACCCCACCAAGAACCTCGGACCACATTTCTGCCCTAGTCAGTCAGTGTATTTGTGCCAGACAGGTAGAACAACGCAATGGGAAATCTTTATGCACTCACAGCATAGTCGAGCCCAAAGAACTCAAACATGGTATTACACATGAGGAAATCAGAGCGCCCAAACATGGCAGAGTTTCACCCTGCTAAGGGCCTCGGCCCAAATTTCTGCCCTAGTCAGTCAGTGTATTTGCGTCAGACAGGTAAAACAATACAATGGGAAGTTCTTATACACCCACAGCATAGGCGAGCCCCTGGAACCCAAGAAGAGTATTACACATGAAGAAATTAGAGTGCCCAAAAATGGCAGAGTTTCACCTTGCCAAGGACCTCCACCTCAGCCCACATTTCTGCCCAATTCATTCTTTGTATGTGTCAGATAGCTGAACAATGCAATGGGGAAGCCTTTGTGCACCCACAGTATAGGCAAGCCCAAGGAACTCAAATATTACACATGAGGAAATCAGCGTGCCCAAACATGGCAGAGCTTCACTTTGCTAAGGGCCTCGGCCCACATTTCTGCCCTAGTCAGTCAGTGTATTTGTGCCAGACAGGTAAAACACCGCAATGGGAAGTCTTTGTGCACCCACAGCATAGGCGAGCCCCTGGAACGCAAGGAAAGAATTACACATAAAGAAATCAGAGCGCCCAAACAAGGCAGTTTTACTCTGCCCAGGACCTCAACCTCGGCTCACACCCTCATTAATCGCGGGCATAAAGCAGACTCGGATGCTAGTGCAGCTGTGAATGTCTCATTAATGCAGTAACGCTTCTTTTGTTTGGCCCAAACCACTGTCTCAGATAACTGTGGTAGCACGAGAGAAAATACATATTGCCCAGTGCTGATTCCCAGACCCTATGCAGGAGGAGGAGGTGGCATAATAAGGCCGAGAAACCATGATTGAGGTAGGACCCACAATACTCTATGTGCGAAGTACGTGAGCAGGCCTTGGGTCAGGCTCGGTCCCAGCCTCCACCTTGTGTGACTCAAGGTGCTGCAAGTTACATACAATGAGAAATCCATGTGTCCCAACACAATTCATTCTGTGTAGGTGTCAGGTAGCTCACCACCACTATGGGAAGTCTTTGGGTTCCTTGGGCTTGCCTATGCTGTCGGTGCACAAAGATGGTATTACACAGGAAGAAATCAGAGTGTCCAAACATGGCAGAGTTTCACCCTGCCAAAGACCTCGACCCCGGCCCAAATTTCTGCCCTAGTCAGTGTATTTGTGCCAGATTGGTAAAACACCGCGATGGGAAGTCTTTCTTCACTCACAGCATAGGCAGACCCCAGTATCATTTCTGTAGCAGAAGTATAGGCGAACCCCTGTAACATTTCTGTAGCAAGAGTATAGGTGAACCCCTCAAACTATTCAGTAGAAACTGTATAGGCGGACCCCAGTAACATTTCTGTAGCCAAAGTATAGGCGGACCCCAGTAACATTTCTGTAGCAGGAGTATAGGCAGACCCCAGTAACATTTCTGTAGCAGGAGTATAGGCGGACCCCAGTAACATTTCTGTAGCAAAAGTATAGGTGAACCCCTGTAACATTTCTGTAGCAAGAGTATAGGTGGACCCCAGTAACATTTATGTAGCAATAGTAAGGGCGAACACCTGTAAATATTTGTTTACCAAGAGTATAGGCGAAGCCCGGAAAAATTAGTTTGCTAACAGTACTGGCAATAGCCTGAAAAATTAGTGTACCAAGAATACAAGTGTACCCCTGAAAAATTGCTCAACCACGAGGGCAGGTGAAACACATAAACATTTTATGAAGATATAGCTCATTTTTGGTTAATTTGTAACAGAGCCTGGAGGCAGCCCTCCGCAAAAATTGGTACTTCCCGCAAAATGACGTACCCTTACATCATAGGGAGAGCGCGATATCATAGCAGATCTTGCGCTATCCCGTAGCGAGAGGCTGCTGTCACCAGTAGCCGGCGTCCCACTGCGACAGCGGGGGGGCATCGGAGATACGCCCCCCTCTGTTAACCCCTTCCCTGCCCCGATCTAAGTAGATTGTGGCAGGGAAAGGTTCACAGAGGGAGCGTGCTCCGTCTGTGACTCCAGCCGGCTCTCGCGATAACATCGCGAGAGCCCGGCTGGTTGCTATGGCAAGAGGACGCCAGATACCGGCGTCCTGTATTGCCATAGCCTTATCGCTATAGTAAGCGATAAGGCATGGCAGGAGAGAAGTCATGCCATGCTTTATCGCAGCGATCTGCAGTCCTGCTGTGTAAGTCCCTCAGAGGGACACAGATGGTGTAATAAGAGAAAAATAAAGTACCAAAAATAAAAATGTAAAAAAAATGTTAAACCCTTTTTTTATGCTTTTTCTCATATTAGCATAAACAAATTTTTTTAAAATTAAAAGTCCCACATATTTGTTATTGACGCGTCCGTAACGATGCATACAATAAATTGAACATGCTTTTTATCCTGCATGGCAAAAAGCGTTAAAAAAAATGCTAAAAAACTGAGGCAAAATGCTAATTTTTAGCATTTTGCCTTCCAAAAAACGCAATAAAAGTGATAAAAATTTTACAATGTAGTCTATGTAACCAAAAATGGTACCAATAAAAACTACAGTTCACCACGCAGAAAACAAGCCCTTATACATCCACGTCGACGGAAAAATAAAAAAGTTATGGCTTTTGAAAAAAGGAGATGAAAAAATACCAAAAATCGTTTGTTTCTCAACGCCAAAATAGGCCATGTCCTTAAGGGGTTAAAAACTGATAAAAGTTTTAAACAGAGCATTTTGGGCCGCATAGATATTGGCAGTTCAGTGTGATGACATGCTGTTTTAGGAGGAGGAGGAGTAATATCCGAGAGGGATACACAAAGCTAATTCTCCCCTTTTTTGGGGTGATAGAGGATGCATATTTCTCCTGTTGCAGTGAAAAGATTCTTTAGGATCCGCTGCTTTTCACTGGTGGAAAGAGAAGTCTTGGGAAATCCAGCCTTTGTTCATCTTTATGAGGGTTAGCATGTCGGCACTGTCAGTTGACAGGTGAGTACGCTTATCCATGAGGATTCCCCCAGCTGCACTAAACACCCTCTCTGACAAAACGCTAGCAGCAGGGCAGGCCAGCACCTCCAGGGCGTACAGCGCAAGTTCATGCCACGTGTCCAGCTTTGACACCCAATAGTTTTATGGAGCAGAGGCATCACGGAGGACGGTGGTATGATCGGCTACGTACTCCCTCACCATCTTTTTGCAGTGCTTCCTCCGACTCAGCCTTGACTGTGGAGTGGTGACACAGCCTTGCTGGGGAGTCATAAAGTTGGCAAAGGCCTTGGATAGTGTTCCCCTGCCTGCGCTGAACATGCTGCCTGATCCCCGCGCCTCCCTTGCTAGTTGGCCCTCTGAACTGTGTCTTCTGCCACTAGTACTGTCAGATGGGAACTTTAGCATCACTTTTTCCACCAGGGCCCTGTGGTATTGCATCACTCTCGTACCTCTTTCCTCTTCGGGAATGAGAGTGGAAAGGTTCTCCTTTTACCGTGGGTCGAGAAGGGTGTACACCCAGTAATCTGTGTTGGCCAGAATTCGTCTAACGTGAGGGTCACGGGAAAGGCAGCCTAACATGAAGGCGAGTGAGTGAGGAGACTTATAAACCAATTCTTGTTGATGTGGGTAATATGCAATTCCCAGTCATTGTTAGAAGGCTTGTTTAAAGAGTCTTACATTGACTTGCAGGAATGCCCCCTTCTAATAGGTGGCGATGCAGAGGTATTGTTGCATCTCCCTTATTTGCATTCCTCATGTACACACATAGAAGCTTTATCTAAAAAGTCAAGTATGCTTTAAAAGTGGACATGTACTTGGCACTGCAGTCCAACTTTACTTTTTTTTCTACTTTGTATCAATATAGTATAAACTATAACATAATGTAGCATAACAATCATCACAAACAATTTAAACAGTTTGGATAGGTTTATTGTTACTGATCCAAGTCTCTTGCCTTTCTTTCATATTATCCATGTATCCATTTATTCTTAATTATTGGAGATATTACACCCACCTGTGATCAGCCACAAGGAGAGTGAGAGGGAGAGACGCCGATTAAAATCAACAACGGAAACTTAAGAAGCAAAACTTCAGAACAAACCATTCTGTTTCCAGCAGATTGCTTACATTTATGCTGTTCTTTTCCCTATGGAAAGATGAAGTTTAGTTTGACTTTAGTATCTGGTGACCGACCAAGTTTATGTAGAATTTCTGTCATCGAGCGTCTTTCCGTGATGTGAATTCATTAGCGTGGAAGGAGCTTTGATGGAATCCAGCACCCCGAGTCCATTTGGCAATGTTAAGTGGATTTGATATGCTTGTAAATTCTGAATACATCAATTTTTGCCTTTTTCCCCTCCTTTTATTCTCCTTCTACTTGCGTCTTGATTAAAATAATAACCTAATATAAGTCGTTCCTTTCATAACGCATTACCATATTTGATTGATAGGCCTAAAAATGTGCCGTACGCCTTTGAATGAAGGCATTTATTTCGGTGTGATGGAAAACTGATGATGGGGAGAGGTCAAAACAGAGACTTTAATGAAGAGCAGAAATTTCTTTCAGAGCCAAAAGAAAGCATTCCATACTCTCTTCGTGCCTTAGAACACAAACCTTCGCAGGCGGAATAAGAATTTTTTTTTTTGCGTGTGTGTGATGAAATGAGAAGATTGTAATGAGCGTTCCACACAGCATCCTGCATTATTACATCTCGCATGGTTCTCATTAAATAATCGGCTTCACTTTCACTTTATTTTTTTGCGTGTAGGCGGGTAAAAAAAAAAAAAAAGAATACTTGTATGTTTTTGGTTTTATATTTAGTACAAATGTTCAAGTAAAGGATTTTCGACACGGATTAAAAAAAAGATATTAAATGTATTTTCATGACTTGAATGGAAAGCAACTTTTAAAAGATCGGCCACTTGTCAGCACTAAGTAGTTAAAGCGGTTGTACTAGAATGTTAAGTTATCCCCTATACACAGCGTAGGGAATAGCTTGCTGAATGGGGGGGGGGGGGGTGCTGCCATTCTCAAGAACAGGACTTCTATGTCCCACTCTCCTGTCACTGAGGGGATTGCTTCTCCGCCCACAGGGTAGTAGCGTGCCTGTATCATGCATACAATGAATTGAATAATAAAACAGTATACAGTACGTTCCCCCAAGTGTTGGCTTCAGGTAGTGTAGTGGACTTGTCTACTCTTCCAACATGTTTGTTTTAGTATTCCCCAAATTCCTTGAAATATTTGTTGCACCATTCCTCTGTTATTTCTCTTGGAAATATAAGAATAAATTGACAATTGGGTGGAGCTTGTTGGGGGAGGGGTGTCCCTACACAGTCTAACATTGTCCAATCAGTTCTAAGAGTGTAAGGGTCCATTTTTCATAGAATGAGTGTCACGTTGTGTTCCTAGGACCTGTTGTTCTATGGATTTTCAGGAGTACACTACCAAAGCAATGGGATGATTGTGCTGGCGGGGTGTATTGCTCCAGTCAGCCAATCACCACCAGTCTTCTGCACATAAATGCCAGCCCCACTTGCTAGAGGGTGCTGGTCATTTATCTTCTACTCATTCCCTCTCTGAACCCTGTTGTATAGAGTCAGGCATGTGTTGCTTGGTGTTGCTGCATTAATGAGGTTCTGGGTGGGATTCCAACGTCTGTTAGTTTGTCCTGTCCTGCTTGTATGCCATTTACCATCTATGGCGAGCCAGGCCCTAAGGTTCCATTGTGGGGCAATCCTTATTGGGGTGATCGCCCCTGTTGCAGGCAGGACTCCCTGGGGTTTGAGTTGTCTTGTTAGAATAGGGACTAACAAAACAACAAGGAACCTTGTCGTGGGCTTGTGAGCTTAAGTGTTTTGGCCAAAATATGAAGCAATAGCTCGAGCATACTTTAGCTATTCCATCTGCGTAGGCATGTTGGTATTCTAGGTAAGTGTTTTAGTAGTTGTCAGTCATTGTTGGATGTCTTCTCGCAAGTCCTATTTGCAATTTGCGTTTGTTCTCGGTGTAGTGTGCACACTTGAAGCGTATGTGACAATGAGCTGTCCAGCAAACAATGCCTGAAAACTCATCCCAGTGATGCGCACAATAGCTTAGCAATGTTTTTGTAATGCTAAGATACAATGACAATAGATGTTCAATAGCTTGTGGTAAGATAACATGTCAGAAAGTTATCATAGCCAAGTTAACATTTGCTGCATCTGTAATTTGGGGCTTCATTTCTCAAAACTGTCTACCACCGAAGTACTGAGCAGTGGAGATGTGATTCCAATAGCTATAACACAGTAGATATTCGCTTACTGTTAGCTGCAAGCAGTGTCTATGTCAGTCTCTTTTTCTGCCTTTTCTCCTCACCTCTTAGACTTCAACGAGCACAATGTCTCATCCCCCTCCTACATACCCTGTTCTGTCATTGTGATGTCTCTAGTAATACACTTGACAACAAGCAGTGGACAACAAGTTAGGAGGAATGGAGACCCCTAGAGGCGCCTTGTGGCCAGCACTTTAGACAGAATTTTCAGCATAAAAATGAAATTTTAGGTAAATAAAATAAATAGCAATTTTGCTAGTTATCACTCTGGCTATCATATAGGGGTGGCGGTGTCGCAACATAGATTCAGGATACAATACAGCAGAAGGAGTTACAAAATCTGCAAGGTTTATTTAAGAACAGAATAATGAAAATGAATACAGTTGTAATAACAAATAAGCAATTGAGCAGTTACAGTAGGATCCCCTCTCGCGAGCTAACTAAATCCTAAGATCATTAATACTCTATGCATAATAATGAACAATGATACTTGGTATTTAGTACAAAATAATAACAATAATATCAATACTGTAACCAGATCAGTCCTATTGATCAACAATGTCATTCACCTAATGTAACTTACAGTTCGTCTATAAAGGTTCAACTCTTTACTTCCCACAATGCAACAAATTAGTAGCACCGTTTAGTTGGTACTTTGGTATTAGTGTCTCTGGAATTTCACAATAAATCCTTATTAATATAACTATTTCAGTCCACACCTGAGTGCTCAAGCCCAAAAATTGCAACAGCTGTTTGAACACCTGCTAATGTATCTGTCCCTATTCACAGCAGGTCTGCCGGCTAACCATTTTGCCCCTGGTGGTGTGCATACCTATCTGTTGGAGGCTGGTCCCACTTACAGTTGCGTTGTGTTGGAGTTACTAATTCCACTGACCCAGGCTGCCTGAGCTCAGGAGTACAACTTCACCGCATTGTTCCCATTGTTCCTAGTTTCAGTCCAAATGTTCCCACCAGTTGGGGTTGTTGCACAGACTCTCTCTCCTTCTTTGCGGCTCCAGGTAGCAGGCAGTCTGAGTTTCCTCAGTGCTGCAGCCGTGGGCCTCTGTCTAACAGCCTCCCTGCAGACTGTTGCATCTCTCCTGGCAGCTCCTCAGCAGCACCTCTGCACACTTGCAAAGTCCCTGCACTCTCCCTGCAGACTACTTGACCCTCAGTCTGCAGCATTCTAGCAGCAGCAGCTTCCGGTCCTTAAAGGGGTTGTCCCGCGGCAGCAAGTGGGTCTATACACTTCTGTATGGCCATATTAATGCACTTTGTAATGTACATTGTGCATTAATTATGAGCCATACAGAAGTTATCAAAAGTTTTATACTTACCTGCTCCGTTGCTGGCGTCCTCGTCTCCATGGTGCCGACTAATTTTCGTCCTCCGATGGCCAAATTAGCCGCGCTTGCGCAGTCCGGGTCTTCTGCTGTCTTCAATGGGGCCGCTCGTGCAGAATGCCGGCTCCGTTTAGCTCCGCCCCGTCACGTGCCGATTCCAGCCAATCAGGAGGCTGGAATCGGCAATGGACCGCACAGAAGAGCTGCGGTCCACGGAGGGAGCAGACCCCGGCGGCCATCTTCAGCAGGTGAGTATGAAGACGCCGGACCACCGGGATTCAGGTAAGCACTCTCTGGTTTGTTTTTTTAACCCCTGCATCGGGGTTGCCTCGCGCCAAACGGGGTGGGGGGGGGGGGTTAAAAAAAAAAAAAAAAAAAACCGTTTCGGCGCGGGACAACCCCTTTAAGTCCAGCAGTGCAGCTCACAACAACCATGCAGCTCTAATTGTTTATTTTTATATCAGGGCTTCATCCTTCCAGAAAGCTCTTAGTGGGCATGTTGAGTCCTTACCTTCTCCTTCATTGTTTTAGAAGCTTCCAACACAGGACATCCCAACAGCCAATGAAAGCACAGCACAAAGGAAGCAATATCTGGGTGCAGCTTTTCAAACTGGCCACTAGACGTCACTACAACCCCAGGTTTCCCATCTTCATAGCAAATTAACTCTTTAAGGAAGCCCCTTAGGGGTGAGTCCCTTACATAAGCACAAAGTGTTTGAAAACTTAGTAGCCATTAAAGTCACATTCACTTGCAAGAATTTCTCTTTCATGTTCAGCCTGAAGCTCCCGCAAAATCTGTAACAAGCCCCTACCTACCCAGTGCCATATATAATACTCGTATCTTCCTTGTTGCTTTACTCATTTTCTGTCAAATGGCAAAACATAATAAATCCTATACTCACCTCTCCCGGTTCCCAGCAGCTTCAGCACTGCAGGTTTGCCAGACGTTCGGTGACCTGCCAGAAGTGAGGATGTTGAGTTATAGGATCAGTCTTTCCCCTGTTGTTCCTCACATGTGTAGTAGACGCGAACCCCGGTGGGGAGACTAACCTACCCGTATGTCCTCTGAAACGCGTTGCGTTGTTCTATTTTGTACCTGCTCTTTTTACGTCTTTGTGAAGGAAAGAACTGGTGTGCCCTGGGTTCTCCCCCGATGCTCTCCTCCCTCCTCTTTATGGATCCTATTTGGGATTAGTTGTCACAGTGGACCATTGCAATATAATTATGAAGGCGAACGATGAGCAGTGTGGCGGCCTCTATATTGACAGGCGGTCCCCACCGGGTGAGTCCTGTTTTACCGTTACCCTACATTCATCTGCACCAATAACTCTCCATTCTCGGGACACTGTCCTAACTGTTATTGTACCATTGGAGACTACCTGAATCTGCCAAGGGTTTACCACAGAATGCACAAAAGTGGCAGAAGAGCAACCAATTGTTGAGAGACATTCATAGAGACAGAGGGTTTGAAGCTGTACTAGAGCATCGATGAATCAAGATCGATCCACTGGAGGATGTCAAGGACTTTGACAGTGCAGGTAGTAAGTGAGGCCGGCCTTACTTAAAACCTGAACAATGTGCACACTTATTCTGACTTTTTAGCGACTAAGTAGGCCTGCCGACAACATAGCAAAGGAAACACCATTCATTGGGACACTAATAATTTCAAGGCCTGAATACCTAGTGAACAACCACTACTAAGCTGACCCATACAATGTTTCTTACAGCCGACACCCGCCTGCAACAACTGTGATTGCCATTCCCTGCTGATCGTAGCTGTTAACCCCTTAAATGTCCTGACTGAACTTCGGGGGTCCTAAAAGCCCCCTTCCCTGATAAAATTGCAGGGTGCCATTTGGTTGCCCAGGGCTGTCATTGCAGAATGCCTATCAAGTAATGCCTATGGCATGGCTTGATAGATTACCCGTCAGATTGCGAAATAATGTAATGTTATGGTTTTACATCATACCGCAGGAGCGTTCAAACCATCGCAAGTTCATGTTTCCATTGGGGACTAAAAAAAAAAAGTAAAAATCAGTCTTAAAAAGCCTTAAAAATGATTAAAAAAATAAAAGATCATTTTTGAACACCCTGTCTCCAAGAAAAAAATGTAATAAAATTCGATCAAAATATGTTTTTTTTAAAGTGAATAGGAAAAAACAAAAATGAAAAAAAACAAACATCCGCGTCCTTAAGGGGTTATAATAGAAAGTTTTGTATCCTATAACCAGTGTAGCAGACCCCCTCCAGCAATACACAGACTACCTCTGCAGCCTGTACACCGACCCAGCACCATGCAGGAAGCCAGGAGAGGTGATTATAGGACCTTTTATTATGTTTTGCCTTGGAGAGCCCTGATTAAAAAAAAATCTATAACTCAGACATCTCCTTTAAGATGACCACATCAAAGCTCATACAGTATATAACCCCTGCACATTCTAGCTGTGATCCGCTGCATAACATCCTGCTGTCCAGCAGAGGGCGGCAGAACTGTTCTAATGGTGCAGAAGCTGCAGGGCTTGGACTCCTTGGCAATCAGATAGTGACTGAAAGGCATAGCTCAGATTTCTCAAGAGATGAAGCGCAAATTAGAGAACAGAACTAAATAGAAAATAGCTCGTTCAGCAATAGGAAAACAATACGGTTCATCCAGAGTACCTTACGACAATTCGCTGCGAACGGCCGTTCCAGGAAAAACATCCGCACCCAAATATGAAAGCGCTCAGTGAATATAAGTCCCATTTATTAATAGAGAGCAGTTAAAAGAGCGGACTGCTTTCCTCCGTACCGTATGACTAAACCGCCCTGTGAAGGGAGCAGAAGATAAAACATGATGTCAGATATGTGCAAAACCGTATGCGCCATTTATTCCCCGCCACATCGCTCCCCGCAGATTATAATCATATCACTAAGTTACTTTTTTTTAACCCGCAGCTAGTTATGGGGGCAACTTTTTAGTTTTTCTCCAGCTGCATCTTCCAAAAGCCGTAATGTTTTTATTTATCTGTACGAGGACTTGTTTTCTCGCCGGACAAGTTGTTTATATCCCAATGAATGGAACTCGTGCGTGAAACTGTGTGGACGCATCCTGAGCGCTCAAACACACTGCAGTGTCTTCTTCCCATGTGGCGGCTGCAAAACGAGACAAAATGAGCCCATTGATTGGGCGCGGAGTTTGAACGGCCAGCGGGGTAGAAGAAATCTCTCTCATTAAGGCACAACTGCGGTTCGCACTGCCGAGCATAGTTGCGCCCGCCGCAGTGTGTTTTCGCAGACAACTGCATTATTTAGAAGTACACTAGAGCTGAGCTGCTGTATTTGAGCCGGCCATGTTATCCAAGTTGCTTTATGTTGTCACCAATATGTGTGTGTGTGCATATTATATACCCTGTTTCCCAGAAAATAAGACCTACCCTGATAATAAGCCCTACCAGGTTTTTCAAAGATGCTAGAAATATAAGCCCTACCCTGAAAATAAGCCCTAGCTGCATAACATAACAAAAAAGCAGTAAATTATCCAGCAGGCTCGGTCCAGGTCCCTCTCGCTGCTCTCCAGAGCTCCAGTAGGCTTCTTGCAGTTCTCGGATGCCCACAGAAGATCGCTTCCTGGTTGCGGGATTCATAAATCCTGCCTCCAGAAAGCAATGGCTGTGATTGGTTCTCAAGCTCTGCTCAGCCAATCAATGCAGCGCTCGATGAACCAATACGATAGCTGTGATTGGTACATCCAGTACTGCATTGATTGGCTGTGCAGCACTTGAGAACCAATCACAGCCATCGCTTTCTGGAGGAGTGATTTATGAATTGGCCAGTCAATACTGTGTCTCAGTGGAGAGCAGCGGGAGGGATGTGGATCAAGCCTGCTAAGTAAGTATAATAAGACATCCCTGAAAATAAGACCTAGTGCCTCTTTGGGGGGCAAAAATTAATATAAGAAAATGTCTTATTTTCGGGGAAACCCAGTGTAATATGGGTCACATAAGAGACCAACAATGCAGCTTAAAGTGGCCCTGGCCTGAAGAACAGGCGATGAGGGGGAACAAGTTAAACTTTTACACTAATGCCCATGAGACTTTAGCTGCGCCCCTGCTGCCATTTATTACACCAAAGAGCACTGTGTCGTTGAGCATGTTACAGTTTTCACACCATTCAGGCCAGATTCAGGCAAGTGTGCCACATATGGAGAGGCTCGTCTCTTCATCTTTGCTGTTATATGTGTTTCATTCTGACAAGTCTTAATTATGATTTTTCTTTTCTGACTTTTATCGCCATCTAGTGGCCATTTTCATTAGTAACAGCTGTTTTCAGTGAATCCCATTTACAGTCCAACACGGTATGTAATTTTGTATTCATTGCTCGCTCTGGGTGAGGGGTCTGGGAATGATCATGGGAAAGTTCCAGCATTTTGTGGATGAAACACTTCGATATGCCTAATGTTAGGGATTTACTAACAGCCCTTAGGATGGAGGACCCCTGGAACGATGAATCTGCACTTAGAGAAGGATTGATCAGCACTAGTCCGCTGCATTACACCATGCATTATATTTTTGGGTGTGCGTGAATTTATGTAATCTCTTTTTCCTTCTTGAATGCAACTTTGGGTCCGATACATGTGCAACACCCCAACTTGGTATTCATTGCAGTATCACTGCCATATTTACTTATATACTAATACAAAAATATAGAAGGGCAGGTGCAAATACCACTTCCCAGCAGAGTGCAGCCAGGCAGATTACTATATGGAGCAGCATTGCACTAGGTACAAGCACTCACACAACTACCACATATTGGGGCCAGTAGATGCTTAGTATTATACTTGCACATAGATAAGGATTACAGAGGGTGCCAAGACCCACTGATACGTGTAGTGCACCATGCAGGCTTACAAGCTATTAATGACATACTATTTAGCTAATGGTGCAGCCATATCTGGGCACTCCAGAAATTAGCGTTAGAGGTGGCCATCTATGCATTCAACTCTCTCTATTGTAGTTTGTGGGGTTGTGAAATGTTACGCTGTTACCATATCATACGCCATCTACAATGTGCAGAGCCATCTGCATACATAGAAGGACCTCCACTTCTTTGGAGTGATGATTGAGGGAGAAGGAGACCCCCATTTTATGAACAGCAATCTACATCAATCAGACATTTAAGGCACACACTTTTGATATGCCTTATATGTGTCAGGACCAACGGCTTGCGGAGTCTGTCACTCAGGCGGCGGGGGTGAGGCGCAGGGGAGCCCCGATTCTGGTGACCTCCCCTGGCCGCTGTTGCCCCGGTCGCCGGCTCCGGTTGCACGCTCCCGTGCCGAGGTAACCGGGTGTGTTAGGGTCGTGGCGGGTGCCGTTCCGCATTGCGTCCCCATTGATATGGCACCCGGCCGCGCTCTCCATCCCTGCCTGTCTGTAGTGACGCCTGGGGGCTACTTCTCCCGGCATTCTCTGATTAGCTTCTGCCGCTGTCAGACTCTCGGCCCCAATCAGCTGCTGGGGCGGGAGTTCTGACAGCATTTAAAGTGCTCAGTTCCTGGAATGATTGCCAGTGTATGTCAGGTCTTCCAGCTGTACCCGCATTTTCTTGTATTGACACACGTTTTTGGACCCGACTTTGACTTTCGCCTGACCCTGACCCTGACCCAGCCGCGGTTTCAAAAGATGCAGCATGTCTGTTTATTATTTACTTTCGTCGCGGCCGCGCTCTCCTCTATGGGAGCGCCGGCCGCAATGGAAAAGCGAGTGGCCGGGCTGCTTCAAAGCCGCCGCAGGTTTTTCCGCGGCCAAACCGCAAGATTTCCGACGGGAATATGCCCTGTGTGAACCCAGCCTAACACGCTGCAATCTATGTAGATCGCGGCATGTAAAGGGTTCATAGAGAGAGCACGCTTTCTCTGTGACATCATTGGACTCTCGCGATGTAATCACAGAGTGACATCGGGTTACCATGGCAACAGGATGCCAGATAGAGGCGTCCGGCACTGCCAGTGCCCATGATCGCTATAACAAGCGATAAGAAGTCCTGCAATGCTTTATCATAACGATCATAGGTGCTGTGGTGCAAGTCCCCCACAGGAACACAAATAGTGTAAAAAAAGATAAAGCAGTGTCAAAATAAAAAAAATGTAAAAAAAAGGGATAAAAAAACCTCTTTTGGTGCTTTTTTCCCTATTAGGGTGACTACCCACTAGCGTTTTTTTTACTGCAAAATTCGCAGCGTTTTTTTTTTTCTGCAGCGGTCTATGGGCTATGGGACCTTTAAAGCTAAAATCGCGATCGCGAAAAATCGCGATTTTAACATTACAAGTCCCATAGACCCCTGCATAAAAAAAAAACAAAACGCTGCGAATTTCACAGTGAAAAAAACGCCAGTGGGTAGTCACCCTCAGTATAAAAAAATGTAAAAAATTAAAATCCCACATACGTGGTATCGTCATATTCGTTACAACTCGCACAACAAATTGAACACACTTTTTAACTTGCACGGCAAAAAGAGTTAAAAAAAAACATTAAATTTTGCCCCCCCCCAACAATAAAAATGATCAAAAAAGTCAAATGTACCCCAAGATTGTACCTATAACAACTACAGCTCATTACGCAAAAAACAAGCCCTCACACAGCTCCATCCATGGAAAAATAAAAAAGTTATAGGACTTGGAATGCAGCGATTTAGAAAAACAAATAATTTCCAAAAAAAGGGGTTTTATTGCGGAAAAGTGGAAAAACAAACAAACAAAAAAGATGTTTGGTATCGTTGTAATCGCACCGCCAAGCAGAAAAAAATGTATAGTGTCATTTATGCTGCATGATTAACACTGTAAAAAAAAAACACGATAACCAGTGGCACAATTGATGCGTTTTCTCTCCCTGCGATCATAAAAAAAATAATAAATTTTTTCCAATGTAGTCTATGTGCCCAAAAATGGCACAAATAAAAACTAAAGTTTGCCACGCAAAAAACAAGCCCTTATACGGCCGCGTCAACAGAAAAATAAAAAAGTATGGCTTTTGAGAAGTGGAGATGAAAATTCCCCAAAAATCGTTGCGTCCTCAACGCCAAAATAGGCCGTGTCATTAAGGGGTTAAAGTATCAAAAAAGAAAACGGAAAAAAAAACGAGACAAGGGGTAGGCAAGGATAGGTGACCGTCTCGGGCGCCAGCTCACTACATGTGAGATGGGGTACAATTTTATTGGTATTTGTAACACTTAGGAATCTATGGTGATTGATGTGGTCATTGTTGCAGGAGGTCCCGTGAGCGATGGGTTATTGTACCTACCGCTCCTCACTCCCAGCTGGCTCCCCTCTGCTTCAGGCTCTGCAGTGAATTCTGATTCTGCCCATGTCATGAAACGGTGCAGTGCCCACAGCAAAGGAAGACTCAGGGGACCTGAGCGACATCAGCGTTGGCACACAAAGTATGCACAAAGTGATGGGAGCGGTGACAAGATTGAAGGAACGAAGAGAGGTGAGCACTTTTTTTCCCCGTCTAGTCTGAGGTCTGAAAGGGGAGTGTTACTACAGTTATTATGGGGTCTGATCTGGAGGCCAGTGCATAAACTGCAACAGGGCCTTCCAGCTACTGTGTGTCTTTTATAATACTGGTGTCTTGTTTTATTCTACGGGGGACTTTGAGAGTTCAACGTTTGGGTGCGACTGCTGCGCCTACTACTACTATACCAAAAACATTTCAGCAGCAAACTATGGAGTCTTTAGGAGAAATTGCCAGTGCAGTCTGGGCCATATGGAGAAGAAAAGTAAAGTGAATCACCAGATTAAATATTTTACTCTACCTATACATGTGTCTTTTAAATGGGGTTTAAATCTCTTTCACCAGAGAGTAAGGTAGTTTTTAATTGATTCTTGGGTTTGAAGGGGGTGCGATTTGCCTAATCTATCTAAGCGCCAAAACACCTTGTCCCTGTCCTTAACGTCCATTAAAAACCCTGCAAAAATGCCCAAAATAGCATAAATATTTGATGTCCTGGCCGTAGTATGACAATATAGGAGCTGAGCTCCACTACAGCTCCACTACAGTTACCAGTGTTACAACTTCTAACCTTAGGGCTCATGCATATGGCAGAGTCGTGTACACAGAGCCAGTACAGCAATGCATGGAGGCCATATGGCTTCTTAGTAGTACATGACGTGGCCACATGTATGCAGATATTCTGCCCTAGATGCAATGCTTCCAGGAGATGGTATCTCATTGCATATGGCATGCCACTATTTTTAAGGCCGATTTGCAAGAAATTGAACCTCCATATGTCTCATATGAAGTTAGAAAGGTACAGTAGAAGCCCCATGCACCTCTACAGAAGCCCTATAAAGACCCCAATATGGCCCTGTGCATATAGATTGTCATAGATAGCCTGCATTGCATGGCTTGTTTAATAGACAATAAAACTGAAGGGGCTTTCAAGACTTTTTTTCCCTTCTCTTTTGATGGGCCCCTAATGCTTCTTGCATATTCAGTGGCCTATTCTGCTATAGCTAAGCCCTTGTTAGGGAACTATATTCGACGGAGCTCATAATTAACGAAGAATACTCTCATCCTCTGCATTCATTTAATTGTTATTGACTGATTGGGCTCGTTGTACATTGTTACCATGGCTGATCAAAGCGGGTCACTAAGTAATCTGCTAAATCAGACGTCACATTAGCAAATTCTTGCTGGCTATTACTAAGATTATTCCCCCTCTGTAAAAACCTGTCAAGAAGTAACTGACAGGTCAGAGAAGAAAGCCGTCTCCCACAAGCGAGGATTGAGATGTCATTAGAGGAAAGAGCTCAAGCAGCAGCACAAGTCCCCTTCCTTCCAGCCTCTTAGACGTCTACATTGTGGAAAACATGGGAATGATCTCCCTCATCTGACTCGTATGAAATCCTAGAGTAATTCTAAGCATATGTTGATGAATTATATAGATAGGACGATTCAGGCTCCACGGCTGGAAACACGTTATCCGCAACTGATCTTGCCTCGGAATAACACGGGGAAATCCAAGTTAAAGGGTCCATTTACATGACGCATGAAATGAACAGAGAACTTAAGTTAATTGAAGTAGGATGTTATTTTAAAGGGGAAGCGCTCCCTTAAAAACAAAAAAACAACAAAAACAATTTTGCTGTTAGCTCTGATTAAAAATGTCCTACCGTTTTGTGTATGCAGCTCTCATGCAGCACACCTATCTATCAAACAAACCTTAGGCCTCCTTAACAAGCCTTAGGCGTTTTTACGTGTGCCCGCCAGCATCGTAACAACGCTTGCCCAAATATAACATTTGTGTGCCCGTTCAGACAGCCCAGGCTTGGCGCATATACGCCGAGGCCACAATGCTGTTGGGTGGGGAGAGATAGCTTAGCCCGGGCGTATTCCCGGCTATATTGGCCGGCCGTGCACTTTTATGCTGCGGGAATACGTCTGTGTGATCTGATACATTCGACTCTAAGGCATCAGATGTTAGCGTATATCGGTTGTCCGTGAAAACGGCGGCCGATATACACATGTGAATAAGCCCTTATGTGTAGTCTGATCCTGCAGTCATGTGCTAATATGCCCCATTGCCCACTTTTCTTTCTAAGCTTCAGGTTTCTTTCCCGCGGGCGTATATCAGCCGGTCGTTTTCACGGCCGGCTGATATACGCTGTGATCTGATGCATTGGATTACATGGCCGTATTCCTCAGCCCAATATAGCAGCGGGCGTTTTTACGTTGGGCCCAAGAGATAGTCCTAGAACTATCTTTTGGGCCGGAATACGTTGGCTGCTGCATAGACTCCTATGGGAGCCCATAGCAGCATCCATAGGTGGGAAGGAGTTTAGCAGTGTGGCTGCTAAACACTCTCCATCTGCTCTCCTCCCCTCGTGCAAGCTCACCATTTTTCTCCTCCCCGCTGGCTCTCTGCAATGGGAAGGCACGAAGGTGGAGCTAAGTCGCGTCACGCCTCCTCCCATTGCTGGCTGTGGACAAGGTGTGGGATGTGGGCGGGACCTTCTCCCCGCCCCTTGTCTATAGCCATCACTGGGAGGAGGCAGGACAGGACAGCACTTAGCTCCGCCTCCACCCCACCCCCTCCAATTGCAGAGAACGAGCCACGAGGAGAACAGAGGTAAGCCTGCAATGGGGAGGGAGGGAAAAGATGCAACAGCATGGTAGTCTCGGCGCATATGCCGGGACCCATGCCGTCTAAACAGGTGCACAAACGTTTGATTTGTGCGCCCGTTCATGAATTTTATCTCTCCCAACATAGCGTATATCGGCCGGCCTTGAAAATGGCTGGCTGATATACGCTCGTTGGAAAGAAGGCAAAAGGAGAAGGAGAAAGAAGGAAAACTTCTGTGGCTCATTGACATTGTTGTGCAGCAGGCATATGGGTGAGGTTCCGATTCAGTTTGAACTTATTTAGACCAAACCAAACTTTTTGTTGAAATTCAGGGAATCAGCCAAATCGAACTTTTAAAAAGTTTGCTCAACACTACTGATGACTTTGCGTCAACAAATATGGAGATGCAACAAACACGCAATGTTATATGTATATAGCACTACATAGGATGTTCCCTGCACAATACTATCTGTAGAATGTGTCAAAGTCTTTATTCAGATCTGGCTTGAAAAGTAGGAGTTTCAATATTAGTCAATATCAGTCTCTTTAGTTTCTCTTCTAGTTGCTTCTTACACCAGGTGCCCTTGACTTATTAAGCTCACACTGAGCTATACCTGACACTTTCGTAGAAGACCTGCTCCACTGCAGCTACATTGATCAGTGGCTGGTTGTGTCCCTGTGACACAGTCCAAGTGCTTGTCGTGGAACTCTGCTAGGGATGACTGACAGTCTGTATTTAAGAAGCTAGAAGTATTAGCAATGCTTATTTAGGAAGATAAGGTTGTTATTTATGCTGTATGCAGCTGTTTAAGGCTACTTTTACATGGGCCGATAAAATCTCTTATGCGAGTAACTATGGGCAAATGTTGACCCCTGTAAATATGGCACGCAACGGGTACTGAGTGCAAAGTTGCCTAGTAGTTGCTAGTCATTCCTTTTCAGCTCATTGAAATGGAATGATTAGTCTGTGACTTCTCTCTCTGTATAAGCAAGCAGTTGCTCATATTTAGGCTGGGTTCACACAGGGCGGATTTGCCGCGGAATTTCGCCGCGGCAAATCCGCCTGCGGCCGCTAATCTCAGGATTAGCCAGCCATGTGGATGAGATTTCTCAGAAATCTCGTCCGCACGGGACGGCCAATCCGCTGCGGTTTCAGAATATGCAGCATGTCCAATCTTTTTTTCTTTCCGCTGCAGCCGCGCTCTCCTCTATGGGAGCGCCGGCCGCAGCGGAAAAGCGAGTGGCCGGGCCGCTTCAAAGCCGCTGCGGGTTTTTCCGTGGCGGTTCTCCCGGCGGAAATCTCGCGGTTTTTGCTGCGGCCAAACCGCGGGATTTCCGCCGGGAATACGCCCAGTGTGAACCCAGCCTTAAACTACTACCTGTTTACAATGAATGGAGGCGGGCGGCCTAAAGAAATCTGCAGCTTGCTCCGTCTCCACTCACTGAACTAGTATCACCCCTGTGTGAAAGTATGGTAACAAAAGTCGCCTCGTCTAAAACCACCCTAACTTGGTTCATGTTGCAGATTCTGTCGTGGTCCTAGGAACACTGAGTGTTGGCTCAAACCCAGTCCGGTGGACATTTTTAGGAATTGTCATTTTGCTGAAAAATTCGGCATGCAGCTACATCTCAGGCACATACACAGTGATTAGAGCTGTGGCATGGTTACATGAACTGTCTTGCCGCTTGAGGCCCTAAAAGTGGTTGCACCCTGGCCTTTAAAAAGGCTCTCACAGGCGATTTGTGTGTAGTGGACCTTATTTTCCGCTTGTGTAGAGCTTGTTGACCACTAGACGCCTCTACGATGCAATCTAAGAGATTTCACACATTTAACAGTTTTTAAGAGGGGGCACATTATTGGAATGTGAGAAGCTGGATGGTCATATTGACAAATTACCCAACACCTGGGCCATTCTGACCAGACTGTTAGGAGATGTGGGGGATCAGTGGATGTGTGAGGGAACAAACACACAAGGCGACCAGGCTCAGGACACCCTCAACAGACCACCAGTAGAGAGGATCGTCTGACAAGCACAAGCAGCTCCACTGTTTCATTGTCCGCCATCCAGAGACAGGTGGTGCCATTGTTACAGGCCCCTGTATCTGTTGGAACTATTTCCAGGCACTTGGCTGAAAGACATTTGGTCGCACAGCATTTTACACCCACCATTGCTTCCATTTGCAGTGGTGTTGTGAATGACGAAACTGGACAGTTACAGAGTAGAACCGGGTTGTCTTCAGCAATGAATCCAGGTTTAGTTTGGGCATTTACAATGGCTGTGTACGTCTCTGGAGAACTAGGGCTGAGCGCCTCAATCCTGCCTTTGCTGGGGAATTGCACACTGCCCCCCACTGCTGGTGTGATGGTCTGGGGGGCCATCATATACAATAGTCAGTCACCCATAGTAGCGGTATGAGAGACAATGACAGCTCAGCGACATGTTCAGGACATCCAGCAGTCATATGTGTTGCCTCTCATGGCGGCTTCCAAGATGCAGCAAGATAATGCTCGGCTGCACACACAAGGGGCTCATAGGAAGCCCCCACAACATTGTCACACTTGCGTGGTCTCCCAGTCACCAGATTTCTCACCAATACAACATATATGGGACCATCTGGGACGTCAACTTTGACAGCCTACAAATTTGCATGATCTAGAGGCTCAGTTACAGAAAATGTGGACCGATATGCTGCAGGATACCATACAGAACCTGTATGCCTCCATGCCCACTCGTAACACATCTTGTATCCAAGCTAGAGGTGGCCCAACAAGGTACTAAAGAGAGTGACTAAAAAGAGAGGGGTGGAACTCCTTTTGCTGCCGTTGTGGGGGAAAGATAGCTTTCCTGAAAGGAAACAATAAATGAAATAAACTAAGGCTCTGCCACTAACACCAAACTTTAAGTGTATCAATTAGATTGAAAGGAATCATTTCTGGACATGGAGGCGCAACTCTCCTGAAATGGTATTCAAGTAGGTAGTTTTACCCGTTTTTCTTTATTAAAGGTTTAAAAAAAAAAAACAGCCAATATTTAACGCGTTCCGGGTATGCAGCCCCTTCCTCAGAAATGACTGTAATGGATGCGAAATATGGCTGAGGTTGCTCCTATCTTCACTATCATTCTGGAAAACAGTGGGTATGCAGTCATTTCTGAGGAAATTAAAAATTGGCTGTTTCTTAAACCTTTAATAAAGAAGAACCGGGTAAAACTACCTACTTGAATAGCATTTTATGAGAATTGCGCATCCATGTCCACAATTTTCATGACTCCTTTCACTCCAACCGGGTACTAGGGCCTCCATGCCTGCCCATATCACATCTTGCATCTAAGCTAGAGGTGGTACAATAGGGTTGTAGAGCCTCCATGCCCAGCTGTATCACATCTTGTATCCAAGCTGGAGGCAGTACAACAGGGGACTAGAGCCTCCATGCCCAACCGTATCACATCTTGTATCCAAGCTAGAGGCGGTACAACAGAGGACTAGAGCCTCCATGCCCATCCGTATCACATCTTGTATCCAAGCTAGAGGTGGTTCAAGAGGGTACTAGAGCCTCCATGCCCCCGGTATCACATCTTGTATCCAAGCTAGAGGCAGTACTACAGGGTACTAGAACCTCCATGCCCATCCGTATCACATCTTGAATCCAAGCTAGAGGCGGTATAACAGGGTCCAAGAGCCTCCATGCCCCCGGTATCACATCTTGTATCCAAGCTAGAGGCAGTACAACAGGGTACTAGAGTCTCCATGCCCGCCCGTATCATATCTTGTCTCCAAGCTAGAGGCAGTACAACAGGCTACTAGAGCCTCCATGCCCACTCATATCATATCTTGTATCCAAGCTAGGGGCGGTACAACAGAATACTAGAGCCTCCCTTCAAGTGTTCAGTTTTCCGCAATAAATTTGCTCTGATATTGTAATCCCTTATATCAACGTTCCAATCACACAGAGAAAGCTTCATTTGATTCCGACAACTCCTTCAGGGGAAGGATTTTTTTAAAATAAGTGTATTTTTGGACCAATGTACAGAATAAGCACTTGTACCTCATGTGTCATCCCTATTTCCTCATAGATTGTAAGCTCTTGTGAGCAGGGCCTTCACTTATATTGTTCAATTAGCTTATTAGTTTTATACTGCATGTCATGTCTGATGTCACCTTTACATGGACCCTCTGACTTGTAGAGTGCTGCAGAATACGTTGGTGCTACATTATTATTAATATTATCTCTAGCAGAAGAACGATTGAATACTAGCTGTTGTTACCTCTCAGTGATTTCATGCAGGAAAGAAGCTATCTGTCGTGTATATCAAGGAAATGAGTAAGAGAAAGTTCTGAAAAAATGTTTACCAGCGCAAAGATTAAGTTACAGATGCAAGAAAAAATAAGTGAACCCTTTTGAAATGACTTGAATTTCTCAATCAATTACTAATAAAATGTTATCTAAATCACAATTATAGAGAAACACAATCTGATAACACATAAATAGTTGTACTGCTCATGTCTGTTATCGAGTGCACTGAATAATCATCCATGGTGCAGGGAGAAAACATAACTGAATGTTTGTGTTAATGACTTCCCCAAGAGCTAATTGGCAAAAGATGTTTCATTTATGGAGATGAGATTTCATGTTTCACATGTTTTAAATAAAGGCACACAAAGCCTGGTTACTGACAAATCTCTTGTTCTAAGGAAAGCATGCCCTGCTGAAATTATTTTTTTTTCGCAAATGTGCATGTGTTCCTGGGAAATAAATATGTAAGTAGCTCTTTTCTAAAATCTACTCCTCTTTAGTAAGCTACTGTCAGGACAGTGTCCGGGATATGGGGGTCCCTGAGAAATCCCGCAACCCCTGTCCCTGCCTACTTGCCCCCCTGGGCAAACACCCAGGGCGACAACTGGGCGGCGGTCCCTACCCTCACTAGGGAAGCGGGACACGGGAAGACAAACAGACACTGAAGACAAACAAACGGTAGAATGGTCAGACAATCCGGGTCGGCAACAGGAGGGTACACAGTACAGAGGGGAAGGCAAAAACGTAGTCAAAGTCCAGAAGCAGAAGTCAGAAAAACCGGGGTCACAAGAGGAGTCAAAATATACGTGGGTGCAGCTGGAGAACCAAACTAACACTGGCGAGGGCTGGAAGGAAAACACACACATTTAAATGCTGTCAGAGCTCCCGCCCCAGCAGCTGATTGGGGCGGGGAGCCTGACAGCAGCAGGGCCCATCAAGGAGGTGCTGGGGACACGCCCCCAGCCTTGCTGAACAGACAGTTACCAAGGAAGCAAGCTTGGTAGTCAAGGAAATAGAGAAGCACCTGCTACTTCCCTAGCAACCCGGCGGCGACCAGATTTACAGCGGCCCGGGGAGATCACTAGAACTGGGCTCCCCTACGCTGCACTCCTGTAACCTGGGTGGCAGGACCGGTGGTGTGGGCACGGCGGTCCTGAAAGTTGCTGGTTCTGACAGCTACATTACTACAACAGAGGCTGTCTATTTACTAAAGAATGAAAGAAGCGTCCCCTGTAGACTGGATGTGACCAAAGCTGGTCGATACAAAGAAATCAGAGCATTGATATCCAGTGGGGTATATTACAAGCTTACTCAGCAGGGTATATATGTTGTTCTTAGAGTGCACGCTATGTACTAAAGGGGTTATTTTGTGCAGATTATGCAGGTTGGCAGCTAAATCTTTTAATCTAAAACTTCTAGCAATGCCAAGTTCCGGTCTTAGCCTTTAAAATAATATACATACATGACTTTTCCATCAATGTGGCCGTAATATGCACCTTGGAAATGTAGACCTTAAAAGCATTCAGTGGTTTCAATGTCCGTATGAAGCACAATCGATGTGAAAGCCTGCAAAAACATACTATACTTTACAAACATGGCCAGGAAGGGGAAGGATAGTTGTGGATTACATCCTAAATACCAAAATTCCAGGTTTTGCTCCATTTCTGCTTGTGGAAATGGAAAGGCTTTTGCGAAAACGGACACTGCAAAGAAAAATATTAGTGTAAGAGTCCGTCCTCTTTTGAAATTTAAAGTGCTCGACCAAATTTCCTTGTAAGTCAAATAAACACAAGGTTCTGTCATGTCGAGAAACCATTGAGTTGGCTTTCCAACCGAAGGTTCTTCTTACTAAAGCAATAAAGGGGGGAGGCAGACAAAGTGCACGAAAACACTTCTATATTTACCAACGGAAAAGAATCCTATTAAAAGAAACCAAAGTTTTTCTGATGCAGCTCTTTTTTCACCGGACTTTATCCCTCTCTGTAACCAGTAGACTTTAGATAAGTTGCTTCTGGAAAAATCCACTCGGCCGCAGGGAATTCTATCTTCAGTGTAAAAGTAGAAAGTTGGGCTGAGGGTCATAACCGGAATCTCAGGAGAACTCGTTAGTATGGAAATTAAAAGTGCAGAAGTGATCAACTGGCAAGGAAAAGATAACTTGGGTTGATTTCGTTAGTCTGAATGAATCATCCACTGTTACTTGCTTATATGACATCATTTATATTAGTTTCCCATCCTGAAATTAGAACTAATACAAACAGTAGAGTCTATACACGGGCAAATGGAGTCCTTAACCCTTTCCAATCCACTGTCTAATGTCCTCCTACATTCTTATTGAAGCCTGTAGTCTCATCTCAGAAGATGTCTGACAGGGTATTCTTACCGTCTATTGCCAGCCACTCCGCTGTCGGAGGCTCTGTGGTGAACACATACTGGCTTTAGGCAGCAGATGGCACCGTTGTATGACAGCTAAAGGAGAAAGTCTTTTAGGAAACTCTGAATCCAAAATTGGATTGGAAAGGGTTAAAGCTCTATGTTCCGCCATGGGACAGTATTCTCCTCTGCCATTTATTGCTAAAACAGCATCTAAGGGGCATACAGTGATACCAGGGTGCAAACGCAGGATTAAGGGGGGTTCCAAAGTGGGATAATATATGCAATGCACATAGCGGACCTTGGCAAATGTCTTTTGACATTAAGCCACACCTCTAAATCTACCCCATCTACTTTGTGCCCTCACACAGTAAAAACGTCTGTTTTAACATAAATAGAGCATCAAAACCGGGCTTGTAACATAAATACAACCCCAGAACCAAACTGATTTCATAAATATATCACCAGAACCAAATTCAATACTTACAAACAGCAGCAGAACCAAGTCTATAACATAAATACAGTGCCAGAATCAAGCTCCATACTTAAATAGGTTCTACACCAGAACTGAGATCAAAATTGGGGTAAATTGCAAAGTGAGGTTATACCCCGCTATATTTATATCAACTAAACAATGGTAAAAAAAAACTTATGAAAAGAGTCAGTGGCAGAATATCCAATGGCATTTAGTATCTCACAGGTGGCATTGTCTCTGATTTCCAATTCTTGTCCATCCATTTGAGGTCACCATGACAATTTCTTCTGGTGACAACTATTCTTTGCCAAGTTTTCTTTTTTTTTTCTCATTAAGTTTTTTATTGAATTTCACAATCAGATATACAAATATTCATTAGTAATAAAACAGTTTTCCTAGGAAAATTACAACAGAAAATCAGAGGCATTTAAATTTTTCAGTGTGAAATCATGTTTTGTCATTTAAGAAACATATTGTAGAGTTTGTTAGGTAAGTCCGGAGATAGGGGGAGGGGAACTGATAGGTAAGGGGGGGGGGGGAGAGAAAAACAAAGGGATTATGGGAAAGCGGGGATAGGAAAAACAAAGAAAATAACAGTTTTAGACATCCAACTGAAATTTGTCAAACCATTGTTTCCATACTGCCCCGTATTTTAGGTATGAGTTGTTTCTAAGCGCAAGAGCTTTCTCAAAGGTTCCATGTTCAGTTATAAGTTGGATTAACTCGTCTATATGAGGGATTTCCGTGGTTTGCCATTTCCTAGTAATTAAGATTTTTGCTCCCATGAGTAAGTGGCTTATTAGCTGTCTTTTTTCAGGTTTGATTTCTCCAAGGTCGAGAAGCAGAAGTGCTGTAGCAGGGAGTTTCGGGACATTAGTATTGAAAATTTTGTTAATTAGTGAATATACGTTAGACCAGAATACGGTGATTAGGGGGCATGCCCAGAGGATGTGGATTAGGGATCCCTCCTGACCGCAGCCCCTCCAACATTCCGCCCTGGCGACCAACCGCCTTTTCTTTAATTGGTCCGGAGTGAGGTACCACCTTGTGAGAGTTTTTAAATGGGTTTCCACTAAAGAGGCACTTTTTGTTGCTTGTCTGGTTCTTTTAAAAGACTCTAACCAGCTTTCAATGGAGACCTTTGTTTTTAGGTCTTTTTCCCAATTTAAAAGGTGGCATCTCTTACCCGATCTTAGATTGCCAGTCATCTGGTCGTAGAGGAGTCTGGTTGAACTTTTGTTTCTCTTTTGTAGGTTTGTTATGTTTGAGATCATTATGTGTGAGATCACGGTACTTTGAGGGTGGATGGATTTCAGTAATGATCTTAATTGGAAATATCTATATATTTCTGTTGTTGGTAAGTTGAATTGATGGACCAATAATGAAAAGGGTTTCAGTGAGTTTTGCTCAAAGAGGTCAGCTATTTGTTTTATCCCCATCTCTACCCATTTGCTTAGTCTCATTCCCGGAATGAAGTGTTCTAACGTGTCTAATGGTATTGAGTTTTGGTTGTGGGTTTTTGTATGTTCTATGCTTTGAGTACGTTTAGTCCACGCTTCCGTTGTTGCTGTGATTGTTGGTGAGGTGTTTGGGATCACAATTTTTGACCTCAGTTGTGGATGTTGAGTTGCCATAATATTTGCATAAATTAATGACTTTAGGGTTTTAGAGTTAATAATTTCTCGTTCTAGGTTTACCCATCCTGTCTTTGTCGAGTGGGTTAGCCAGTCTCTTGACTGATTAACTAGAATTGCTGTAAAATAAGTCTCTAAGTTGGGAAGATCTACTCCTCCTTGGGTTTTGTGTAGAGACAAGATAGAGCGTGCCACTCTTGGTGGTTTACCATTCCACACATAATTTGACATCTGACTCTGGAATTTTTGTAATATTTTTTGGGGGATCGGAATAGGAAGTGTTCTGAAATAATAGAGGATTTTTGGGAGAATTATCATTTTATACAATGTGATCTTTCCCAGCCATGTAGAATTATGTTTTTTAAAGTCGTTTAAATCTTCCTGTATAGCTTTAAGCAGTGGGAAATAGTTAGTTGAAGTGGTGGCGGACAGGGGAAAGCATATTTGGATTCCAAGATAGGGAATGTTTTGCGACTGCCACTGGAATGGGAATTCAGATTTTATATCTCTTTTTAAATCATTTGGAATGAGGACTCCCAATATTTGTGACTTGGACACATTTAATTTATAGTATGAAATTTTTGAGAATAAGGATAGACTAGAGTATACATGTCTAAGGGAGGATATAGGGTTAGTTATCATAATTAACGTATCATCTGCAAATAAGCTTATTTTGTGTTGTCTAGTTTTTGTAGGTATTCCCTGTATGTTAGTGTTCATTCTTATGAATTCAGCTAAGGGTTCCATAGCTAAAATAAATATTAAGGGGGAAAGTGGGCATCCCTGACGGGTCCCATTAGTGATAGACAAGGTGTCAGACAGTGTGCCATCTACCAAGATTTTAGCTGAGGGGCTGGAGTAAAGTGCCTTTATTGCGTTAATGATATTTCCCGTGAGTCCAAATTTTTCTAGAACAGCAAAAGTGTATTCCCAATGTAGGCGATCGAAAGCCTTTTCTGTATCTAAGGCAAGGAGTATGGCCGGGGTGTGGGATGCTTCTAGTATAGAGAGTAGATTAATGACTCTTCTTGTGGCGTCGGACGCTTGTCGTCCCTTAATAAAGCCCACTTGATCCGAATGCACTATGGAGAGTAGGACTGTCTGTAATCTCTGGGCAATGATTTTTGAGTATAGTTTAGTGTCGCAATTGAGCAACGATATAGGGCGAAAATTAGTTACGGACGAGGGGTCTTTACCAGGTTTGGCTATTGTGACGATTGTAGCTTCAAGCATTTCTCTTGGAAATTTACTTTGTTGTATTGCCGAGTTAAACATTTGGGTCAGGTGTGGAGCTAGGATGTCCCTAAAGGATTTGTAATATTCGTTTGGATAGCCATCTGGGCCCGGGGATTTTTGAGGTTTTAGTGTTCTTATATTGTCAATAATTTCTTGGGTTGTTATGGGTTTGCTTAGGGTTTTTAGTTGCGACTCTGAAATTTTTGGGAGATTTAAAGGGGTTGTCTCGCGAAAGCAAGTGGGGTTAAGCACTTCTGTATGGCCATATTATTGCACTTTGTAATATACATCGTGCATTAAATATGAGCCATACAGAAGTTATTCACTTACCTGCTCCGTTGCTGGCGTCCCCGTTGCCATGGTTCCGTCTAACTTCGGTGTCTTCTTGCTTTTTTAGACGCGCTTGCGCAGATCTATCTTCTGCATTCGGCCCGGCTCGGCATCACCGGCATTTTGGCTCCGCCCCCTTGTACGCGTCATCGCGAAGCTCCGCCCCCGTCACATGTGCCGATTCCAGCCAATCTATGAATCTATGAATGAAAACTGTCGGGAACCGCTAATTTCAAAGGGAACGATCCACCGGCTGTCTCTCAGCGCCAGGGAGATTGCATGCAATGGGGAGTCTGCCACGTGCAGAGAACGAGCTCTCCGGGTGTCCGTGCAGGGGGTGTTGCTGCCGATAGCGGCTCCTCCGCTCACCGTTAATGCCAGCGGTGCAGGGTTTCTCTCCGCCGGGAGGGAGCCCCCTCCTCTCTCTCCGTAGTCAGTAGCAGCCGATGTAAACCGCCAGCTCCTTGACGAACTGCCGGCTGTCCTTCTCTACCAGGGAAATTGCGTGCTGTGTAAGGTGCAGGAGCCGTTACGGGGAAGCCGCCACATGCAGAGAGCGGGCTCCCCGGGCGTCCGTGCCGTAGGTGGAAATGCCGACAGCTGCTCCTCCGCTCACCGCTACCGCTGGCAGTGTAAGGGAGGCTTGCGGCCGGGTGAGAAATGACCTTTTCTTGCTTTGAAGTAGCTTTTAGAAGCCTCTGCGCTCGGAGCACCTTAGTTATGCGGCCATCTTAGTGCTCGGTCAGGCCACGCCCCCCTCTTTGCCAAGTTTTCAACACATATGTCTTTGGTAATTTGTTGGCTATGTGTTAGGACAAACTCTTAATAGTGCCACTCATAGTGCCTCCAAAAATATATTAACCCTTTAACGCCACAGGGCGTAACTGTACAATCATAGAATGGTAGAGTTGGAAGGGACCTCCAGGGTCATCGGGTCCAACCCTCTGCTCAGTGCAGGATTCACTAAGTCACCCTAGACAGATATTTGTCCAGCCTTTGTTTGAAGACTTTTATTGAAGGAGAACTCGCCACCTCCCGTGGTAACCTGTTCCCCTCATTGATCACCCTCACTGTCAGAAGGTTTTTTCTAATATCTAATTTGTGTCTTTCAGTTTCATCCCATTGCTTCTAGTCCTGGCAGGGTGGTACTTAGCGCAACAGGACGTTCAGTTATGCCCTGAGGATAGTGCGAGATCGGAAGAGATCCCGCGCTATTTGGCAGCAGGAACTGTCTGTCACTGATAGCCGGCCTCCTGCTGCAACAGCAGGGGTGCATTGGAACAGCGACCCCGGCTGTTAACCCCTCTCCTGCCGCGATCTATGTAGATCACGGAATGTAAAGGGTTCACAGAGGGATCGTGTTCCCTCTATGACGTCATCGGCCTCTCGTGATGTAATCGTGGAGAACCAGACAGGTTGTCATGGCAACAGGATGCCAGATACAGGCGTCCTGCATTGCCAGTGCTTATGAGATTGCTATTACCAGCAAAAAGGCATTGCAGGACAGAAGTCCTGCAATGCTTTAAAATAGCGATCATACCTGGTATGGTGCAAGTCCTCCACAGGGACACAAATAATGGAAAAAAAAAGATCAAAACAGTGTTAAAATAAAAAAAGGTAAAAAGAAAAGTTTTAAAAAACCCTTTTTTGGTGCTTTCCCCCCACTATTAGTATAAAAAAAGGTAAAAATTAAAATACCATATATTTCTTATCGTCGTAGCCATAACGACTCAACATACCACAACAAACTAAACATGCTTTTTACCCTGCATGGTAATAAGCGTAAAAAAAAACCTAAAAAACTGAGGCTAAATGCTTATTTTTTTATTTTACCTCCCAAAAAAATCAATAAAAGTGATCAAAAAAGCCATATGTACCCCAAAAGGGTACCCATAAAAACTACAGCTCCTTACACAAAAACCAAGCCCTCACAGAGCTCCACCCATGGAAAAACAAAAAAGTTATAGGACTTTGAATGCAGCGATATCGAAAAACAAATAATTTCTAGAGATGAGCGAACGCGTTCGTCCGAGCTTGATATTCGTGCGAATATTAGGGTGTTCGGGATGTTCGTTATTCGTAACGAACACCATGCGGTGTTCTGGTAAATTAAACTTTCTTCCCTGAGACGTTAGCGCTTTTTTTTGGCCAATATAAAGACAGGGAAGGCATTACAACTTCCCCCTGCAACGTTTAAGCCCTATACCACCCCCCTGCTGTGAGTGGCTGGGGAGATAAGGTGTCACCCGAGTATTGAAATCTGCCCCTCCCGCTGCTCGCTATGGATGCATTCTATATGCGCTCAATGGGGCCAGCGGCAGCAGCGCTGACCCCATTGAGAACATATAGAAGACAAATCCTTCTTCTCTGGCACAGCTGTAACAGCTGTAGCAGAGAAGAACGATGTTTGCCCATTGAATTCAATGGAGCGGCAATACAGCATGTTCCACTGAATGCAATGGGCTGCCGGCGATCGCAGGATGAATGGTCGGAAAGGGGTTAAATATATAACCCCTTTCCTGCAATTCATCCAGAAATGTGTTACACTAAAAATATATACCGGCGTATAAGGCGACCGGGCGTATAAGACGACCCCCCAACTGTCACCTTATACGCCGGCAATACAGTGGAGCAAAGAATAAAAATCATTACTTACGTTTTTAGATGATCTGCGGCGCTCCTGCAGGCTGTCACTCCCTCCTGGTCCATGGCAGAGTATTGCTTTCTCCACGAAAGACTTTAAATCCCTGCCTCCAGAAGCACACGTGCCTTCAGCCAATCACAGCCAATGACAATGATGTCATTGAATGGCTGTGATTGGCTGTGTTTCTGGAGGCGGGGATTTCAAGGCTTGAAATCCCCGCCTCCAGAAACACAGCCTATCACAGCCATTCAATGACATCATTGTCATTGGCTGTGATTGGCTGAAGGCACGTGTCTTCCTGGAGGCAGGGATTTAAAGCCTTTCATAGAGAAAGCTTGTCTGCCGTGGATTAGGAGGGAGTGACAGCCTGCAGGAGCACCGCAGATCATCTAAAAACGTAAGTAATGCTTTTTATTCTTTGCTCCACTGTATTGCCGGCGTATAAGGTGACAGTTGGGGGGTCGTCTTATACGCCCGGTCGCCTTATACGCCGGTATATATTTTTAGTGTAACACATTTCTGGATGAATTGCAGGAAAGGGGTTATATATTTAACCCCTTTCCGACCATTCATCCTGCGATCGCCGGCAGCCCATTGCATTCAGTGGAACATGCTGTATTGCCGCTCCATTGAATTCAATGGGCAAACATCGTTCTTCTCTGCTACAGCTGTTACAGCTGTGCCAGAGGAGGACGATCTTTATGCTGACAGTGGGGGGGGGGGGGGCACTCTTGCCGCTATTGTGGCTTAATAGTGGGACCTGTGAACTTGAGATGCAGCCCACCATGTAGCCCCTCGCCTGCCCTATCTGTCACTGTGTCATTCCCATCACTTTCCTGAATTGCCCAGATTTTCACACATGAAAACCTTAGCGAGCATCGGCGAAATACAAAAATGTTCCGGTCGCCCATTGACTTCAATGGGGTTCGTTGTTCGAAACGAACCCTCGAGCATCACGGGAAGTTCGTTCCGAATAACGAACACCCGAACATTTTGGTGTTCGCTCATCTCTAATAATTTCCAAAAATGTTTTTTTTTTTTTATTGCAGAAAAGCGGGAAAACCTAAAAAAAAAAAAGAATTTTGGTATCATCGTGATTGTACCGACCAGCAGAAAAAATGTATTGTGTCATTTATGCTGCATAATTAACACTGTAAAAAAAAACACAAAAATGGCAGAATTGATGTGTTTTCTCTTCCTGCGATCATAAAAAAATTGATAAAAGTTTTACAATATGGTCTATGTACCCAAAAATGACACCAATAAAAACTACAGTTCACCACGCAAAAAACAAGCCTTCATATGGTTGTGTCGACAGAAAAGTAAAAAAGTTATGGCTTTCGAAAAGTGGAGATGAAAATCCCCCAAAAATTGTTGTGTCCTCAATGCCAAAATAGGCCGTATCCTTAAAGGGGTTGTCCCGCGGCAGTAAGTGGGTCTATACACTTCTGTATGGATATATTAATGCACTTTGTAATATACATTGTGCATTAATTATGAGCCATACAGAAGTTATAAAAAGTTTTTTACTTACCTGCTCCGTTGCTAGCGTCCTCGTCTCCATGGTGCCGACTAATTTTCGCCCTCCGATGGCCAAATTAGCCGCGCTTGCGCAGTCCAGGTCTTCTCCTGTTCTCTATGGGGCTCCGTGTAGCTCTGTGTAGCTCCGCCCCGTCACGTGCCGATTCCAGCCAATCAGGAGGCTGGAATCGGCAATGGACCGCACAGAAGAGCTGCGGTCCACGGAGGCAGAGGATCCCGGCGGCCATCTTCACAGGTAAGTATAGAAGTCACCGGAGCGCGGGGATTAAAGTAAGCGCTCCGGTGAGCTTTCTGTACGTCCCTGCATCGGGGTTGTCTCGCGCCGAACGGGGGGGGGGGGGGGTTGAAAAAAAAAAAAACCCGTTTCGGCGCGGGACAACCCCTTTAAGGGGTTAGTGATATTCTGCCCCTTCATAAAAAATATACAGAGTTATTCAAAATGATCATCCTGATTTGAAAGACTCCTAACTCATATTCAATGATACAGATACATAAACATGATATCAATGGAAACAAAAACTCAAAGAGGTTTGTTGCACAACATCAAAAATGTTTTCTACATCAGAGGTGTTCCCTGTGAGCCCCCTTCTTCACTTGAGAGACATTGAGCCTGTAGTCAAGTTACTGCCATACACGTTGCAGTGTACCATGACTGACTGATGTAATGGCTTCTGAGTTGTGTCCTCGCAGATCATGGTAGGTGGTAAGGGGGGCATGTAGACTCTAACACTCCCATAGAGAAGAAAGTCAGAAGGTGTAAGACCTGGGGAACGTGGAGGCAAAGGAAGACGTTCACTATCGCCATAACCTGCACGGCTGATCCCTATGTTTGGTAGTCACCTATTGAGCTTACTTCTGACTTCATTGTATAAATGGGAGGGTTGCCAGTTCTGTTGAGATTGCCTGTTCCGGTTACAGCAGAAGCCATATCTGCAGCATCCAGGTATGAAATCCCCGGGATTGTTTCCTCATGGAATAAGAAGGGGGCGGGACTGTCCTACAGGTTATAGCGCAGAACATATCCACCTTGGGGGAGTCGCATGTACACTCCACATAGACTGGTGGGTTTTCCTTCTCCCACATTCTGACATTACGTTTGTTAACTGCCCGAAGGGTGAAGGTGGCACCATCACTAAACAATAGAGATCCCATGAAACCATCGCTTTCTATGAGGGTTTGCATACTCTCGCAGAAAGAACATCGCTGCGCTTTGTCGTCCGCTTTCAGGGCCGGTAACAATTGCAATCGGTAGTCATAACACCAGAAACGTTTCTGCAGAATCTCTCACACAGTTGGCGGTGGTACATCCAATTCTCCGATTGCTCAGACGGTGGATTTCTGAGGACTTCGTATGAAACTTGCCTGGACACACTTCCTTGGTTCCACGCTTACTGATAGACGTCCGGAGGATTTTCGCTTACAGCTGCAACTTTTCCTTAAAATTGGAGTACTGCGTACAAATTGTGCGCTAAATGGTGGAACTTTACCCAATTTTGCTATAAAATAGTGTTGCACACAAATAACAGACTGGTAGACGTGAAAATCAAGGACACAAAATGCTCTCCTGTCTGTGTTGGCAGCAATTTTGTCTCATATCCCCCTAGAGACGATTAAAGCAGAGTAAAACTTTTAGGCCTCATGTCCACGGGGAAAATCAGGCCCGCTACGGATTCTCCATGGAGAATCTGCAGCGGGTCCCTCCTGCCCCGCGGACATGAGGGCTGAAAATAAGAATAAATAAGAATAAACTTACCTCTCGCCCGCTCCGGTTCTTCCCTTCACCGCGGCGTCATCTTCTCTGCGTCGCGGCCGGATCTTCTTTCTTCGGCCCTGCGGATGCACAGGATGACGTCGGTGACGTGCCCCGCGCATGTGCCGGTCCAAAGAAAAAAGATCCGGCTGCGACGGAGAGAAGATGGTGCCGCAGCGAAGGGAAGAACCGGAGCGGGTGAGTAAATTCCGAATTTCGTCTCCTGCGCATCCGGACGGCTTCCATAGGCTTTAATAGAAGCCCGCGGGAGACCCGCACGAAAATGGAGCATGGTCCAGATTTTTTCATGCTCCATTTTTTTTTAAATCACTTTTATTGACCATCCGCGGGTATTTATTTTTCAGCGGGTGGTCAATGCATCTCTATGGGATGCGGATCCGCGGGCAGGAGAGGAGTTAAAATCCGCTGCGGATTTTAATTCTTCTTTTGTCCGTGGACATGAGGCCTTAGGGCCTCATTTAGCAAAACTGTCTCCCAGTAAGACTGCCCTTGTTACTGATAGCAGCCAATCACAGCGCAGCTTTTATTTTACCTCAGCAGCATGATAAATGACAGCTGCGCTGTGATTGGTTGCTATAGGCAGCAAGGACGTCTTATTGTCAAACAGTTTTTCTAAATAAAAATTTTTTGAGTTCCTGTTTCCATTGGAATCAAGTTTATGTATCTCAGTCTGATTAAATGGGAGTTCTGAGGGTTTCAAATCGGGAAGATCACATGTAATAACCCTGTATTGGCACTCTGACCCTCCATTAAAATACAAAATCCTTCAAATAAAACAAAAAATATAGCTCCCTCACCCTTGTACGTTTCCATATGGCTGCACCAACTTCCAGCCACAGCCTCTTGTTGCCAGCATACTGTTGAATGAAGAAGCCAAGAATGGCACAGCAGTGAGCTGGAAACACCACTGTTTGATTCAGTTGTAGCCATGTCGTAAAGACGCAGATACAATTAGTATTAGGAACCAGGAAAGGAGTTTTAAGGCAACCAGAAACCGCCCTGGATACACTATTGAGGTACATATGTACAGTATGGTCCCATGGACATCTATAGGTACCTTATTATGGCTCAAACAGCTGGAAGTTGTAATATGGCCTTGTTGATGACCATAAAATCGGCGTATAACCATAATTAACTTTTTTAATGCCTTATATAAGGGCAAAGATGTAACAGGCACCAATTTATCATGTAAAACTTGGTTATAGGCAAAGAGTACATACCACAAAAAAAGCAGAGCATGCATCTCTTAAACGGGGTTTCCAGGTATAAAATGGACATTCTGAAAATGCTGAAATCTAGGAGGTACAGCTAAGTACCTTTCATCTGCCGCTCTGGATTCTCTTCTTCATCCCATGCTGCCGCCGATCTGCCACTGTGTTTACATGTATCACTTCCACAGTAAGCGCAGCAACAGACGGTTACCTACAACTTCCAGCATGCATAGAGCTTGTTTACAAGCCAGCACTGTAGCTCCGCCCACAGCTCACATGTCCTGCAACTTACCGACACCAACCACCTCCCTCTCATTGGGGTTCTTTACTGTTAGAGCAGTGAGACTAGGGAACTCTCTGCCTGAGGATGTGGTGATGGTGAACTAATTAAGAGTTCAAGGAGGGCCTGAGCGCCTTTCTTGGGCAATACGATATTATATGTTCTAAGTAGAGATGAGCGAACGTACTCGTCCGAGCTTGATACTCATTCGAGTATTAGCGTGTTCGAGATGCTCGTTACTCGTGACGAGTACCACGCGATGTTCGAGTTACTTTCACTTTCATCTCTGAGACGTTAGCGCGCTTTTCTGGCCAATAGAAAGACAGGGAAGGCATTACAACTTCCCCCTGCGACGTTCAAGCCCTATACCACCCCCCTGCAGTGAGTGGCTGGCGAGAGCAGGTGTCACCCGAGTATAAAAATCGGCCCCTCCCGCGGCTCGCCACAGATGTGTTCTGACATAGAGGAGGGAAAGTGCTGTCTTGGTGGAGCTGCTATAGGGAGAGCGTTAGGAGTATTTTAGGCTTCAAGAACCCCAACGGTCCTTCTTAGGGCAACATCTAACCGTGTGCAGTACTGTGGAGGCTGCTTTTTGCAGTGTTGCACATTTTTTTTTTTTGGTATATCGGCCGTGCAGAGCATTGTGCCCTGCAGTAATACTCCAGGGCCAGAAGTGGTGGTTAGGCAGGGACAGAAGACATATATTGTGAGGCAGGGACAGAAGACATATTGATTGAATATAGGCAGTGGGCCTTTGCAAAAACATTTGGGGAAAAAAATCTATTTGGGCTGCCTGTGACTGTCCTCAGTGTTCTGGGTCTCTGCTGGGTGTAGTAGTCCTCCTAATTCATACGCAGCCAGCTAAGTGTTACAGCAGGCTTGCGCAAAATTATTTCCTGGCGTTCCGTAAGCAAAGTCAGCCTCCAACCACAGGCCAATAAGCGGCACATTTAATTACAGCGTTCTGTTTCTGCACTACTGATAATACAGCATGCTGAGGGGTAGGGGTAGGCCTATAGGATGTGGACGCGGGCGAGGACGCGGAGGCCCAAGTCAGGGTGTGGGCACAGGCCGAGCCAGTGCGGTGGCCAGGGGTAGAGGCAGGGCCAGACCGAATAATCCACCAAATGTTTCCCAAAGCGCCCCCTCGCGCCATGCCACCCTGCAGAGGTCAAGGTGCTCAACAGTGTGGCAGTTTTTCACAGAGACGCCTGACGACCGACGAACAGAGGTGTGCAACCTTTGTTGTGCCAAAATCAGCTGGGGAGCCACCACCACCAGCATGCGCAGGCATATGATGGCCAAGCACCCCAGAAGGTGGGACGAAGGCCGTTCACCGCCTCCGGTTTGCACCACTGCCTCTCCCCCTGTGCCCCAACCTGCCACTGAGATCCAACCCCCCTCTGAGGACACAGGCACTACCGTCTCCTGGCCTGCACCCACACCCTCACCTCCGCTGTCCTCGGCCCCATCCAGCAATGTCTCTCAGCGCAGCGTCCAGACGTCGCTAGCGCCACTGTTTGAGCGCGAGCGCAAGTACGCCGCCACGCACCCGCACGCTCAAGCGTTAAACGTGCACATTGCCAAATTGATCAGCCTGGAGATGCTGCTATAAAGGCTTGTGGAAACAGAGGCTTTCAAAAGCATGATGGCGGCGGCGGCCCCGCGCTACTCGGTTCCCAGTCGCCACTACTTTTCCCGATGTGCCGTCCCAGCCCTGCACGACCACGTCTCCCACAACATTGTACGCGCCCTCACCAACGCGGTTACTGCCAAGGTCCACTTAACAATGGACACATCGACAAGCACAGGCGGGCAGGGCCACTATATCTCCCTGACGGCACATTGGGTGAATTTAGTGGAGGCTGGGACAGAGTCAGAGCCTGGGACCGCTCACGTCCTACCCACCCCCCGAATTGCGTGCCCCAGCTCGGTGGTGGTATCTGCGGGGGTGTATGCTTCCTCCACTAAACCACCCTCCTCCTCCTACGCAACCTCTGTCTCGCAATCAAGATGTGTCAGCAGCAGCACGTCGCCAGCAGTCGGTGTCGCGCGGCATGGCACCACAGCGGTGGGCAAGCGTCAGCAGGCCGTGCTGAAACTACTCAGCTTAGGAGAGAAGAGGCACACGGCCCACGAATTGCTGCAGGGTCTGACAGAGCAGACCGACCGCTGGCTTGCGCCGCTGAGCCTCCAACCAGGCATGGTCGTGTGTGACAACGGCCGTAACCTGGTGGCGGCTCGGCAGCTCGGCAGCCTCACGCACGTGCCATGCCTGGCCCATGTCTTTAATTTGGTGGTTCAGCGCTTTCTGAAAAGCTACCCACACTTGTCATACCTGCTCGGAAAGGTGCGCCGGGTCAGCGCACATTTCCGCAACTCCAAGACGGACGCTGCCACCCTGCAGACCCTGCAACATCGGTTTCATCTGCCAGTGCACGGATTGCTGTGCGACGTGCCCACACAGTGGAACTCTACGCTCCACATGTTGGCCAGGCTTTATGAGCAGCGTAGAGCTATTGCGGAATACCAACTCCAACATGGGCGGCGTAGTGGGAGTCAGCCTCCTCAATTATTTACAGAAGAGTGGGCCTGGTTGGCAGCCATCTGCCAGGTCCTTGGAAACTTTTTTTTTTTTTTTAAACATTAAATTTTTATTTGTTTTAATACGAATAAATGTTACACAGGAGACATCATGCATACAAACAATTATAAGCAGAATGCGTAGGGAGAACGAAAGAAAGAACAGGGAATAAAAGTCTACGCATTTGATGAGTTCCCCAAGTTGTCGACATGGGAGCCGATTATTGTCCGTATGAACATCCATATACGCAAAATTTTGTACTCCGTACGGTAACCAGAGAAGAAAAAAGATAATAAAAAAAAAAAACATAACACAACAACATAAATGGCATCTAAGCTTGTCTGTGCTGCAAAGAAAGGGGGTTAAAGTGGGTCCCTCCATCTGCTCCACATCTCCTCATGCCTCACCAACTTATCCTCCCTGAATGCCAACCATCTTTCAAACACCCTCTGTTCTAACATGCGATTTTTAAACTCATCGGTGCTTGGCGGGTCTGGGCCACGCCAGTGTTGTGCAATTAGAGCCTTCGCGGTCATCAAGGCATGCCCCAGCAGAAATCTGGCTGGTAGGGGAATACCTTCAAGGCCCACGAGCAGCAATATATGCATAGGCGATCTTGGGACACGAACCCCCAGGGCCTTGTCTAGAAGGTTTAGTATGGTTTGCCAGTAGTTAGAGAGTTTGGGGCACGAGCAAAAAATATGTGATAGCGTGCCTATCTGATTACATCCCCTCCAGCAAAGGCCATCACCCCTCTTGAATCTGTTATGTAAAAGCGCAGGAGAATAATACCACCTCATTACAATTTTCAGCTGAACTTCCAGAATGCTTAACCCCTTGGTGGATTTGCCCGCCAATTTGAAGGCATTGCTCCAGGCCTCCAGTGGGATCGCACGATCCAGCTCCTTCTCCCAGTTCAACAGGTGAGCTCTCTTAGAGGGGTTATTGTTGCCTGTCAGCATGTCATAGAACATCCTAATCTCTGATTTTTTCAAATTAGGTGGTGAATTAAGTCTGGATATGATATCACATGGGATCTTTACTGTGTGTATATGAGATCCGGAGAGAAAATGTGCAATCCTAGAATATTTAAACAAGTCATGGCCATCCAAGCCGTACTTATTACTTAGTTCTGTAAAAGATTTCACAGAGTTCTCCGTTAGTAAGGCGGACACTGTCGTAATCCCCTTTTCCATCCAATCTCTCACGTCCAGATCCGGGACAAACACGCCCAGAGTCTCGAGGGGGATAACAGGCAACGCCACCGATCCGGACGCCGCAACCTTTATTGTCAGTTCATTCCACATCTTGAGTGATGCAGTTGTAGTAGGAGATAGTGACTGAGTGTTTATTTTTAAATTTGTTTTTTGCGGTAGCCCTACGGACATGGCCTCTAGGGACGCAGCGAGTAGCAATGGACCGCAGGATGAGAGATTGGCAAAACTGCTCTCCATCCCCGCCCACCCCATCCTGCCCTCCCCCGAAGTTAGGTACCTGGCTTGATTTAGGAGGGACGCTCTATAATATTTTTCCAGATTTGGTATGTCAGCACCACCTCTATTGCGATGCATGGACAAGATAGGCAATGCTAAGCGAGGTTTCTTACCTCCCCAGACAAAGTTTGAAACCTGGCTTTGGAGTTTGGTTAAAGTGGATTGAGACAAAACAATCGGCAATACCCTAAAAAGGTAGAGAATCTTAGGTAGGAGAACCATCTTATAAGACATGATTCTACCGAACCAAGAGAGACCAAGACCCGACATTCGATCCAGTTCCTCCTGCACTTGAGTTAATAAAGAAGGATAATTTATTTTTTCAAGATCGGCTACGTTAGGAGTCAAGGAAATGCCTAGATAAGGCAGACTTTCATCCTTCCACACATAGGGGAATTCTTTTTTAATTGCTTTTTTAAGTTCTTTGGAGGCATTAATTCCTAGAACCATGGATTTATTTATGTTGAGCTTGTATTGTGACACGGTGCTAAAGGTATCTAAAACCCGTTGGGCCGCTCTCAAGGAGCTAAGTGGGCGCGTCAGGGTGAGGATGACGTCGTCCGCGAAAAGGCCAATCTTATACTGACGATGGTTCAGAGGAATTCCTCTTATTTCAGAGGAAAGTCGGATGGCCTCCGCCAGAGGCTCAATCGAGAGGACGTACAGAATGGGGGAGAGCGGGCAACCCTGCCGCGTGCCATTCGTTATTCTAAAGGCTTCCGACAGCGTGCCGTCTACGAGTACTCTCGCCGACGGTGTAGAGTACAGGGCCCGGATAGCACGCCGCATCCCGTCACCAAAGCCAAACCTGGCCAGAGTCTGGAAGGCATAGTCCCAGTGGACTCGGTCGAAAGCCTTCTCGGCATCAAGGGCCAACATGACCGCTGGGGTGCGAGATAGCTTTAAAGAATGTAGAAGGTTGAGGGCCTTGCGGGTGCCATCCGGGGCCTGCCTCCCCTTCACGAAACCCACCTGGTCGGAATGAACGATTCCGGGAAGGATCTCCAGTAATCTAGTAGCAAGGGTTTTAGCATATATCTTCACGTCCGAATTAAGCAGAGAGATCGGGCGAAAGTTTGATGGTTCGTCTGGGGGTTTGCCCGCCTTGGGCAGGACTACAATAGTAGCCTGTAGGGCCTCGTCTGGAAACGCCCCGCACTTCATAATCACGTTAAAGTATTTGACTAAATAGGGGGACAATATACCGGAAAATAATTTGAAATATTCTGAAGAGTACCCGTCAGGGCCCGGGGCCTTTTGGTTTTTCATATTAGTGATTGTATTAATCACCTCAGGCACTGACATTTCCCTTTCTAATTCTGCCGCTTGTACTTTGGTAATGTTTGGGAGATTTAATTTGTTCAGAAAATCATCAATTGTTGTTTTATTTGGTTGGCTGGAGGCAGGGTCATTTTTTAAATTGTACAGTTCACTATAGTAGGACCGGAACTTGTCTGCTATCTGTTTAGGGTGGGTTATCTTAAATTCCTTTTTTGATGAGTTCCACACGTATGGAATGGTGGACCTAACTATCTTTTTTTTGAGTAGCCTAGCCATCCACTTGGAGGGCTTATTCAGTGAGGAATAGATATTAGCTCTGCGGGACACGACTTCTCTATCGAAGTCGTCCTGTAGGATCTTGCGTAACTCAAGTCTCGCCTGAAATAGTTTCTTATAAGACTGCGAGGTGGGAACATCCCGTAACTCGCCCTCCAATTTCTGAATATCTGACAGTAAGGCCTCTATTCTTTCCACTTTCTTTCTTTTGTATCTTGCCCCCAACTTGATGAGTACCCCCCTCATAAACGCCTTATGAGCATTCCACAAAGAGCGAGGATCTACATCAGGGGTATTGTTTGAAATAAAAAATTCTTCCATATTTTTTAAAATTTCGGACTTGTAAGCAGGGACTTTCATTAGGTGCACGTTGTTTCTCCACGCTTTGGCCGATTGTCTGTGCCCATCCACGGCAATGGAAGTTACGATCGGAGCGTGGTCCGACCAAGAAGCCGTACCTATCTCCGCCTTGACCACCGCAGTTATAAGCTGTTTGTCGACCAGACAAAGGTCAATGCGCGAGAATGATCTGTGGCGGGAAGAGAAGAATGTGTACTCTCTGGATGCAGCGTTTAAGCAGCGGAAAGTGTCAAGAAGGGCATGTTTACGCAGCCAGTGATTTAGGTCAGTGCCCATCTTTCTGGAGTGGTGGGTAGAATCTATAGAGCTATCTGGGGTAGAGTTAAAGTCGCCGCACAAAAGCAATGCTCCTTTCGCCACCCTACGAACGATTCTCATGAACTTATTTAGAAAGTTTAGTTGTTTTTTATTTGGGGCATAGACATTGGCCAGAGTAATGGGATTGCCCCTCAGTTCTCCCACTAGAATTATGTAGCGGCCCTCAGGGTCACATATTTGTCTTGTAATATTAAATGGGGTGGTTTCACCAAACGCCACCATCACACCCGCCCGCTTCTTCGGGGCGCATGCGAAAATGGCGCGCGGATATTTACCATGAGACATACGTTTAGTGTCTATGTCTAGCAGGTGTGTTTCCTGAATACATACTATGTCGATGGCGTTGCGGATCGCCTCCTTCCACACGAAACTTCTCTTCTGCGGAAGATTCAACCCGTTGGCATTCAACGATAAAATTTTCATAGCCATATTGTTGGTTTAGGCACAGCGGAGCTAAGAGACAGGGACCATACAGTAATAGAGATGCCTAACAAAACATAACTAGATGAAAAACGAGAGATAATTACATAAGAAATCAAATTCTTGTGAAGCATATAGGTAGAGAACAACATTTTGCTGTTGAGTAAAAAAAAACAGCAAAGAAAAACGAAGGAAAGGTGGCAAGCGATCGCTTGCTGGAACATCTGGGGGTAAATTACAGTTCACGTGAGTGATCAGCCTGACTCTCTAGGCTGCTTATTTTCTATGGCAGCGGAGGTGAAAATGAAGGGGACTCCTCTCTTATTTATTTTCCCCGCATGTAGCGGCCGTCTTGGTCTTTTAGGTTTCTGTCCCGAGGGTTCCCGGAGGGACTCAGCATGCGAGTTGAAGGAGGGTCTTTCAGCTTTAGGCCCCATGAGGTAAGAGTTGCTTTGGCTGAAGCGCAATCATGGAGGATGTGGACAAAGTTCTCTCTGTTAACGATAACTTTCGTGGGGAAACCCCACCTGTAGGGAATATTCGCCTCTCTCAAGGCAAGAGTTATGGGGGCAAAGCTCCGTCTAGCCTCCATAGTTGCTTGAGATAAGTCGATAAACAGGCGAATGTCTGTATAAGGGGGAGGAAGGGTTTTCATCTTCCTTGCAACTTGCATAAGCGCCTCTTTTGTACTGAAGTGGTGGATTCTCGCTATAATGTCTCTAGGACTGTTGTCTTTCAAAAATCTCGGTAGTGGAAGCCTGTGGGCTCTGTCTATCTTGAGCTCATGCTCGGGAAGATTCGGGAGCAATTTTTGGAGCATGCCCGTGACATATTTAAAGATTTCTTCATTGGAAATTTTTTCAGAGACGCCGCGGATCTTGACGTTGTTGCGTCTATTTCTATCCTCTAAATCGACCAATTTATTTTGAAGCTTAGTGACTGTCCCCTCTAATACGTAATGGGCGTCGATAAGTTCATTGTGCGATTTTACCAGTTCTTCCATTTTGATCTCGGTGTTGTTTACTCTAATGTTTACTTCAGAGATTGACTTGTCGACATGGTGGGACAAACTTTTTAAATCCACTTGCAGTGTATTTCTTAAAGCTAAAATCGCCTCCTTAATGTATGATTCTGACGCCGGCTTATCAGTAGCTGACAAATTAACGATTTCGCCATCGTACCCTGATTGGGACAAGGGTGCATCAGGTTGATCTCCCTCCATCTCCGTGGCATCTAATGGACCCTGCTTTTGTTTATTTGGGCTATTTTGGGCAGAGTGTCCTTCCTGCATAGGTAATGATATTGGCGCCATTTTCCTCCGGGGGGGGCAGCTGTTTAAGGCTTCTCCGTAAGAGTCCATTTGTTTTTGTGGCTTATTTGCAGATTGGGCCATAGTTATGTCCGCTATTGTAGGGCACTCTCCCTCCAAATCTTCTAACAGCCTCTGCTTTTGTTTGGCCGGACTGCCCGAAGCAGAGTGTGTGGACTGTGCAGCCGCCGGCGCCATTTTGTTTTTTGTGCTGCGACTTGTGTGAGGGCCACCCTTAGCTTTAAGCGCACTTATAGGGGTTCTCTCCTCTCTTCCTACACCCCTTGGCCCTTTCTGCCCGTTCTGCCCGCTATCTTCTTCTTCCCTCCCTGTGGGTCTCGGGATAAGGGACTTACGGGAGTCTCTTACCGGGCTTTCTGTGGCTGCATCCGGTGAGTCTTCAGCCGCCATTTCTGGGAGGGAGCCGCGCGGGGCGAAAAACTCCTCCAGTCGTGCCGGTATCGCTTTGGAGGGCTTTCTCCTTGCTGTCGCCATGTGCTAGAGAGGTTTATCTTGCCGTTTGGTGAGATACCGTCCTCCGCTACTTGCTAAATAGTTGCTGAGAGTCTCTCTGCCGAGCGGAGCCTAAGCAAACGCTGCCGTCTCGGGCTCACTCCAGGCCACGCCCCCAGGTCCTTGGAAACTTTGAGGAGTTTACCCAGATGCTGAGCGGGGATGCTGCAATCATTAGCGTCACCATTCCTCTGCTATGCCTCTTGAGAAGTTCCCTGCAAAGCATAAAGGCAGACGCTTTGCACTCGGAAACGGAGGCGGGGGAAGACAGTATGTCGCTGGATAGTCAGAGCACCCTCATGTCTATATCTCAGCGCGTTGAGGAGGGGGAGGGGCATGAGGAGGAGGGGGAAGAGACAGCTTGGCCCACTGCTGAGGGTACCCATGCTGCTTGCCTGTCATCCTTTCAGCGTGTATGGCCAGAGGAGGAGGAGGAGGGGGAGGAGCATGAGGAGGAGGGGGAAGAGACAGCTTGTCCCACTGCTGAGGGTACACATGCTGCTTGCCTGTCATCCTTTCAGCGTGTATGGCCAGAGGAGGAGGAGGAGGAGGAGGAGGAGGAGGAGGATCCTGAAAGTGATCTTCCTAGTGAGGACAGCCATGTGTTGCGTACAGGTACCCTGGCACACATGGCTGACTTCATGTTAGGATGCCTTTCTCGTGACCCTCGTGTTACACGCATTCTGGCCACTACGGATTACTGGGTGTACACACTGCTCGACCCACGGTATAAGGAGAACCTTTCCACTCTCATTCCCGAAGAGGAAAGGGGTTCGAGAATGATGCTATACCACAGGGCGCTGGTGGACAAACTGATGGTAAACTTCCCATCCGACAGCGCTAGTGGCCGAAGGCGCAGTTCCGAGGGCCAGGTAGCAGGGGAGGCGCAGAGATCAGGCAGCATGTACAGCACAGGCAAGGGACCAATCTCCAAGGCCTTTGCCAGCTTTCTGGCTCCCCAGCAAGACTGTGTCACCGGTCCCCAGTCAAGGCTGAGTTGGCAGGAGCAGTGTAAAAGGATGGTGAGGGAGTACGTAGCCGATTGCACGACCGTCCTCGGTGACGCCTCTGCCCCCTACAACTACTGGGTGTCGAAGCTGGACACGTGGCCTGAACTCGCGCTGTATGCCCTGGAGGTGCTTGCTTGTCCTGCAGCTAGCGTCTTGTCAGAGAGTGTGTTTAGTGTGGCTGGGGGAATCATCACGGATAAGCGTACCCACCTGTCAACCGACAGTGCCGACAGGCTTACACTCATCAAAATGAACAAAGCCTGGATTTTCCCAGACTTCTCTTCTCCACCAGCGGACAGCAGCGATACCTAAGCAATACGTAGGCTGCACCCGCGGATGGAAGCATCGTTCTCTATCACCATCAAAAACGGGGACCTTTTTGCTTCATCAATCTGTGTATAATATTCCTCGTCCTCCTCCTGCTCCTCCTCCTGAAACCTCACATAATCACGCCGAACGGGCAATTTTTCTTAGGCCCACAAGGCTCAGTCATATAATTTTTCTAAACAATTTTTATACGTTTCAATGCTCATTAAAGCGTTGAAACTTTCACCTCAACCAATTTTTATTTTAACTGGGCTGCCTCCAGGCCTAGTTACCAATTAAGCCACATTAACCAAAGCGATTAATGGGTTTCACCTGCCCTCTTGGTTGGGCATGGCCAATTTTTCTCAGGTACATTAGTACTGTTGGTACACCAATTTTTGGGGGCCCTCGCCTACAGTGTAATCAAATTAATTTTTAGCCCACCTGCATTACAGCTGACGTTACATCAGCTGTGTTGGGCACTGCAATGGGATATATTTATGTACCGCTGGTGGCTTCCTGGCACTTACCCATGCTGTCGGTCCACACGGAGTTGTAACTGCATGTGTCCACTTCTAAAGAACCCCAGTCTGACTGGGACATGCAGTGTGGGCCGAAGCCCACCTGCATTAAGCACGACATTACCTCAGCTGTGTTGGGCACTGCAATGGGATATATTTATGTACCGCCGGTGGGTTCCAGGGAGCCACCCATGCCGTGGGTCCACAGGGAGTTGTAACTGCATGTGTCCACTTCTAAAGAACCCCAGTCTGACTGGGGCATGCAGTGTAGGCCGAAGCCCACCTGCATTAAGCACGACATTACCTCAGCTGTGTTGGGCACTGCAATGGGATATATTTATGTACCGCCGGTGGCTTCCTGGCACCCACCCGTGCTGTCGGTCCACACGGAGTTGTAACTGCATGTGTCCACTTCTAAAGAACCCCAGTCTGACTGGGGCATGCAGTGTGGGCCGAAGCCCACCTGCATTAAGCACGACATTACCTCAGCTGTGATGGGCAACGCAATGGGATACATTTATGTACCGCCGGTGGGTTCCAGGGAGCCACCCATGCTGTAGGTGCACACGGAATTCCCATTGCGGAGTTGTACCTGCCTGTGACTATTTATAAAAAAACGCGGTCTGACTGGGGCATGCAGACACCTTGACAGAATGAATAGTGTGTGGCACATAGGTTCCCCATTGCTATGCCCACGTGTGCAGCTCCTGATGGAGGTGGCACAGGATTGGATTTCTCATTGCTTCTGTACAGCATTGTGGGCTATCGCCCCGCCCCTTTTAAAGAGGGTCGCTGCCTAGCCGTGCCAACCCTCTGCAGTGTGTGCCTGCGGTTCCTCCTCATGGCAGACGCACTTATAAATAGACATGAGGGTGGCGTGGCATGAGGGCAGCTGAAGGCTGGGCAGGGACAGTTTGGTGTGCGCTGTGGACACTGGGTCGTGTGGGGGGGGGGGGGATTTGGCAGCATGTAACCCAGGAGAAGTGGCAGCGGAGTGTCATGCAGGCAGTGATTGTGCTTTGTTGGAGGTAGTGTGGTGCTTAGCAAAGGTATGCCATGCTAATGATGGCTTTTCAGAAGTAAAAGTTGTTGGGGGGGGGCCCACTCTTGCCGCTATTGTGGCTTAATAGTGGGACCTGTGAACTTGAGATGCAGCCCAACATGTAGCCCCTCGCCTGCCCTATCCGTTGCTGTGTTGTTCCCATCACTTTCTTGAATTGCCCCGATTTTCACAAATGAAAACCTTAGCGAGCATCGACCATATACAAAAATGCTCGGGTCGCCCATTGACTTCAATGGGGTTCGTTACTCGAAACGAACCCTCGAGCATCCCGATAATTTCGTCCCGAGTAACGAGCACCCGAGCATTTTGGTGCACTCTCATCTCTAGTTCTAATCACTTATGACTTTAGAAGGGTTGGTGATCCAGGGATTATTCAGATTCTCAGATTGGAGTCAGAAAGTAATTTTTTTCCTTAAATGGGGAAAATTGGCTTCTACTTTTTTTTTATTGTGCCTTCCTCTGGTTCAACATTGGGCGGTGGAGGAGGAAGGGGGTAATAGGTTGAACTGGATGGACATATGTTTGTCTTTACATACTATGTTACTATGAGAATGCCAGAGAAAGCCTACAGCACTCCTCTATCCAGAGGAACTAAATTGACACCAAGGTGGTGGGGAATTGGCCCAGGGATTAAATAAAGGGGGCCCATTTTGATCTTTTCAATACATTGTACTCCATTAAAGGTTTGTATGATCACAATTTTAATGGGGCTCATAAATAATCAGTGGTGCAGCTATCATTTACTAATTAACAACCATCACATTGGCAACTTTGCTTTTGCAATTGATAACTGTTGCGTGCTACATATGAACTACATCCACTCAAAATGGATATAACATCCTTTAGGCTGAAGGTGTTTTCTGGAACTTTGATGGTGTTGACCTATTCTTAGGATATAATAGGATATGACATGAATATTACATCATTGAGGATTCAACTCCCGGAACCTCTATTACTTGATTGAAGAGGCCTCGGTCCGTGTCCTTTTCAATGTTGGTATATATAATTTGTAGTGGCTGTGCCTAATACTGTAACACTTTTCAGCTCAGTGAATGTGGCTAAACTACAATACCAAATACAGCCACTATCTAAGGTGCAGCACTGTGTCTGGTAAACAATGAAGGGATCACAGGGCTTGCCAGAGCACCATGACCCCCTTCAATCAACTGATGCACTGCCAACCTCTCTATTTTGAACTCTGCTGCCTGCCCTGACCTCGTTTATAAACCTGTCCTTCCTTTCTTGACTCAAGCCTCTCTCTCCACTTTGTACCTGTTCATACCTTCAGGTACTGCACCTTGTCCAGCGCAAAACAAGTAGCCATACAACCGGGACGATTTGTGTTTGCAATGGCTTATTGTACTTGGAGGGGTTAGGCATGAAATCTGGAGTTCCCCAGGTATTGCCACCTCAGTTAGCCCACAGTCAAACCAGTGCGTGGCAAGGATGGATCCACAACCTTCTGCCTGACAGTTTCCTCATGCAGTAAATGAGAAGACTCCATCTTATTCTTGTGACCAAAGTTTATTAACTGATGGCCATTGGCTGAATGCTCCTCACAATGAGGACTTAGTGCAGCTTAACCGTTATATCAATAAGGCAACAGTCTCCTCACAGTGAGGGATAACGATTCAACAACGAGTTTCATATTTGGTAACCAGAAGCTCTACAGATGTTCAACTCAACAATTGCATATTGCGCACTAACTATTAACAATGGCTACAAACAGATTATGCCACATCACATGGTGTTGGTAAACTCCTGGCGTGGTCCAAACTGCAGTTACATGCAACAATAAATTCTTCCAATGCTAGAAAAACCCGCTCGTAGAGCAAGGGATAGTCTCTTCTTTGTTCCGATATGGAATGGGTTCAGATGCCAGTCTCAACGCTACTCCTTCCTGGAACCTGGTCCAGGCTACCTCAGGGACAAGAAATTTTAGCACATAACTTCCAGCACAAAGGTCTCTCCCATACTACGCTAGGCGGGAAGCCTGCCCACCACCATGTGACCAGGACAACCAATCAGATCTACTCCCATTAATATGGGCTTCGTGATATATTATTTCCCCAGCAGAGGCTACTATAAGCCTGTAAACAACAGTATGTGAATTATAACCTTCACATTCCTTATTATCAACAATGAAACATGAGAGAGAATCAAAGGGGCCGCAGCCCACCCCCATTACATCCACATTGGCCAATATTTCTGCAGAACTATTTCAACACCTTGTGGAATCTACCCCATGGCAAATTACTGCAGTTCTGAAGACCAAAGGAGGTCCATTGCTCTACTAGATGGATAACAAAGTGGCTATCCATGTAGATGAAGGTAGGTGCCAACGGGGACTGTGAAGGGCATGACTGAAGACAGCACTTATACTAAATATGTCAGAAGACGAGAGTAGGCTTGAGGATCATTTCGGGTATAGGTGAGAAGATACAAAACAAAGAAAGATCAAGCTTGATGTTGTGAATCCCGACCCCCCCCCCCCCCCCCCTCCCTATTATGGCATTTTTTATCCACCAGCTACAGCCGGCTGGTTTCAGAGAGCAGCTCTGGAAATGGGGTTGGTTTGAAGTCTTACAACACATCGCCCATAAAGCATACCTATTAAATAGCACAGCTGTTTATAATTGCGTTACATTCTGAAAATATGTAGACTGTTTCGTATTACTATCCAGACAATATGGGCCAAAGGCTCTTCATTTCTGCGTCCAATAAATTTCTTTTTAAGTAAAGTGTTATATTTATCCACACCTCCAGGATGTGTCTAAGCTGTACGAAAGGCTATAAAATTTGGACAGGCCAACTTTTGAACAGCTTGTAAGGAATGAATCAGCCTTGTGTTCTCTTCCTCTCTACCCTTAAGCTCCAGAGCATGCTCACTGGCTAATTCCTCTACTTTTTTTTGCTGTGCCCCATTCACAGTAAAATGGTTTTAGTTAGAGGTAATATATTTCTAGGACCAAAATCAGAAACATGCAGCCTACTGACATTGAGCACTAAAAATACAATCTGAGGGCAGGGTATGAAGAATCCTAAAAATCACCAATGGGATGCTAATATATTCCAAAGCCTTTTCATAATCAAAAGGTAATATAACTGCTTCTGTGAGCCTAAGCTGGCAGTTCTAATAAGTCAGGTCCTTATTCAGGGCTGCTTTACCTGTAAGGCAAATGATGTATCTGCAATGTGCCTCTTTGCACCATCAGGTTCAATGGCAGCAGCAGCCCTTTCATCCTCAGGTCATAGATGCAGTTGAAAAATATTGCATAGCCTAAAATATACTCACCTGTTACATGGCCCCGCCACTTCAGTCTCTGCTCACTTTCGGTTAGTGATCAGTCACTGGTTCCAGTACTGTTGAGGCCAGTGTTTCACCACAGTGGTCAATGTTTAGATGGGCATGTGACTGCTGGACCCAGAAGTGAGTGTAGACTGTTGGAAAGTGCAGCCTGCTGAGTTAGGTGAGTATGATTTTTTATTGATTTTGGCCACAAAAAAGGCTTATCCTACCTAGGACATAAACAGTCTACTACTCATTATCGAGGAACTAATGTTTATCGTTGTTCTTACACTGTTTTTTTTGACCCATTGACTAAAACAAATGTGCTATTCATTTGTAAAGAATTAAAACCTATACATATATATCTAAATATATTATTGCTGGGCTTTCTTTATGTTTCATTTAGAACCTTCAGAGATGTCACATGTCTGTGTTTTTTTACCTTAGCTTTTCTGCTGTGAATTAACGGGACTTGTTGATTGGCAGAAGGGCTATGTATAAAAGGCAGGTTCTTTTCCCAGGCTCTGGTGTGACTCAGCAGTTTTTGCAGAGAGCCTTCTGAGGAGTGAGCTGCCTCAGTGCTGCTGGAGAGCTGGGTTTTCCTGTGAAGAGAGCCAGTGGGAGGTCTTCCGATTGTCCAAGAAAATGTCTGCTGCAATTACTGACCCCAGCTTGGATTCCTGAAGTGGCGCTACCCAGCTGATGCAACATGAGTGCTACAGGAAGGTCTTATGACTGTCCAAAGAAACATCAGCTGTGATCACCAACTGCAAGTGCTCAGCTGTCACAGGCAAAGACCAACCGCTAGAGCAGATAGACTAATAGCCAGTACTTGAATATTTAAGTTTTGGTTGTATATAATCATGAGCACCATTACCAAGGCTCTTCACCAGTAAAACAGATTTTTTTTTTACTTCATCGCTGTACAATCTCCGCAAAGGTAATATGCTAATAATTTTTTCAGGAGACTATGACTGCATATCTTAGTTAGTGGATAGTCATTTAGTCATTTGGTTAACCAAAGTTCCTACAAGATTAAGGCCCATTTAGACATAACGATTATCGCTCAAAGATGTCGTTCAAGCGACTTTTGAGCGATAATCTGTGTCATTCACAGCGCAAGATGAGCGATCACCTTGCGCTGCCAGCAGAGGATGCAGAAGACAAGCGGGGTCTCCCCCCTTGTCTTCTGCATCCAGCTGTTCCCCGCTCCGAGCGCCCGTATGTTATACAGCCAAGCGCTCCGAGCGAAGGATGCAGAAGACAAGCAGGTTGTCCCCGCTTGTCTTCTGCATCCAGATGTTTTCTGCATGGAGCGCCTGGCTGTTATACAGCTGAGCACTCCGTGCCGGGTATGGAGAACAGAGCTGGACCTCTCTGGTCATTTTATTCGTTATCGTACATTCAGTAAAATATTCTTTGTTCACCTGAACTGGTGTAAAGCCTCTAAAAAACCTGTGTCATATTCCACACCTGCAACCCGTTTTACATTTACAGGAGCAGAATCAGTTCCGTCATTCATATTGAGTAGTACAGTATGCCCTTTAACCATGCTCTTCCCTTGATTCCCTCGGAGAACAAGACATTGCATTAGGTGCAGTACGAATAGCAGTAATAGGTCCATCTCTCATTCTTGAAATAGTCAATCAAGGGCTTTAAGGAAGGTAACTGATATATTCATTATCATCCAGCAGTCTTATTATACTGTAATACACTAATACTATTGCCATTTTTGCCAAAAGCATTATTACTTTGCCTATTCTAGGCTGCTTCATTTGCCCAAGATGGTGCTAAGTGTTGAACTATCCCTTCAGTCAACACTAGTCTTGAACACTGATGTATAACGCTGTCTAAGAGCTCTCAGGGTGTTATACACCACTTTTAGAGGATTTGGCAAGTTTCGGGCTCAATTATAACTAATTTGGACCAAAGTGAACTTTTTGCAAAGTTCGTTAATACAATGCCATGATGTCCTTTCATTACTAGAGCTTACAGTAGCATTATGGGTCACTGTACAATGTAGTTCTGATTCACAGTGGCACCAGTAAATAGTCGGGGTGCTGAGTGTTGGACCCACATTGGTCATCATTAATAAAAAAAAGTCAAAGAATACTCCTTAATGGACTGGTACCAACATGATGTCACAATGGTGTTTAAAGGAGTTGTACCAAAACCGACTTTTACCATCAATTTATAGGATAGGTGATAAAAGTCTTACCAATCCCAAGAATGGGGATCTCGTGTCCCGCTCCTCTTCATTGTGGTCTCTCTGCTCCTAATCCCCCGCTGTTAGGAGGAGATTGAATGATGCAGCAGTCGCGGACGTGTGGTGCCACTCGATTCATTTTCAACGGGACTGCCAGAGATAGCTGAGCACTTGTACTTGGCTATTTCCATCAGTCCCCTTGGAATGAATGGAGCTGCATTGCCCTTGTATGACCGCCACTTTATTTAATCAGACATCACTTTAGGTGGGTGCAGCAACCTTGTAGAGATGAGCTGAGGGAAACACAGGAGCTCTGTTCTTGGTATCAGTGGGTATCTAAGCGGTGAAACCCTCACCAATCAGACTTTAATCGATCCTATGGATGGGCACCAATAGCGCATTCTTGTACAACCCCTTTAAAGTAAATAGGTCCTCCATCCAGCTACCTTTGGGCATCATGCACACAGCTGAATTATTACTGGGGGCCAATATAATAAACTTTATGTGCCTACACTTTTACATGCAAAATTTTTTTCTCATGGTTTCATACAAAATCTGTGCAAAAATATGGCATGGTCCATTGCATGCTATATTATAAGGGCATTCCCCCCCTTGTAGCATTCTTCTAGAGCAGAGTACAGTGACTCATGTAGGCACCATATGGCAGCACATGGAGTGCCTACAGATCCATATAACAGTAGGCACTCTGTGAGCAGTGGCTTTGTCGTGTTCTTGAGCCCTAATTGTGCCCTCTAGCATCGTTATGAACAATATTCTGCAAACTGGTCAGCCTGAGTCCAAGCGTGATCCCTGAGAGGTTGGCAAAGCTCTCTGGGAATTTTGATTTTCGATGCCAGGCTTACATTTCATAATCTCCCTTTGAATCTACTCCAGTTAATGGAAACTATGATCACAGACACTTTACATTTTTTGACAAAATTGTGTCATACGCTATATCCAACACACAAATATACATCTACACATTGCAAGAATGAGCACAGACTAAACACTGAACTTGACATGCCCGGATTTATCCCCACGCTGTTTATGTATTAACAGCAGATGACGTTACTCTCCAGCATTCAGAAATTATTTATAAGATGTGTTTTCCTTATTTTTCAGCCTCCGTTTCCGTGTATTGCATTGGCAGTGCCATATGTTTACCCGACCTATTCAAATAAACTATAGGAATGCTTGTTCGCTGATGTTTTGCAATGGGGACCGCTTCCAATTACAATCTAGGTGTTCGAGATGTCTCCTAATCACTGCCGGCATTCATTAATGTCACTTGTTTCAATCTGTCTTAGGCAAGGCCAGGCAAATGCCAATACTCTGTAGGCACAGTGCCTGTAGATATACTCCTGGAGCCAAACTTTTGTAAAGAGCTGCTTATAGATATTAATTGGTGCACATTTCCTTAAACTTGTAACTCATTCCTATTGGTTCCTTGATTTTTCTAAAAAGCTTCTGAATTCTTCGTTTATTTGTTCAAGGTGGCTCTAAACTTCTGAAGAACCAAGACTAGGGGAAATACTTGGCTCACTTTTACATAGTCTTAATGTGGGTCTTCGTAAACAAAGCATGAGGGTAAATTTGGTGATTCAGTCTTTGGAAAGGTTATTTATGAAGCAGGTCTACAGAATTCAGGTGTTACTGGGCGGCATTTGGAGAGTGTTTACACATCCTGATGGAGGCTATTATGGAATTGGCCAGTTATGGAGTTCTTTCTGTTTCTAAAGGTTTACTTTACCTAAATGGGCCTGTCTGGACCTCCCCCACTATTCTTTACGAGGTCTGAGGCAGTCAGGACAATGGAGCAGTGTAGTCATGAGCAACTTAGTCGTCAACTTGGGAATATACTAAAACTGTTAACTGCATTATGCAAAATAGATTGGGGCAGATTTATTAAAGGGGTTTTCAATATGGATGACCTATCCTCAGGAAAGGTCATCAATATCAAATTTCTGAGGGACCAACCTCATCATCCTGACTGATCAGTTGTTTGAAGAGGCTGAGGCACTTGGGAGAATACTGCAACCTCTTCTTCAGCCAGTTCGGAACAAAAAATATTGGTTAAAAATATTCTTTAGTACACAAACCAGCAAGACCTGTGTTATGCAGTACCAGTCTCTGACCGTACAACAGAGCCACAAAATCTGAAAGACACAAAATTGTCAGGATCAGTGGATGTGGACCCGTTGTGCCACACACTGGTTTGCCTTAGCGCTATATCCAGAGGTAACACCTGAAGCAACCCAGTGTTCACCCTTCCACTCCACCAGTTGGGATATGGGCTTCGCTGTGGGGTCCCCAGGCCATTACACTGTATGTGATTCCAGTTATGTGGCAGCTGAAGCTACAATAGACCAAGATGCCCTACCTGAGCGTGGGATAGGAGGCGTAGACAGAATACTTTTCAGTAGGCAGTATAACTTCAAAACAAGATACAATTTGGAGGTGAGGATATACGGAATGGGTTAAGCACGGTACAACAGGGCAGAAGTTAGGACATGTGGCTGACAAGAAAATGGTCAATAAAGCAAGTCGAAGTCAGGAGTGGAGAATGCGAAGAAGTCAGGAATAGCAAGAAACCAAGAAGTCAGCACCAATCAATAACATCTTCTTCAACTGGACCAAAAAGACCAAAAAACTTAAGCTCCTTCTTTAGGGGGTGCTCCATGATAGGCACAGGAAAAATTACGATGGTGCCCGCTGGCCCTTTAAGAGTGACAGCATACATGTTTACCCTTCACGTAGCTGAGATGAAGAGCTTGCCAGAGAATGGAGAGGAGGTAGGATGGTGGTCGCGAATCATAACAAAATATTTTAGTATCAGGTTTAAATAGCTATAACTTCACTTAGAAAATTGGTATCAGCGCCTCATATCATTCAATGTTTTAGGTAGAAGGTGAATATAGGGTTAACTCACCTGGTGCCCAGTGGGACTCTCGATCCTGAGAGCCCACTGGCACCTAGCATCCACGAATGCCTCTTTAACCACCCTGGGTTCCCGATCCGGATCACCGGAGAGCCGTCTGTGGGATGCAGCCCTCACCTGGGTTGTAGTACAAAGTAGCAAGCAGAAAAAAATCCCCGCACTCACGGACTCCAAGGATTGAAACGGGACTCAATGGTCCGTATTACATTTACTTTATTCACAATGCAACGCGTTTCGGCAACATTCACTAGTCACCCTCTTCAAGCATAAAACACTTACAAAACAACCTTATATTTTTTTTTTCCAACTTGTATTTTATTAAAGTTTTGCAGTTTTACAACAGGGTGGTAGACGGTACATTGGAAAATGTTACAATCGTTTAGATTTACAGTAAACAGTGTCTACAATAAGGCTGAGGAGACTGAGGAGATGTTCGCTTGAGAGCCTTCAATATGGTGTTTATTCGTAGTATCTCCACTCAGTCTTAAATTTGTAGTTTTCATTAAGAGAAACAGTATATAGAATAATCGGCCTGGCCAGGGCCTAACATAGTGATATAAAGGGGTTGGAGAACATGAGGGATAGTCGGGGTAGGGGAGGTGACGCAGGGGAGGGGGGGGGGGGTGACAGGGACTGCTTGGGTATTTCCCGCGGGGTGAAGATTGCCAGAGGCAAACATGGTCTATTTGTTTTGCTACAGTGTATCAAGCGGTTGGTTGAGAAAATTTTTCCCTTTTATGTTAGTTTGTTTGATTCCCTCTCTATTTCGTGACTTTTATAGTGAGGGCAGGAACCTATTGTTTTGCGAGGGAAGTGAGTATTCTAACCATGGAGACCAGATTTTTAGGAATTTTTCGTGTTTGTCAGCTAGGATGGAGGTTAGCTTTTCGTTTATTTGGTACCAATCTAGTCTTCGTTTAACTTCAGTGAAGTCCAACGAGGCTTTTTGCCATGAGTGTGCGATTACCTGCTTCGTGGCTAGGAAAAAGAAAGATATTAGTTTTCTAGAGTCCGATGGGATATTTTTTATACGTTTGTTTAGGAGGGCCTCCCAAGGATCCTTGCGAATATTGTGGTTTGTGACTGAGTATATTAATGAATAGACTCTAATCTAAAGCCTCTTCACTCTAGGGCAGGTCCACCAGGTATGGAGCATGTCTCCTGTGGATAGACATCCGCGAAAGCAGTTGGGAGACCTTCCGGGGATTGCGTGAGCTACGCGGTCTGGGGTTAGGTACCAACGGAATAGGACTTTAAAGGCTGTTTCCATCATTAGTATATTTCTAGCGCTCTTGTTGGTGGCGTCCCATATCTGGGTCCACTCTTCCTCAGAGAGGGTTTTACCGAGGTCTTTTTCCCATCGGGTGGTATAAGGGAGTTGCGTTCGAAAGGAGGAGTGTATTAGGTCTGAGTAGATCGTTGATATGAGGCCTTTCGCGTGTGGGTATTTGTAGCAATGTCTCTCGAATGGCGTTAAGGTTAGTGGGGAGTCTACGTTTTTGAGCAGAATGGAAATAAAGTGTTTTATTTGCAGGTATCGGAAGATTTCCGATGATGGTATTTTGTGCCTTTCTTGTAGTGAGGGGAAGGAGATTGGTCCTTTTGCTGTGTATAGTTGATATACTTTAGTGAGACCTGATTTTGTCCAATTTATGAATGATTGTGGCGATTCTTTGCCTGGTAGGAACATTGGATTGCGTACTAGTGGCACAAGAGGTAGGTGGGGAGATATCAGTTTCCCCGAATATTTAATGGAGTCCCATATATGGAGAGAATGGTTGACTATTGGGTTAGAGATTATAGGTCTGTGTTTGGGAGGGGGGGTCCAGAGCAGGGCGTCTATTGTGAGAGGATGTGATTCTGTGGCCTCTAGGGATACCCATAGTGGGGTGTTGTGAGCTGAGTGATATAGGGCCAGTTGGGCTACCTGGGCCGCCTGGTAGTATTTTAAGTAGTTTGGGACTCCCAGACCTCCTTTCCGTCTATGTCTGTATAGGGTGGATCGCGTTACCCTCGGGATCGTTCCGTTCCAGACAAATCGGAGGGATATAAGTTGGAGAGTCTTTAGTAGATGGCCTGGTACTCGGATCGGGAGTGCTCGGAAGTAGTACAATAGTTTAGGAAGGAGTGTCATTTTCAGTGCATTGACTCTTCCTATCCAAGAAATGTGATAGCGACTCCAGCTTTCCAGGAGTGTCCTTGCCTTACGGAGGAGAGGGATGTAATTTTGGCCGTATAGAGTTGCGTAGTCGTTTGTTAGTTGGATGCCCAGGTAGCCCAAGGAGCCCGTCGCCCATTGGAAGGGGAAGTTCCCCTGGAGTGTGTTTAGTGTTTCGGGGGGTAATGTGAGGTTATATGCTTTTGATTTAGTTTGATTAATGGTTAAGCCCGATACTGACCCGAATTTGGACAGCTCTTGCATAAGATTAGGTAGGGAGATGTGGGGGGAGGTTATTAGCATGAGTAGGTCATCGGCAAACATTGAAAGTTTATGATGGACTGAGGCTATTTCTATACCCTTTATGTTTGCGTTATTTCGGATTTTGATGGCTAATGTTTCCATTGCCATAATAAAAAGTAAGGGGGATAGCGGGCAACCTTGGCGTGTCCCCCGGTATATTCGGAATGTGTCCGAGAGGAAGCCTCGGTAGCGTACGGAGGCTTTAGGGTGGGCATATAGTGACCGTATCCAAGACAGGAACTCACCCGGAAGCCCCCAGTGTTCGAGAGTTGAGAACAGAAAGTCCCAGCTCAGCGTGTCAAAAGCCTTATTAATGTCGAGGGATAAGAGCATCGCTGGGATCTTTCTGGTCCTGGTGTGAGGTGGCTGATTCTCCTGATACTGTCAGGAGCTTGTCGACCGGGGACGAATCCCACCTGGTCTCCTCCGATTATTGAGGGGAGGGCTGTGTTCAGACGTTCTGCCAGGACTTTTGTTAGGATTTTTACGTCAACATTTATTAAAGATATGGGACGGTAGTTTTGGATGTTTAGTGAGTCTTTATCTGGTTTCGGTATCATAGATATTGTGGCTAAAAGAGCTGTTTGGCCGACAGGATTACCTTCTTTTATTGCATTAAAGTAGTTTGCTAGGTGGGGGGTTAGGATTGGGGAAAAATTCTTATAATATGGGGCGGAAAAGCCGTCTGGACCCGGCCGTTTGCTGCTTTTAAGTGATTTAATGACGTTTGTCACTTCTTCGTGGGTGATTTCAGAAGCTAGATGTTCGAGTGTTGTTGGCTTTAGCCTGGGGAAGGAAATTTCTTGTAGGTAAGAGGTAATTTCTTCTTGCGGGGTGGTGTGTTGTTGGGAGTAAAGTTTCTTTAGAAACTTCTGAAATTCTTGAGTTATTGTGACTGGGTTGGCCGTTATTGTATTCTGGTTGGTGCGTAATTTGTAGAATGGTGTTGTGTCTGTTTGTGTGCGTAGTCTACGTGCTAGTGGTGTAGTGGGTTTATTGTTGAAGGCGTAAAATCGTTGGCGTGACCATCGTAACTTTCTTTCTATTATGTCCGTAAGGCAGAGGTCTAGTTCAGTTTTGGCGCGTGAGAGTGCCTGGAGATTTTTTTTAGTTGGGTGTTTTTTGGCGGTTTCTTCTAATTGAGAGACCTGTTGTTCTAGTTTTAGTTGTAATGCCAGGCGTTCTCGTTTGCGGCGCGCTGCCATTTGTATCAGGTGGCCACGTATGACTACTTTGTGGGCCTCCCAGAGAGAGACAGGAGAAGATACAGAGGGGCTATTTATTTGGAAGTACTCTTCCATTTGTGGTCTTAGTAAGTTTATTATTTCGGGCATCGAAAGAAGGGAGTCGTTAAGAGTCCACGATGTGTTTTTGGGTTTTGACATTATGGAATTACAAGAGATGGACATTGGGCTGTGGTCGGACCAGGGGACTGAGAGTATTTTTGATTGTGGTATTTGGGGTATGAATGTGTCAGGAACCAGAATATGGTCTATTCTTCTATACAATGAGTGTGGGGCTGAAAATGTGCGTGTAGTCTTTTGTGGTTGGATTTACTTCTCTCCAAATATCCACTAGGCGGTTTTGTTGGAGGAGGGATTTACATTTGTGGGAAATGGAGTGTTGGGGTGTTAGTGGGTGGGTCGGAAGAGTGGTGGAGTTCCTATCCAGGTCCGGGTCAACTATACAATTTGAGTCTCCGCAGAGAATAACAGTGCCTGTTTTGATGTTTTCCACTATTTCAAATAGTTTTGTGAAGAATTGAATTTGCCTCGAGTTTGGGGCGTAGTAGGAGATTAGGGTTATTGGAACGTCTTGGATGGCGCCTGTTAAGATTAAATAACGGCCGTCTGGGTCGGCAGTGGTTGAGGAGTGTGAGAAGGGGACTGATCTGCTAAAGCAGATAGTTACTCCTTTTGTCTTTGTTGGTGCGTTTGCTGAGTAAAATGTTGGGTATTGAGGGGATAGATAGCGTGGTGCTGAGTCGGTGGAGAAGTGGGTTTCCTGTAAGCAGACTATATCTGCTCGTTTAGTTTTATAATATCAAAATGCTTTTGAGCGTTTCTGGGGGGAGTTAAAACCTTGGACGTTGTGGGATATTATTTTTAAATCCATGGCAAATGGTGAGATTTATGCATGAATATAGTTGTCTCAGGGTCTCCACCCCGCGGGAGGGGGGGTCGGGGGAGGGGGGGGGGTAAAGAACATACAGGTAGTGGCCAACTGTTAACATTTATTTCTAGGTTTGTAGGCTTCGCTGTCTTGGTGTCAGCATGCCGAAGGAGTCTCATCGTGTAGCCACGTCGACTCCGAAAACGAGTGGGTTATGAATTAATAATTCTTGGGGAGAGATGGTTCAAGTGGACCTAGTGGGGGGTTAGGGGATGGTGGCGAGGAGAAAGTGATAATAATAGATAGATAAAGAGGGGGGGGAGGAGGAGGTTGAGGAGAGGAAAGAGGGAGAGAGAAGAGAGAAAAAAAAAGGGGGGGAGGGAGGGGGAAGGGGGGGAGGAATAATACACAGATTATACGGTTACTTGCGTCAGAGGTTCATTTTCAAGGAGTCCTTATCTCTCTTCTGTATTGGTCTCAAGGAGTTGTTGGGTTCTTTCTCCCGTTTTCAGCGATGAGACTTGAGGGTGGTGTTGAGGCTGGTGGTAAATCTGTGGAGCTCGTTTGTGGAGGTGGTTGTTGGATATTTAAATCTTTAAAACAGCGTCGGGCTCCTTCTGGTGACAGTATCGTGTGTATTTTGTCTTGGTAGGAGAAAGTCAATTTAAATGGAAAGCCCCATCTGTACTGAATTTTTTCTCTTTGTAGAATTTGTAGATAGGGTTTAAGTGCTTTCCTTTTTGAGAGAATTGAGGGGGCCAAATCTGGGTATAGTTGGTAGTCGAATCCTTGGAAAGTTAATTTGTGGGAGGAACGAGCTGCGCGCATTATTTGTTCCTTAGTGCTGTGAAAGTGGAGCTTGAGCACTATATCCCTGGGAGGCCCCTTTGGGTTTGGTGCTCTCAGGGCTCTATGGATTCTGTCAAATTCCAGTCTGTCGATTGGGATGCTGGGGCAGAGTTCTTGGAATAGTGCGGTTGTTGTTGATTGAAGATCTTTTATCGATTCGGGGACTCCACGGATCCGTATGTTATCCCGACGGGCTCTGTTTTCTACTTCTTCTAATTTGTCATGTAGATAGTGGATTTCGTCGTGGAGTTGTTCTATGTCTTTTTCATGGGATTCGAGGACTACAGTAGCGTTGTCCATCCTGTCCTCGAGGGCGACTGTTCTTTGACTGAGTTCTCGGATTTCTCCAGAGAGCTTTGTTGTTATTTCAGAAGAAGTCTTGGACAGTTCTTTTTGTAGCAATGTTTCTATCTGGATTAATAGGTTTTCTGGGATGTTGGGCATAGAACTCATTGTAGGGCTCCGGTTTGGGTTTGTGTTTGGAGTTCCATTATTCGGCTGTGATAGGTTTTGCGAGTCCTCTATTGAAGAACGGGAATTTTCGTCTGAGGAGGTGGGGATGTCCTGTGATTTTGGAGGTTTTTTTGTGCTTGCTTGTGGGGGTTGGGAGTTTTTCCCTTGTCTGGTTTGTGGTTGTGTGGGGCGCATGATTGCGCTTATAATGATTTTCTTCTTTCTTGTCCTTTTCTCTCGTCCTCCCTTTCTGTTCAGGTCGTTGGTGGTGGTTTTTTGGGTCCACTTGGCGGTTTAGCCACCGTTTGTAGAGTCTTGTGCGGCTCCGCCTGCAGAGGGGGGAAGATGGCGTCTTCGCCGCTGACCAGGAGCCGGGGGAGCGGTGGTCTAGCTGCCGCTGTTTTCGGAGCTGTGTTCCGCCGCTGGTGTCTTGCTTGCTGTAAGGTAAGGATGCTGTCCTCGGCTCGGAGATGTTATTGTAGCGGGGACTGCTGGCTTTCTCCCAGTACACTCCGCTGATGGTTTGCGGCTGTTATTTCCCGCGCACCGCCACGTCCAGGGGCTGGTGGGCCTCAGCAGGGTCCGGGTTCTCCTCTCTCCTTACCGGCCCTCCGGTGGCTATTAAATCAGCTGGTGTGAGCTCCGAGGCTTGAGGGGTTAGTTGCCACGCTTGTGGGGTTGTTTTTCGCCGTCCGAGAGGTTATCTCGTGAGGGTTTTCTGTCTCTCTGTTGGAGCTTTAGGAGAAAACGTCCGCCATTAAGGAATGTCAGGACACGCCCCCAAACAACCTTATATTTATATAAAACATTTACTCGCATCTCCGTGATGAATACCACTGTTGGGGGCCATCTTTGCATCACGTGTACAATACGTCATTTCTTAATCACATGATGGTCTACGTCACTACTCTCATCAATGAAACACATTCATTCAAAAAACCTCCATTCACTATATCGGGAGGCAGTCCTGTTCGGCCGCTACTTAGATTACCACTTCACTATATCAGGGGGCAGGTGACATGTAAGGTAATGACATTCCCAGATACTGTACACGAACCCCTTGCTCAATATCTCCGCAATGCATCACTATACTCTTCTTATCTCAAGCAAACTTGGTTTGATTCATTTTTTTGGGGGCCTCGTTGATGGCTACCAGAATAAAATATGTAGTAACCTTGGGTAGAACAGCTTTCCATTTCATTAACCGGCTTCTTTTTTTCCTAGCTCTGTTATTGCCAACTGCATGAAAAACTAGTATATCAACTATCTGTATATCCAGTGCATTGCCTAGGGGTAATATTTGACACATTTGTCTATTGAGAAAGGTGGGAATTATGCCAAATAGCAAAATATTTCCCTAAGGGCTCATTCACAAGAGTGTATATGAAATACGTATGGACCGAAACTCTGTATTTCCTGTTGTGATGGGAAGTACCTTGGGATTGTCTGGGAGGGCTATTATAAGCCATACCTTCAAGCTTTAGTCACGCGAGTGTTTTATTGGGGTAAAACGCTGGCCGAAAATCGTGACCATCTGATGCATTGGATTCCAAAGCATCAGTTCAGATGGGCGATTTTCCGGTGCAAAAAAACGGCCGGTCCGGAAAAGATGCGCAGCCGTATTTATGATGGCTGGAAAAGATAGGTGTGGACCTATCTTCTGGCCGGAATACGCCGGCCGGTCCAATAGACTCCTATGGGAGCCTATGAGAGAAAAAGGAAAAGGGAGGTGGGAGGGAGTTTAGCAGCGGCTCTGCTAAATACCTCCTCCTCTCCACCCCTTGCCGGCAGTCGGGGCGGGGTGGGCGTTTAGCAAACTAGCTCCCGCCCCATCTTACCCCCTCCCATTGCAGGCAGTCGGCAAGGGGCAGAAAGGGGGAGGGAAGGAGTTTAGTATCCTAGGCTACTGCGTATATATACCCGGCCATCTGAATGGCCATTAAATCAGGAAATGCAGCTGTGACTTGGTGTGTTCATGCAATGTTTGACTGCGCTACGGTCGGTCAAAAATAACAACACCCGTGTGAAGGAGCCCTCAAGTCCAGCAGTCTAGACATGGGTCTTGAAACTGAAGACATCAGCCACTTCAGATAGTAACATAAGATAAAATCTGGCCTGTCTGGCTCTAGGGCCGGGCTCATACAACCATATCTCGCAATGTGTCTATGACATTGCATACTTGCTGTGTACCACCAATCACCATGTACTATCTTAGTGTGTATGTGCGCATAATATGCAGCGAAATACGCCAGTGTGAATGAGGCCTTATTGTTTTCTTCTTCACAATGGAGACTACCAGAATGCTAGTCTGTGCATTGATAATATGGACTACTACTACAAATTGCATTGTGGGCTACCTCTTCAACCTACCCCACCTCCCCGGTCTATCTTTAAAGCAACCCACAATCAAAGATGGTTGCACTTCTCTTCTGCCTACCTGATGCCCACCGTGTATTAGTATGCTTCATTAGTCTAAGACACTACACCTGCTTTCATTCGCCATGTGGTAGTACTTAGCTTAATTAATCCCCATTAGTGCTGTATATGTGTCGGTGGATGGTTGATACTTGTGTTGCTAATAAACCATAACGATTCTGACTTGCTCATTTATCCATTGATGGACCTGGATGTATTGCGTATATATACACTACCGTTCAAAAGTTTGGGGTCACATTGAAATGTCCTTATTTTTGAAGGAAAAGCACTGTACTTTTCAATGAAGATAACTTTAAACTAGTCCTAACTTTAAACAAATGCACTCTATACATTGCTAATGTGGTAAATGACTATTCTAGCTGCAAATGCCTGGTTTTTTGTGCAAAATCTACAAAGGTGAATAGAGGCCCCTTTCCAGCAACTATCACTCCAGTGTTCTAATGGTACAATGTGTTTGCTCATTGGCTCAGAAGGCTAATTGATGATTAGAAAACCCTTGTGCAATCATGTTCACACATCTGAAAACAGTCTAGCTCGTTACAGAAGCTACAAAACTGACCTTCCTGTGAGCAGATTGAGTTTCTGGAGCATCACATTTGTGGGGTCAATTAAACGCTCAAAATGGCCAGAAAAAGAGAACTTTCATCTGAAACTCGACAGTCTATTCTTGTTCTTAGAAATGAAGGCTATTCCATGCGAGAAATTGCTAAGAAATTGAAGATTTCCTACAACGGTGTGTACTACTCCCTTCAGAGGACAGCACAAACAGGCTCTAACCAGAGTAGAAAAAGAAGTGGGAGGCCGCGTTGCACAACTAAGCAAGAAGATAAGCACATTAGAGTCTCTAGTTTGAGAAACAGACGCCTCACAGGTACCCAACTGACATCTTCATTAAATAGTACCCGCAAAACACCAGTGTCAACATCTACAGTGAAGAGGCGGCTGCGGGATTTTGGGCTTCAGGGCAGAGTGGCAAAGAAAAAGCCATATCTGAGACTGGCCAATAAAAGAAAAAGATTAAGATGGGCAAAAGAACATAGACATTGGACAGAGGAAGACTGGAAAAAAGTGTTGTGGACGGATGAATCCAAGTTTGAGGTGTTTGGATCACAAAGAAGAACGTTTGTGAGACGCAGAACAAATGAAAAGATGCTGGAAGAATGCCTGACGCCATCTGTTAAGCATGGTGGAGGTAATGTGATGGTCTGGGGTTGCTTTGGTGCTGGTAAGGTGGGAGATTTGTACAGGGTAAAAGGGATTCTGAATAAGGAAGGCTATCACTCCATTTTGCAACGCCATGCCATACCCAGTGGACAGCGCTTGATTGGAACCAATTTCATCCTACAACAGGACAATGACCCTAAACACACCTCCAAATTGTGCAAGAACTATTTACAGCAGAAGCAGGCAGCTGGTATTCTATCGGTAATGGAGTGGCCAGCGCAGTCACCAGATCTGAACCCCATTGAGCTGTTGTGGCAGCAGCTTGACCGTATGGTACGCCAGAAGTGCCCATCCAACCAATCCAACTTGTGGGAGATGCTTCTAGAAGCGTGGGGTGCAATTTCTCAAGCTTACCTCAACAAATTAACAGCTAGAATGTCAAAGGTGTGCAATGCTGTAATTGCTGCAAAAGGAGGATTCTTTGACGAAAGCAAAGTTTGATGTAAAAATAATGTTATTTCAAATACAAATCATTATTTCTAACCTTGTCAATGTCTTGACTCTATTTTCTATTCATTTCACAACGCATGGTGGTGAATAAGTGTGACTTTTCATGGAAAACACAAAATTGTTTGGGTGACCCCAAACTTTTGAACGGTAGTGTATATATATATATATATATATATATATATATATATATATATATATATATGTATATATATATATATATATATATATATATATATATATATATATACACCCTGGCATTATTCCATGGTAACTTTGCCAAACTCAATATTTTCTTTTCACTTGGAAAGTAGCTAACAACTGTGGATCTTCATTTAAGACATATTTAGGACAATGCCCAGAAATGGATGAGATATTATTGCCAATTCATCCTATTAATTGCTGACATATGTAAATTGCACGGGTTGAGCAACTCATTGAAATGCAGACTTTAATCCTTCTACAAACATTTTGTTAGGTTCTGGTTTCTTGTCTTGGCAGGGCTAGGATCTTTATTGCCGTTCTTTTGTTCTTGTTGCTCCTCCGAGAGTACGTTTGCTCTTGAAACTCTGTTTTATACATTTTATCTATAAAGTTAAAGAAAATGTCAGGCTTTGACCTATTGATGGGCTATCCTCAGGATAGATCACCAATGGTAGATCAGCGGTGGTCCACCACCCAGGACACAGCCAATCAAGTGACCAATTAACTTTCCGCAGGAAGCAGACAGCTCTGCTCCTACTGCAGTGGCCAGGTTTGGTATTGCAAGCAAGGATCCCATTGAGATGAACAAGGACTTTGTCTGTAATACCAAGCCAGGCCACTGTAGTGAGCGCATCAGCCCAGTGAACAGCTCATTGTCGGCAGACCCAGGCTACTATTGATGGCCTATTCTGAGGATAGGTCATTAATAGTTTAAAGATAGACAATCCCTTTAACCCTTTCCAATCCAATTTGTATCCTGGTTTTCCTTGGGGGCTTACTCTTTTTCTGCCATTATACAATGGGGCTATATGTTGGCTAAAGCCAGTACTGCATGAGGGGACACATTGGATAGGCTCCGATAGCAGAGAGGCTGGTAATATACAGTAAGAGAACCCCTGACAGACGTCTTCCAACATTGGAGCTGTACAGCCCTAAATCATAATGTCTTCAGACGTCAGACAGTGGATTGGAAAGGGTTAATCTACAAAATAAAAAGTTAAGTCACTTTGGAAATCCATTACATTACTGATCCTGGTCTTGTACTGGTTTTGAGCTTCAGCTTATATTATCATCCAGAGCTGAATTTATAATTCTGCAGGCTTCAGAGCTGAAATCTCCCAGTTGGCTTACAGTTTGCATAAGCATTGATTTGAGGATTTGCATTTCTTAACCCCTTAAGGACACGGCCTATTTTGACCATAAGGACAAAATGATTTTTTGGGGGTGTTTCATCTCCACTTTTCAAAAGCCATAACTTTTTTATTTTTCCTTGGCCATTTGAGGGCTTGATTTTTGTATAGGGAGTTGGAGTTTTCTTTGGTACCATTTTGGGGGTACATGTAATCTATTGTTAAACTTTTATCCATTTTTAGGGTAGGCAGAGAAAACACGTAAATCCTGCCGGGATGAATTTTCGGGAAGGGCTTAAAAATATAAGCCCTTACCTGAAAAAGAAAGATTTTAGGGTAAAAAAGAAATAAAAATGCAGGCATTCTCTTCAATGGAGCCGCTGCTGCTGCCGGCGACTCCATTGAAGACAATGGTCCGCTGGCACACCTGAATTCTTTTTCAGGGAAGGGCTTTACATATAAGCCATTCCCTGGAAATGAATTAAAAGTGATTTAAAAAACAAAAAAAATAGATACTCACCTCCCTTCAGCTGCCGGGGCACAGCTGCGTCTTCTCCTGCTGTCCCCTGCACTGTGGTGCTGAACTGCTGTCATTCAGCTGAGAGCTGCGCTGAGCCAATCAGAGGCAACACTCACTCACCCATTCATGAATTCATGAATGGGTGTGAGTGAGATCTGCCTCTGATTGGCTCAGCGCTGAGCCAATCAGGGGCATGTCTGACGCACACCCCCTTCACACCCACTGCAGGGCGGTTGCGCTGAACTCCGTCTGCCGGGACAAGGTGAGTATATATATATATTTTTTTTTTTACACATTTCTTGATGAATTGCAGGGAAGGGCTTATATATTTAAGCCCTTCCCAACAATTCATCCCGCAATCGCCGGCAGCACATTGCTTTCAATGGAGCCGGCTGTATTGCCGGCACCATTGAATTCAATGGTCAGTGCTCGTTTAATCGAGACGAGTATCGCGTGGTGCTCGTCTCGAGTAACGAGCATCTCGAGCACCCTAATACTCGAACGAGCATCAAGCTCGGACGAGTATGCTCGGTCATCTCTAACTGCAGCGCATTATTGCTTACAGTAGTGATCACAGACCATTGCAGGTATCTCAATGGTGTCCAGTTAGCACTGCCACCTATCAGCCCTCCATGATTACATAGCAGAGTGCTGATGATGTTCCTCTGTGAACCCTTGACTGACACAATCTACATTAATTGCAGCATATAAGGGGCTAATAGCAGGGATCAGTGTCCCCACCGATACCTGCTGTTGCTGCAGGAGGCCGGTTGTCACCCACAGCCGGCTCTTGCTGCAGGATGGCGTGGGCTCACTTCTGAGCCCGTGCCATCCACAAGATATAAGTTTACGTCCTACTGCATTAAGTACCATGCATCCAGGACATAAACTTATGTCTTGTAGCAGTAAGTGGAGAGCCATAGACAGCAGGGCAGCACAGTGGACTGTGGTTTATTGAGCTACAGCCCATAAACAGGCTGCTAATATCTGGCTATAGGCGCTAAGCTTAGTTTGCTTCCTCTACAAAGTATTACGGATCTGTTATTGAATAGTAAAATGATAAAAAAAACAGCATGCTAGATCTGTCGAACCACAAAAACAAGTGGTGCCTGACGGAATCCATTGTGTATAATGGGGTTTATCCAGTTTCTGTCTTGGTTTCTTTTTTCTTTCAGAAAAAATGCCATAGTATGCTATTTTGCTTTGGCATTTATGACCATTTATGATGGAACCAAACAACGGAATATTTCGATTTTCTTGCATTCTAATGACTGTCATAGGAGAACAAGGAATTTAGATTGTATTCAACCTGGCATACTGTCTTCATTAGTGCTAGTTTCATTGTGAAGCATGTCCTGTGAATTCGGACTACCTCTTTCCTACAGTAGCAGTGTGGGGAAAATAGTCTGAGACTATGACATAGTCATAGTGCAACATATTCTGAGACTGTTCTGCTGCATGTAAGAGTAGTCAGCACAGTCTAAGGATGGCTTCACACGAGCGTGTATTTTGTGCATGTATACGCGCACACAAAAACACGCTTCGATTAGAAACAATGGATTCCCTATGGTGTGTGCACATGTCTGTGTTATACAGGTGCGTGCCTGTAAAGGTAGGACATGCATAGGGAAGGACACCATAGGGAATGCACGCATTGTCTGCGATGGAGCCGCGGCTACTGCCGGCGGCTCCTTTGAATACAATGATTTGCCGGCACCCCTGAATTGTTTTTCAGGGAAGGGCTTTACATATAGGGTCTTCCTTGAAAATCAAGAATTTTGGTGTAAAAAAAAAATAAAATAAAAAAAAATACTTACCTGTCCGCCACTGCCGAGTTCCGAAGGGGATGAAGTTTACTGTGACAGATGCAGCAAAGGAATTCTTCATCCCTGCGAGGAATAAAGAATTCCCTACCACAGCTGTCACAGATTACAGCTGCGGTGGAGGATCCAGCTGCTGGCATCCAGTAATTGTTTTTCAGGAAAGGGCTTTAAATATAAGCCTTTCCCTGAAAAAAAAAAAAATGGTGATAGAAATAAAAAAAAAACAAATGCTCACCTTTCTTCAGCTACCGGGGCTCAGCCGCCTCCAGACGGCTCTTCTCCTGCACTGCTCTGAGGAGTATTCAGCAGGCGGGGATTTTAAATCCCTGCCTGCTGAATGGGCTGCCTCTGATTGGCTGAGCACTGTGACCAACCAGAGGCAGCTATCAGCTATTGAATGACAGCTGAGAGCTGCCTCTGATTGGTCCCTGTGCTCAGCCAATCAGAGGCAGCACTCACTCAACTATTCATGAATTCATGACACGGCAGCAGTGGACAGGTATTTTTTTTAGTTTAATTTAATTTTAACACCAAAATTCTTGATTTTCATGGAAGTCCTTATATGTACCTTATATGTAAGACTTTTCCTGAAAAAAAATTCAGGGGTGCTGGCAGACCATTGCCTTCAATGGAGCCGCTGGCAGCAGACACGGCTCCATTGAAGGTGATGCACGGACCTGCATACATGCGTGTTTTTGCACTACATAGATGCGCACCTATGTACACACAAAAACACGCTCATGTGACGCCACCCTAAGTGAATGGAGCATGCGGGTTACTGGTTTCCGCCTGCCTGCTTGCTTTATTCTAGTGTGGATAGCTAGAAGAAGATGTGCATGAGAATGTAGCTTAAAGAGGTTCTGTCATTAGAAAAAAAATTCTATGCTTACTAAAGATGAGCGAACACCAAAATGCTCGGGTGTTCGTTATTCGTAACGAACTTCCCGCGATGTTCGAGGGTTCGTTTCGAATAACGAACCCCATTGAAGTCAATGGGCGACCGGAGCATTTTTGTATTTCGCCGATGCTCGCTAAGGTTTTCATGTGTGAAAATCTGGGCAATTCAAGAAAGTGATGGGAACGACACAGCAACGGATAGGGCAGGCGAGGGGCTACATGTTGGGCTGCATCTCAAGTTCACAGGTCCCACTATTAAGCCACAATAGCGGCAAGAGTGCCCCCCCCCCCCCCCCCCTCCCAACAACTTTTACTTCTGAAAAGCCCTCATTAGCAATGCATACCTTAGCTAAGCACCACACTACCTCCAACAAAGCACAATCACTGCCTGCATGACACTCCGCTGCCACTTCTCCTGGGTTACATGCTGACCAACCCCCCCGCACGACCCAGTGTCCACAGCGCACACCAAGTTGTCCCTGCGCAGCCTTCAGCTGCCCTCATGCCACGCCACACTCATGTCTATTTATAAGTGCGTCTGCCATGAGGAGGAACCGCAGGCACACACTGCAGAGGGTTGGCATAGCTAGGCAGCGACCCTCTTTAAAAGGGGCGGGGCGATAGCCCACAATGCTGTACAGAAGCAATGAGAAATATAATCCTGTGCCACCGCCATCAGGAGCTGCACACGTGGGCATAGCAATGGGGAACCTATGTGCCACACACTATTCATTCTGTCAAGGTGTCTGCATGCCCCAGTCAGACCGGGCTTTTTAATTCATAGACACAGGCAGGTACAACCCCCTATTGTGAAGTCCCTGTGGACCGACAGCATGGGTGGCTCCCTGGAACCCACCGGCGGTACATAAAAATATCCCATTGCATTGCCCAACACAGCTGAGGTAGTAATGTCGTGCTTAATGCAGGTGGGCTTCGGCCCACACTGCATGCCCCAGTCAGACTGGGGTTCTTTACAAGTGGAAACAGATGCATTTACAACTCCCTGTGGACCCACAGCATGGGTGGGTGCCAGGAAGCCACCGGCGGTAGATAAAAATATCCCATTGCATTGCCCAACACAGCTGAGGTAGTAATGTCGTGCTTAATGCAGGTGGGCTTCGGCCCACACTGCATGCCCCAGTCTGACTGGGGTTCTTTAGATGTGCTTTCAGATGCATTTATAATTCTCTGTGGACCCACAGCATGGGTGGGTGCCAGGAAGCCACCGGCGGTACATAAAAATATCCCATTGCATTGCCCAACACAGCTGAGGTAGTAATGTCGTGCTTAATGCAGGTGGGCTTCGGCCCACACTGCATGCCCCAGTCAGACTGGGGTTCTTTACAAGTGGACACATGTAGGTTACACTCCGTGTGCACCTACAGCATGGGTGGCTCCCTGGAACCCACCGGCGATACACAAAAATATCCCATTGCATTGCCCAACACAGCGGATGTAACGTCAGCTGTAATGCAGGTGGGCTAAAAATTCATTTGATTACACTGTAGGCGAGGGCCCACAAAAATTGCTGTATCAACAGTACTAATGTACATCCAAAAAATTGGCCATGGCCAGCCAAGAGGGCAGGTGAAACCCATTAATCGCTTTGGTTAATGTGGCTTAAGTGGTAACTAGGCCTGGAGGCAGCCCAGTTTAACGAAAAATTGGTTCAAGTTAAAGTTCCAACGCTTTTAAGCGCATTGAAACTTTTAAAAATTGTTCAGAAAAATTATTTGAGTGAGCCTTGTGGCCCTAAGAAAAATTGCCCGTTCAGCGTGATTACGTGAGGTTTCAGGAGGAGGAGCCGGAGGAGGAGGAATATTAGACACAGATTGATGAAGCAGAAATGTCCCCGTTTTGGATGGTGAGAGAGAACGTAGCTTCCATCCGCGGGTGCAGCCTACGTATTGCTTACGTATCCTTGCTGTCCGCTGGTGGAGAAGAGAAGTCTGGGGAAATCCAGGCTTTGTTCATCTTGATGAGTGTTAGCCTGTCGGCACTGTTGGTTGACAGGCGGGTATGCTTATCTGTGATGATTCCCCCAGCCGCACTAAACACCCTCTCCGACAAGACGCTAGCCGCAGGACAAGCAAGCACCTCCAGGGCATACAGCGCTAGTTCAGGCCACGTGTCCAGCTTCGACACCCAGTAGTTGTAGGTGGCAGAGGCGTCACGGAGGACGGTCGTGCGATCGGCTACGTACTCCCTCACCATCCTTTTACAGTGCTCCCGCCGACTCAGCCTTGACTGGGGAGCGGTGACACAGTCTTGGTGGGGAGCCATAAAGCTGTCCAGGCCCTTAAAGACTGTTGCACTGCCTGGGATGTACATGCTGCTCGATCTCCGCACCTCCCCTGCTACCTTGCCCTCGGTACTGCGCCTTCTGCCACTAGCGCTGTCGGCTAGGAATTTTACCATCAGCTTGTCCGCAAGGGTCCTGTGGTATAGCAACACTCTCGAACCCCTTTCCTCTTCGGGAATGAGAGTGGGCAGGTTCTCCTTATAGCGTGGGTCGAGCAGTGTGTACACCCAGTAATCCGTTGTGGCCAGAATGCGTGCAACGCGAGGGTCACGAGAAAGGCATCCTAACATGAAGTCAGCCATGTGTGCCAGGGTACCTGTACGCAACACATGGCTGTCTTCACTAGGAAGATCACTTGCAGGATCCTCCTCCTCCTCCTCCTCAGGCCATACACGCTGAAAGGATGACAGGCAATCAGCCGGTGTACCGTCAGCAGCGGGCCAAGCTGTCTCTTCCCCCTCCTCCTCATCCTCCTCATGCTCCTCCTCCTCCTCCTGTACGCGCTGAGAAATAGACAGGAGGGTGCCCTGACTATCCAGCGGCATACTGTCTTCCCCCGCCCCCGTTTCCGAGCGCAAAGCAGCTGCCTTTATGCTTTGCAGGGAATTTCTCAAGATGCATAGCAGAGGAATGGTGACGCTAATGATTGCAGCATCGCCGCTCACCACCTGGGTAGACTCCTCAAAATTACCAAGGACACGACAGATGTCTGCCAACCAGGCCCACTCTTCTGAAAAGAATTGAGGAGGCTGACTCCCACTGCGCCGCCCATGTTGGAGTTGGTATTCGACTATAGCTCTACGCTGTTCATAGAGCCTGGCCAACATGTGGAGCGTAGAGTTCCACCGTGTGGGCACGTCGCACAGCAGTCGGTGCACTGGCAGCTTAAAGCGATGTTGCAGGGTGCGCAGGGTGGCAGCGTCCGTGTGGGACTTGCGGAAATGTGCGCAGAGCCGGCGCGCCTTTACGAGCAGGTCTGACAAGCGTGGGTAGCTTTTCAGAAAGCGCTGAACCACCAAATTAAAGACATGGGCCAGGCATGGCACGTGCGTGAGGCTGCCGAGCTGCAGAGCCGCCACCAGGTTACGGCCGTTGTCACACACGACCATGCCCGGTTGGAGGCTCAGCGGCGCAAGCCAGCGGTCGGTCTGCTCTGTCAGACCCTGCAGCAGTTCGTGGGCCGTGTGCCTCTTATCTCCTAAGCTGAGTAGTTTCAGCACGGCCTGCTGACGCTTGCCCACCGCTGTGCTGCCACACCGCGCGACACCGACTGCTGGCGACATGCTGCTGCTAACACATCTTGATTGCGAGACAGAGGTTGCGGAGGAGGAGGAGGAGGGTGCTTTAGTGGAGGAAGCATACACCTCCGCAGATACCACCACCGAGCTGTGGCCCGCAATTCTGGGGGTGGGTAGGACGTGAGCGGTCCCAGGCTCTGACTCTGTCCCAGCCTCCACTAAATTCACCCAATGTGCCGTCAGGGAGATGTAGTGGCCCTGCCCGCCTGTGCTTGTCCACGTGTCCGTAGTGAAGTGGACCTTGCCACTAACCGCATTGGTGAGGGCGCGTACAATGTTGCGGGAGACGTGGTCGTGCAGGGCTGGGACGGCACATCGGGAAAAGTAGTGGTGACTGGCAACTGAGTAGCGCGGGGCCGCCGCCTCCATGATACTTTTGAAGGTCTCCGTTTCCACAACCCTATACGGCAGCATCTCAAGGCTGATGAATTTTGCTATGCGGACGGTTAGCGTTTGAGCGTGCGGGTGCGTGGCGGCGTACTTGCGCTTGCGCTCCAACAGTTGCGCAAGCGACGGCTGGACAGTGCGCTGAACTACACTGGTGGATGGGGCCGAGGACAGCGGAGGTGAGGGTGTGGGTGCAGGCCATGAGGCGGTAGTGCCCGTGTCCTGAGAGGGGGGTTGGATCTCAGTGGCAGGTTGGGGCACAGGGGGAGAGGCAGGGGTGCAAACCGGAGGCGGTGAACGGCCTTCGTCCCACCTTGTGGGGTGCTTGGCCATCATATGTCTGCGCATGCTGGTGGTGGTGAGGCTGTTGGTGTTGGCTCCCCGGCTGAGCTTTGCGCGACAAAGGTTGCACACCACTGTTCGTCGGTCGTCAGGCGTCTCTGTGAAAAACTGCCAGACCTTAGAGCACCTCGGCCTCTGCAGGGTGGCATGGCGCGAGGGGGCGCTTTGGGAAACAGTTGGTGGATTATTCGGTCTGGCCCTGCCTCTACCCCTGGCCACCGCACTGCCTCTTGCAACCTGCCCTGCTGCTGCCCGTGCCTCCCCCTCTGAAGACCTGTCCTGTGTAGGCGTTGCACACCAGGTGGGGTCAGTCACCTCATCGTCCTGCTGCTCTTCCTCCGAATCCTCTGTGCGCTGCTCCCTCGGACTTACTGCCCTTACTGCTACCTCACTGCAAGACAACTGTGTCTCATCGTCATCGTCCTCCTCACCCACAGAAAGTTCTTGAGACAGTTGGTGGAAGTCCCCAGCCTCTTCCCCCGGACCCCGGGAACTTTCGAATGGTTGGGCATCAGTGACGATAAACTCCTCTGGTGGGAGAGGAACCACTGCTGCCCAATCTGAGCAGGGGCCCGAGAACAGTTCCTGGGAGAGTTCCCGCTCCTGAGCATGTGTCATTGTAGTGGAGTGAGGAGGCTGGGAGGAAGGAGGAGCAGCAGACAGAGGATTCGGATTTGCAGCAGTGGACGGCGCAGAACTGTGGCTGGACGATAGGTTGCTCGAAGCACTTTCTGCCATCCACGACAGGACCTGCTCACACTGCTCATTTTCTAATAACCGTCTCCCGCGTGGACCCATGAATTGTGCGATGACTGTCGGGACGCCAGAAACGTGTCTGTCTACTAATCGCGCAGCAGACGGCTGCGATACACCTAGAACAGGAGTTCGGCCTGTGCCCACACCCTGACTTGGCCCTCCGCGTCCTCGGCCGCGTCCACGTCCTCTAGGCCTGCCCCTACCCCTCAGCATGCTGTATTACCAGTGATTTGATTTCACAGGCAGGAAATAAATTGGCGCAAGACTGCAGGCCAAATATAATTTTTTCCCTTTTTTCAAAACGAAACGCCCCACTGCCTCTAGTGAATGAATAATCTAAGTTTAATAACTGTGCTGTGGCCCTGCTAATGTGTCACAGAACTTGAGGGTAGCAGAGTTATTAACTCTGGCAGAGCAGGTATTTTTTTCCCAATTAAGGAAAGCAAATGGCGAAGCCAGCAGTAAACCGTAGCTGGGTGCGTCTGATTTTTTAACGTTGTACACGCAGCTCACACGTGTCCACAGCCCTTAGGACGGACAGAGGCAGGACAAATAGATTTCTTTTCCCTTTTTTTACACCAAAAGGACCCACTGCGTATATTCAATGAACATGAGAAGTTTTATAACTGTGCTGTGGCCCCGCTAATGTGTCACAGAACTTGAGGGTAGCAGAGTTATTAACTCTGGCAGAGCAGGTATTTTTTTCCCAATTAAGGAAAGCAAATGGCGAAGCCAGCAGTAAACCGTAGCTGGGTGCGTCTGATTTTTTAACGTTGTACACGCAGCTCACACGTGTCCACAGCCCTTAGGACGGACAGAGGCAGGACAAATAGATTTCTTTTCCCTTTTTTTACACCAAAAGGACCCACTGCGTATATTCAATGAACATGAGAAGTTTAATAACTGTGCTGTGGCCCTGCTAATGTGTCACAGAACTTGAGGGTAGCAGAGTTATTAACTCTGGCAGAGCAGGTATTTTTTTCCCAATTAAGGAAAGCAAATGGCGAAGCCAGCAGTAAACCGTAGCTGGGTGCGTCTGATTTTTTAACGTTGTACACGCAGCTCACACGTGTCCACAGCCCTTAGGACGGACAGAGGCAGGGCAAATAGATTTCTTTTCCCTTTTTTTACACCAAAAGGACCCACTGCGTATATTCAATGAACATGAGAAGTTTTATAACTGTGCTGTGGCCCTGCTAATGTGTCACAGAACTTGAGGGTAGCAGAGTTATTAACTCTGACAGAGCAGGTATTTTTTTCCCAATTAAGGAAAGCAAATGGCGAAGCCAGGAGTAAAACGTAGCTGGGTGCGTCTGATTTTTTAACGTTGTACACGCAGCTCACACGTGTCCACAGCCCTTAGGACGGACAGAGGCAGGACAAATAGATTTCTTTTCCCTTTTTTTACACCAAAAGGACCCACTGCGTATATTCAATGAATAATAACTGTGTTGTGGCCCTGCCTACACAATTCTTTCCCTGTAGTATCAATGGAGGGTGCAATGCTCTGCAGAGGTGATTTTGAGAAAAAAAAATAAATGCAGCACTGCTAACAGCAGCCTGGACAGTACTGCATACGGTTAAATATGGCCCTAGAAAGGACCGTTGTTGAGGTTCTTGAAGGCTACACTCACTCCTAACACTCTCCCTGCCTATCCAACACTTCTGTCCCTAATGCCGGGTGCAACGCTCTGCAGAGGCGATTTTGAGAAAAAAAAAAAAAAAAGGCACTGCTAACAGCAGCCAACATACAGGTATTACTGGCCCTAATAAGGACCTTTGGGGTTCTTGAAGCCTACACTAACTGCTATTTCTCTCCCTACAGCAGCTCCGGTACCAGCAGCACTGTCCCTCATCTAACTCACAAGGCATCTGAGGCGAGCCGCGGGAGGGGCCGACTTTTATATTCGGGTGACATCTGATCTCCCCAGCCACTCACTGCAGGGGGGTGGTATAGGGCTTGAACGTCACAGGGGGAAGTTGTAATGCCTTCCCTGTCTTTCAATTGGCCAGAAAAGCGCGCTAACGTCTTAGGGAAGGAAGTGAAAGTAACCCGAATACCGCATGGTGTTCGTTACGAATAACGAACATCCTAATATTCACACGAATATCAAGCTCGGACGAATACGTTCGCTCATCTCTAATGCTTACCTTATCCTTCCCAGTCAGTCTTCTTGCCGCATATTCTCCCTACCGATCTTCTCCTGCCTCCTGCAGTCCCCCGGGTCACTTTGCCTCCAGCCAGGCGATTCTTCTTCTTCCGGTGATTAAGTGTACATTGCCGGCATTCTACTTCATGCAGAGCAATGTACGCTACGTCACTAGTGATGTAGTTTTCACAGTCTATCAGGGAGCGCCGAGCTATTGCTGGGCCTGCGCATGCACGCTGTCTCTCTACAATAGTATATGAACACTTGCGGCGAGACAGCGTGCAAGCACAGTTTCGGCCATAGATCGGCATTCCTTGCTAGGCAGTGAATGTTACCTCACTAGTGACATAACCTACACTGACCTGCCGGAAGAAGAGTGCTGAGAAAGGGCACTCCTTAACAAGAAGAAGAGGATCCGGACGGTTTACGATGAAGTGACCCGGGGGACTGGAGAAGATCGGCTGTTGAATGAGACATGCGGTTAAGGTGTCACGGACGTGAGAAATGTGCATTTATTGGTTTGACAGTTCTGAGAAGGTTGAACGTTGTGTGAGAACAAACTATAGCAGCCTCGGCCATGAACCGGCCAGTCCAATGACATGTTTGTGCAAGTAGAGCAAGTGGTTATGGTGGACCGTAACTGACTGTGGAAAAGGTTGCCTGCAAAGTCAGCATTTCCATAGGACCTACGTGAAGACCTGAAGGTTTTCTCCACGTGGGTGCCCCAAATCCTTCAAGACAATGCTCCTGCTTATCAGGAATTTCTTAATGACAACTACTTTGAAGTGGTTCCTCCTTATACTTCCTCCTCACCTGACTTTGAACCAAGTCATTTTGGGCTTTATCCAACAATGAAGGATGCTCTCCATGGTTGCAAGCTTTCAAGTTGTTCCACTTTGCATCAGTGATTTTTCAGTGGGCAAAACAGACCTATAAGGCAATGTTCGCAGTGGCCATGCATTCATGGCATCTGTTTTGTGAAAAATGACTATGTCTGGGGTAAGTAGAAAAAAAATAGGAGACCTTACAACTTGAATGCATCTCTAACTAATTGCTACTAAATTGTTTATAGAGGTTGAGGCAAGACCAGCACATACTTACCAGCAACAGTTGGCATCATCATGTTAACCCAATCACGGACTGGCAAGACTCAGAAGCAACAGAACAGTCGAAAGCAGCCACTTCAAAGGGCAGGGCATCTTAAGGAGCAAGCAGAACGGCATCTGAAGGAGCATGTACTATACAACCTAGCAGTCAGTTAGTAGTGTCAGTCAATGTCTTCATTATACAATATAACTACTTGCATGAACAGTGGGTCCTTATTGATTGCACCCCAAAACCTAGAGCCGCAACCCAATGTCCACCTTAGGGGGAATTCTGGTCAAGAGACTGGAGAGTCACTTTATATCCCAGTTGATTTGGCGCAGAGTGCTAAGACAGCAGAAATGCTGTCCTAAGCTCTCGCTCACGACATGAAGGTTGTGAGTTCAATCCTAGAATGGTTCAGGTAGCCGGTTCAAGGTTGACTCAGCCTTCCATCCTTCCGAGGTCTGTAAAATCAGTACCCAGCTTGGTGGGGGGTAACAAATAAATTACTTAAAAGCGCTGCGGAATAAGTTGGCGCTATACAAATACCAAGATTTATTTATCTTTTTATTACTAGATGGCGGTCTGTACGTTGGATCATTATTTTGCATATGGCAATATTTCTTCAATAGCTTAAGCTTAAGACCTGTTTTTACATGTGGTCAAAACTGTCCATTTAGTTACAGTAATGCCCCAGTTTACCTCCTGCTACATATTTTCTCTTTACAAATGATTGGTAATTCCCAGACCTTTTTCCACAAATGTAGTTTTTCCGTTGCCGTCTTGGAAATTTGCAGATCTTTAGTTTCTGTTTGCTTAGAGCCATTCATGAGCATCTTTTCTGCTGAGTCTATACTCCAGCCATTCAAGACAAACTCCGACTTGTTCCTGGGGCTACATGTGTTCCCAAGTAAATATTTACACTGGCAGCTTCCCGAATTGTTTATCTGTCATTCACAGATAGCCGTGACTTGAGAAGGGGGGTAATTACTTTACATAAAGATTCTGTTTATTTTTTGAAAGCACGTTTCCACCCTCCTTGGTCGTCGGCCATTTCTCAACGCTTTCTACGTGAAAACAAGATATTTTTATCATTCAATCCACTTTTAAAAATAGGTCTATTCCTTCATGCTGACAAGCAAGCACTATATGCCTCAGAATGGCTGCGGGCCGTTATGGTAATTATATCTGGATGTGATTAGACACAGACGAAATATGAAGGAAATAGTTGTCCTTAGTTCTCGCAAAGATGGAACTGATACAAGTTGGAAAAATATGAGTTATATCCTCCTCGTAAGCCGTGGGCTTCACAATGACTTTTGGCCGTACAGTTTTTGAGGGTTACATGGACCTTCATGTGACTTCAGCGCTTCCCTGTGGAGGGTAAAAAGTTGCATGAAGGTCCGTAATTTTTTTTTTACCTTTGTCGTTCATTTTATGCAGGCATATAAATTATTAAACAGGCCGCCCGAACAAACGAGGGAACTCTGACATCATTCGCTCATTCAAATGACAAATCGGCATGAACGAGGCGCTTTTATGCGTCTATC